>NC_143507.1:13332500-14532500 GCF_051622355.1 Phaseolus vulgaris | reverse complement strand
CACTAACTACAATGCCTTCATGCATGTACATACTTCTTTTAGAAGGGCAATTAGCAGCAATGTGACCATATCCCAAACATTTAAAACACTTTTGACTAGACGATTTAATTGGGGATTTAGGCCTAGAAGTAGATGGCGTAGGATCCTTGGGTTTGAAAGAAGAATCTTTGGAAGGATGTTTAGAAAAAGAATTTTTGGTTCTCCAAGACTTGGAGTAGTATCCATCATTGGAAGCATTTTTGAAAGAGTTTTTCTTAGCAAGTTGGGCTTCCACCTTCATTGCAAGATGAACTAAAGAGCCCAATGATGAATACTCGTGTAACTCAACAAAGTCTTGAATATCCTTCCTAAGACCACTCACAAACCTAGCAATCATAGCTTCCTCACTTTCCTCTAATTCAATTTTAAGCACAAGCGTTTCTAGCTCTTTATAATATTCATCCACATTTAGCGTGCCTTGTTGAAACCGTTGGAGTCTCAACATGAGGTCTTTCCTAAAATGTGGGGGCACAAATCTAGCGCGCATTTGATCCTTTAAAGAGTTCCAAGAGTCCACGGGAGGACCCTTGTGATAGATAATGTCCTTTACAATTCCATGCCACCATTTCATGGCATAATCACTAAACTCTAGGGTGGCTAGCTTAAGCTTATGCTCATCTTGGATCTCATGGATCTCAAATATTTGTTCACACTTAGCCTCCCAATCTAAATATACATTAGGATCACTTGAGCCATTGAAACAAGGAAGCTTGACCGAAGGTAGCCTAGCCTTTGCATCTTGGTAGTAGCCATTGCCATAGTGAGGTCTCTCCCCTTGGTTGTGATGTCTATGTCCAAGGAATTGGGGTGGAGTTCTCCTTCTCCTATGGTCATCTTCACGGCCAACATCATTTGAAGAAGCTCTTGAAGATGGTCTATGAGAATGACGTCCATCATGGATAGAAGGAGATGGTCTAGCTTGTTGGACCTCCATCTTTTGCATTTTCTCCTCCAACCGTCTAATGGTTCTTTGAGCTTCATGTAATTCACCAAGGATTGAAGCTTTGGAAGGAGAATTCTGCTTGTAGGATGCATCACTTGAAAATCCAGCCATTTGTAATTAAAAAACAGCAAACACACAAAAACAGCAAACAAGTTAAAAATTAGCAAAAACAGTGAGCTTTGGCAATGAAACTGCCGAAGTGAAATGAAGCTGAAAAAAGAGATCACTCTCAAAGAAACAATGTTCTTGCACCAATCTGATCTTGAGGCCTTGGAATCCTCAAATGAAATATGTCAAAGCAAGCACACCAATCTTAAGAGCAAACCACCACAAAACCAAAGAAACAATAAAGACAAACAAGAAAAGGTATAAGCAAGGAAAGGTAATTGCAAAAGGAATACTATATGTAAGACAAACTCAAAGAGTAAGAATGAAAGACAATCAAGAAAATAAAGAACTCAATGAGAAAAGTAGGCACACAAAAGAATACCTAAGGAAAAGCACTAGAGTAGATGAAGAAAACAAAAAATTTAGCTACTGGAAATTTTTTTTTATGCAAACTGTGTTTGATATTCACTGATTTAACTGGAACGTTGTAGAGCGAACTGGATTATGAAATTTATACCACAGAAACTTCAAGATGTTAACTCAAAAATGGCACTGGAATCAATTAAAAACAGTAAGCCAATTGAGAGAAATAAATTTTTTAAAATCACTGCCAGATTACCGTATTTTTTTCGGCAGGAATGTACACTTTTTTTATTTTATTTATCATTTTTTGTGTACTTCATATTTTTGAATGATTCTTTTTTCTATTCTTTTCTAACACTTTGAATATCTCAAATCCAGAATTTCAGAATTTTACAGTACGTAAATCAGTTGCAATAAGGAAAAACAGTAAGCACTTTTTCAAAAACAGAGGAATCCTAATAGGAATAAAAAACAGGATGATGAACTAGCAAAGACATAATAGAAAATGATGTATTGGAACTTGTATAGGTCTAGAATACAAGTATGAACTCAAATCTAAAAAGAAAATGCACAAAGGATCAACATCAAATCAGAAAATTATATGACACCAAAGCAAGAAACAATCAAAACAATAAAAGTACTACTTAGAAGTAATGACATATATGGAATAACATGACTAAGACAAAACTTGACATGATTCAAAAATTAAAAGACACATCACAAATTGTAACAAGTGAAAGGAAGCTTAAGGTAAACTCTAGGAAGGATAATGCCATTCCAAAAGAGCAACCATACTCATAAGAATTATGAGTGCCATAAACCTTTCCACAAACACTTGGAGCAAAAGAAAAACAGCAAGAATACTCAATTAAAATTCTAAAACAGAAACTTAAATTGCAAGAAATTAAAGAGCTCTTGAAATAAAGTGCACACAACTCAACAATTAAACAAGAATGAACCTAAGACTCATGATACCACATGATGTGATTCCAATAGCCACATAGAACAAGATTCTTGACATTTTTAGGAATCACCTTGAGCTGGAAAATATAGAGGCACTTTTCTTAGAGTTGGATCATGGTTCTAAGACAAGAACTCACCAATTACTAGTACCAAATCCCAAACTCATTTGGATGAACCAAATATTGTCAAATTGAATCAACAAAGGAATTAAAATTGAAAAGACCGAACATAAATAAACCAATACTCAATTGAACCGAACAGAATTAAGAAACAAAACAGAATATAGGTGCTGGAAAATGGAAGAACCGAAACTAAAACAACTCAAAACACAAGGCAACATGAACAATTGAAGAAGAAGAAAGGAAGGAGAAGAGAATGCTCATGAAGATGGAAGGAGGATGGATGATCTCGCCACTAGAAGTGTGGAATGCTCCTAGATGAGAGTGATGCCGCCACTTGAGGACTCCATGGATCCATCAAGATAAGACTAGGGAAGAAGGCTCCAAAAGCTCTCCAAAGGTCACTCAAAATTTGAGTATAGTTTTCTTAGATTAATTCCAATCTGAATTTTACAAAGAGAGCACATCTATTTATAGCCTAAGGTGCTGAAATGTAAGCTACACAAATTAAAAAAAAACTCCCTCCCAAAAAGCTTCTAGAATTTGCGCCTAAAACAAGGCATGAGGAAGGTGTGATCCTTTCTCTAATTTTGGCACCTCCTTATTTACTCCTACACCTATCTACTAATACACCCCCCCTAAGACTCTTAACTAAAGACTAAAAGATGCTTTAACAATAGAGGTTTCTAATGTTTCCCTCTAAGCACCTTTCTAAACAATATTTATTTAAAACTTGGCCTTGCCCTTCATGGGATGGTCTTTGGGCTTTTGTGGGCTTTGGCCTTCTTGGGCTTGGGCTTTATCTTTTGCAAAGATTAACAAGAAAAACTTTAAATGTGAAGGCGAATGATCTTGTTCTTCATTATAAAAAGCCACCTTTAGTTGATTCTCATCAGTAGTTGACCACTAGTAATGTTGGGACCACGTAAGCGGGGTCCCACGAGCAGCGTAAGTTAGTGTCCCGCGAGGCACGAGTGCCAAGGAGCCAAAGAGTGGTCAGACATTGGTCACCAGGATTAGTCAGTGTGGAGAGGTCGGACATCGGGACTCAAACAACAGAGCTGGGCCACGGGAGGTGGATCCCAGACCACACACCAGTTATCAGTAAGGAGAAGCCCAGGTCACGAGAGTCCATGTGTGTAGATTGGATGACGCGTTTAGGCGTAACACAAGTACAGAGCCACTGGAAAGATGCGACCTGTGAGGGTCATATTCCAGGGGTGAGCTACATGCATGACACGTGAACAGCTAGGGCACTCCACGAATGGGTGACCCTAGAGATCAGGTGCACGAGGAGGCATCCGGGTGGTCACCCCGTCAGAGGTTGCACTCCAGTAAGGGAACCCACGCGCTAGGCTATCTTAAGAGAAGGTAACGACAGTGTTGGACCACCCCCCTTAGAAAGCCCATTTTGGGTAAAGAGGAAACCCTAGTTTCAGTCTATATAAAGGGAAGTAACAAACTTAACAAGGTACGATATTCATTTGCGCCGCTTAACACACATACAGTTACAGTCTTACGTTAAAAAGTTTTGGTGTTTCCTAGCCCTAATACTGACATGAGCGTCAGAGTGCAAACGACCTCTAGGGCGCCCTTTGTCTTTGTGTTTTCAGGCATTTAAACGGAAGCACGTACAAACGCAGGGATACTTAGGTGTGAGAGTGACGTAGACGCACAAAGACGTTTTTGGTCAACTACCAGGAACATTTGGCGCCCACCGTGGGGCACGAGACAAAACATTGTCCCACCAGCAAGAACCAGACAAATCCAGGAGATGCGTAGTACGAGGCAGGGACCTATTGCACCAAACAGAGGCGAAAGCCTCACCCTACAACAGGTTATGGAAACGATGCAGGCCCTTCAAGAAGAAGTGGTTGTGTCAATAGAAAATCAAGAACGCATTCAGGCTGATCTGGCTGCGTCACGGGCAACGAACGAAGAACTGCGTCGTTCGAATGAGGAACTGTGCATTGATCTGCAAAATCACGCAGGCGAGCGTGAGGAGGAAGATCAAGAACCTGTGATGCCACCCAGAGAGTTCCCGATGCCATTCTCGCAAGAAATCGTGGATTTCGTGATACCAGCCACACTTGTAGAGCCCAAGGTGACCTTCACTAGTACAGAGGACCCGGAGGCCCATCTCACAGCTTTCCATACGCAGATGATGCTGGTTGGGGGCTCCGATGCGGTGAGATGCAAGTTGTTCATGAGCACCCTGGTGGGAACAACGATGGACTGGTTCATCAGCCTCCCTGATGGCCATGTGATGTCGTTCCCACAACTTACAAAGTTGTTCAGGGCACAATACAGCGCGAATCGGGCACCCCGTGTATCTCTTATGATCTCTTTGACATAAGACAATATCAGAGAGAGTCTTTGAAGGAATTCCTCCACCGCTTTGGAGCACAGGTAGAGAGGTTGAACCTAAAAGATGAAAGGATGATGGTGCACGCGTTCTGGAAGGGCATTGTGTCAGGCCCCTTCAGCGAATCACTTATCCGAAACAACCCTAAGACCTTTGCCGAGATAAGGCGGCGCGCGGTGGCTCATATTGTGGCGGAGGAGGAAGTTAACGAGAAGCGCACGTGTGTGGTTCCCACGCGCCCGCATGTGTCAGGTCACCCTCAACCCCTAAGGGTGCATGAGGCAGAGACAGAGAAGAAGACCCCCGTGAAACAGCAACCCTATCAACCAGGAAGCCTCAAACAAGGGGGCGAGAGAGGGAGAATGTGCCACCAAGGCACGACTTCGTGGTAGAATTAAAGGACCTCATCACTATCCCAAACGTAGCGGAGAGGCTGAAGGTACCCCCCAAGACCGACAAGAGGCTCGGGCCCAACAAGAACGCCTGGTATGAGTTCCACCAATCATTCGACCATCCCATACACAACTGCTTGGCACTGGGACACCAGCTAGATGAGTTGGTGAAGAACGGTTTCCTGGGCGATTACTTGCAAGAAAAGTAGGGAACCGAGGACATGACGACGACAGGCGGCGGCCCGGGGCATGAAGTCCCCGTGCATGGTGAGATTCACACCATCGCGGGAGGTTTTTAGGGAGGAGGTTGTACCGCCTCTCAGCGGAGGAGATACGCACGGGCGGTGATGTTGGTAGAAGCACAAAGGGCCGACGACGCCTTCAATGTCGACCTTGTCTTCACCAAGGCCGACCTTCAGGATGTTGTTCCCCATGACAACGACCCGATTGTGATCTCAGTGGTAACCGCAGGAAGGAAGGTGCACCGTGTGCTAGTGGATCAGGGAAGCTCGACAGACGTAATGTTTTGGACAACTTTCAACAAGCTGCAACTGTCTCCTAACATGCTAAGGCCCTATATTGGCTGCCTGTATGGTTTTGCGGGAGACAAGGTGGAGGTGCGCAGACACTTAAAGTTTAGGACCACCTTCACGGATGGTACCGCATCCCGTACGGAGAGCATCAGGTATCTCGTCGTCAATGCCCCCTCCGCTTATAACATGTTGTTGGGTAGAGCTACGCTCAATAGACTAGGAGCGGTGCCATCGACGAGGCACATGAAGATGAAGCTTCCAGACTTAGCGGGAAAGGTGATTACCATCAAGTCAGATCAGAAGGAGGCCAAGAGGTGTTATGAGAACAACCTCAAAACAAAGAGAGGGGTATCCATGGTCACTACACGACCACCGCACACACAAGAGGTCACCCAGCCCGAGGTCAATTACACCGAAACCGCCTATACCAAAGCAAGGATTGCCCACGAAAAGATAGCCCGGGAGAGCAGGTCTGATCCGTTTGGCGATCCAGGGGAAAGAGAGATTGGAGGAAAGGTCTCTCAACTTAGCGACACCCCCGACCAAACGACGCAGGATCTGAATGCCAAGGTCCGACCTGTCCACCAAAGGGCAAAGGAACGACACCTAATTGACTTAGAAGGTCTGTTCGCGAAGATAGTTGGGTCCAATCTCAAACCGGAGTGTGTGTTCGGAATAGAAGCAGGGAAGTTTCTGGGTTTCTTGCTCACTGAGCGTGGTATGAAAACAAACCTAGGAAGGTGCACACTAACGAGGCGCATGTCTGTCTTGTCTGGATTTGCACCAGTTGGAGGAGGGGGCGGCCTCCCTTACCAAGAGGGTAAAGAGATGTTCATCAAGTTGAAGGAGTACTTAGCCAGCCCTCCAGTCCTGTGCAAACCGCAGCCAAGCAAGCCACTTAGTTTGTCTCTAGCGGTGATCGATCAGGCGATCAGTTCAGTCCTTGTTCAAGAACAGGACCAGTTTCAAAAACTCATGCTTAGTGGGCAGAGTACGGAAAGGACCTGAGGAAAGATACCAGGTACCGGAGAAGGCAGCCCCATTGGTTTCACGTCAGATCTCCCCCGTATGGACTGTTTCTTTCATACTAGGCCCGATTCCTCGCGCATGGAATGCGGCCGGCTTCAAGTTTTATTTCAGTTAAGCAGTAACGTTGTACATGGTACTAGGGGACACTCTTTTTCCCTTATAAGGGTTTTTTAATGAGGTCACCCAATGAATTTCGATTGAAATATTTTCTCGAGTTATGTACAATTCAGTTAGGAACTCGTTTTCCTTGCATTAGAAATCTCGAGAGTGGAAAAGGTAGGTTCGTAGAGAACACCTCCCCCCTCGAGTGAGAATGCCAAGGTTGAACGAAATAGTTCGCCAGATAAATCCTCCTCGCCTTTAAGCGAAGTCGAGGTCAGTTAAGGACTTGTTTTCCTTGCGTTAGAGGCCTTGTGAGTAGAGAGGTAAGTTCATAGAGAATACCTCCCCTTTAGAGTGAGAACGCCAAGGTTGAACGAAATAGTTCGCCAGATATCGCCCTTGAGCGAAGCCGAGGTCAGTTAAGGACTTGTGTTTTGTGAGTGGAGAGGTAAGTTCGTAGAGAATACCTCCCCTTTCGAGTGAGAATGCCAAGGTTGAACGAAATAGTTCGCATTGAGCGAAGCCGAGGTCAATTAAGGGCTCGTTTTCCTTGCGTTAGAGGCCTCGTGAGTGGAGATGTAGGTTCGCAGAGAACACCTCCCCTTTCGAGTGAGAACGCCAAGGTGGAACGGCCTAGTTCACAGTTAAATCCCCCTCTTGTCTAGCTTCATACAGCGAGGGCGGGTACCAAAAGGCGCTAGTAGAAGCATCACGGTGTCAGGCACCACGAGTTAACAGTTGAGTAAGATAAAGAGCAGTTTTCAGTCAGATCAAGCTTAAGAAAGTAAAATTGCAGGCGGACAATAAACTTTTTGTTTGACAACCAAATACAAGCTAAAAATGAAGAATCATTGGAACGATCTGCTCGTAGACAACACGGTTCGATATCGTGAAGGGTGAAGCGTCCATCTCGGGGTGCACACAGGAAACCTGAGCGAGGGCGTCCTCGAACCCCGCGTCGTAAGCATCAATCTCCGGTCAGCTCAGCCTCAGCTTCTTCGAACCTCTTGGCTTGTTGTAGGAGCTCGGTCTCCACACGACCCAGCTGCACTTCTCGATTGATGGACCTTTCTTCAAACCCTGCCATCTTGGCTTTGGATGCCTCGGCTGCCTCTTCCAACTCAAAGACCTAGGTTCGCAGGGGCAGGATTTTTGCCTCCAGCTCGACAACCTCTTGGTACCTGTCATGAAGTCGTTTTGAGAGATCCTTTTCAGAACGGCAGAGGCAAGCCAACTCCTGCTTCAGTGCGGTCTCGCGGGTAGCAAACAAACGAGCCAGCAGGATCGTTTCTTCCTTAGCCTTCGCCTCTACCAGCGCCACCCTCGCCTCAAAGTCTTTGAGGGCATGTTGCAGAACAACGGGCAGTTCGAGGGCAGGTGGAGCCGCAAGAGCACTCATTCCACCGTCTTCAAGCGCGAAGAGGTCGGGGGACAAGGGAGCGCTTGGCGTTTGGACTCGGGGCGATGTCAGTCGAACTGCAGTGGAGGAATGAGAGGTCGTCGCCGTCATAGGCCTAAGCCTTTTAGAGATTGGCCCCTCAGCGAAGTCCTCATCAAATTCGATCTCTACTACTTTCCTCTCGTAAGGAAATGGAGCGGGAGATGCTTGAGCGGCGGCAAGAGAAACCGCGACTGCAGGAACAAAGGGAGTAGGCAAGGGCGCAACAGTGGCAGAAGAGATGGCGCGAGGGCTAGAGGTGCCCGCACCCCAGACACTCCTCGACGGCGAGTGAGGATACCAGCCAGCTTCGCCCGCTTCTCCTCAGTCAGGACCATCCCTGCGTGCAAATTTCAAGATACAAGAGGTTGGCAAACACAAGGATAAAACATGCGAATGTACAGGGCAAAATGTGCAAGCATAACAGTACGATAACAGGAATCAGTTCCACAAGGGTCCTGGGTTTCTTGAACCCTAACTCAGGGAAACCCACACTCGAAGTAAACCCAGAAAGAAGGAATAGGGATGCTTAATACAAGGAGTTAAACAGCCCCAGGCAGTTATCAAGCATCGGAATCGATAGATAAGGGCGATCAAAGATCAAAGTTCATACCTTTCAATCAGGTAGGATGAAGGTTCTGGAGTCTGTAGGGAAGACGCGAGAACGCTCGAGGAAGAAGATGAAGCAATCAAGGGTGTTTCAGAGAATGATGGAACAGTGATTGGACGCGCGCGTTTTCGAACATTTAAAGTAAATGAGGAAGCGTAAGCGACGTTAAGTCCTGACCGTTGATCAAAACACGTGTGCGCAGTTAAGACAGACTCAGAGAGACGTCACTTTGGTGCACTATTCACGTCCTGTCAAACAGAGCCACGTAGGGCACCAAGGGCAAGAACTTAGTCTCTTCGCTAAACAAGTTATAGCTCGAGATTGGGGGGCTTGTGTACCGACCAGTCCTCGGGCGTAGTTGACCACTAGTAATGTTGGGGCCACGTAAGCAGGGTCCCACGAGCGGCGTAAGTCAGTGTCCTGCAAGGCACGAGCGCCAAGGAGCCAAAGAGTGGTCAGACATCGGTCACCAAGATGTATTGACGTGCCACTAGTCAGTGTGGAGAGGTCGACATCGGTGGGTGGTGGCAATGGACGCTATCGAGGACAATGTTGGCGAGACGCTTCTGTTTGTTGAGAGGGATGTTAGGCTTGTCGAAGTAGTGGAGGAGGTCGTCAGGATCGGCGTCGACGAGGGACTGCAGAGAGGGTTTAAATTTATTGGAGCCGCAGTTGCTCTCGTCTTCTCTTGTAATTCAATCCCTAACTTCTCAATTAGATTTATGTTTGGAATAGTTACATGATGTGTTTCGAGTTTCAATTTTTTAGGAACTTTTGTTGTCCTATGCTTAATTTGATCCTTGCATGAAAGAGAAAAAAGGTAAACAATATATGTTATGATTGGTTGATTCAGTTGGTTTTTTTGTAGTTTATGTGGTTCAATTGTTTTGTTGGATTCAGTTGCGTAACTTCAAATCGTAGATTTAGTTTCTCGTAGATATAGGTTGATGTTGATACCGGATAGTTTTTGGTTATTCATTGCTTTGTTAGGTTTTCGATGGACAAAATTAGTTTGTTGAAATTTCTTCACTCTGTTTTGATTCTTGAAATTGCTTGGTAGAAGAGCTTGAATAGTTGTGTATTTAAACATAGAAAGAGGGATTGTGAGAATTTTTGTTAGCTCTTCATTCTCTGATTTATCTTACTAAGAGTTGTTTGAAATGACAGAGGAAGGTATGGGAGCTGCCTATGGCACAACAAATAGTGGTGTGGGCATGGCTTCGACGGAGCATATTCTCTCTAAATTAATTGTATCTTGCTGCACTCATTCTCCTTTTATCAATTATAGATGTGTGAACTGAGATATTCAGAAGTGGCAAACATATACTCTAGAATTGTGGATTGCAACTTAATGTTATTGAATTGATTTACGCGTTATCCCTTTTTCCAACTTGTAAATGTAATTTACTACTTAATCATTGATTGTGTTCATCTTTTATTAAAAATATTTTGTTCTAGAGTGTAGATTTATAATTTTACTCCTATGTTAAATTTCTGGTCTATGGAACTTGACAAGGTGAAAAGGGAATTGGAGATGCAACCGTCAGCTATGGAATGGATGATGTTGATGATATATATACATGCAGTCTGCTTCTACACTTCAAAGACAAGTTACTTACTTTTCTCTACCTTGCTGCTTGTATGAGCAGTTTCATTAATTTTATTTCATCTACCTTTTTATAATGAAGGGCTTGTACTATAACTCTCAAAAATGTTAAAGAGGGACAAAATTAAACTCTTGAACAATTTTAATAATTTTCATAGTATTTAAGATGTTAAAAGCAAACTTTCAAAAAATATTTCTGCTTTTCAAGTTCATTAGCATGCAACATTTCAGCTTTAGCAGTAACATACAAAGACGAAGATGAATAATCAAACAAAAAGAAATAAACGGTACACTATATACCTTAAAATTTCATCATAACTTTTCTTAAACTTATCTTATCACTCTATAAAAGTTTTTTTCTTTCTACAGAGAGGTTATATTTTCAGTAGGATAAAGTGTAAAAATCTTAAGTCAATTAAAAATATGATCAAATAATAATATATAATTAAATTTTATTTTATAAATTGATTTTGTGTTACTCAAGTTTAAGTTACAAGATTAATGTTTCATTGTTTTTCTCTTTCTTTTATTGTAATTTATATTACAATATAATTTAAAGAATAATCTCTTACAATATAATTTAAAGAATAATCTCCTTGGCATGGTGACTAAAGTCAATTATTCACGATTTAGAATTGTTGCATGGTTATTTCTTGGTGTGAGTGAGTCCACCGTCGAATTGGTTTTCATTTTTCTCTATATATTTTCCAAATTTAATACTTGTGGGGACATGAGTTTTTTCAGTCTATGATGTTTTGATGCATGTGAGACACTCAATCTTGAAATAATACATGTAGGGTCCACGTTTTTATTGTTCATAAATTACTATTTAGTGTCTATTTGTAAATTGAAATTTTTTAAGTGAAAATATGAACTTTATTTCACATTAATAAAAATTATAGGTTAAGAATATACAAGTGTGCATGTCATTATTCATTTAAGTAAATCTGGATTGTATTGGCTATTTGTATACTATATTGGGTTTCAGAGTATTGATCATTATTTTTAATTTTATCCAAGAAAATATTATTGAGTTAATGTTAATTATATATTGATCATTTGGAATATTTTGCTACAATAGCATTTAATTTGGTACATGAATAATGTATTAGTATACTTAAGTCTTTATTATCGGGTTGAGACAATATTGATTTCATTTCTATTGATCTCTTCTACTCCTAATATTATTAAAGTGAATTGATTTCCCCTTCTGACTATTATATTAAATTTAGTATTGATAGTGTTCTAGTTGGATGTCCTCATAGTGCCTCATAGAGACTATCATGGTAACTCTCCCTGAAGGTTTTTTTAAAACTTTTATTGTTCTAAAATAAACTCTTAGTACAAATATATTACTATCATTGTTGCTCTTAAAAGTGGGAAAAAAAGAAAGATTTTGTGGTCTTAAAAATATATTACTATCATTTGTTTCTGTTCTATACTTAATTTGGTTAATTTTTTTTTTTTTTATATTTCTCATAGGTACTTGTATCCGAGAGGGAAGAGACAGAGATACTTCTTTCCTCTAGGATGCGGTGATAAGGATCTTCAAGCGTGTCTTTGGATTATTTGAAATTGATGTGAACTTTTGAACAATTATGTGTTGTAATTTTAAATTTGATTAGGGATGTATGAACTTTTTATGTGTTTTAATTTACAATTATGTATAAACTTTTGAACAATATTATGTGTGCTTTAATTTTCAATGAAATGAATGGATGATTATAACTTTATACATTATTTTATTTTATTATAAAATATATTATGTATAGGTTAATTGTATAAAACAGATTATAAAAAAGTGGTAGTTAAATTTTATTTATTAAGAATTAAAATTACGTCAGTTAAAAACGCCACTATTTACATATATTATGGCGCCAAAATCTTCTTCAATGAATGTAAATTGCGACAGTTATAACTGACACTACTTACATATAAAAACTGTCACTACTTACACTATGTTTAAAGTGGCGGGTGTTGCGACGGGTAGCGTAAAACTGCCACACCAAACTTTGTGGCGGCCAGTTCTATGGCGGTTTGGGAAACTGCCACAAGCGTATATTGTGGCGGTTATAAACGCCAGTTTATACGAAAATAACTGCCACAATATACATTTTCTTTTGTAGTGTCTGCTCACAAAGAAATTCAACAGATTTTGAAGAAGAAAAATCGTGAAAGGTTTCAACCTAAAAAGAGGTATGTTTCTAAACATAACGAGTCTAGTTCTGGTAACTATACTTGTTTCAGTTGTGGTAAGCCAGGACACATCAAAGTACATTGTCCAAGCAATCAAAAACAAGGAGAAATCACTGAGCAAAAAAGCAGACAATGTTAGATGCAAGAGAGCATATATTGTTGAAATTGAAGGCCTTAAACAAGAGGGGGGTGAATTGTTTTCAAACGTTTTTCCGAAAGTTTTGAAGGTATGAAGAAAGTCAAAGAAGAATCACAGCCAAAGGAATCAAAGAACACAAGATAGAAAACAATTTTAGTTGAATTCAAAAAATTCAACCAGTTGTTTCTACGATTCAACCGGTTGTTTTTATTAGAGTGTAAAAACAACTAAAAACAAATATACAAGTGTTAAGGGAGAGAAAGAATTACACAAGCAATTTTATACTAGTTCAATCCTATACCAAGAGCTACATCCAGTTCTCAGAAACCTCTGGTATCCACTAAGTAATAAAAAACCAGATTACAAACACACAACCACCAAAGAAGTGATCTTGATCCCCTCAAGAACACACACTTCCTTTGGCACACCACAAACACACCACAAATCAGAACACCCTCTAACTTTGTTAACACCAGTAATTACAAAATTACAAATCAAGAAGAAATAGGATTGATCACACCTGGTACAAATCAAATCAAATTACAGAGCAAATCCTACTTCACTCTTAGAGAAAATATCCAAAGCCTTAAGCAATCTTGGAGAAAACTTGATTTCAAAAACTGATCTTGTAACCTTAATGTTAGGAGCGTATAACAGAACATTTATACTCCAATTAGCAGTTGAAAACATTTATTATAAAAGCCAAATCATTTTCAAATCATTTAAAGCAGATTTAACAAACTTAATAGAATTTTGTTAAGATAGTTAAAAAAACAGTCGGTTGTTTTGTCGAAATAACCGATTGAATTGGTTTGACAGTAAAGTCAACCAAATTCAAATCTGCCAAAACCAGTTTCAAAAACCTTAAGTATGAAACAACTGATTGAAACGATAAAACAACTGGTTGATTTTTTGCTTCTTCACAAAACACTCTTTTCAAAAAGATTTGAATTAAACCAACTTTGGATTCAAACTAAGAGTGAATTAACAAATTAAAACTACCCCAGAACACACCCAACTAAGCTTCAATCAGCCTTGAAGAAATCCATGGAGATTTGGAGTCATCAAAGCTCTTCTTCAACAATGTCCCCCTATTTGATGAAGACAAATCTGGTTTGCTTTTTTGAGTTCTGTTTGAATTAGAAGGTACCTAAAAAACAATCAAAACAGTTGTACCAAAGAGTAATTCCATCCAGAATCTCTGACACTAATGAACCAGCTTCAACTATGTGATTTCCACAAAGAAAAACCACAAAATCAGTGTGAAAAACCATTGTAAGTGAGTGTGAAAATCAGAGTTTCCTGCACAACTATATATCAGCAATTAAAACAGTTATAAACAACAATAAACCAGCAACCAAACCAGCATATTCTCCCCCTATTTGTCTTCACAAATAGAGTAAAAGAGTATAAAAATAGTTTTGACAATATCAAATTTAAGAAAGGTTTTGAGAATCAACAATTCCCAACTCATTTCTTAAGAGAAAGAATTTGTCCTTTGGCAAAGGCTTGGTGAAAATATCTGCCAGATGCTTTTCTGTTTCAATGAATTTCACTTCACAATCTCCATTACTGACATCCCGGATAAAGTGATGTCGGATCTCAATGTGCTTTGTTCTGGAGTGTTGAATCTGACTTTTTGTGAGATTTATAGCACTTGTGTTATCACACAGCAAAGGCACCTTGCTAACATGCAGTCCAAAATCATCCAATTGCTGCTTGATCCAAAGAATCTATGCACAACAGCTTCCAGCAGCAATGTACTCAGTTTCTATCATTGACAAAGCCACACAAGCTTGCCTTTTGTTGTGCCAAGATATAAGACTTGAGCCAAGTAGATGACAAGTCCCACTTGTTCTCTTTCTATCCAATTTACATCCTACAAAATCAGAATCAGAATATCCAACTAAATGTATAGGAGAGTGTGAAGGATACCATAAACCCACAAATGTTGTTCTTTTTAGATATTTCAGGCTTCTTTTGGGAGCTTTAAAATGAGATTCTCTTGGACTAGATTGAAATCTTGCACAAAGACAAACAACAAACATGATATCAGGCCTACTTGCAATGAGATAAAGTAAGAAGCCTATCAACCCCCTGTATTTAGTTTGTTCCACTGCTGTTCCAGCCTCATCAATACTCATGTAGTAGCTTGTAGACATGGGTGTTGTTACAGCTTTACAGTTTTCCATCTCAAACGTTTGCAATACTTAGATTGACATAGAAAAATGTCATCCTTAGTTTTCTTGACTTGCAATCCTAAGAAGAAAGACAGCTCACCCATCATTGACATTTCAAACTCCCCCTGCATGGTTGCCACAAAATCTTTACACAAGTTATCATTAGTAGCACCAAAAATAATATCATCAACATATATTTGTACTACAATAATAGAAGAATTAGACTTCTTAATGAAAATATTCTTATCAATTTTCCCTCGTTCATACCCATGAGACAAAAGGAAATTGCTAAGCCTCTCATACCATTGTCTAGAAGCTTATTTTAGCCCATATAAAGCCTTTTTCAGCTTATACACGTGATTGGGAAGCAAATGATCCTCAAATCCAGGTAGTTGTGATACATATACCTCTTCATTGATGATTCCATTCAAGAAGGCACTCTTCACGTCCATTTGAAATAATTTGAACTATCTCATACAGTCAAAGATAAGAAACAACCTTACACCCTCCAATCTGGCTATTGGAGCAAATGTCTCATCATAGTCAATTCCCTCTTCTTGGTTGTACCTTTGTGCAACTAGTCTAGCTTTGTTCCTTGTGATCACTCCAGATTCGTCTAGCTTGTTCTTAAATACCCACTTGATTCCAATGATGTTCATCTGATCTGTTCTAGGTACCAAAGTTCATGCATCATTTATGGTAAACTAGTTAAGTTCCTCGTGTATAACAGCAATCCAACTTTCATCCATAAGAGCTTCACTAATTGACTTAGGATCAACTTGAAAGACAAAGGCCATGTGTTTGCAGTAGTTTGAGATAGTTCTTCTGCTAGACACACATTTTTGAATCTGCCCAATAATGTTCTCCACAGAAAGATCCCTGGGAATTCCCCATTCTTGAGGTAATTCTTCCTGCTGCAGAAATTCAACCGGTTGTTTCGTAGAAACAGTAGGTTTTTTTTGGACATTTCTCCATATTCTTCAAGGTAATGATCTGCTCATCTTCCTTTGCAAGATTTCTTTGAGATTCCTTTTCTGCATGGTTAGTTTCATAAAAAATGACATGTATATACTTTTCTACAATCACGAGCCTTTTATTATATATTCTATAAGCATGACTAGATAAGGAATAACCAAGAAAAATACCAACATCAGCTTTCTCTACAATCACGAGCCTTTTATTATATATTCTATAAGCATGACTAGATAAGGAATAACCAAGAAAAATACCAACATCAGCTTTCTCATCAAATTTTCCAAGACTTTCCTTACCATTATTCAAAATGTAGCATTTGCATTCAAATACCTTTAGATGACCAATGTTTGGTTTCCAGCCATTGAATAACTTATATGGAGTCTTTTTCAAGATAGGCCTTATGAGAACCATGTCCATGACATAGCAAGCAATGCTGACAGCATCCGCCCAAAAGTACTTAGGCAAGGAAGATTCACTCAACATGGTCCTTGCAAGCTCTTCAAGAGACATGTTCTTGCTTTCAACAACTCCATTCTGTTGAGGAGTTCTTGGAGCAGAGAAGTTATGGAAGATTCCAAGCTTTTCACAAAATGAACTAAATTTTTAATTTTAAAATTCTTCACCATGATCACTTCGGATAGAACAAATGTTGTTGTAGGTGGTGTTTTGCAACCTCTTAGCAAACTTCTTGAAGGCAGCAAAAGCATCACTTTTTGATTGTAGAAAGAGTGTCCAAGTAAACCTGGAAAAATCATCAACAACAACAAGAGCATAGTAGTTTCCCCCAAAGTTCATAGTTCTCGAAAGACCAAAAAGATCCATGTGAAGCAGCTCAGGGGGGGCTTTGAAGTGGAAACCACATTTTTCAGTTTAAAGGAGTGTTTAATTTGTTTTCCCTTTTGACAAGCTTCACAAATGTGATCTTTCTCAAACTTGAGCTTGGGTAATCCTACAACAAAATCCTTATAAATAAGCTTATTTAAATGCAGCATGTGGATATGAGTTATTCTGTTATGCCATAATCATGATTCCTCATGTTTGGTTAGAAGACAACCAATGGAAGAAGGATGGGAGATATCAAGTAAGTAAACATTGTTGACTCTTTTACCAATCAACAATACTTCCTGTGAATTTGGTTGACGAATTTCGTAGGTGCTGGATTTGAAGGTTACTTGATAACCTTTATCACACAGCTGACTAATGTTGAGTAAGTTATGCTTCAATCCTTCTGCATATGGAACATCATGAGTTAGGAAGTTGCTCTTGTCACCAATGGTGCCTCTCCCAAGGATCTTTCCTTTATTGTTGTCCCCATAGGTCACATGCCCTTCTTGCTTTAAACCAAGGTTGATAAACATGGATTTCTCCCCTGTCATGTGCTTGGAGCAGCCGCTGTCAAGATACCACATGTGTTGTTTTTTCTATCAGGGGATCCTGCATAAGACAAAAATCAAGCAACAAGATTTGGTCCCCTTACAAACTTGGGTCCATGATCATTAATTGGATCTGTTGAAGCTTTAAGATTCTTAGGAATTCATTTTATAAAAACTTTAGGAACAGAAAATTTCCTAATTTTGCAGTACCTGACAGAATGACATCTTTTCATACAATAGAAGCAAGTAACAATCGGTTGTTTCGATTTTTCAACCGGTTGAAATTTCCTAACAGTTGAATAAAGCTTTGAAACACCACTCTTCTTGCTCTGGGGATTAAACCCCAGTCCAGATTTCCCAAAACATAATTTTGAGATGCTAGGATAGTTTCAAAATTTTGATTTTCCTTTAGAAAGCTTGTCCACAGTTTTCACAAGATAGTGAATCTTCTTTTCAAGAGATTCACAATTTTCACAAACATTTGAGTCATTCTTGCAAGAAGATCTTTTGTAAGACTGTTTCAGATTTTCAAAA
Organism: Phaseolus vulgaris; assembly: GCF_051622355.1. Taxonomy (NCBI): domain Eukaryota; kingdom Viridiplantae; phylum Streptophyta; class Magnoliopsida; order Fabales; family Fabaceae; genus Phaseolus; species Phaseolus vulgaris. The sequence continues at coordinate 14,514,493 of NC_143507.1, read as the reverse complement.
TCAGTTTTCAAGATTTCCAATTCTTCTTCCAAGACTTTGACTCTCTTTTCCAGCCAATTATTCAACCCTTTTAACCTATTGTTTGAAAGAGTCAGTTTGTTAGCTTCTTCATGTGTTTCCTTAAGAGCATTGAGAAGTTGACTATAATTTTCACTATCAATAGAAGAGCTGGAACTTGCACTGCTTGCATCACTTTCTTGCCTTGTCCTTAAACATAAATTTGCTTCTTCTTCTTCTTCACTTGAAAAGGAGCTTGAGGAGTTATCATTGTAAACTCTTCTTGATTTTCCTTTCTTATCATGCTTCTTGAAGTCTTTCCTCTCTTTGTTAGGACATTCAATTTTAATATGATCTTTTTCACCACATCCAAAGCAAGTATATTTGTTAGAATTAAAATTGATAGGTTTCTTGTTGTCATACATGTTGGATAGGTGATTTTTGTTATTTCTCTTCTTGAGGATCTTGCTGAATTTCTTGGACAAAAAGCTAAATGTTTCCTCTTCACTTTCATCACTTGAGTCTTTACAATTTTTGTTCCCAATAGCCTTCAATGTAATTTTCTTCACCCTTTTATCCTCATTTTCTTGAAGATTCAACCTATCCATCTCCAATTTGTGCTCTCTTAGCTTTCCAAACAATGAGGCAATGGTCATGGAGGTGACATCCTTTGATTCAAATATGACAGCGACTTTGGGTTGCCATGACCTATCAAGACACTTGAGAACTTTGATGTTGAGTTCCTCTTTATCAAAAGTTTTCCCAAGACTCATAAGAAGATTTACTATGTGGGTAAACCGTTTTGGCACTTCAACAATGGGTTCACCCTTCTGCATTCTAAACATCTCATACTCTTGTATGAGAGTATGCTTTCTTGCCCTTTTCACATCATTTGTCCATTCATGAGTCACCTCAAGAGTGTCCCACATTTCCTTTGTAGACTCACATTGAGATACCCTGAAAAACTCATAAGAACTTAAAGCAGATGTGATAATGTTCTTAGCAATGCAATCATATTGAGCTTTCTTACTTTCTTGCTCAGTTCATTAGGACCAAGGTTTTTCAGAAATAACTTTTTCATCTTCAACCATGGGAATAAAAGGTCCATTTTTAATTGCATTCCAAATACCTTTGTCAATAGATTCAACAAAGATTTTCATTCGTACCTTCCAAAATTGGTAGTTCACACCACAAAATAGTGGTGGTCTATTTATAGAAGCACCTTCCCCAAAAAGAAGTTTACCAGCCATCAGTTCAAAACTTTTGATCAACTTGAATATCTTTCAAGAACCTAACTCTTGATGCCAATTGTTGAAATTGAGGGCCTTAAACAAGAGGAGGGGTGAATTGTTTTCAAACGTTTTTCGAAAGTTTTGAAGGTATGAAGAAAATCAAAGAAGAATCACAGCCAAAGGAATCAAAGAACACAAGATAAAAAATAGTTTTAGTTGAGTTCCAGAAAATCAACCGATTGTTTCTACGATTCAACCGGTTGTTTTATCAGCAGAGTGTAAAAACAACTAAAAATACATATACAAGAGTTAAGGGAGAGAAAGAATCATACAAGCAATTTTATAATGGTTCACTCTTATACCAAGAGCTACATCCAGTTCTCAGAAACCTCTAGGTATCTACTAAGTAATCGAAAACCAGATTACAAACACACAACCACCAAAGAAGTGATCTTGATCCCCTCAAGAACACACACTTCCTTTGGCACACCATAAACACACCACAGATCAAAACACCCTCTAACTCTGTGAACACCAGTACTTACAGAATTACAAATCAAGAAGAAATAGGATTGATCATACCTGGTACAAATTAAATCAAAGTACACAGCAAGTCCTACTTCACTCTTAGAGAAAATATCCAAAGACTTAAGCAATCTTGGAGAAAACTTGATTTCAAAAACTAATCTTGTAACCTTAATTCTAGGAGCGTATAACAAAACATTTATACTCCAATTAGCAGTTGAAAACACTTATTATAAAAGCCAAATCAGTTTTAAATCATTTAAAGAAGATTTAACAAACTTAATAGAATTATGTTAAGACAGTTAAAAATACAATCGGTTGTTTTGTCGAAATAACTGATTAAATTGGTTTGACAGCAAAGTCAACCAAATTCAAATCTGCCAAGTTTCAAAAACCTTAAGTACGAAACAACTGATTGAAACGATAAAACAGCTGGTTGTTTTTTTACTTCTTCACAAAACACTCTTTTCAAAAAGATTTGAATTAAACAAACTTTGGATTCAAACGAAGAGTGAGTTAACAAATTCAAACTACCCCAGAACACACCCAACTAAGCTACAATCAACCTTCAAGCAATCCAGGGAGATTTGGAGTCATCAAAGCTCTTCTTCAACATATATATATCATGGGAAGACAATGACATGTCTTTATCCAGTGATACCTTTGTTGAGAGTGAAAAGGCCAATCCCAAGCAATCAAAACAAGGAGAAATCACTGAACAGAAAAACAGACAAGGACAAAGGCAAGAGAGCATATATATCATGAGAAGACAATGACATGTCTTCATCCAGTGATACCTCTGCAGAGAGTAAAATGGCCAATCTTTATTTCATGGCCAGTAATGAAGGATCGAACAGTGATTCAGTAAGTGTTTTTTCTACTGACTTTGAAAGTTATGATCACTGTTACTTGCATTTCATAAAACACATGAGGAGAAAAATAGGCTTTTTGTTATTGGTCACAAGTTAAAAAGTGCAAATAGCTTTCTTGAATCAAAAGCAAAATCTTTAGAAAAATCTATTAGCTGATACACTTTAGTACTAGGCTTTCAAAGTCTTTTCTAAATTCATGAAAAACATCAAATGTGAAAAGGGATTATCAATTGTCATTGTCTGAAGTGATCATGATGGACAATTTGAAAATCAAAACTTTCGAGAGCTTTGCAAAATCTATGGTATTAAGCATAACATTTTTACTCACAAGACACCACATCAAAATGGTGTTGTTAAAAAAAATCATGCTTTAAAATAAATGGCTTGAACGATGAGAAATTATAACCTTATAATAAAACACTTTTGGGCTTAATTGTCACAATAAGGGTCAGGACGGGACAATGAAAAAAACTTTGGAAAAACAAAGGCGTCGCCACTAAAGTTTATCAAGGAAAGCTAAAAAAAACCTTTAAAAGAAATGGTCTATGAAATCGGATTTAGGGTTCGAGAGTCAGTTACATGTAGGGAATGTGATAGCACCCTACAACGTTCGTCCTAAGATTGTACTTTTAATTAAATGTGCAAAACAAATTTGGTTTTTAAAAATGTTTATTTTCCCCCAAAAAAAGAAACAAAAATGCATGTAAAAAATAGAGAAAATATATTTGAATTTTTTATTTGGGTGTGGCAAGGGTTGACATTGCTCTTAGGTATTTTCATTCACAAAGAAAAATCAAGGATCTCATAGTTCTAATGATAATTTTTTTTTAAAGTGAATCCAACTACTCCTTATTCTTTTTCAATTACACAAAAAAATGGATGACCTAAAGCCAAGATAGGTTCACAACTTCAACTACTCTTTATTCTTTTTCAATTTTCCACAATAGATCACTTTTGCACATGTGCTAACCACAATTTTGTTAACAGTTCTTATGGACTCCTTATTACCACAATGAGTTGAGTCGTATGATAACCGTTGAAATATCTCCAGTGAGTCACGCTGTTGTTCCTCTCATTTGTTTTGCCACGGTTGAAATACATCAAGTTGATCAAGTTATGCACCAATTTGGTTTCTGGCAAAGTATTCAACTAAGCCTCTAAACCTCGATAAACTGCACAAGAAGGACATGAGGGGAAGAACTTATAGATATTGGTCACAATATCATGCATCTTGGATAACAATGTGGAGCGATCGTCATAACCGTGTTATTCAAGGAACTGATTTCAGTGGAAACAGTCACTTGCGTGATAGTACCCCATGCATGCAATGGTATATCAGATACACTATCTGATACATTTCTCTGCCAGAAGAAGAATACGACGATGTTGTAAGTTTTTTTAAAAACCCTTCTGCATTATTATACTTTTTCTTAACAAAAACTAACACATTTTCTTCAACAGTACGACACACCGCAACCACCTCAACAACCATATTCAGAGCCCTCGCACATCTATCATGTTGGGCCTTCTTCTAATGCTCAACAACCATATTCATTTCCACGACATAACTATCATATTGGGCCTTCTTCTAATGCTCACCAACCATTTCGTCAACCAACCCATATGTTTTGGTACTAAGAATATCAACAAAGTATGTTTTCCCACCCTTCACACCAACAATTTCCACCTAGTTTCCATACATTTGCATCACACGAAAACATGTTTTATGCGATGTCCAACATATTTGTTACTTCCACCATGACACCTCCATCAACATACCGTTCACTTTCACCATCACATTGTTATCATCCTTCCATGCCTCACAAGGGTTTGATAATCCACCACCTGACCAAAACCAATCGGAACCTACTAACGATAGTCCATAACAAATCGAATTTGTGCCTCCATGACGACCACAAAAGCAGAGAAGGAGACCACCATGTGACACCTCTTCCCATAGTCCTTTTTCATTTATGTAATAAAAAACAATCTCACTATTTGTGTGAATGTCGTTATTTTTGTTTTTTCATTATTCTTGTTTCAATAAATTTATATATACAAATTTCTTCAATTCAAACAATAAAAAATACAACATAATTACATAAATAATAAACTTCACAAATAATATATATTTCAAAAAACCTAACCGCTTCATGTCATCAAATTATTCCACCATAAACTCTATAAACCAATAACTTAAATGAAAATATTGGTTTTTTTTTAAAAAAAAAAACTTAACCTAATTCTTTTCTTTTTTTAAAAACATAAAAAAATAACAAAAATAAACTTATGCATGGGTGAAACAACTTCAGCTCTATTATTCTTCATTAAAATTGTGTCACCCACACACAAATTCAGTTAATTAACATAAATTAACAAACTTGTGCACATGACACATGATTTCAAAAAAAATAATTTCAGAAAAGCGTGTACTATGGCCACAACTTTCTCTTCATCAACAAATTCTTTCCTCATCTCCAAGTTCTCACTTAAAATTGTGTTCATGCAAAACAACTTAACCCAATTTTGTAAAAAAAATATTTTTGTCCAAATCAATAATAAAAATTTAAAATTACACCATTTAGGTAGTTTAGTTCATTGAAGGCCCCGCGTGTACTATCTTACATGAATCAAGAGGCTGGTTGCTTCTATATGAGAAAAACACAAAAGAAAGTTGCATGCATGATGATAGGAAAAGAAAGAAGAAAAAGCCCCCACATTCACATGGTTGGCACGGAAATGGGCAAAGAAAAGGAAACAGAAAAATAAAGTTAGATTGTAGCTTTGCTCACATGCTCATACAAAAAGCGTAATGGGCAGAGAAAGAAAGAAGGAAACCGTAAGGATGGTGGCCTGGCCTAACCACACATCCTTCATGCAAAGCAAAAGAAAAAAAGTACCCTGCAACCCTTGTATACACAGATAATAAGACAAAGTAAAAGAAAAGCTACACAAAAACAAGTGCCGCATGCAGGATATATAGCTTAATACACAAAGAAAAATATACATTAATACGACTTATCTTGACTAAAAAATCGTATTGTCTTAACATAATTTTATACGACTTCACCTTGACACTTAAGAAATCGTTACCTCGACATAATTTTTTCGAAAAGAATTCTATTTTAATAAAAAAAAGACAAAACTACTCCACTTTTCCAGCAACTTCTCCAGAATGGTTGCGTTAGACTGTTATTTACTGCAGCTTGGTTACACTTACCAGAACTGATAACATCTAAGTGAAGCTGCTCCTGCTGCTGCCATTACAACGAAGAGCCGGGCGTTGTCCAATACAATCCCTTTCTGCATCGTGTTTGTTAGTCACGTTCCCATTAACAGCACCCTGGAAGACTCCAGTACCGTCGCTATCACCACCGCCAACGCCATGCATGTGGAAGGCCTTCGCAGGCTCGTTCATCTCGTCATCATCTGTTGCTAGCAGTCCCTCTTCTTCACAATCGCTTCAGCCTCCTCTTATTATTTGAGTGTGTGGGTGGCGTGAGTGAGAGAATGTGTGCAATGAGATCTGCGAGCAAAGGAGTGTGGTGTGATATTTATGTGTGTGAAGAATGAAGAGAGTGAGTGGAGAGGTGTGTGTGGAGTGGAGTGAGGGTGGTGGGTGTGCTGTAGGTGAATGAGAGAATGGGTGAGAGAGTAGCGTAAGCAGCATGTGTCGTATTGTTCTTATGAGTAGCTCTGTATTTTTTGTGAGTGTGGGGAGGAATGTGTGGTGAGGAAATGTGAGAAAGTGTGTGCAGAGAGTGTGTGATTTATGTGAGTGAGTGAGGGTTTTTTTTTATTGGTTTTGTCTGATTTTCTGCAGTTTTTTATTTTATTTCTTTTTTTAAGAAAAAATGTACTCGGTCTAATTTTTTTCCATTTATATATATATATATATATATATATATATATATATATTTAAAACACGAAAATTAAAATAAATGATAAAAAAAACTAAAATATATATTTTTAAACATTTAAATTTTAAAGAAATGTTAAAAAAAGACCACTTTTTTTAGTATTGTAATATTTGTAAAAACAGTTCAATTATTTATAATTTCTATTATTTTCATTAAAAAATTCATCTTTTCAAATTAGTTAAACAAAAATCCAATATACACTAAAAAAAAGAAAATTAACGGAATTATATTTTGCATTATCGGCAGTTTTAACCCCCGTTAAGTGTGTTACCCACAGTTTATGTTTTCTCCTGAAAGATCCAACATTGCTAATAGATTACCGACGATTTCTACGAACCCTTGAAAAATAATCACTTTCTAACAGTTTTGAAACCTCCATTATTTTCGGTGGTTTGAAAACCCTTGCTATTCCCAGCGGTTTGAAAATCTCCGCTATTTCCAACGGTTTGAGAACCCCATTACTTATAGGAGGTGCATATATAAAAAAGTAGATGACAAATAGTAAAAATGGTAAACCGAAATAGTCTAACGATTTTTCTCTATAAGCCATGTTGTTAAATAAACCACGTTAAATAAATCTTTTAATATCATTATAATAAGGAGGGAAATGTAATACTTATACTATTATTTAGATAATATTTATTAAAATGTAGAGATTTTAAATTTTCATTTAATAATGATAATAGTGCTTGAAAGAAAGTAATAGAAGGTTTTAAATATATATTGCTAACATTTAAAATATCTACATTTCTTTAAGTGTAACTCACACCCATTTTCTATAATTAGACAAACAATCACGTTTTACTAAAATACACTTTTCCAAATCCTTCGACTTTTCCAAATCCTACGTCTCCTAGTTCTCTGTCAGGATCAAAGAAGTTTGTGGCATCTTCAAGTTCACTATAGGTGAAGAAGTGGACTTCAAGTTCACTAAAGAAGTTCTTTGAGTCTTCTAAAGAAGAACTATGTGGGATTCCTTTAGAATTACGTAGTACAGATGATGTTACTGCATGGAGATAATTCTTCTTCTTTTGAAGATCATAATAGATGTAAAACCCAAGTCCAACTGCAATTGCACTCATCACAGCACCGCTAACACCTAGCAAAATCACTAGTGCAAAATGAAGAAAAGAGCGTTCTTTATTTAGTGCGGCTTTGCGCTTAAACGCATTCGTAAAAAACACAGTGGCATTTTTTAAATTAATTTGATTTACAAATGCGGCTATCTGTAAAACCGCATTTGTAATCAAGCGCTTTGATTTACAAATGCGGTTATACAAACAGCCGCATTTGTAAATGAAATCGCTTGATTTACAAATGCGGTTTTTACGTTTAGCCACATTTGTAAATCCTTTTTACCCTAAATTTTTTTACGCGCCTCACAACTTTTGTAGTTTCTTTCTGTTCTTGCCTCTCGTTTTCACTGTTCACCTTTTCGTTTGCCTCTCGTTTGCGCTGGCGTAAGAAGTTCATCTCTTTCGTAGTCTTCATTATAAGTTTTTGAATCGCTTTCTTCCTCCCAATCTTCACAAATGTTTGTTTTTGAATCGCTTTCGTTTCCTTGCGTTGGTGGTCGAAGGTACTATTCCATTGGTTGCTCCGCCACCGCTTCTGCTATCGCCGCTGTTGCTCGCGCTCCCCTACCACTCTTCACCTCCAACGTTGGTTCACGCACAAGGTTGGTGTGCTGTTTTAAATTTTTTTAATTTTTTTTATGTATTATAATTTGTATATTTTAAATTTTATATTATTTAGTATTGATTATATTTTGAAATTGTATGTTTTTTATGTATTATAATTTTTATTTTTTTAAATTTATATTATTTAGTATTAGTACTTATTCTATTTTGAATTTGTTCTTTTTTATGTATTATGTAATTTATATTAAAATTTATATTATTTAGTAGTTAGTTGTTACTTTATATGTTATCTTTGGCAATAATACGTTCTGGTATTGAGTCCGAGGGTGTTCGACCCTCGGCAAACGCGTAAGATAAAACACTGATATAAAAATCCTAACCATTCCAAAATATATAATAGATCGAAATTGGATGAATTTTGTTCGTATAAGTGAGGAGTACGAAAGAGGAGTAGAAGACGTTATACAATTTGCACAATGTAACGTGATTAATAGTGGTCATGATGGAACAAAGATCAGGTGTTTGTGCATTAATTGTTTGGAAGGATACTGGATGTTAATATAATGAGGGAGCACCTGCTATGTGATGGGTTTCTTCGATCTTATACAACTTGGACATGGCATGGTGAATTATTAAATTTACCACGTGTTTCCGTAACTGAAGAATACATGGGGTCCACCATGGATGAAGCAGTACACGATGATGTAGATAATGATCGATTGGAGGACATGATTCGTGATGTAGGAGCTGAGTCTTTTGCAAAAGCGCATGGATATGGAAGTATGTCAAGCGATGCAGAGACTCCATCGTATCCTGGATCAACTAACTTCACACGGTTGTCGGCGATGTTAAGATTGATGAATTTGAAGGCAATAAATGGATGGACTGATAAAAGCTTCACATAATTGCTTCAGTTGTTGAAGGATATGTTTCTAGAGGGAAATACTCTACCTAATCGTAATTATAAGGCCAAAAAGATTCTTTGTACAATGGGTATGGAGTATAAAAAGATACATGCATGTCCTAATGATTGAATATTATACCGGAAAGATTTTGAATTGTTGAAAAGTTGTCAGAGGTGTGGGTTATCACGTTATAAGTTGAAACAAAAAGATGATGATACTATTGAAGATATAGAAAAGCATGGACCCCCAATGAAGGTTATGTGGTATTTTCCTATCATTCCAAGGATGAAGCGTTTGTTTGCAAACCCAAACGATGCTAAGAATCTTAGATGGCATGTAGATGAGAGGAAATGTGATGGCATGTAACGACATCCAGCTGATTCTATTTAGTGGAAGAAATTTGATGATGAGTTTTCAGAATTTGGTAAAGAATCAAGAAATATCTGACTTGGTTTAGCTACAGACGGAATGAATCTGTTTGGTAATATGAGTACAAATCACAGTTCATGGTCTGTTTTACTAGTTATTTACAACTTACCTCCTGGATTGTGCATGAAGCGAAAATACATGATGTTGTCTATGATGATATCCGTTCTGAAACAGCCAGGGAATGATATTGATGTTTATCTAAGTCCTCTAATTGAAGATTTGAAGTTAATATGGGACTAAGGTGTTGAAGTATTTTACGGATTTGCTAATGAAACTTTCAAGCTTCATGCCATGTTATTTTGCACCATCAATGACTTTCCGGCATATGGTAACTTATCAGGTTATAGTGTTAAGGGTCATAAAGCATGTCCAATATGCGAAGAAGACACTACTTCTCAACAATTGAAACATGGAAGGAAGACAGTATATCTTCTGCATTGGAGGTTTCTTTGATATCATCATCCTTACCGGAGGTTGAAAAAAACCTTTAATGGACACCAAGAGGCTAATGGTCCACCAAATCCATTAACCAGTGTTGAGGTTTACGAAAAGGTAAATAACATAGACCACACCTTCAGTAAGTTAAAAAAAAGTCATCTGTGACAAACATTTGGAAGAAGAAATCAATCTTCTTTGATCTTCCATACTGGTCGAGGTCAGAAGTCAGACATTGTATAGATGTAATGCATGTTGAGAAGAATGTGTGTGATAGCTTAATTGGTACAATTCTTAACATTAACGGGAAGACGAATGATGGTCTAAATGCTCTTTTAGATTTGATTGAGATGAACATACACGGTGAGTTGGCACCCATAGAAATGGGTAAGCGTACATATTTGCCCCCAGCTTGTTACACAATGTCAAAAGATGAAAAAATTAGTTTTTGTCAATGTCTAAAAGGTGTGAAAGTGCCACAGGGACATTCCTCAAATGTGAAGAGCCTAGTGTCAATGCAAGATTTGAAGTTAATTGGGTTGAAGTCTCATGATTGCCACATCTTGATGCAACAGTTGTTGCCGGTAGCTATCCGTGGGATCTTACCAAAAAATGTTAGACATACCATAACCCATTTGTGCTCATTCTTCTCTTCCATATGTTGTAAAATCATTGATCCATCAAAACAAGATGAACTTCAAAATGAAATTGTTGTTATCTTGTGTGAATTGGAGATGTTTTTTCCTCCATCTTTTTTTGACATCATGGTTCATCTAGCGGTGCATCTGGTAAGAGAGGTATATGAAAATTTTGAAAGGTTATGTGAAAAATCATTATCGTCCAGAGGCTTCAATGATTCAAAGGTACATAGCTGAAGAAAGTATTGAATTTTGTTCAGAGTACATGACTAAAGCAAATCCAATAGGTCTTCTAGCTAATTCATGTCACCACAGGCGTTCAACAAGTAAATGTTTACGTGGTGTGAATTGTTAGAATGGATGGCTTTAAACTAGAGGGGGGTGAATTGTTTAAAGAGGGTTTTCGCAAACTTTTAAGTCAAGAATGAAATTCTCTCAAGAAACAATTGATAAGGAATCCAGTTTACCAAAACAGTAAGCAAAAACAGCAGTACCAGAAAAACAATCGGTTGTTTCACAGAAACAATCGGTTGTTTATACCAGCAAACAAATATCAAAACTGAATTTAAAGAGATTAAGGATAGAGAGATTGCACACAGATGTTTATACTAGTTCACTCTAAACCCAGAGCTACATCCAGTCTTCTCAGAAACCACTGAGGAAATCCACTAAGCAACCACACCTTGATCACTTACACCACAACCAAGAAAGTGACCTTGATCCCTTCAAGACACACACTTCTCTTGGCCAACACACCAACACTAAGATTGCTGATCTTGATCCCCTCAAGAACACACAGCAAATCTCAGCAAACACACAAACGAAACTTGTTCAATAGAGTACAAGGATTACACTTGTTACAGAAGATAATCTGAAATAAATACAAGCCAAAATCCTATTCCACACACTTTGATCAATCACAAGCTCTAAGCAATCTCAACTCTTTGAAAAACTCAAAAACTCTATTCAAAATCTTATTACTCAAATCTTTTTTTCTGAATTTATTCAAAGATGTTGTTTGTTATCAAATCTTAACAAACTCTTTAATTGCATTTAATGATTGGTCAAAGCATTTAAAGATTGGAGCGTAAGCAGTTAAATCATTTAAAGCTCAGTCAAAGATAAAACAGTTTTTCTGTTATGGTACCAAAACAAACAATCGGTTGTTTCCTCGAATCAATCGGTTGTTTTGGTTTTAACAACTCAACCATTTGAAAAACAGTTTTCAATCTTTTCTAAAAACATCTAAGTATAAACAATCGGTTGTTTCGACAAAACAATCGGTTGTTTTTAACTTAGTTTGAAAAACATTTTTCTTTCAAAAAGATTGAGAATGCCTATGCTTTGGATTCAATCAAGAAGTGGATTACAATACTCAAACTACCCCAGATCCTAACTAAAACAGCTCAGCAACAGCAAGCACAGCCAAGGCTCCAACATCCTTCAAAGGGTTTGGATTCTTCAAAGCTTGAACACCACTTGGTTCAACATGAATATTGTAAGAAAATCTTGATCAGAAGTCTTGCAAGAACATTGGTACATATTGAATAACACAAATGAAGTTATACCTTACATAGAAGCTCATAAATCCATTGTGAAGGCAACTAACCCAAGACAAGTAGAGAAATGGGTCTTGATGGAACATAATAGAACTTTCATGCCTTGGTTTAAAGACGAGGTGTTCAAGGATTCAACGACATCAGAGACCTTGACCTGGTTGGCTGCTTGATTGAAGTTTGATGTCATCTCATGTACATCGTACGAAGTGAATAATTGTATATTTTACACGAAGTCCATAGATGAAAAGAGTAAATTCAAAATTCTAGTGTTACTCTTGAAGCCGAGTCAATGTAGTTTTCGACTTCGAAAGATACAAATCCAGTACTTGGATCAATGGCATACTATGGGTTTATAGAAGAGATATGGGAGGTTGACTACACTAAGTTTTCCGTTCCAGTTTTCAAGTGTAAATGGGTTGGCAATAAAAGTGGGGTTAAAATTGTTGAATCAGGATTCACACTAGTGGACTTTCGAAAGATAGGGTATCAAGATGAGCCATTTATAATGGTTCAACAAGCATCTCAAGTTTTCTACGTGAAAGATCCTACGTCAGAACATTGGTATGTCGTTTTACACGGGAAAAAACAAGGGGAGGCCATAGATGATATTGAAAATGGTGACCCCCGTTCATTCACACCAATGATAATTAATAAAGATGACGATGTACTTGGTGATGTACATGCAACCCGTAAAGACCACAGTGAAGGAATTTACATATGAACATTCAACCCACATGCAACCCGTAAATAAGCATTTAGAATTTTATGTATTATTTTTATATGATTTTAATTCGATGCAGATTAACTAATGTTTGTTACCTAATTTTTTTAACAGAGACATGGATGACGATCAGACCCCAATCAGACCTCGATTCGGATGAGGCAGTAGAGGACCTACTAGATTGAAGCGTCTCGCATTGAGACGTGCTGCTGGTGATAAGACACGTGTTGACATTGACGTTAACATTGGAGTGGCTTTTGGTCGTAAAGTAGATGAGTTTATGAGCTATCTTGGAGTTGTTTCTCGTGAAAGGCTCTCCATTTTGATTAATTCATGGGATGAGGTGTCAGAGGTCGATCAGAACATGATCTGGGAGAATGTTCTGGTAAGCTTTACATTTTGATGACAATGGCTCGAGATGAAGAAGAAGCACAGAGACCAAAGAAGAGGAAAATGAAGTGCCATAAGACAAGGAAATATGAAAGCGTAACTAGCGCACTATGAATTAGGGTAATAAAATTACTCTAAAATGACAGCTATGAGGTAAAGCCGCCATTTTACACCAAAGTGTTTCGTCTAAAACAACGGCTATGAGGTAAAGTCGTCGTTTTAAACGAAACGCTTTGTTGTAAAATGGCGACTTTACCTCATATCTACAGTTTTAGACTAAACGCTTTGGTGTAAAACGGTGGCTTTACCTCATAATTGCCTTTTTAAAGTAATTTAATTTCAAAAATACCATCGCGTTTTGAAGGACAACATCTGGCCGTAAAAGCGTTGTGAATGTATTATCGTAAATGAGCCTTTTGCACTAGTGGGGGTTTGAATAGAGCCTAGACTCTCATAATAGACAACTAGACTAGAGCATCTAGTGAACTGGACAAAACTAGTGAACAATCAGAAAAAACAACACAGGAGATTTTGTACTAGTTCACCTAAACAAACACGCCACGTCTAGTTCTCCCTTAAGCATACTACTTAAGAGGTTCCATTAACAATCAATTGATTACAAACCGAGTACACCAACCACTTCTAGTTATAGACGAATACATAAACCACCCTGGTTATACCTTCATAATCTCCCCCATTAAGAACTCTCAAAAACAAATGAGCACTCTTATTGAGAAAACATTTTATTGTTATGTTTTTTATACGTTAAATTCAAACTAAGAACTCATATGGTCTATTAAACCATCTATCGTGAGACTTGTTATACTCATTGGATGGTTTATGGTATCAAAAAAACATATAAGCATATAAGACACTTAGATTGTTTGTTATCATTAAAACTCATACATGGTCTACTGGTACTAGAATGTTTAGTGAGATTTACAGGGTTAGACCATTTAGGGTCTCAACGAGTTCTAGATAAATTTTTACTTCTTAAGTGTCTGTATTTTGAACACCAAATTATAAGTGTAAATTTTTGGGAATCTTTTAATGGAAACTTGCAACATTTGGTGAATATAAGTTGTGGTCTAAAGGGATAAAAAATGGTACCAAAAGTTGAAATACATTCTTGCATCAGAAAGTTGTGAATGACTTTTGTTTAACCAAGTCTCGAGGGCGTTTAAGCAATAAGCATGTGTCATTCACACTTCAAATCAACATTCATTAGAACCACATGAACACTATGTCATTGTTGTTGCTATCAATACTTTACCTAAAAGACGTTCTTAAGGGGTTGTGAAAAAAAAAAACTCAACTACAATTGTTATAAAGGGTGATGATATTTTGACACCCTACTCCACCTTACACCCACAACAAAATATTAATATTTATAATAAAGAAAATTTTAGAAAAAAGAAAAATCTTCTTAATGAAAATATAAGTAGAATGGAAAATATTACAATAATTTTCAAAATTAAAAAAATTAAAAATAATTAAAATATTAATATTTATAGGGATATAGGGTGGAGCATGGGTGTCAAAAAGCCATTTTCCTTGTTATAAATTTAGGACTAAGACAAGACATAAAAGACAATCTTGTACATACAACCTTGTACCACGGGGTATTACCCTATGATATACATATTAGTATTTTTTTTTTCTTTTAGTGTTAGTGTAAGTGTGAACCCATGAGTGACTAAGCACCATATTGTTAGAGATTGATGTAGTTGTATGACTCATATAATTCAATTTCTCCTTCTCAACAAAATTGATCATTTAGTTAATTATTTTTTCTTGTCGTTGCTTGTTTGACTTAATCAACAAAATCATAATTTCATAATTTTAACTATTGTTTGGAAACCCTTTTGTAAATTATATTATCTAGGTAAAATATCTAGTACAACACATGACTATAACGAAAGAGAACATAAATGAATAAAAGAGAACGAAAGATGAACAAAAGAGTAAAAGGAAGGTAAAAGATATGAGAATGAATATCTCTCTTTTCTTGTTATTGAATTCAAAACAAATGGTCTGAATATATACAAGTAGTACACTCATTCTAGGTTTAACTAAAGAGGAAAAGAATCAATAATTAAATACTAGAATCATAACACACAAAGACAAAATAAAGGTTATTCACCTTTATAAAAAGAAACAACTGATAATTAGAAAAGACACTCAATTAATATTAGGATCCTTTTATAACTCTGGTATCCGTATCCTTTAATACCCCGCCACAAGTTGGGGAGGAAATATTGATGAGACCCAGCTTGGAACAAATATTCTTAAAAGATTGGGGACTTAAAGCTTTGGTATAAATATCATCCAGTTGCTTTGTGGTGGAAATGGGAAGCAAATGGATGAGACCCTTCTTTAATTTTTCCCAGACCACGTGACAATCTATTTCTATATGTTTTGTACGCTCGTGAAACACTGGATTTGTTGCAATGTATCTTGTTGAGTCATTGTCACAATATAAAAGAGATGGTTACTCAAAAAGAACTTTGAAATCTTGAAGAAGATAAGTTAGCCATTGCATTTCACATGTAACAGTGGCCATTGCCCTGTATTCAGCTTCACAAGAACTCTTTGATATTGTTCCTTGCTTCTTTGATTTCCAAGATATGATAGAATTCCCAAGATACACACTAAAACCAGTCACTGATTGTCTTGAATACCTATAGGTGCCCCAGTCACTATCACAAAAGGCTTTCAGATGAACAGAGGTAGTGGAAGAGAAAAATAAACCAAGACTTGAAGCCCATTTGATATATTTGAGAATTCTAATCGTTGCATTATAGTGAGCAATTGTAGGCTTAGCAAGAAACTGAGAAAGTTGTTGTACAAAAAATGTTATGTCAGGTCGGGTATTAGTGAGATACATAAGTCTTCCAATCAATCTTCTGTAGGCTTGAATATCTGTGAAAGGAACACTTCTAGTAGAAGAGAATTTTTCATGATTATCAATAGGAGTGGGTGCAGGTTTGCAAGCTAAAAGACATGCATTTGTTAATAATTCCAATGCATATTTCCTTTGATTTACCATTATTCCTATCTTACTTCTTGTTACTTCTATACCAAGAAAATATCTTAAATTCCCAAGATCTTTAATCTTGAATGTCTGATTCAAGACTTGTTTGATTCGAGCAATCTCTTCTTTATCATTTCCTTCCAATATTATATCATCCACATATACCAATAATGTTGTAAAAGATCATTCAGAAGAATTAATGAACAAGGAATGATCATTCATAGATTGAGTATATCCCATAGAAAGCAAAAATGATGACAGTTTGGCAAACCATTCTCTGCTGGCTTGCTTAAGGCCATATAAAGCCTTTTTTAGTTTACAAACTTTTCCTGGTGGAATAGAAGTCAATCCAGGAGGAGCAACCATGTATACATCTTCTTTCAAATCTCCATGTAAAAAAGCATTGTTTATGTCCAATTGTTTCAATTCCCAATTATAAATAGAAGCTAAAGAAAGAAGCAACCTTATGGTGGTCATCTTTGCTACTGGAGAGAAAGTATCAAGGTAGTCAATGCCTTTTGTTTGTGTATATCCTTTTGCCACTAACCTTGCTTTATACCTTTCAATTGTCCCATCAGCCTTATATTTTATTTTGAATACCCATTTGCAACCTATGGTAGTTTTGTTCTTAGGCAAAAGAGCAGTCTCCCAAGTTTGATTTGACTCTAAAGCAGATATCTCACATTGTATAGCTTTTCTCCAACAGTCATGTTTCATAGCTTCAGAATAAGTGTTTGGCTTAACATGTGAAGAAAGAGACATAACAAAAGATTTGTAAGAAGGTGATAAATTGCTATAAGACAAAACAAAATTCAAAGGATATTTAACTCTTGAAGATGTACTGGAAACATTAATATTACAATGATAATCCTTTAAATACTCAGGTGGTCTTTTTATTCTTGTGCTCATCCGGACAGATGGATCTTATTCAGAACTTTGTTCTATATCATGATTTTCATTGAGGTTTTGATCTATATCGGAACAATCTTGTTCTGAAACCTCAATTTCTGACTCACAATTACTATCATTGCTATTTTTAACATTATCACAAGGTGTATTATCACAAGGTGCAAGAATGGCTTGTGATGGCTGACTTAAGACAAATTGATCTTCAGCAAACAAAATTTGATCATTAATGTCATAACTGTTAGTTTCATTGCTAGTATCTTGGACCCTTTGGTATGGAAAAACATGTTCATAAAAGACAACATCCCTAGACACAAAAATTTCTCTTGATTGAATATTCAACAAAATATATCCTTTTGTCCCCCTTTGAAAACCAATAAAAACACATTTTGATGCTCTTGGATCAAATTTTCTTCTATTTGTTGACAAAGTGCTAGCATAACATAAAGAACCAAACACCTTTAATCCATTAAAATCTGCATCAGTTTTGAAAAGCATTTCATGAGAAGAAGAATAGTTTAAAACAGGTGTGGGAAGCATGTTTATAATATGCGCAACATGTATCACAAAATATGACCAATAAATTTTGGGTAAATGAGATTGTATCATAAGAGCTCTTGCTACATCTAATAAATGACCATGTTTCCTTTCAACTATATTATTTTGTTGTGGAGTATTGACACATGATGTTTGATATATTATTCCTTTACTAACAAAAAAATTAGTCATGACAAACTCAATTCCATTATCACTTCTTATTATTTTTATTGTTGTCTCAAACTGTGTTTGAACAAAAATAACAAAATGTTCCAAAATCTTAACAACTTCAAATTTTTGTTTCAAAAGAAAAATCCATGTGCACCTCGAATAGTCATCAACTATGGTCAAGAAGTATTTATGAACATTAATTGATGGTATTGAGTATGGTCCCCAAATATCTACATGAATCAAATCAAAACATTTTTTGATTTAGATGTACTAATAGAAAAAGAAAGTCTTTTTTGCTTTGCAAAATGACAAACATCACAAACAAAAGATTTGTTATATTTAACATAACGAAATTTATTCTTGATAACATCAATACATTTATTTGAAATATGACCTAATCGAAAAATGCCAAAGGGTTTCTAGATCACTAGCACTGACATTAACAGTATTGATGATGTGTGTCGATTCAAGGGGTTTAATTTGAAATTTCTGGTAAGATGAGATCCTGAGTATATAAATTCTATCTTGCATCTTAGCAGAACCAATTATTTTCAAGGATTTTTTGTCTTGAATGTGACAATCATTAGAATCAAAGGTAAGAACACAAGATAGTCTATCAATCAATTTTGTTACTGAAAGAAGATTAAAAGTGAAGCAAGGAATATACAAAACATTGTTTATGACATGATTTTGATTAAGAAAAACACTTCCTGAATAATTGGCAATGACTTGATTTCCATGTGGTAATTTGACATAAATAGGATCAATTTGATGATACCAAGTGAAGTAAGTTAAGGATGAACAAATGTGATCAATAACACCACTATCAATAATCTAAGAACTAAAAGAAGAAATAAAGTTATTACCAGTTTGTGTTGTCATATTGGAAGGAAAAACAGAGACTTGACTAGAAACATTGTCACAGGATTTGACCTGTTGTAAAAGAGCTAACAATGTTTGATATTGCTCAGGAGTAAAACCAATTTGTTGAGACCCCACTTCTGACTTTGAACCTTCATGATTCTGCTCATTATTGTTAAAATTTGTATTGTGAAAGGCTGCTTGACTCTGATGATGGTTCTGATTTTTAAATTTGAAATGTGGTGGAAAGCCACGCTTTTTATAGCATGTATCAATGGTATGCCCTGTCTTTCCATAATAACTGCAAATTTTAGAAGTATATCCTCCTCCATAGCTTCCTCTTCCATATCCACCACCTATGCCATAGGTCGTAGCATTGTTATTATAACCTCCTTTGCTAGTAGCAATCATTGCCTTGGATTGATCACCAAAAACTTGTCTCTCTTGTTGTGTAATGAGAGAGTAAACTCTATTCAAGGATGAATTATCTGATGAACTAATAGGGTAAGATGAACAAAGATCTTGTGAGGGATCAACAACTTCACCCATAGATAAATGTAGCAACCAGAGCTCTAATCAGAGCTCTGATACCATATTACGAAATATAACAAAAATGAACAAAAGAGAACAAAAGAGTAAAAGGAAGGTAAAAGATATGAGAATGAATATCTCTCTTTTCTTGTTATTGAAATCAAAACAAATGGTCTGAATATATACAAGTAGTACACTCATTCTACGTTTAACTAAAGAGGAAAAGAGTCAATAATTAAATACTAGAATCATAATACACAAAGACAAATATAAAGGTTATTCACTTTTTATAAAGGAAAACAAACTGATAATTAGAAAAGACACCAAATTATTCTCCTCTGTAAAGAGAAACAACTGATAATTCGAAAAGATACTCAATTAATATTTGGATCCTTCAATAACTCTGGTATCCGTATCCTTTAATAATGACTACAAAATTTCACCATAGGATTTGAATCTTCCTTTTAAGTAATCAAGTTTAAATAAATTTTTTAGATTGTGAAATCAATATCTGACATCTCATTAATACATTATATCTTTAACTTTATCGCTATTGTTATTTTAATATTTTTTATTATTATTTTTTTTATTATATCAAAACCCTAAATTTGTATTTTTATCTTTATTATGGTTTATGCTTTAAAATGTTGTTTTTTTTTTCAAAATTCAAACCCCTATATTTTATTCTCTTTGATTAAATAAGTATGTAGCAAATCTTTGTTAATACGATAATTGGACTTTTGTCTATTTACTATTTGCCACCATTTGGTACATTTGCCAAGTTAATAACGTTGTTGTCAGAAACTCATGTCATATAACTATTTAACTGCTTATATTTATTTATATTGTTGATAATTTTTTCCCAAGGATTTAATAATTGTTTTAAATTTTGTTCATATTTAACTATATTTTTTTTACTTTAACTCTTTCGTTAAATGTCACTTTATCTTTGTTTTATAACTCCAATTGCATATGTAAAGTACATATGAAAATGTTAAATTCCCTGTCAGCCCTTAAATTGAGAGGACCCTTCATGACAGTTACACAAGCCCTCATCAATATTGATAATGGTACATGAAGAAGAGATTACTTTTGATGCTTTTGAATTCATGTAGAAAAAGATGAGTTTTGACATTAAGGTACTAGCTCAAACTTCTTTCTTGAGTCAAGCATAGCTAGTGACGTTTAAAAAGAGTTAACTTAAAGACAACCCCTAAAGACAAATTTGCTTTCTCTTTCCTTTGATTTTAGTTTTTATTTTCCCTTCCTTTATACTACTAATTGTTTTCATTTTCTTTCTTTTTTATTTATTTATTTATTTTACTTACTTAAAAAAATTATATATAGGTAGATGATACTTTTGAAAAAAAGAGTCCGAGAACTCCATACGAAGACATAATCTTTAACATTATTTTTTTTTCTTATGTATATTTTTGTTTGAAACTTTATTTGTTTTCCATGTATCTTATTTCTTATTTTTACTTTCTTTTCTGAATCCCAAGCACATGATGTAAACGTTTTTTTCATCATCTTATGATTAAATAACTTCATTTTAACAACTCTAAGATAATATATTTCATCCTCTTAAGTAAAATTTTGATTTTGAGTTACATAGATGAATAAAGATATAATAGTTAAAAGGAAAAAAAGTCTATTAAAAGTGATCCACTAGATCATCCTAAACCCTAAATTAGTTACACAAATAAAATACTTGGCACTATGTAAGTACAAAAACAATGGAAGAAAAAGAAGAAAAACGTTGCACACATAAAGGGGGGGGTAAATGGAGAATATAATAATGTTGAGTTAGGTGTGTGAAAAGTAGAGTGGTGAAAAAAAAAATAGACATATGATGATAGGGTTTTGATTGATGAAAAAGAGGGAGCAAGGGAAGGACAAGAAGAGGGGGAATTGGTAGAAAGCATGTTGTGTTACCCAAAATTGAGAATGCAAGAGATGAAAAGAATTCATAATTGTAATTAAATTAAAAGTTGGAAAGCCGTACGTAGGGTTGAATGGGGAGGGAAGTATGGAGTGTATTGGAGTGGGCAGGGGTATTCAAAGGACAAAAGCAAGACACAGTGTGAAATTGGAAATAACTTAGACCCACCCATCTACGCAACCAAGCAACCACCTGATTCTTTTCAAATATAAATAATAAAAAATAAATTTATAATTAAATGATATAAAAAAATATTAAAATAATATTATTAAAGATTATAATAGAGTTGTATAAAAATGTTGGTTGTTAATGTATCATTACTCTATCAATATATATCACCGTAAGAAAATCATGAAATAGAAACCAATTTTTAGAGATCAAAATAATTAGTTGCAATAGTAACTAAATTAGAAATCAGAAACTAAATAAAAAATTGATTTCTAAATTAGTTTCTATTATTATTAAATAGTTTTTAAATTGGTATCTAATTAGCAATCAAGGTTTTAACTACCAATTATTTCATTTTTAAATTTAGTCTCTAAAACTTTGGTTGTTAATTAGATATCAATTTAAAAACTATTTAACAATACTAAAAACTAATTTTAAAACCAAAATTTTATTTAATTTTTAAAATGATCTCTAATTTAATTACTATTACAACTAATTATTTTGGTTTCTAAAAATTTGATTTCTATTACTACATGTTGAATTCCTATTACTTAATGCTACTAAGTACTCCACCTTTTCACTTGCCCT
The DNA here is from genome assembly GCF_051622355.1 of Phaseolus vulgaris. Lineage (NCBI taxonomy): Eukaryota > Viridiplantae > Streptophyta > Magnoliopsida > Fabales > Fabaceae > Phaseolus > Phaseolus vulgaris. Next base: position 14,492,492 of record NC_143507.1, on the reverse strand, counting down.
CACCTTTTCACTTGCCCTCTAACTGCAACTCATTCTTTGTTTTCTAAATACTTAACTTTTGACTGTGTGAGGGATTAACTAAGAATAACATGTGTATTTTCTAAATATTCTCCACCTATATGTGCCTATTCACATTTTCTTTCCTTTACAATTTGAGTAAAATTAACGTGTATGTTTTTAAAAGGTTATTTTGTTTGAAGAAAAAAGTAATCAATATGAGGCAAATAGCATTGCTTCTCTTTAATATAGTTAGGATTGTTTTTCTTTCAACCTTATGATTACCAAGCCCAAACAATTAGAAAAGATAAACTCTATGTATTAATCTTTAGCCTTTATGAATTTTGAAATTGAATGTAAAAAGTTTAAATGATATGAGAAATTTAAGTATAAAATTGAGAATATCTGGAGAAGGGAGTGACACAAGTAATATATATATAAAAAAAGACTTATATATTTATTGTGTTAAAATTTTAATTTGTCTCATGTCTTTTATATAGATTGACTTATTACTCGTGATTTAATAAATCTGAACATTTTCAATTAATTATCAATTTTTCTCATTACATTCATTAGCGACATATACCATGAAATATATTAACACTTCAATTTTTAGAAAGAGTATATAATGTTACATAATGTATACAAGGAAAACAATATTATCTACACTATATTGATTTTTTTTTTTTGACAAAATAATATTTTAAAATTACATTTTTCACCTTTGCTACTCTTAATCACTTAATAAATAATTGACCGTTTAGAAATAATTTATAATAAAAAATTTATAGGAATAAAAATCACTAAGAACTTGTAAAACTTATGGAAGACCAGGAAAAAAACACAAAATACATACATATACTAGGGGCTAACATATTATTCATAGAAAAATTCATCATTTAACCAATACAAAGTAGCGATAAAGACCAAAATTGAAATTAAATTTTAAAACAAAACAAAACAAATTTTTTAATCCTATGTAACAACAATTTACTTAAGAACTTTATAAAATATATACCTTTACTACTCATTTTTTAGTTTAATCTCCTAAATATAAAAATCATCTTAATTATTTAAAAATAATTATTAGATTATTTTTTTATTTAAATTTACAACAATTTACACATCACATAACCAAAAGAGTCACACATGTTAGTGTCTCGTATTTATTAGGTTAAATTAATTCTTTATAAATACTTTTCAGCTAAGATCATAGACATCTATTTGATGAGTTATTTCTCACCCTTCATCACATGTTACAAAGTTGACCAAGTTATTATGATAATTTAATGTAAAGACCAGGTTAGTTGGACAAATATTTTAAAATATGACAATTTTTTTTTTAATTTAGATAATCTAATTGAAATTAAACTAATCAAAATTAAGGCTACATGAAGGAGTTAGTATCTTATGACGTGATGAATAAAAGTACTCCATAAAAGTCTCCAACATTAAGTGCTCAAGTGTACAATAAACAATATTGTTTTTATAGGAGAGATCATGTTGAAAACAGAAAATAACTAAATCTAAATATTAAGATGAGTACTAGAAAAAAAACACTTCCTCTAATTTTAACAATAAGATCCACTTCCTCAATTTATAAAAAAAAAAAAATCAATTCAGTTAAGAATGATATTTATATTTTTTGAATCCCTATCTTGTTCTAAGCATAATTAGAAAAAACATTATGAATTATTATGTCTCCTAAGACAACAACAGACATAATTTTTAATTTAAGTATAGTGAAATAGTGAACACTATGCATGAGAGAATGCATTTGTTTATTTTGAAACTTGATAGAAATTGTTTAAATTTTTTTTGTTTTTGTGTCTGAATTTTCCCACGTCCCCTTCTCTGCTTCTATAAATACCTCTGCTACGTCCCTCCCCACAATGCATCAGAAGCATTTAATGTCACATAATGGTAGCTAGCTAGCAAGCTAGCTTTTTTAAAAGGGTTATTAGCTGCACCTTGTGCTGTTGTGCTCTTGTTTTTTAGTGTAGAAGAATCTGTAAAGCTCAGGAGGGATAGCGCCATGGATGGTCATTGCTCATCTCTCTTCTCTTTCCTCCCTTTGCCTCTTTGATCTTCTCTTGCGCTATCCATCCTGAGTTTCATGGCTTCTTTCTACACACATCCTTCACAATGGAACCTTCTACCTTTGCTTTTTGCCTTAGCATCTTGTTGTTGAACTTATTCATTCATCATGCACCACCACTCAAGGTTCTTTCACTTCTGCTACAACCTGTTTCTTCTTTCATTTGCTTCTCACAACTGTAATGACTAACATCTTTTGTTTTGCTTGTTTCTTAAATTTTGTTTTCACTGCCACTAGTATGAAGTGAGTGGAAGAATGAAGAAGCCAAATGTTTCAAGTCTTTGGTTGTGTTCAAGTTTTCTCTTTTGAAATGGTTTTTAAAGTTAAACTAGTCAGAATTTAGTATATATGTTAGTGTCTAACACCACCATATGTGTCACAACATATGTTCAAGAAATAAACTCACAAGATCAAATGAATATGGTTGATTCTCTTTACAAACCTTCAACTGTTTCTACCTTGCTTCTCCTTCTACCTTGTAATCAAGGTGCTTAGATCATGATCCTTGATAAATGTCAGGATTTTTTTCTCCTTCACCATAAAATTAAATACGTCACTACCAAACCAAGAGTATATAACCCAATGATCAACCATAAACTTAAGAGACTTTTTTTGCCCTTGATTTGTTGTGTTGATGTTAAAAAAAGGGTTCATTTGATTATTGATGAGAGAAGCGATTTGTCACTTCTCACTTCCACTCTTGAGTGGTTTTTTAGTTAAGAGGACCATTACTTTGTCAATTCTTGGTGGGCCTGAACATCATCCTCAAACATCGCAAGGATAGGAGCAAGATTGTGTACAAAAAAAGATGAAAAATATAGATAAAATATTATAAGCCAAACCTAGCCACTATCACGTGGAGTGGTAGACAAGAGATGTTGTTGACTAGTCCCAACTTCGTGTGAGTTACGGTCTAAGTTCAAATTCCTATGATTTGGATTGCCCAACGTTAAAGCTAAGGTTTGTGCAATTCTATTTGTCTGCCCCCACTACTTAGTCTTGTGATGTATAGTTCCCCTTTTGGATTGAAGTGGGTTCTAGAGTGGACATTGCACATGTGTAATTTGGGATCACGTATAATCAAACTTAGAGCAACATATGTTGTCAACTATCGAGAACAAAAGCCACACTACACAAAAGCTTTTTATTCGATTCTTGTCATTGGAATTTGAAAAAGGTAATGATACAATCCCAACTCACATATTTTATACAATCATATTTTTAAACTCATCGCATAAAAAAATTATATAGAACAGAAATTTCAATCTATCATTTTCCTTGAAAGAGTTAAGGTAATCATGTATCTTTTGTTTATTAGAGGAGGTTCATGTAGGCTTTAGAAGATGCACAAAAAGAGAAGTACAAGAAGAGAGAGAGAGAGAGAGAGATGAGGATGGGAAAATGAAAAAGTGGTAGAGAGCAAGTTATTAGAGATGTTATTCATGCAATTGCAATTTATGTCTCACAAATTGACAGACTCGAGTTATTTGAGGGGACCACATGTGAATTTATAGTACTTTATAGTAAAGAATAAAATATTCATCTGGCCCTTGATTTTGATATCACATGGCAATTAATGTTAGACATTGGAAAAAAATTATGTAGTTCAAAAGTTCGTACCATCAATTAATTAGACTCAGAATGTTACAAAAAAACAAATGTAATTAATTCATAACTTTAATCACTCTTGGTTTATTACTTTTCATCTTCAACGTTATTGCGTGGTAATTATTTTGGTCTTCAATAATAGTGCGACAAAGTTAGCAATTAAATTTATGTTTTAGAAATATTAAAGATGAATAATTAATGTGTTTGGATTTTAGTGAGATACTCCCCGATGTTCATTTCAATCTTCTCATATGCTTTTCCGTTATGATAGTATGTAAATAATAAATCAAACACATAAAAGTTAATTGTTGAAATAAATTATAGAATTATAAACTAAAAAATATTCAAAAAACGATATTAATAAAGGAAAAAGTCTCCACCAAAGAAACACTTGAAAAGACATTTGAAAAATCCATTTTTAACAAAAGTCTTTGAAATCAATTTAAGGTTTCGAATTCAATAACATATAAAAAAAGTGTTAACACTTGCGTTGTTCCTTTCTAAAAATGGTTATCCTTAATGGAATCTACAAAACGAATGTAACTTTATTTTATCGCTTTTCTTGTAAAAGAAAGATAATATGTGTTAGTACTCTATAAGGGTGACTCTTACTTCTAGTATTTATGAATATATTTAAAGTTGCGTAATTTTTTAGACAAAATTGAGGATGGGTTACCAATCGTTGAAGAAAAAGAAACTTGAATAACCCTATCAATCGTTTTTTTCATTTTTATATAAAATTATTCTCCTTAAAATATCGTGATAATATCCTAATGATTACATTCATCCTGTAGTAATTAAAAAAATACAATGTAAGCTTACATTTATCGTACTAACAACGAGAGATTACTTTTTTTATGATGGTAACAAAACATAATTTAATCATTTAAAAATATTTTTTATAGAACAAACTAAAAAGCCACGTTATATGTCTAAATCAATAAAAGTGAATAACCACTCACCAATATCTCTTCAATAAAGCACATTATTCATCCTTTTAAGATTTCATATCATATCATGTACTTGGCTTAGCATATTTTACACGTACTTGATAATTTCATAAAGAAAATTAATTAGATTTGGGTGGCAACGCAAGTGAAGTTGAATGATTAAAACCTACTCACTGCTGCAGAAAAGAAAAACAAGTGTGGCTATTTTTTATTTATAAGGACGGTTATATAACCGCATTTGATGAATACGCATTTGTAAATGGAAGAGATAAGAAGACGATTATATATAGCCGCATTCGTAAATTCGATTTATAAATGCGGTTATTTACATAGCCGCATTTATAAATCGCATTTACGAGAGGCATTTAGGGTTTTTTTTTTCTTTTTCACTGTTGATTGAGTTTCTAATCAAAGTTCTCAATTTTGATCTTTTCGGAAGAACATGGTCATTATTTTAGCTTCTCTTTTGATCTCTGGGTTCATCCATATTATACATCTTCGTATTTCATTCCAATGGAAGTCCAAAAAACGCAAATAAATTTTTTTCCAATGAAACGCAAATATATGACGGAGCAAGGCGACAACAACGACGAGGAAGGCACAGTAGAAAGCGCAAACAAAAACATTCCCAAGCATGACCTTAGCAATGACATAAGACAAAACATAAGAGAAACGCAAAACATACAAAAATCAATGGTGAAGAAGAAGAGAGAAAGACAATACAAAGAAGAGAGAAAGAAAAGAGGAAGCACAGTTAATGGAGGAAGCACATAAGAGAAACGAAGCGCGAGAGAAATGAGAGTATCAAAATGTAAGTGGCGTGTTTCTGAATTAGGGTAAAAAGGTTTTAAGAAGGCGAATATTTGTAAAGCCACATTCGTAAATCAAGCGTTTTAATTTACAAGGACGGCTGTACAAATAGTCGCCCTTGTAAATCCAAATGCTTGATTTACAAGTGTGGCTTTATTAATAGTCGCACTTGTAAATGAACTTAATTACAAAAATGTCACCGCATTTTTTACGAAAGTCACACTAAATAAACCACACTTGTTTATATATTTTGCACTAGTGAATTGAACTATGTTTTTGCTAAAAAGCTTTGAAATATGTACAAAATGGTGGATTTTACTTAATAATTACCCAAATTTTACATTCTCCATCGTTCCTACACCACTGCCCAATCAAATTAGACCACGTAATTAGGATTAGAAGAAAGTAACACTTAATCATTTGCTTTGTGCTTTTACTACTACTCTTTTAATCATTTGCTTCTTCTTAAAACAACACAAAATGGTGTTAGTTTATATCAAATTATCTATGCCACTTAGAGAAATAGACAAGAGGTGGCTGTTTGTTTTAAAATTTAGAAGACACTTGTTATAAAAATAAGATTGAGTGTAAACCATTGCATGTTTAGTTATTGGAATAAATTGGAGATTTTAAATATAAAACCAAAAACTAATAGTTATTTTAATAATTTTGAGATTACATAACAATGCAGTTGGAAATTTAACAGATAAATATACATTCTCATATGACTGACTATCCGTAATCCTATTAATTAATAATATATGCTCTACTTTAATGGATTTGTAAGTCATATACAAAAAGAACTCTATGAACAACGAGTTGCCAAAAAAATGTAGAGTAAGACATGACGAAATATCTTTCAATTTTTGAATGTATGGAAATAGAACACAATTTATTCCATTTTCATCCCTTCTACCCCATTCAATTGTACTATCTATCAGACATCCAAACACCTAAGCAATTACAATCACATAATCTCATTAAGTTGCACATCCTAACATAAAATCATAACTACAGTGAATGCAAAAAACACCAGAAGAAAAAGCAGTCATCGGGACACTTCAACGCAAACAAAGAGAACCACGAAGATGAAGAAACTATTCACCGCACAAGGAGGTAGCATTTGCAAGAAGCTGTCGGAAGGCCAAGGAGGTCCACAGCGTACATTGCATGTAGGAGGAGAAGTAGTCGCATAATGGAGAAGGATTTAGGGATTCAAAGAAAAGGGGAAAAAATGGGAAAGCTCCCAGCGAAACAAATTTGCACAAATGAGAAACTGCACAAAGGAAAGGAGAAGTTTCATAACTACCTCAATGGAAGGAGAAGCTTCAGAACTACCTCGCGAAAGGATTTGAATTGCACAAATGGAAGGAGAAGTTTCGGAACTCCTTCAATGGAATAAAAGCTTCGAAACTACCTAGCGAGAGGGTTCAAAAGTTTTTGCTGTTTGAGAAGAGAAAGTGAAGAGCTATGTTAAAACACTTATTAATTATGTCAATTGAAATAAAAAAAATAACATAGTAAACATTTATTGTGAAGATTCTACACTTAACTAATATAGTAAATACTTACTATGTTAGTTCTAATTTTAACCATCATAATAAATTTTATATTATTACAAAAATGTTACCGCGCCACTTTTTATGATAGGTACACTACACCCGTCATAATAAGTCGTCATTGTTTCTTCTTTTTTCCACTAGTGGCATATCCTTGATACACAATTAGATTTTTAAGAATAACAAAACAAGAAACACAAAAATAAGATTGAAAGAGAGCACTTTCATCAATTCAAAAGTTCTATTCACAAAGTCTACTTATAATATAGTGTATTGTCTAAGTCCAAAACGAACTCTGTATATAGAACCTAAATAAAAGTAACAAAAAAGTATTTAAAACAAAAATTGTTAAGGTAGTTACAACAAATACGCAATAGACGGTCTAACTCGTCTTAACACTACTAGATTGTCTTTAGTAGACGGTTTTCTACACCACTCCATCAAACGGTCTAAGCCTCTAACTAAGCTCTTCAACAGACGGTCTACTACACATGATATAGAGTCAATCATCACAATTTTCCATCTTCACTCCAAATCATGGTAGAGCTTCCAGCATCATCTTCCTTTGTCCTCAAACGATAAAATAATTAACTTCAAACATTATCTGAATCTTGATCTTGACAAGGTCTTAGTAACACATGTGCTTCCTTCAAGACTATCTTCTTGATCTTGACCTCCTCAAACTAAAAAATGTCTCTCAGAAAATGCAGTATGACAACAATGTATTTTGTCCTCTCGTGGTAAATCTGATGATTAGTTAAATGTATGGCATTTTGACTATTACAGTAACAATCACACAATCTTACACAATACTCAGCTCTCCAATCATCCCCTTCAACTGCAGTGCCTCCTTCAACACCTATGTGAGCATGATATACTCTATCTGGGTAGTAGATAAAACCATCATTGATTGCAAACTAGATTTCTAGAAAATTGTAGTACCAAAAAATGTAAAAACATACCTAAAAGGTGATTTTTTGGTATCACCATTCCCTTCGAAATTAATGTTTATAAATCCTTCTATAACAATTGTTTTTGCCAGTTGACCTGCTCGTCGGTTGACTCTAATGACAAGCTCTAGCTCCGTTTATCTCTGTTGGAATCTGCTCTTCCCTTTGTTGCGTTGGAACGCGGCTCCGTTGAGACAGAGGGGGCCCTATTTGTTGATTACACTCCGATGATCAAGTCAGTACAAGGCTTATAAGAATTTAAGAAGTAACTAGTTTCAGTCTTAGAAACAGCGTACCTTAACCTAGGATCACAAGTCCCTTTTATAGTTTACCTCTTGTAACAGCTTTCTATCACGAGAATATAATCTCAACTGAAAGCATACTCAACAGGAAAATATTATGCTCAAGGGCACACCCTCACGGTGTTGCAACAAAACAAAATCTTTCCTCAGGGAGTGCATAAAATAATAACAGAATAACCACCAAGGTACGAACTCATGTACCAGCATTAAGGGTCCAGTTTGTTTATGTAGGCGCCCTTAGTGTGGCGCTACGCTCCTCTTCTGCATACATGCAACCCAACCTTTACATGTCCTAGCACACATGAGCTTAGGTTTAAAAGAAAATGTTTTACTTGAACTAGACCCTATGCGCACTAAGCGCACCCTTAGGTCCATAACTACCCCTCGCTAGACGCCTAGGCCTTATGCATGAGGGTTATACGAAAAAGGGACTAATATATACATCTGGGGCCCAATCACATGGCCTGCCAACTTGGCCCAAGAGCCAAGTTGACCTGTCTATGGCAAGTGTTGAGGTTCGACCACCGAGCACTGAGCTATGAGCGCTCTGGTCCAGTACACAAGCCCCTCAGGCTCGAGCTGAGCTTGCTTCAACGAAAAGGCTACTTGCTCGCTCTTGGTGGCTTACATGTCCTATGGGTAGTGGCGTGATGCACGAAGTGTCTCTGAGATGATATCTCACCATATTCCATCGTGAGCGTACACGTGGCCTTTCATCAACGGTTGGAAGGTATTGTCGCTTACTCTTCCCAACATGTGTTTAACGTTCAAAACTCTTCAACATTTCGCACTATTTCATTTCTCCTCTACGAAGCTCTCGCGCCTCTTCTCAGAATCTTCGCACTTCCTGTCTCAACCTGGGAAATCTCCTCGCCTCCATTCGTTCTTTGAACCAAGGTACCTCCTCCAATTCATGACTATATACTGGAATCATCTTATGCTTTCATTATGATCATATTACTTGTGTTGGAATTGCTCTGTGTTCATTCTATTTTGATTATGCTGATTGATATTCCTGTTAGTCTCATCATTTTTCTTGAATTTGGAATGTGTGTTGCTTTCATTGCCTGAATGTGTGTCTGTATTTGCTTGTTGTTTTTTGTTTTAGATACTCTGTATGATGGATTACCGAACCATGTACCCTTGGGCTCCTAAGAACCTTCTAGAGGAAACCTCCATATACACCTCTCACGAACAAATAGTTATTTATATGAAAAGAAAATGCCCCAAAAAGTGTATCTTTGGTAGGGAAAACGATAGAGGCCTTAAGTTAGTGCCATGTAAGGAGGACAAGCTAGTCTGTTGCGATGAGTCCTCGGACCCTGATGGTCCATTATGCTATTTCTATACCACTGTTTTTAATAAAGTTGTTCTTCGTCTACCCTTGTATAACTTTGAAAAAGAGCTCCTTATCAAGATCAATGTCGCTTCAGCCCAACTACATCCAAATAGCTGGGCATTTGTTCGGGGTTTCTCTATTCTTTGCACACATTTTGGCCTTTTTCCATATGTGGAGGTCTTCCTATATTTTTTTGAGGCCAAGCATTTGGGCCGCTAATTATGGGTTTCCTTCAATGGTGTGGTTGGGAGAGCATTGTTGTCGCTTTTCCAGTAGTCGTATAAGGGTTTCAAGGGCAAATTTTTGAAGGTGCGCTGCAACAAGAGGGACCCAACTCTTTTAGATGGGTTCCCTTCATATTGGACCCAGAAACCGAGCTTCCAGGGTGCTCGATGCTTGGAGAGCATGCCATAGCGGGATCAAGAAATGTGCCTATTCTTCTTCAGCCTGAATGTGGTTTTTGACACAGTCACCCTCACAAGGCAAGAGTTCTCCCCAAGGGGACTAAAAGCTTAAATTGGTATCCTTTCTTCCTATACTCTTACTGATGCTGACTTGCTTATATGTTTGCTGAACTTCCCCTGTTTTTCTTGCAGACAGTATATTGTGTAAGCTTAACAAGAAAGACTTGGCAACTAGATCCAAGAAAATGAAGGCAGCTGCCCAAACTCTCCCTGCTGAAGACATCAAGCTAAAAATTGTTGTTGAAGTCGCCCCTACTCCTACTGACGAAGTGGATACCTATTATGGACCGATCTTCAAAAGGAGGCGGAAGGCTGCCACTGAACCCTCTGACCTTTCTATCTCAGACAGGCGTGCACCTTCACTGTAGGCTCCTCTGTGAATCCCATCTCCTCCTTGCGACATGGTAGTGGTGCAGGAGGGCGAGGGCACAAGTGCTCTAGAGGAAGGACTGTAGGATCCTAACTTGGATCCCCTTTCCTTCCTCGAGAAGATCCTACTGCCCACCAAGACCAAGGAAAAGCTGAATGGCCTAGAGGAAGACCACTTGGTGGAACAAGCTGTGAGGCAACAGGGACAGGCCTTAGCCACAAACTTCCTAGCCATTTCCAAGCTGAGGGAGTGAAAAGGATCAACCAAGAAGAAGTCTCACGAGGTCACCGAGCACTTGCAACAGGTTGGGGTTCTCAAGCAGGAAACACCCAAACTTCACGAAGAGCTCCAATGATCACAACAAGAAGCTTTCCTGGCTGAAAAGTCCAAGGAGGCCTTAGAAATATCCAACAAGAACACGGAGCTCCAAGCCGAGGTGGAGAAGCTAAAGGAGGAGCTGGCTAAGAAGGATGAGGAACTGACAGAAGGACGAGGAGTTGGTGAAAGAAAGGGAAGCCCTCATTGATGATGTTGTTAATTCATACATAGCGGGCTTTGAAGACGTCGTTGCCCAAACCTTAGGAATCTATCCCGGGATGAACTTCTCTCAACTTTGGTTAGGCCAGACGGTGGTGGACTGGCAGCTTGTGGATGAGTAGCGTTTCTTTGTAACCAGCCGCCCTTCGTAGCCCTCTGAACAATTTCAAACTTTCTAATATCTTGTATGTACATTAATTTACTTATTTAACTTTCTTGGTTTCGGTACACCTCGACTAGTATAATGCATGCCTTGGTAAGAATCGACTAGCATAGATTTAATCTTTAGGGGTAATATAACTAATTACCTTAACAACATAATGCATCAACCAAATATGGGAATCACAATGCTCCTGTAGAGCTAACCTGTGTATAATTCATACCCCTTGGTTGCGAAGAATGTCTTGCTTACTCGGGTGTTGACTGATCACATGAGCAAGGATCTGGTCCTTTAACCCTATTGAATAGGACTTGTGTGTTTGGAAGGGTTGTCGGCTTTCTGCGCGCACCCTTCCCCTGCATTGTAGGTGCTTGAGTATCTGACTTGGGTGTCTATCTATGCACCAAATCTACCCTTAAGTAATCGCCTTTCTTTGCTTGGAGTGTCTGACTTGGGTGTTGACTTACCTGCCAAGTCTACTCTTTACACCTTCATGGTGGATTGCAAACCCGTAGGGTTAACCTTAGCTCTGCCTTCAGAGCGCTCAAGCTTGGGTGGTTTCACCAACGCTGAGGTGGGTCGCATTACTTGTTTTTAGCTACACCTTCTTAGTTATAGCTAATCTTGGCTTGGTACATATGGACTCACAATTTTACTAATAGGAGAGCGTACTACCCCATGGTGGATACCTAGGGTGCCTGGACTTAGAGTCTTACTAAGACATGTCGTCTTCTCGAATTAAGCCAAACAATCTTAGTTATGGCCAAATATAATTTAGGGCACCTGAGCTCAAAATCTAAATGAGAAAAAGTCATCCCATCTAAATCACCATAAACATTACCTAAACTTGAAATCTTACCAAGGGTACAATTTCTTTCATACCTTTTTGCACTTATCTGACTTGGGTGTTGGCTCACACGCCAAGTCTACTCTTTTAATGACTTTGGTTGGAGTATCTGACTTGGGTGTTGGCTTGCACGCCAAGTCTACTATTCAACACCCAGGCATGTTAGTTTACCTGCCCTTGGCCAAACAATCTTAAGCCAATTCAGGGTGCCTGGACTTAGAATCTTACTCAGAATAGGTTTCCCCATCTGAATTGTACGAGTGCCAGGTCACCTAGGCCTGGAATCTTACCAGGGTAATAGGTCGTCTCGTTTAATAATCAATCATACACATGTTGTGCTTACTGGGATAACTCACCGTTCAAGTCGCCTTATTGTGTGTTAACAAAGAATCCTGATAAATCACCTTTCAAGAACAATTTTTTCATTGGGCGACCTCATTAAAAAAACCCTCGTAAGGGAAAAAGAGTGTCCCCTTAATTATTCGATTTGTTCATAAAAGATTGACAAAATATATCAACTGAAATAAAACATAAGGTTGGCCCCATTCCACGTTCGGGGTATGGCTCCACCCTCCAAAGTCTTGAGCTTGTAGGCTCCGTTTCCGAGTACCTCCACCACGTGGAATGGGCCAGTTCAGTTGGGAGACAACTTATTCTCCAACTAGTAAGGGTGAGCCTTTCGCATTACCAAGTCGCCAATCTGAAACTGCCGAGGTCTCAGCTTGGTGTTTTGCTTTAGCTCCACCCTTCTCTTCAAGGTTTCAACTCTGACGTGTGCTTGCTCTCGCACCTCGTCGAGTAGGTCTAGGTTTGTCTTCCTCCATTCGTTAGATTCTTCTATCACGAAGTTATGGAATCGTGGCGAGCTCTCTTGGATCTCTACAAGGATCATGGCATCTGACCCTTACACCAAACTAAAAGGCGTCTCCTTCGTGGTGGATTGAGGAGTGGTGTGGTAGGCCCATAAATTTGGGACACCTCTTCTGCCCAGGTCTCCTTAGCTTTCTCCAACCTCCTCTTCAAACCTCTGAGCAAGACTCTGTTGGCGGACTCGACCTGGTCATTCATCTGAGGATGCTCCACCGAGGCAAATACTTGTTTGATCCCAAACTCTATGCACAACTTGCCCAACTACTGACTTGTAAACTGGGTACCGTTATCAGACACCAAGTGTCTTGGGACCCCAAAACTTCAAACGATGTTTCTCCACACGAAGTGCTTTACCTTGTGGGCAGTTATCTACGCAACTGGTTCATCTTCTATCCACCACTCAATTGCCACCACTAGGTACTTCATCTAACGAATCACCAAAGGGAATGAACCTAAGATGTTTATTCCCCAAGTATGGAAAGACAGGGGCTATGTATTGATTGCAACTCTTTTGGGGGTGCATGATGCCAGTCAGCATGCGTCTTACATTGCTCGCATCGTTGTGCATACCTCATGCAGTCCTCCCTCATAGTCGGCCAATAGTACCCTGTGCGAACGACCTTCAGGGAGAGAGATCTCCCTCCAACATGGCTTCCACAAATGCCTTTATGGAGATCTGCCATGATACCGATACACTGATCTCTACTTACACAGGTGAGGATGGGATGAGTGTAGCCATGACAGAACAACTTTCCATCAATTAGGGTATATCTTTCTGCGTTTCTCTTGACCGCCTTCGCTTCTATAGGTTCTGTCAGAAGCATCCCATCAGCAAGGTAACGCTAGTTTGGTGTCATCCAGGTCTCCACTACGCTAACCTGCAAGATGTCCAACGATTCTTCTCCCAACAAGCCATAAACACTTATCTTGGGCACCTCCAATGTTTCATGTGTCAACGATTGGTGCCCTCTTCTTTTTACCGAGCCGACCTCCAAGGTCTCCACATGACTGATCTCTGCTGGTCCATCTGCAGTGGTCTTGGGTTACTTCAGGGTCTCCTGAATAACTGACCTCTGTCAACCTCCCTTGCATGAGCTCACCAGCTTGGCCAGCAGGTCTGCTCAGGCATTCTGCTCCCTTGGGACATGCACCAGTTTGAACGTTGGAAAGGCTTCCTCCAGAAGTGTAACATATCTCAGGTACGAAGCTATTTGTGGATCTTTGGCCTGGTACTCACCCGTGACTTGTCCGGTTACCAGCATCGAGTCACTTTTTACCAACAAACTTCGAGCGCCCAATTCCTGGCCAACAACATCCTAGCTACCAGCGTTTCGTACTCGGCCTGGTTATTGTTGGTCTTGAAAGCGAATCTAAGGGCCTGCTCAATCAACAGTGCATTAGGTCCCTCCCGAATGATGCCAACACCCCTACCTTGCTAATTAGAGGATCCGTCCACAGAAATGACCCACTGAAAGTCTCCACCGTCTACCTGGGTGGCTTTTAAGGATAACTCTACCACGAAGTCAGCATATACCTGACCCTTGATAGGCCCCCTGGGTTTGTACTGTACGTCGAACTCAGATAGCTCGACTGCCCAACGTACCATCTGACCTGCTACATCAGGCTTCTGGAGGACCATGCAGATTGAAAGATCGGTCATTACGATTACAGTGAAGCTCTGGAAATAGTGACGAAGTCACCGAGCTACAAACATTATTGCCAAGGCTGCCTTTTCGATGTCCTAATATTGTACCTCGGGCCCCTGCAGCACCTTGCTTATGAAGTATATGGGCCTCTGAGCCTGTTCCTGTTCTTGCACAATGACCGAGCTGATTGCCCGATCTGTAACTGCAAAGTAGAGACGAAGGGGAGTACCTGGCAGCGGCTTACAAAGGATAGGCGAGCTAGCCAGGTAATCCTTCAACTTGAGGAACGCCTCTTCACATTCGTGAGCCCATGTGAAGCGGTTGTTCTTCTTCAAACACTGGAACTAAGGGTACCCCTTATCTCCTCCTACTGATAGGAACCAGGACAAGGTGGTGATCCGCCCAATCAGTTATTGCACTTCCTTCAAAGGTGCGGGGCTCCTCACCCCTATGACTGTCGCACACTTGTCCAGGTTCGCTTCTATCCCATGTTCATTGAACAGGAATCCCAGTAACTTCCCTACCTTTACCCCAAACACACACTTTTTCGGGTTCAATTTTAGATTGTACTTAATTATTGGAGTGAATAGCTCTTCCAAATCAGCGACGTGCTGATCCTTCTCTTCCGAGGTGACGACCATGTCGTCCACGTATGCTTGCACATTTCACCCAATCATGGGGGCAAGAATCCTATCCATCAACCTCTGATAGGTAGCGCTGGTGTTCTTCATCCTAAAAGGCATGACTTTATAACAATAGCTGGAGAGCTCCGTCATGAATGCGGTCTTGCTCTCATCACGGGGGTGCATGCAGATCTGATTGTATCCCGAGAATGCATCTAGAAAGCTCTGAAGTCGGCAACCTGAAGCGTTGTCCACCAAGGAATCTATGCTGGGCAGTGGATACGAATCCTTGGGACAGGCCTTATTCAAGTCTATACAGTCGACACACATTCTCCACCCTCCATTGGCTTTCTTTACCAACTCGAAATTTGCTAGACACTCAGGGTATTGGATTTCCCTTATGTGACCAGCTTTCAAGAGTTTCTAGGTCTCTTCTTTGATGACCAGGCGTCTCTCTTCATTGAACTTCCTTCTCCTCTGTATTAATGGCCTGACCTTCTCGTCTATAGTAAGTTTATGGCACAAGAAGTATGGCGCTATACTGAGCATATCTGCAGAAGTCCATGCAAGAGCATCCAGGTGCCTCGCTATCACCTCGACGATCTGATCTTGCATCTTTTAGCCCAGTGATGAGTCGACCTTGAACTTCCTCCCTTTAATCTTTTTTTCCTGAACCTCACCAGCAGGCTCAGGTCGCCTCTCGCTGGTGGCTTTCGCTCGGGTGGTTATATCAGGTCCCTGTGCTTGGGCAGTGACCATACATACTCCCCTTCTTCTTTTTAGGCTATTCTCATAGCATTTCCTCGCCGCCTTCTGGTCAGATTTGATGACGATCACCCCTCCCTCAAGGGAGGGCAGCTTCATCTTCATGTGCCTATTCAAGGCCACTACGCCTAACTTGTTCAAGGAGGGCCTACCCAAAATCATGTTATAGGCCGAAACAACATTAACAACTAAGTACCTGATACTGATTTTCCGAGATGAGGTGCCATCTGAGAAAGTCATCCTCAACTCCACATGCCCCCGAACCTCTACCTGATCTCCAGCAAAATCGAACAAGCAACTATTATATGGTCTTAGCTGGTCAGGTGACAATTGTAATTTATTAAATGTTACGCAAAACATCACGTCGGCCGAGCTCCCCTAGTCAATGAGAACCCTGTGTACTCTTCTTCCCACGGTGACGAGCGAGATCACTACTAGATCATCCTCGTGTGGGACTACATCTCCCAAATCAGCCCTTGTAAAGCAGAGATCGGTCTCGGTTGGTTGGTCAGACCCTCGTGCCTCTACTACCATCACCTCCCTCGCATACTTCTTACGCTTGGAGGCGGAACATCCCCCTCCTGAAAATCCTCTTGCGATAGTATTAATCTCGTCGTGGACAGGTACCTCATGTCCTTGGTCTGCTGGAAGAAGCTCCTCCTTCGACCCCTCTTGACTGCCTTCATGATACTCTTTCAAAAACTCATCTTTTATCAAGCCTTCAAACTGGTAGCCTAGGGCTATACAATGCTCCACGTCATGCCCTAACGCTTTGTGGAACTCGCACCAGACCTCCTTGCGCGATCCCAAATTTTGGGGGGAACCTCAGTTTTTCTGCCATTCCCAGTATAGCCAACAGCTCCTTGTAAGTTATTCTGAACTTTGGTCGAAAAGGCAGGTCATCTCTCGCCTTCATCCTGGGTTGGCTCTTTCTTGGTGCGTAAGGCACTCGCTGTGCGTCCGACCTCTTCTCGGTTGCAGCTTCATGTACCCTCAAGGGTTGAGCTCGGCTGCCTTCTTTGGGCTTGGCCTGACCTGGGTACGTGCTACCACGCTTCATTATTACAGCTTCTTCTGCGGCGATGTCGGCAACAACTCGTCGTCAGATCTCCCCAAACATCCTCGCCCGATTTCTGATCAGTGAGTCGTTGAATGGTCCTAGCATGACCCCCTGCCCAAAGGCATGGACCATCAAGGCCTCATCCTGAGTCTGGAGCTTTACTACAAACGCCCCAAACTTGTTAAAAAAATCCTTCAAAGGTTCTCCCTGTCTTTGCTTCACACCGAAAAGGTCGAAAGAGATTGGCGGTTGGGCTTGGTTGACAATTAATTGTTCTCTGAACAATCCAGAAAATTGATCAAAAGAGGTGATGTGGCCATCTGGGAGGCCAACAAACCACTGTAATGTCGTGCTTGTGAATGTGACCATAAACATCTTGCAATGCATAGCATCCGTTCCTCCTGAGATCATCATCTGACATTGAATACTGTAATAGTCTCATGAAACTTCTAAATCTCATTAGTCCTTATTGGGGTTTACAGCTCCTCCATAGTAATGGTCTATTCCTTCCCGAGTAACAAAGCATTTTTAAGATGTTCATATGCCTTAGGCAAGGTGTTAAGAAGAACTAAAGCCTTATCATCATCCTTCAACCTCATCTCAATTTTCTCCAGGTCATTCAATATGTTGTTATAATTTGCTAGTTGTTTCACCACTATTCTTGACTCGGTCGTTCTTATCAAATAAAATTGTTGATTCAAATAAAGTTTGTGTGCGAAAAACTTAGTCATATACAATGACTCAAGTTTCACCCACATTGACGCAACATATTCTCCTTAGCAACTTATCTCAATGCCTTATCATCAAAAGACAAAATTATGGTGTTTTGAGCTTTGTTGCTCATGTCATTCTTCTCTTTTTAAGACATAGATGCTAGATGGCTTCAACACAACCTTACTGAAAGAAGATGACCTCCATCTTAAGTCTCCACAATCCAAAATTATTCTCCCTAGAAAACTTCTTGATGTCAAACTTGTTGTCTATTTCTTTAACACCTTGACTTTCTTCTTTTGTTGCCACATACGACACTAATTATTGAGTTCTTAACAATAAAAAAGAAAAAATATATAAGATTGAACAAAAGAAACTTTATTAACTGGAAGGTTCAATACACAAAGTCCACCCACAATACAATGTATCATCTAAGTCTAAAATGATATCTATATATAAAACCTAAACAAAAAGGAATAACAAAAACACATTCAAAATAAAAATCGTTAAGAGAGTTACAACAAACATACGCTATACAGTCTAACTCATCTTAACACTACTAGACTATCTCTAGTAAACAATCTTCTACACCATTCCATTCATCCATCTAAACATCTCATTAAACTTTTCACCAAACAATCTAATTTAAAGCCAATCATCACATAAAATATTAATGAAGCGATTTCTATTTTGAAAGAAAAAAGGATTTACCACACTTTCATATTACCAAAACACTTTTTTAAATGAAACAACAACTTCAATTAATTCTAATCTCCATGAAATATATATATATATATATATATATTTATTATTTATTATTATTTTTTTCTAAAGTGAAACCTCTTGGGATTAACCAAGCTGTCATAGCAACATTTTTGAAAATATAGGACTAATTACGTGTTAATCTTGAATTTATTCATTTTTATTTGTAGATGATATGTACTTAGGTCTAGTTACGTGAAGAAAAAAAAGGAAGCATTACGATGACCAAATATTTCCAAAGTAAAAAAGTTAATAAAATATATTAGGTTTAATTACCTTTTTCGTCCCTATATTTATAGCCAATAGTCAATTTGGTATAGTGGTTTTTAAAAAATTCAATTTGGTCCCTAAGTTTTTTAAAATGTATTTAAAATGGTCCTTTCTGTTAAATATCACCAAACGGCGTTAAGTGTTGCTGATGTGACAGACACGTGTAAGTTACGTGGATGGTGCTTACTTTACTTTAGTGAATACTGAATTAGGGTTTAGGTTATTCAAATTGGGGATTTCGAATTTCTGATTTAGGACACCACGGTATGGATCGCAATCGCTGCCCCTTCACCACCTCTAGACCGCACCACATAATCGCTCCTCCAAATCGACCATGGGAACGCAACTCACCATCGTAACTCACGATTGCACCACAGAATCGAATGAGGGAGCACACCTCCGAATGGAATCGAAGCAGGGAAGCACACTACAGAATCCAACCAGGGTAGCAATCCTCGTATCAGAAACCCTAAATCAGAAGTTCGAAATCCCCAATTTGAATAACCTAAACCCTAATTCAGTATTCACCAAAGTAATGTAAGCACAATCCACGTAACTTACACGTGTCTGCCACATAAGCACCACTTAACGCCGTTTGGTGATATTTAACAGAAATGACCATTTTGAATACATTTTAAAAAACTTAGGGACCAAATTGAAATTTTTAAAAACCACTGTACCAAATTGACTATTGGCTATAAATATAGAGACGAAAAAGGTAATTAAACCAATATATTAAAAGCAAACAAGATCTATAGCAAAAAGTTATAACGTTCGAACAAATGAATTCATGAAAAAAAAATGTAAAGTTGGGTCAAAACAAAAGGGAAAAAAGAAAATGATTGGCAATTAGTTCCTGCACCATATAACTGCACTTGATTTTAGTGTGAAACTACGAAAATATTCTTAAAAAAATGGAAATAAAGATAAAAATCTTGGATTTTATGTTTTTGAATGATTTTTTTTATCGTGGAATTGTTTTTCTGGAATGAAATTTGGTTTTTAAATTTGTATTTTTAGAACAAAATAATCTCTTCCAGATCTATTTTTCAAGAATATATTATTTCTAATTTTCAATTTTCAATTTTAGAATAGAAAGTATTTTCCAAAATTTAAAAATACTTAGGATTTAGATTCAAAAAAGTTGGGTGTAGAAAGAATTTGCCAAATGATTTGAGCTCAACCCAAATGAAATGATAAAAAGAAGGCAGTTTCTTCCTGCACCCCTACGTTTTTCTTCCTGCACCCCTACAATGTTGTGCAAAGACTAAACTTTCCTTATTATTTTTTAAAAACCCTTAAATGCCCCTAATTCCTAAAAACCCTAAAACTCTCACTTTCATTTTCTTCCTCCCAGTGCAACCGCAACTCCCAATCCAGATCTTCATTCCGTGCGACGCCAATCCAGAACTCCACATCTCTTTATGCTTATGCTTTAGGGTGATATTGTAAACTTGAAAATAAATAAAATTTATGGTTTTTGGATCTCTACTTCTATCTTTTTTTTTGGATTTTCGTTTCTACACTTCATCTTTAATATTTCAGATAATGCACTCCGGTAATTTTACGGAATAAAAAATCCGTATATGTTTTTTCACATTCTGAATTATGGAATCCGTAGAAATTTTCGATTAATGTTTATGGTAAAATTTCGGATTTCTATTTCCGATAATATTTTGGATTGATAAATCCATAGCACATTATTCAATTCTGGATTCATCAATCCGTAGCACATTACTCAATCCCGATCCTACTTCTCTACCTTGCTCCGCACAACTACAAAGACCCTGCATGCACCAACACCTGAGATAAATGAAGAAGATGAACAGTAGCAAAGAAAATCCAGGGCTCCTTTTCAAATAATAGATCAAGGTCAGTTGTGGAATTTTAAAAATTGTGGGGTGCAGGAAGAAAAACGTAGGGGTGCAGGAAGAAGAAGCCTAAAAAGAATAAAATTGTTTGGGCTCAAGCCCATGCAAAGAAAAAAAAATACAGACCAAGAAGTATGTTAGGCTATAATATATCGGGTTTCCTCCGCCTAACAAATTTTTGCCTGCAACTCACTGGTTTTGAAAAAGACTGTTTTACCACTTTTTAAAATGATTTCCACGTTATTTTTTTAAATATTTTAGGAACATATTTTATGACTTTTGGATTTATTAGAAAGTAAAAAATATGTTTTAAAAATATATTATAAAATAATTTTTTGTCTTCTAAATTTTTCATTTCGAAAACACTTTTTCTTACAGAACATCTTATTTTAGAATTATTCAAAAATACTATGAAGGGTATTTTGGATATTTAAAAAAAATAAGGTTGCAGGGAAGGAAAAAAAAAGTAGGAATGCAATAAGGAATATTAAGATAGCTAGAGAATTTCTTAGGCTCTTACCATTCACAAACCCCATATTTTTCAGGCTTCACTGTTATAAATTTTTTATTTTTAAATTTTACTTTTTTGTCTTCCATTTTTTCAATTTGAGTCAATGAATAAATATTAAAAGTTAAATTTTTATATTTTAAAATATATGTAAAATAAATATTTTTAATAAAATATTAAAAATTAATTTTTTCATTCTAAAAAGATATATATTTTTAAATGCATATTTCAAAATATAATTTATATTTTTAATTATAAATTCTAAAATATAAATTTATATTTTGAAACTCAGAACAATACAAAATATATATTCCAAAACAAAATATAAAGTTATATTCAATCTGCACACATGATACAAACTCATACTCTGGGATTCATTGTTATCCATGAGTTGCATTCAGAACGTGCAAACTCTAGAACAATTGCTTGGGAGAGGGAAAATCCATCTTCATCCACACGCCCCTCACTTTTCCGACGAGTTTGGTCCATGCTTCTTACCGAATCACACCACTACAATCAAACAAAGTCAAAAAAACAAAATTTAAAACACCACAATATGAAAGTCCCAAATTCAAAAACCCTAAAAATCACCACATCCAGAAAGGTCCAGGAATTCAGGGGATCCTAAAGAGCCCAAGAACGAAGGTATGCTTATGTTCTCGCTGGTTGACTTGCTCGCTTGTTAACTCTGGTGAAGAGCTCTAGCTCCGTCTGTCTCTTCATAAATATGTCCTATCTCTTGTAGCTCTGGAACGTAGTTCCGTTGAAACAGAGGGAGTCGTACCTGTTGATAGCACTCCAACGATCAAGCCAATAAGGGCTTACTAGAATTTAAGAAGTATTCAGTTTCAGTCTCAGAAACAACGTACCTTTACCTGGGGTCTCAAGCCCCTTTTATATCTTATCTCTTGTAACAACTTTCTCTCATGAGAATCTGTAATGGACCGGAGCGCTCAAAACTCAACACGTGGTGGTTGAACCTCGATACATTGAGCAGACAAGTCAGCTCGACTTTTAGGCTAGAGTAGCGAGCCATGTAATTAGGCCCCGATTGTATGGGTAAGTCTGTTTCTGTATAACTAAGATAATCCTTTGTATGTAAAGCCTAGGCGGCTAAGGAAGAGTAATTATGAACCTAGGGGTGCACTTAGTATTTGTGGAGTCTAGGTCGAGTAAGTGTTCTCTTTTTAAACATAAGCCCATGTGTTTGGGGGCACGTAGTGGTTAGGTTGTATTTATAATGAAAAGCAGTGTAGCACCACAGAGAGGGTGCCTATGCAAACAGACTAAACCCCTGATGTTGGTGCATGAGTTGGTACCCCGTTGGTTATTCTATTATTATTTTACGCACTCCCTGGAGGAAAGATTCTGTTCTATTGCAACACCGTGAGAGTGTGCCCTTGAACAAAATATTTTCCTGTTGAGTATGCTTTCAGTTGAGATTAGATTCTCGTGATGGAAAGTTGTTACAAGAGGTAAGCTATAAAAGGGGCTTGAGACCCTAGGTTAAGGTACGTTGTTTCTAAGACTAGAACTTACTACTTCTTAAATTCTTATAAGCCTTGTACTTACTTGATCGTCAAAGTGCAATCAACGGGTAGGGCCTCAACAGAGCAACGTTCCAAAACTGCAAGAGATAGGGCGAATTCGTGAAGAAACAAACGGAGTTAGAGCTTGTCATTAGAGTCAACCAGCGAGCAGGTCAACCGGCGAGAACATTTGGCGCCCACCGTGGGGCCGATAAAACTAGATCCCACCAACAATTGTGCTCGAGTTTCTAGACGTGATGAGGAATACAAGGCAAGGTCCATTGGGATCTGAAGGGAATGACAACCCCACCCTACAATAGCTTACGGAAACTGTGAGTGTTCTCCAGGAGGAAATGACAACATCTAGGGTTGAACAGGAGAGACTCATGGTGGAAGCTCGAGCTGAGAACTGCTTAGACAAGACCAGTTGATGGGGAAAATAGACGCGTCTCGAGCAAGCAATGACACGTTACGCAAGACCAATGAGGAATTGTGTAGGAGTCTACAATAGTTTGACGGACGCTTCGCAGGGAAGCGAGGCCCGATTGTCCAACTGAGGGCTCGCCCCAAACCATTTTCGCAGGCGATTATGGACATTGTCATACCAGCCAATTACATAACGCCCAAGATTACTTCCACAGGTGTAGAAGATCTCGAGAGCCACCTAACAACGTTCTACGCTCAGATGATCATCTCGGGAGGAACCGACGGCATACATTGCAAGATGTTCATGGGTACTCTCACAGGCACAACATTACAGTGGTTTGTTGGCTTTTTTGATGGCCACATAACCTTCTTCGACCAGTTTTCCAAATTGTTCAGGGAACAATTCATTGTTAGCTAAGCCTGACCGCCAGTCCCTTTTGACCTTTTCGGTGTAAAGCAAAGATAAGGAGAACCTTTGAAGGACTTCCTGAACAGGTTTGGGGCGTTTACAGTAAGGCTCCAAACCTAGGATGAGGTCTTGATGGTCCACGCCTTTGGACAAGGGGTCATCTCATGACCGTTCAGCGATTCGATGATTAGAAATCCAGCAAGGATATTTGGGGAGATACGACGACTAGTTGTCGCTCACATTGTTGCAGAAGAGACGGTATCTGTGAAGCGTGACAGCAAGCACCCAGGGCAAGTCAAGCCCAAAGAGGGCAGCCAAGCTCAGCCTCTGAGGGTCCATGAAGCTGTGACCGAGAAGAGGTCAAATGCATGGCGAGCACCCAGCGCACCTAGAAAGAACCAACCTAGAACAAAGGCGAGAGACAACCTGCCTTTTTGGCCAAAGTTCTAAATGACTTACAAGGAGATGTTGAGTATTCTAGGAATGACGGAAAAATTAAGGTTCCCCTCGAAATCTGACAGGAACTTGGGGCTGTGTAAGGAGGCCTGATGTGAGTTGCACAAAGGGTTTGGGCATCACGTGGAACACTGTATAGCCCTGGGCTACCAGTTAGCAGACCTAATAAAAGATGGATTCTAGAAGGAGTATTTGGAAGGGAGTTAGGATGGGTTAAAGGAAGAGATTACTTTAGAAAACCAAGGACATGAGGTACCCGTCCACGGTGAGCTGAACACCATCTCGAGAGGATTTTCAGGAGGAGGGTGGTGTTCCGCCTCCAAGCGTAAGAAGTACACAAGAGAGGTGATGACAGTAGAGGCGTGGGGTCTGACCAGCCAACCGAACCCGACCTCTGCTTTACCAGTACTGATTTGGGGGACGTGGTCCTACACGAGGATGATCTAGTAGTGATCTCCGTCGTCACAGTGGGAAGAAGAGTACACCGAGTTCTCATTGACCAGGGGAGCTCAGTTGATGTGATGTTTTGAGTAACGTTTAATAACTTGCAGTTGTCACCTGACCAGTTGAGACCATATGATGGTTGCTTGTTTGGCTTTGTTGGAGATCAGGTGGAGGTGCGGGGGCATGTGGAGCTGAGGATGACCTTCTCAGATGGTGTCTCATCTCGCACGATCAGTATCAGATATTTAGTGGTTAATGTTGTTTCGGCCTATAACTTACTTTTGGGAAAGCCCTCCTTGAAAAGGTTAGGCGTGGTGGCCTCGACGAGGCACATGAAGATGAAGTTGCCTTCTCTCAAGGGAGAGGTGATCATCATCAAGTCTGACCAAAAAGCTGCGAGGAAGTGCTACGAGAATAGCCTGAAGAACAGAAGGGGAATGTGTACGGTCACTATCCAGACGTGGGAGCCAGAGGTGATCACCCAAACTGAGGTCACCAACGAAAGGCTACCTGAGCCTGCCGGTGAGGTTCAGGAGAAGGTGATCAAGGGGAAAAAGTTCAAGCTCGGCACATCGCTAGGCCAAGAGTTGCAAGACAAGATCGCTAATGTAATAACGAGGCACATGAGTGCTTTTGCCTAGTCTTCTGCAGACATACCTGAAATAGATCCTGACTTCTTGTGTCATAGACTCACCATGGATGAGAAGGTCAGACCAGTAATACAAAGAAGGAGAAAGCTCAATGAAGAAAGATGTCTAGTCATCAAAGAGGAAACACAAAAGCTTTTGAAAGCTGACCACATAAGGGAAATACAGTACCCTGAGTGGCTAGTAAATGTGGTATTGGTGAAGAAAGCAAACAAAAAGTGGAGGATGTGTGTCGACTTTATAGATCTGATGGACATTGCTTTAGGTTTTTGACTTTTGAGCTTTCTAGACACATTCTCGGGGTACAATCAGATTCGCATGCACCCCCGTGATGAGTGCAAGACTGCCTTTATGACGGAGCTCTCCAACTATTATTATAAGGTCATGCCTTTTGGGCTGAAGAATGTCGACACCACCTATCAGAGGTTGATGGATAGGATTCTCGCCTCCATGATTGGGCGAAACATACAAGCATACGTAGACGAAATACTCATCACCTCGGCAGAAAAGGATAAACACGTTGATTTGGAAGAGCTATTCACCACAATAGCTAAGTATAACCTGAAGTTGAACCCAAAGATGTGTGTGTTTGGGATAGAAGGAAGGATAGTTCCTAGGGTTCCTACTCATTGAACGGGGGATAAAAGTGAATCCGGAAAAGTGTGCATCAATCATAGGGATGAGGAGCCTTGCCACGGTGAAGGAAGTACAACAGCTGACTGGGCGTATGACCGCCTTGTCTAGGTTTTTATCAGCAGGAGAAGATAAGGGGTACCTTTACTTCCAGTGCTTGAAGAAGAACCATCGTTTCACATGGACCCACGAGTTTGAAGATGCGTTCCTTAAGTTGAAGGAGTACCTGGCCAGCCCACTTGTCCTATGTAAGTCTCTATCAGGTACTCCCCTTTCGTCTCTATTTTGCAGTTACAGATCGAGAAATCAACTTGGTCATCGTGCAGGAGCAGAATCAGACTCAAAGGCCTATTTACTTCGTGAGCAAGGTGCTACAAGGGTCGGAGGTACGATATCAAGCCATCGAAAAGGCAGCCTTGGCAATGGTATTTTCAGTTCGGCGGCTGCGCCCCTATTTCCAGAGTTTCTCGGTGATAGTAATGACCGATCTCCCAATCTGCAAGGTCCTCTAGAAGCCCGATATAACAGGTCGAATGGTGTGTTGGGCAGTCGAGCTGTCTTAGTTTGATGTACAGTACGAATCCAGGGGGCCTATCAAGGGTCAGGTATATGTTGATTTCGTGGTAGAGCTATCTTCAGAAGCCACCCAGGTAGACGGTGGTGATTTTCAGTTTGTCCTCTCGGTGGATGGATCTTCCAACCAACAAGGTAGTGGGGCTGACATCATTCTAAAGGGACCTAACAGACTGTTGATCGAACATGCCCTGAGATTTGCCTTCAAGGACAACAATAACCAAGCTGACTATGAAGCCTTGGTAGCTGGAATGTTGTTGGCCAAAGAACTGGGCGCTCGCAGATTGTTGATAAAAAGTGACTTGTTGTTGGTGACCGGGCAAGTCATAGGTGATTACTAGGCCAAAGATCCACAAATGGCCTCGTACTTGAGGTATGTTACACTTTTAAGGGAAACTTTCCCCCACGTTCGAGCTAGTGCATGTCCTAAGGGAGTAGTATGCCTGAGCAGACCTACTATCCAAGCTGGCCAACTCGAGAAAGGGAGGTCGACAAAGGTCAGTTATTCAAGAGACCCTAAAGTCACCTAGGACCGTTGCAGATGGAACAATAGAGGTCATTCATGTAGAAACCTTGGAGGTCAACTCGGTAAAAGGAAGGGGGCACCAATCATTGACACAAGAAACGTTGAAGGTACCCAAGATAAGCACTTATGGCTTGTCGGGGGAAGAGTCGTTAGAGGTCCTACTGGTCGACATAGTGGAGACCTGGATGATGCCATATCAGCGCTACCTTGTTGATGGTATGCTCCCGGTAGAGCCCGTAGAGGCCAAGGCGGTCAAGAGGAACTAAGGAAGGTATACCCTGGTCGATGGAAAGTTGTTCCGTCATGGCTACACTCATCCTGTCCTCACCTGTGTCAGTGGGGATCAGTGTACCCGTATCATAGCAGAGCTCCATGAAGGCATTTGTGGAAGCCATGTCGCAGGGAGAGCTCTCTCCTTTAAGGCCGTTCGAGCTGGGTATTATTGGCCAACTATGAGGGAGGACTGCATGAGGTATGAACAACGATGCGAGCAGTGTTAGAAGCATGCTGGTTTGCATTACGCACCCCCCGAGGAGTTGCGATCAATACATAGCCTCTGGCCTTTCCATACTTGGGGAATAGACATCTTGGGTCCTTTCCCTTTGGCAATTTGTCAAATGAAGTATCTCGTGGTGGCTATTGAGTACTTCACCAAGTGGATAGAAGTTAGACCAGTTGCGCAGATAATTGCCCACAAGGTTTAGCACTTTGTGTGGAGAAACATTATTTGCCGTTTTGGGATCCTGAGGCACTTGGTGTCCGATAATGGTATCCAGTTTGCAAGTCATAAGTTATGCAAGCTATGCACGAAGTTTGAGATGAAGCAAGTGTTTGCCTCTGTGGAGCATCCTCAGACGAATAACCAGGTTGAGTCTGCCAATTGAGTCTTGCTCAGAGGTTTGAAGAAGAGGTTGGAAAAATCTAAGGGGACCTAGCCAGAAGAGGTGGCTGGATTCTTGTGGGCCTACCACACCACTCCTCAGTCCACCACAAAGGAAACACCCTTCAGTTTGGTATATGGGTTAGACGCCATGATACCAGATCTAGGAAATCTCACCTCGGTTCCAGAACTTCGTGATAGAAGAATCTAACGAAGGGAGGAAGGTAAACCTAGACCTACTCGACGATGTGCGATAACAAGCACGCATCAAAGCGGAAGCTTTGAAGAGAAGGGTGAAGCTGAAGCAGAAGTCCATGATGAGACCTCGACAGTTCTGGGTTGACGACTTAGTAATGCAAAAGGCTCATCCTTACCAGTTGGAGAATAAGTTGTCTCCCAAATGGACTGGCCCATTCCACGTGGTGGAGGTGCTCGGAAACGGAGCCTACATGCTTGAAACTCAAGAGGGTGGAGCTATACCTCGGACATGGAATGGGGCGAACCTCAAGTTTTATTTTAGTTGAAAACTTTTGTCAATGTTTTATGAACAATTCGAATAATTAAGGGGACACTTTTTTCCCCTCACGAGGGTTTTTTAATGAGGTCGCCCAATGAAAAATTGTTCTTAAAATATGAGTCATCAGAACACGATAAGGCGACTTGGCCGGTCAATATGCGAGTAAGCACCATGTGTGTATAATTATTCACGAAATTATTAAACGAAACAACTTATTTCCTTGGTAAGATTCCAAGTTTAGGTGTCTTGAAGTTCGTACAATTTAGATGGGGAAACCTCTTCTCAGTAAGATTTTGAGTCCAGGCACCCAGGATTGGCTTAAGACTGTTTGACCAAGGGCAGGTAAGCCAACCTACCTCAGCATCGAAGAGTTGACTCCGTGTAAGCTAACATCCAAGTCAGATACTCTAAAGCGAAAGAAATTATGTCCTTCGAAAGATTCCAAGCTTAGGCGTCTCGAAGTTTGTTTAATTCAGATGGGGCAATCTCTTCTCAGTAAGATTCTGAGTCCAAGCACCCAAAATTGGCTTAAGACTGCTTAGCTGAGGGCAAATAAGTCGACCTACCTCAACATCAAAGAGTTGACTTGGTGTGTAAGCCAACACCCAAGTCAGATACTCTAAGCGAAGGAGTTGACTTGGTAATATTCCAAGTTCAGACGCTTTGAAGTTGTGATTGTTTGAGGCCAGGTAAAGCGACATGTCTTGGTGGGACACCCGAGCAGGCGTTCTGTGCAAATTGTTTTCTGATAAGGCGACCTTTTCTTGGTAAGATTCAAGTCTGAGTGGTCGGAAATTCTTGGTGACTCAGATGGGACGACTCTTTCTCATTAAGATTTTGAACCATGTTTAGCTGTAACTAAGATTGTTTGGCTAAAGACAGATAAGACGATCCACCCCGGCATTGGTGAAACCACCCGAGCTTAGGCGCTCTACAAATGAAAGTTTTGATTAGCCCTGTGGGGTAGTAAGGCGCCGCGAAAGTAATTGTTGAAGAGTTGACCTAGTGTGTAAGCCAACACCCAAGTTAGATACTCCAAGTACGAGAAATCGCTGAAGGGTTGACTTAATGTGTAAGCCAA
This sequence comes from Phaseolus vulgaris, assembly GCF_051622355.1. NCBI lineage: Eukaryota > Viridiplantae > Streptophyta > Magnoliopsida > Fabales > Fabaceae > Phaseolus > Phaseolus vulgaris. Next base: position 14,463,294 of record NC_143507.1, on the reverse strand, counting down.
CACCAAAGTCAGATACTCTAAGAAAAAGAAGATCAGAGAAGAGTAGACTTGATGTGGGAACCAACACCAAAATCAGATACTCCAACCATTCATGATGCTAGGAAATAACGAGTTTGGAAAGCGAGTGATCTGCTAAGCATGTTGTCCCTGCTTAGCAAGATCACAAGACTTGATCCTTGCTTGAGTAATCAGGTAGCGCTCAAGCGAGTTAAGGCCCCTTATGCGACCAAGGGGTGTGAGTCATGCACATGTTAGCTCTACCAAAGCATTGTGATTTCCCATACTTAGTTGGCACATTGCTTTTATTGTTGCTTTGGTAGTTGATTATGTTATCGCTAGATGGTAAGTCTATACCAATCGTGTTTCATCAAGGCAAATAATGAGATATGCATTATTGATATACTAGTCAAAGTTTGCCAAAGCTAGAGAGTTAAATAGGTAAAGCAATAGGGTTAGCATGTTACATGTGAGTGTTCAATAAGCTAAAATTGTTCAGAATACTACAGAATGTGGAAAGATACATTAAGGACACTACTCATCCACGAGTTGCCCGTCCACCACCGTCTTGCCTAAGCCAAGTTGAGAGAAGTCCACCCCAGGAAGGATTCCTGAGGTTAGGGCAACGACGTCTTCAAAGCCTGCCAGGTACGAGTTAGCAGCGTCGTCGGTGAGGGCTTCCCTTTCCTTAACTAACTCTCCATCCTTCTGAGCCAGCTCCTTTTTAAGCCTTTCCACATCAGCCTGGAGCCTCGCATTCTTTTTAGATAAGACTAAGGCTTCCTTGGACTTCTCAGTCAGGAGAACCTTAACTTCTTGTTGTGATTGTTGGAATTCCTCATGAAGCTTCGTCATTTTTTACTTGAGGCTTCCAACCTGCTGAATGAGCAAAATGACCTCGTGGGACTTCTTCTGAGCCGACCCCTTCCACTCTCTCGGTTTGGAGATGGCTAGGCAACTTATTGCTAGAGCCTGCCCCAGCATGCGATCCTCCTTGATGCCGGTCAACTTCTCCTTGGTCTTGGTGGGCAGAAGGACCTTTTCGAGGAAGGAAGGAGCGTCCAAGTTAGGATCCCATAATCCCTCTTCCTGGACGTTTGTGCCCTCACCTTCCTGCACCACCACCATGTCACGAGGTAGGGATGGGCTTGGTGGAAGAGCCTACTACGAGGGAGCATGCCCGTCTAAGACAGAGAACTCAGAGGGTTCTGTGGTGGTCTTTCGTCTCCTTTTGAAGACTGGTCTAGAGTAGGTCTCCTCGTCGTCAGTAGGGGCTGGGGCTGCGTTGACAACGAATTTAAGCTTAAGGTCCTGAGTGGGGAGCACTTGGGCAACCACCTTCATCTTCTTGGCCCTTTCTGCTAGATCCTTCTTGTTGAGTCGGACCAACCTACTGTCTACAAGAAAAGCAAAGGAAGTTCAACAAAAATAAGAAAGTCAGCATCAGTAAGACTAAAAGAAGGAAAGATACAAATGTATGCTTTTAGTCCCTTTGGGGAGAATTATTGGCTTATGAGGGTGGCCGTATAAAAAACCACCTTTAAACTGGAGAAGAAAAGGCACACTTCTTGGTCCCACTGCGGCATGCTCTCTAAGCACCGAGCATCCTAGAAGGTTGGTTTCTTGGTCCAGTATAAGGGAAACCCATCTAAAAGAGTTGGGTACCTCTTGTTGCAGTGAACCTTTAGAAACTTATCTTTGAAACCTTTATAAGATTGCTGGAAGAGCAATAGCAATGCTCTCCCAGTCACTCCATTGAATGAAACCCATAGTTGGTGGCCTAAACGCTTGGCATCAAAGAAATACAAGAAAAGTTCCACAAATGGCAAAAGGCCAAAATGTGTACAAAGGATAGAGAAACCCCGAACGAACGCCCAACTATTTGGATGTAGTTGGGCTGGGGCGACATTGATTTCTGTAAGAAGCTCTTTTTCGAAGTTAAACAAAGGTAAGCGAAAGAGAACTCTTTTTAAACACAGTGGCATAAAAATAACAAAATGGACCATCAGGGTTCGAGGACTCATCACAGCAAACTGGCTCGTCCTCTCTACATGGAAAAAACTTAAGGGCTTTATCGTGCTCCCTACCAAAAATACACTTCTTTGGGCGTTCGCTTTTCATATAAGTCACTATTTGTTCATGAGAGGTATATATGGAGGTTTCCTCTAAAAGGTTTTCGAGTGCCCAGTGGTACATATCATACATAGTATCTAGAACAAAAAACAACAAGCAAATGTAGACACACATTCAGGCATACATTCAAGCAAAGAAAACCACACTCAAAGTTGCATTTCAAATTTAGACAAAACTATTAGCAAAGATAACGATGAGCATAAGCAGAGAAAGATAAATCCAAAACAGACCCAGCCCAGGCAGTATGATCACAACAGGTATTCCAAGCAGGTTATCATGCGAACAAAACGGTAATGGTTCAGGTAAGAAAAAATACCTAGGTTCAGGGAGCAATTGAGAGCAAGAAGGTTTCCCAGGTTGGGGAAAGGAGGTGGAGAGAGTTTGAGAGAGGCACGAAAGCTTCATAAGAGTGAGAGAAAGGAAATAGTAAGAAGCGTTGGGAGTTTTCGAACGTTAAGTAAAACGATGGTGGGAATGGCAAGCGGCAATGCTTTCCAACCGTTGATGAGAGGCCACATGTACGCTGGCGATAGAGTATGGTGAGATGTCATCTCAGAGACGCTTCGTGCGTGCCACATCCACCACTACAAGGACACGTGAGCTACCAAGAGCGCGTAAGTAGTCTCATCGCTAAAGCAAGCTCAGCTTGAGACTGGGGGCTTTATGTAATGGATCAGAGCGCTCAAAACTCAGCGCTCGGTGGTTGGACCTCGGTACAGGGCGCAAACAGGCCAGCTCGGCTTTTAGGCTAGAGTAGCGAGCCATGTAATTGGGCCCCAGTTGTATGGGTAAGTCTGTTTCTGTATAACTAAGATAATCCTTCATATGTAAAGCCTAGGCGACTAAGGAAGGGTAATTATGAACCTAAGCCTAGGTTGAGTAAGTGTTCTCTTTTTAAACCTAAGCCCATGTGTGTTTTGAGGCACGTAGTGGTTAGGTTGCATGTATAATGAAAAGTAGTGTAGCACCACAGACAGGGAGCCTACGCAAACAGACTGGATCCCTGATGTTGGTGAATGAGTTGTTACCCTGATGGTTATTCTATTATTATTTTATGCACTCCCTGGAGAAAAGATTTTGTTCTGTTGCAGCGCACCGTGTGGGTGTGCCCTTGAACATAATATTTTCCTGTTGAGTATGCTTTCAATTGAGATTAGATTCTCGTGATGGAAAGTTGTTACAAGAGGTAAGCTATAAAAGGGCTTGAGAACCTAGGTTAAGGTATGTTGTTTCTAAGACTGAAACTTACTACTTAAATTCTTATAAGCCTTGTACTTACTTGATCGTCGGAGTGCAATCAACAAGTAGGGCCCCATATGTGTCAACGGAGCAACGTTCCAAAACTGCAAGAGATAGGGCGGATTCGTGAAGAAACAGACAGAGCTAGAGTTTTTCATTAAAGTCAACCGGCAAGAACAACTATGTTCCAGAGCAACAAGAGATAGGACAGACTCATGAAGAAACAGACAATGTTAGAGCTTGTCACCAGAAGTCAATCGACGAGCAAGTCAACCGGCAAGAACAAATAATATTATTAATATTTTGAATAATTATATATTTTAAAAATAATGTACAATTTAAACATAGTAGCCTAATAACATTTATATATTTTCATAAATATTATGATATAATGACTACCTCTGTTTCAACGGAGCAACGTTCCAGAATTGCAAGAGATAGGACGGATTCGGGAAGAAACAGACGGAGTTAGAGCTTGTCATTAGAGCAACCGATGAACAGGTCAACCGACAAAGACAACTACGTTCCACAACAACAAGAGATAGGACGGACTTATGAAGAAATCGACAGAGTTAGACCTTGTCACCAGAAGTCAACCAGCGAGCAAGTCAACTCGCAAGAACAAATAATATTATTAATATTTTGAATAATTATATATTTTAAAAATAATGTACAATTTAAACATAGTAGCACGATAAAATTTATATATTTTCATAAATATTATGAAATAATGACTACCAATATAAAAAAAATAAACAAAACAGTAAAAATGTAATAAAAAAATTAAAAATGATTATTAAAATTAAAAACAGTAAACACATAAGAAAATTAAAAAGTTTTTTGTTAATAAGTTTTTTTTTTTAAAACTAAACACATAATAACAATATATATATATATATATATAAATTAGAAATAGTAAATACATAAAATAAAATAAAAACTAAATAATAAACAAATAATTATAAAAAATTTAAAAGGACATAATAATAAAAAATGTAAATACATTTAAAAAATTAAAATCAATAAACAAAGCCATATGTAAATACATTTATAAAAAATAAAAATAATAAACACATTAAAAAGAACAAAGAAAGCGAAAATCCATTTAGAGAAATCAAAAACAGTAAACACGATAAAATAAAATTTAAATACATTCATAAAATTAAAAACAGTAGATACATAAAAAAATAAACAACACAGTAAAACTCTAACAAAAAATTTAAAAACAATTATTAAAATTAAAATGCAGTAAACACATAAAAAAAACAGTATCTTGTTAATAAAAAAATGTAAAAAACATTAAACACATATAGCAATATATATATATATATATATATATATATATATATATATATTAAAAAAAATAAAGACATAAAATATGTTCCTGCCGGTTGACTCGCTTCGTCGGTTGACTCGAACGGCAGCCTTTGGCCCTCCTATCTCTATTTGAGAATCGTACTTTCTTGATCAAAGAATCTCTCACTTGCAAAGGGCGCCTTGACGACCGTTTGCATTCCGACGCTCAAGTCAATATAAGAGCAAAGAAACACCAAGTGTATAAAGTAGTTTCAGTTTTAGAAACTATGTACCTTGCTAGGGTTCTTAGCACCCTTTATATAGGTGGAAACTAGGGTTTACCTTTGTTCCTTTACCCTTGTATAGGGTTCCTTAAAGAATGTCCATGCGCCGCTATTACATAATCTTAGCGTAATCTGGCACATGGAACTTCCCTTAACTAGAATGCAATGATTAACAGAATGGCCACCTGGGTACCAACTTGTGCACCAAGTCTCTGGGGTCATCTGTTCTGCGGGTGCCCTAAGTATTCACGTGCCATGCATGCAGCTATCTTCGGAAACCACCTAATGGGCATTAGCGCCTCCAAGGATTGTTTACACATGTCGCGCCTGAATGCGCTATACACACCACTTGCATGGATCCCTGGTGACTTAGGCTTTCCCCATATCTAATTTTCAACTGATAACTGTGTAATTCTGGGACCCACCTTACGTGGCCCAATATAACTGTTCAGACAGTCGACGTTCGATCTCTCCCTCTTCTGGCGAGGTCTGATGTCGATCTCCAACGTCGAGGTCTATGGTACCAATGTCCGAAGAATGACCAACACCCTGATATGTGTATCTGAGGCCCACCTTACGTGGCCCTTCTTTACTATCAGGCACCGATGTGCGGTGTCTGAGGTCAGTCACTAGAATCGATGACCGAGGACTGGTCGGTACACAAGCCCCCTAGTCTCGAGTTGTAACTTGTTTCAGCGAAGAGTGATGGAAGAGGCCCCAACACCACCTTTCATAAAGGGCACCCACAAGAGCGTCTAGGACAACCATTGCATGAAGGCAACCCAAAAGGAGTGTCTAGGACCACAAAGGAGCGTCTAGGACAACCTTGCATGAAGGCAACCACAAAGGAGCATCTAGGACAACCTTGCATGAAGGGCAACCACAAAGGAGCGTCTAGGCCAAGAGCAAGGGCGTTACGAATAAAAGGGAAACATGCCCAAGAAGCCCATCAAGTGTAGCTTAGTCTTAATTGTGGTGTAAATAGCATAGCCTTATGAACTTTTGATTAAAGTCTGTAAATTAGGATTAAGGAGGAGTTAACCTAGATTAGCTACGGTTTCTAGAAGCTCTCCACTAATCTAGGACGTCCATGTGCAAGTTAGGAGGCCATGTGCACCCATGTGCCATGTGCTCCATGTGCCTCCATGTGCTACTCTTTTGCATTTCATTTAGATTGCATTTGCTTATCATTAGGGTTAACCTTTATGGTCCTCCTTAGCTTATAAATGGGGAACAAACCTCATGTATTTTTTAAGATTGAATAGAGTATTGTTATGCTGCCAAACTTGTGCCATACACTACTCCTTGCCTAGCATCTAGGTTTTAATCTTCACTTCATCACCTTCAAAAGGGTTGGCCGAACCTCCCCAATTCCCCACTCTCATGCACCTTCAAGGCACCCATACTTCCTAGGAAGGCCTTGCTTCATCTCCTCCACTAGCTTCCGCAAGTTCATCACCAAAACGCAAAGAAGAGCTCATAGGAATGCCATCAAAGAGACTAAGTGATCGCCCTAGGCGACTTACGTGGCACTTGGTGACGGGGTGTGAACAGTACACCGAACTGACGTCTCACCACACTTTTTAAATCAGCGTACACATGGCAACATCAACGGCTATTGCTTGTTGGCGCTTGCGCTTCTTCTTATACTGTTTAAACCTTTAAAACCCTTACGCTCCCTTCACTGTTTCATTACTTTCACTCAAGCAAATCATTTCCAAGCTTTTCTCTCGTTCGAAACGTTCGTTTTTTTTTTACGAGGATTTTCTGTTATTCAGATATCATAGACATGGATATGGAAAAATTGATATAGCTCCCGAAAAGGACATTATATGGACTGGATTAAAAGGATCGGTCATTCAAAAACTCAGAACTTCAAACCTAACTCTTTCAAAGGTATGATCTTTACTCATTGATTGCCCTTGCTTTATGATTCCGCTGCTCATAACATGCTATAACTTTTCTGGGACTGTTTATGTTTTCTGCACTGTAGGGTTTTTGCATTCTACGTTTCCTATGCTTCGAGTCTCTGTTCTTTATCGAGTCACGCCATTTTCTTTCTCTAAACTTTCGTTTTTTCTTCTCTGTTTTAGCTTTTTTAAGATGACTCAACGGAACCCTTCTCCGACTTCCGCTTCTTCTAACTCAACTTCATCTCCAACCTCCGCTCCACCCTCGACACCACACCCTCCTCCTTCTGCCTCTGATTATAAGTCCCTATATCGTTGGGCAAGCCCTCTTAAAGGAGACCTCCAGCTTTACTTCCCTTGCGAGTATAGCTGCTTATAGGAAGAAATAAAAATACCATAAGTCACGTGTCTTTGGTAAAGACCACGACAAGTTCGTGAGGATGGTGCCCTGTAGGGTGGGCGAACCGGTGTGTGCTGACGAATCTTCAGACCCTGAGGGTCCCTTCTGCTTCGTTTACTCCACGGATTTCTGGAGACTCGGACTACGATTACCCTTCACCCCATTCGAGTGAGCTCTTCTCACTAGGTGAATGTCGCCCCCGTCCAACTGCACCCTAACAGTTGGGCGTTTGAGAGGGCTTTCGTAATTCTTTGCCACTGCCTTGGCCATACGCCATCGGTGGACGTGTTTCTTTTCTTTTTCGAGGCAAAGAGCCCGGGCCAGAAGCTGAGGGTCAGTTTCAATGGCGTCGCTAGGAGGGTGTTGTTGACGCTCTTCCAACAATCATACAAGGGATTCAATAAGGACTTTTTCAAGGTGTGGTGCAACCAGAGGGACCCCACTCTTCTAAATGGGTTCCCTCTTTACTAGGTGGAGAAGCCCAACCTCCAAAAGCCTAGGTGCCTTGAGGACCTCCTTCCCCAGGACGGGAAGTGTGCAAACTCCTCTCTGGCCTCCAAGCTCCCTTTAATATGGTGGAGTTGCTCAAATTTGAGTTTAGCCCTAAGGCCTTCAAGGGTTACATTGGTACCTTTCTTATTCCTGCTTCACGTTTGCTGCCACCTGCATGTCGTTCAATTTCTTACCCTTTATTGTTTTTATGCAGACATGGCCTTTAACGGGGATAAGAAGAAGAAGCTGGTCGCGCTGCTTGCCAAACGCCGGGATGCTGGTGCTGGCGTTGGCACCTCAACTCTTATAGATCTTCCTCCTTCTGCCACTTTTGCCCCAAACGCATCTGAACCAGCCCCTGATGGTGATAAGCTAAAGGGGGTGGTGGTGGCCACCAGTACCGAGGATGAGGACACCTCCTCGGGCCTTGTCTTCAAAAGACAAAGGGTGGGCGATGTCGTGGTGCCTGCACACTCTGCTTCTGATGGCCATGCGCCATCCTTCCACAAAAATCCTCCAAGCGCTTCTTCCCCTCGCGACCTTATAGTGCACGAAGGTGGGGGTGGGAGAGCGCTCCTGAAGATCGTGAGGCTCCTCCCGCTGTCGAGCTTCCCACCATCATCCAACATTCCCTCAGATGCTTTCAAGACACGGAGGTGGTGGAGAGCCTTGACGGGAACCTTCTCCAAGACTGCGTGGCTCAAGGCCTCGAGGATTTCCTCATCGCGTCCAACCTTGCTCTGAGTAGGGTGCAAGACGCACAAGACTTGCAGGCTGAGACGACGAAGCTGAGGGAAGAGCTAGCCCTCCAAGCCAAAGCCTTCTCCAACCACGAAACTTCCATGTATCAGGAGTTGGCGAACCTTCGTCAATTTGAGAAGGAGGCCAAAAGGCTTCTCTTTGAGAAGTTCCAGGAAGCCCTCCAATTGGAATCGAAAATCTTGCCTCTCCGTAACAAGGTGATCGATCTAAAGGAGAAGGTAGAGGGGATGCCGACCTAAATGGCCAAGTTGGAGGAGAGGGCCACCCAACGCGAAGTTCAGCTGGGGCAAGTGGAGGGGGAGCTGGTTGAGAAGGTCGAGCTCTTCTAGAAGACAGAAAAGGAACTCAACAACGATGTCGTTGATGCTTATGGCGAGGGGTTCCAAGATGCCATAGCTCAGTTTGCCTGCGTGCATCCTGAGGTGGATCTTTCCCCTTTCGCAGAGTCGAAGTAGGTCGTTGAGGGGCAACTCGTGCCTAGGGAGTAACCATCTTGTAATTTTAATCTTGATGACTCGTACCTTGTACATATAACTATGAACATCTGCTTATTTCTTTGATCTCTCTGTCTGAGTTGCTTTTACTTGTATCATTTTCGACTAACAACGTCTTCGACATAGGTTTATCTCGTATTAACTTTGACTAACAGCGTCTTCAACATAGATTTACCTCTTAGGTAGCACGCTTCACTCACTTGCTTCGGCTTCTCTTGACCCTTATCGTCTTCAGGGCTCTGGTGATACGTACGCAAACCCTTATCGGGTCTGATCTTTGTTGTACGAGGATAAGGAAGCTCCTCCTGCTGTTTTTGATCTTTGTCTCGCAAGATAAGGGAGAGGTCTCCCTACCGATCTCGCCTCTGCCCTCTTTGGGTCATCAGGCTTGCCTTGCTAATAACACTGGTGAACCACCCTGTTCTCGACCTTGCTTCGTGAGGGCAAGAGTGAACTTGATTGTTGAACCACATTGTCCGACATTGGTGTTCCCACGCAAGAGGGAGGTTCACTGAGGAACCATACTATTTCCGACCTTGGTGTTTCTAACCCAAGTGAACGGTTCATAATTATCCTCGTCTTCGTCCACGGGGTAGGGGAAGATTTTAACTGACTGCAACCTTGCTGTATGAAGTCAAAGGATAGGTCTGAACAAGTGACCGCAACCTTGCTGTAAAAAGCCAAGGGACAGGTCTTTAACTGACTGCAACCTTGCTCTAAAAAGTCAGGTCTTAACTATTGAACCATACTATTCTCAGCCTTGGTGAACTTACGCAAGAGGGAGGCTCACTGAGGAACCATACTACTTCCGATCTTGGTGTATCACTTCAAGGGAGAGGTTTATTAATTGTCGAACCATACTACTCTCGGCCTTGGTGAACTCACGCAAGAGGTAGGCTCACTAAGGAACCATACTACTTTCATTCTTAGTGTATCACTTCAAGGGAGAGGTTCGTTAATCTGCACTGTACAACGTATTTCTTAACTGAATAACAGAAATTTTATTGGGTGACCTCGTTAAAAAACCCTTATAAGGGAAAAAGAGTGTCCCCTCAAACTGTGTACAATGCAAAACATCTTAACTAAAATAAAACTTAAGGTTGGTCGCGTTCCAAGTACGAGGGATTGCACCACCTTCTAACGTCTCGAGCCTGTATGCTTCATTCCCAAGGGCCTCTGTCACTCTGAAAGGACCAACTGCCGAGGGCTCAGCTTGGAGTTGTACTTGTACTCTGAACCGACCAGTCCTCAGACATCGCTGACTACTAGTAATGGTGGGCCATGTAAGATGGGACCCACAAGCGGCGTGGGTCGCTGTCTCACAAACGACATACGCCAGGGTGCTGATGAGTGGTCAGATGTTGATCACCAGGATGTGTCGATGTGTCCTCGACACATAAGTGAGGTCAATGTGACATCGGGTGTCGAGAACTCAAACAACAGAACTGGACTACGAGAGGTGGATTCCAGACAACACATCAGTTATTAGTAATACCATCCATAGTTAAGGGGAAGTCCTAGGTCACAGAGAGCTCATGCGTGTGGTGTGAATAACGCATTCAAGCGCGACACAAGTAAAGAACCGCTAGAAGCGCTAAGGCCCATTAGGGTTGTGTTCCAGGGATAGGTTGCATGCATGGCACATGAACAGCTAGGGCACCCCCAGGACAGATGGCCCCAGAGATTAGGTGCACAAGTTGGTACCCAGGTGGTCATTCCGTTAGAGGTTGCACTATAGTAAGGGAGCCTTACGCGCTAAATTGCCCTAAGATTGGGTGATAGCGGTGCTAAGGCATACCCTCAAAAACCCTAAATGCGGGTAGTGGGAATAGCGAAAACCCTAGACTATATAAAGGGTAGTAAGAAACCTCACAAGGTACGCAACTTTGACGCAGTTCTTGAAACTAGAACTGAGATACACATTTCTGTTTCTTTGCCCCAGTATTGACTTGAGCGTCGGAGTGCAAACAGCCTCTAGGACGCCTCTTTGTCTTTGCAGGTATAGGGTGTTTGATCAAGGAAAAGCACGAATCTAGGCAGAGAGAATTGGGCGTGTGATCGTCGTTAGAAGCACAAAGGCAATCAAGTCAACCGGCAGGAACATACTCCATCCTCCTCTTTAAGGCTTCAACCTTAATTATGGCTTCCTCCCTTACTTCGTCTAGTAGGTCTAGGTTCACCTTTCTCTCTTCATTGGACTCTTCAACAACGAAGTTTTGGAAATGTGGCGAGTTCTCCTGGATTTTTACTGGAATCATTGCGTCTGAACCGTACACCAAGCTAAAGGGTGTTTCTCTGGTTGTGCATTGGGGAGTAGTGTGGTAAGCCCACATAATTCTAGGAACTTTTTCTGCCCAAGTCCCTTTGGCTTTATCTAGCCTTCTTTTAAGACCTCTGAGCAGGACCGGTTGGCAGACTCGACTTGCCCGTTCCTCTGGGGGTGTTCGAAAAATGAGAACACCTGCTTTACTCCCAGCTCCGTACATAGTTTGCCCAACTGTTGGCTCGCAAACTGGGTACCATTATCAGACACCAACCGTTTTGGGATTCCAAAGCAACACATTACGTTCTTCCACACAGAGTGTTGGATTTTGTGGTCTGTAATCTGCGCTACTAGCTCAGCCTCTATCCACTTTGTGAAGTATTCTATGCCAACCACGAGGTACTTCGTCTGCCACATTGCTAAAGAGAAGGGCCTTAGAATGTCGATTCCCCAAGTATGAAACGGCCATGGGCTGTAGATCGACCTAAACTCTTCTGGGGGCGCCTTGTGCCAGTCGGCATGTTGTTGGCACTGCTTGCATCGCTGTGCATACCTCGTGCAATCTTCCCTCATGGTTGGCCAGTAATATCTTGCACAAATGGCCTTCGACTAGAGAGATCAGCCGTCGATGTGGCTACCACATATCCCCTCATGTCGTTATGCCATAATGCGCGTGCACTGTTCATCACTTAGACACACTAGGATAGGGTGGGTGAACCCTTGCCTAAATAACTTTCCGTCAATCAAGGTGTACTTGGTCAAATTTTTCTTTATTCTTCTAGCCTCTGTGGGCTCTAGCGGGAGTATCCCATCGGCCAAATAGCGTTGGTAGGGTGTCATCCAAGTTTCTCCTGTTTCAATTTGGTAAACCTGCGACGACATCTCCCCAACAACCGGGTACACGCTTATTCTAGGCGTTTTCAACGTTTCCTGCGTTAACAACTGATGACTCCTCCTCACCCCTTCCGATGTGCTAACCTGCTGGACTTCTGCCATATTTTCTGCAGTAGTTCAAGGTGTCCTCAAGGTCTCCTGAAAAACTGTCCTCTGTCTGCCCCCCTTGCCCGAACTGGCGAGCTTTGCAAGCAAGTTTGTTCGGGCATTTTGTTCTTTGGGAACGTGGACTAACTCGAACACCTCAAACGTCTCCCTCAGAACCTGGACGTACTCCAGATATGCAGCCATCTGGGTGTCTTTAGCTTGGTACTCCACCGTGACCGGACCTGTGACTAGCAAGGAATCACTCTTTGCCAACAAACCTTTCGCACCCATCTCTTTTGCTAGCAGCATTCCAGCGATCAGGGCCTCATACTTCGCCTGCTTGTTATTGGCCTTGAAAGCGAACCGCAGGGCCTGCTCAATTAGCAACCCATCTAGTCCTTTCAAGATCACTCCAGCCCCGCTACCTTGTTGGTTGGAGGAACCATCTACAGAGAGTACCCATCTGAAACATGTTTCTTCTTGGTGTGTGGCTGCCGAGGAGAGCTCTACGACAAATTCAGCGTAAACCTGGCTTTTAATGGGGCCTCTAGGCTCATACTGCACATCGAACTCTGATAGCTCTACCGCCCATCGCACTATCCTGCCTGCCACATCAGGCTTCTGTAAGACCTTGCGAATTGGAAGGTCTGTCATCACTATTACAATAAAGCTTTGGAAGTAGTGGCGAAGTCTTCGCAATGAGAATACTACTGCCAGAGCCACTTTCTCTATGGCCTGGTATCTCACCTCTGGCCCCTGCAACACTTTGCTAACAAAGTAGATCGGCTTTTGCACCTGGTTATGCTCTTGCAGCAGAACCGAACTGATCACCTTCTCTGTTACTGTGAAGTACAGGCGGAGCGGAGTACCTAGCTGTGGCTTGCACATGACTGGTGGACTGGCAAATATTCCTTCAACTTTAAGAACGCCTCTTCGCACTCTTTGGTCCATACGAACCTATTGTTTTTCTTCAGGCACTGGAAATAAGGATGCCCCTTATCTCCTCCTGCTGATACGAATCTGAACAGAGCGGCCATGTGCCCTGCCAACTGCTGCATCTCCTTAACTAAGATCGGGCTCCTCATGGCTATTATCACAGTGCACTTCTCAAGATTTGCCTCTATCCCACGTTCAGTGAGTAGGAACCCCAAGAACTTGCCTGCTTCTACCCCGAAGACACACTTCTCTGGGTTCAACTTCAACTTGTACTTGGCTATTATGGTTAATAGCTTCTCCAGGTCTGCTACATGCTACTCCCTTTGTTGGGAGGTGACCACCATGTCATCTACATATGCTTGGACATTCCGCCCTAGCATGGGCGCTAACACTCTGTCCATCATCCTTTGGTACGTCGCCCTTGCATTTTTAAGCCCAAAGGGCATCACCATGTAACAATAACAAGATAGCTCTGTCATGAACGCTATCTTGCACTTGTCCCTGGGGTGCATCATGATCTGGTTGTAACCAGAGAAGGCATTCAGGAAGTTGAGTAGTCTGCAACCGGATGCACTGTCCACCAAAGCGTCAATACTGGGCAGAGGGTAGGAGTCCATCGGACAGGCCTTGTTGAGGTCTGTGAAGTCAACACACGTCCTCCATTTTCTACTGGCCTTCTTTACTAGCACCACATTGGCCAGCCACTCAGGGTACTGAATTTTCTTGATGTGGCCAACCCTCAGCATTTTCTCTGTCTCTTCTCTGAAGACCTGACGCTTCTTCTCGTTGAACTTTCGTCTTCTCTGGCGAATAGGTCGGACCTGGGGGTCCATGCTAGGCATGTCAGAGGCAGACCACGCAAACACGTCAAGGTGTCGCGCTATGACTTCAACAATCTGATCATGTGTCTCTTGGCCTAAAGATTTTCCAAGCTTGAACATCTTCCCACCGATCTCTCGCTCTAGCACGTCTTCGGCGGGTTCGAGTCGTCTCTCTCGTGCGATCTCTGCGCGGGTGACCCCTTCTTCCCTTGAAGGTTGAGCGGTAACAGCGAACACTCCTCTTTTCATCTCGAGGTTGTTCTTGTAACATTTCTTAGCCTCTTTCTGATCAGACTTGATGGTGATCACCGTACCCTCGAGGGAAGGCAACTTCATCTTCATATGCCTCGTAGAGGCAATCGTTCCAATCCTGTTCAAAGCAGGTCTACCTAACAGTATATTGTAGGTTGATGGGGCGTTAACAATAAGATACCTGATGTTGGCAGTGCGTGAAGTTGTGCAATCTGTGAAGGTCGTCCTTAGCTTTATATGCCCACGTACCTCGACCTGGTCTCCAGCGAAACCATACAAGCAACCAGTATAAGGTCTCAACTGGTATGGGGACAACTGCAACTTGTTGAAGGTCGACCAAATCATCACATCGGCCGAACTTCCTTGGTCCACGAGGACACAATGTACCCTTCTCCCTGCTGTAACTACCGAAATCACCACCGGGTCGTTGTCATGTGGTATTACATCTTGGCAATCGGCCTTGGTGAAGACGAGGTCGACATCGGGAGTCTGATCTGACTCCTGTACCTCCACTGCCATTACCTCTCGTGAGTACTTCTTCTGCTGGGAGGCGGTGCATCCTCCTCCTGAGAACCCTCCAGAGATGGTGTTGATCTCACCATGAATGGGCACCCCGTGCTCCTGATCTACTCCTGAGGCTACCAACGCCTGATCGTCATGCGGTTCCTGAAGATAGTCCTTCAAGAAGCCGTTTTTCACTAGCTGGCCATATGCTTGGTGGAATTCACACCAAGCGTTTTTGCTGGGCCCCATCTTCCTATCGGTCTTCGGGGGCATCTTCAATCTCGCCGCTACGTTAGGAATATCGATTAGTTCCTTGAGCTCCACACGAAAATTGTGCTTTGGGGGCGGGTCCCTTCGCGTGCGTGTCCCTATCTGGGGCTTTTCGTAGGGTTTCCCCGCGCCCTTCTTTTTTGTGGTCGCCTCAAGCACCCTCATGGGCTGAGGTCGATCTGCTGCTCGAGGTCGGACAGGACTGATGAGACCACGTTTCTCTGTGACTCGATCGTCCACAGCGATGTGCACCAAAGCCCAACGCCTGATCTCCTTGAACGTCTTTGGGTAGAACCTTAGTAGCGATTCACTGAAAGGTCTTGGCAGAATTCCCTTGACGAAGGCGTGCACCGTCATGGCCTCATCTGTGGGTTTCAGCCTCACTACCTGGACCCCAAACCCATTCAAGAACTCCTTCAAGGACTATTTCTGGTACTGCTTAATGCCGAAGACATCATAAGAGATTCGGGTGGGTGCCCTGTTAACGAGGTACCATTCTCTGAACAACGTTGCGAACTAGTCGAAGGTAGTGATGTGTCCGTCAGGGAGGCTGACGAACCACTCCAACGCCGCTCCTGCCAATGTGCTCATAAGCAGCTTGCAGTACACAACATCAGACCCCCCTATGAGCATCAACTGGGTGTGGAACGCCGTAAGATGTGGTTGGCAACGTTGTATCCATGATTGCCTGAGAGAATGACATGGAACGTGCCCTAAGTGGTACGGGTGGGGCACGTTCATCCACCGCGCGCTCCCCCTCTTGTTGCAAATCTCTGTGCAGTTCCTCGTTGGTCCTGCGCAACTCTTCATTGTTCGCCTATGACGCGGCTATTTCAACCCTAGATGCCGCCACCTGCTCCTGGAGGGCGCGCATGGTCTCCAAGAGTTGTTGCATGGTGACATTGTCCCCTCCAGGGGGCACAACACCTGAAGCCATAACAGATCCTTGCCTTGTACTCCTCATATTGCTGGTAAAAGCTCTTAACACGATTGCGAGTGGGCGCCAAATGTTCCTGTCGGTTGACTCGCTTCGCCGATTGACTCGAACGGCAGCCTTTGGCCCTCCTATCTCCGCTTGAGAATCGTACTTCCTTGATCAAAGAATCTCTCACCTGCAAAGACAAAGGGCACCTTAACGGCCATTTGCACTCCGACGCTCAAGTATGTATAAGGGCAAATAAACACTTAGTTTCAGTCTTAGAAACTGTGTACCTTGCTAGGGTTCTTAGCACCCTTTATATAGGTTGAAACTAGGGTTTACCTTTATTCCTTTACCCTGGTATAAGATTCCTTGGAGAATGTCCATGCGCCGCTATTACATAATCTTAGCGTAATCTGGCACTGGCACATGGAACTTCCCTTGACTAGAATGCAAGTACTAACAGAATGGCCGCCTAGGTACCAACTTGTGCACCAAGTCTCTGGGGCCATCTGTTCTGCGGGTGCCCTAAGTATTCACGTGCCATGCATGCAGCTTTCTTCGGAAACCCTAACCCTAATGGGCCTTAGCGCCTCCAAGGACTGTTTACACGTGTCGCGCCTGAATGCGTTATACACACCACTTGCATGGATCCCTCGTGACCTAGGCTTTCCCCATATATGATATTTTCAACTGATAATTGTGTAATTCAGGGACCCACCTTACGTGGCCCAATATAATTGTTCAGACAGTCGATGTTCGATCTCTCCCTCTTTTGGCGAGGTCTGATGTCGATCTCCAACGTCGAAGTCTATGGTACCGATGTCAGAAGACTGATCAACACCCTGATATGTGTATCTGGGGCCCACCTTATGTGGCTTATCTTTACTCTCAGACACTAGTGTGCGGTGTCTGAGGTCAGTCACTGGAATCGATCACTGAGGACTGGTCGGTACACAAGTCCCCCAGTCTCGAGCTATATCTTGTTAATAAAAAAAATGTAAAAAAACATTAAACACATATAAAAATATATATATTAAAAAAAATAAAGACATAGAATACAAAACTAAACAATAAACACAAAATAATATGAAAAATGTAAATAAATTTATAAAAATTAAAAAAAAACACATAAAAAAATTAAATACATTTATAATAATTCAAAAAAGTTATCACATAAAAAATAAACACCTGAAAAAAATGTAAGCACAATTATTAAAATTAAAAATAGTAAAAGAAGAATAACAAAATTTTTAAAAAGTAAACACAACAAACACATAATAACAAAAAATAAATAAAACAGTAAATATCTAAAAAAATTTAAACAACAGTTATTAAAATTAAAAATTAAAAATAAATAAACACATAAAAAAACATATAACACGTAATAATAAAAATGTAAAAACATTAAACATAATAATATAAAAAAATAAAAACAGTAAAGTTATAAAATAAAAAAATAAACAGTAAACATAATAATAAAAACTGTAGAACCAATAAACACATAATAATAAAAAAAGTAAATACATTCACAAAAATAAAAAACTGTAAACACAAAAAATATATTAAAAAATAAATACATATAGAAGAATATAAATACATTTATTAAAATTAAAAACAGTAATTATTAGAAAAAAATGTAAATATATTTTTTAAAAATTAAAAGTAGTAACCACACTTAATAGAAAAAATTCTAAATATATTTAGAAAAAAAAAGTTTAAGAACTTACATAAAAGGTGAAAAACACTATTTGAAAAAAAATGCATAACAAAAATCAAGCATTTTTCTCACACAAGGAATAATCGATTCTCGTTCCACCTTTAAAAGCCACCGAATCGATTATCTCAAATCAACCTTCACTTGAAAATCGATTTTGCACTATTTGAAAAAAATGGGAAATTGATTATGCACTATTTGAAAAATGATTATGCACTATTTGAAAAATGGAAAATTGATTCTGCACCTTCTGAAAAAATTGAAAATGGATTTTGCACCCTTTACAAAATTACAAAAATCGATTATGCACTTGGAAAATTCGGAAAATCAATTCTTCAATTCTGCTTCTTTAAAACAACACCAAAATCGATTTGAAATAATTCTAAATGTATAGTGTGGTTAAAAAAATTGAAGACAAGTCAATTATCTCGTTCCTCTTCTTTCGTTCCTTAAACCAATTCTCTCGTTCGTTATGGGCACAGTTCGTTATGGACATTTATTTATATACTAACAAAGTTCACGTTCATGTGCACCACTATTGCTAGCACTGTAACACATTGTAAACTCATTCGCAAAACTGCCCACAGAATTTAATATATTGATGGAGTCAGGTGTAAGATGTAATCCGCACAAATCTTTTCAGTTTTGTAAGGATTAAAAAAACTTCCCACCCCGCTCCCCCATGCACACCCACACCCTAAAAAACACTGAACCAAACAGCCTTTAAATTAAAAATGAAAAGAAAGTGAAATAATTTTTTTTTGTTACTAATAAATTCATTTTTTTATTTATTATTTGAATACATTTTTTAATTATTTATTATTATTATTATAATTAAAAATATACATATTAATAAAATATTGACGGTATAATATACAATATTTTTAATATAATCTAGTATGTAGAATTTTCTGTGTATTTATTTTAATGATAATTATGCAATGTAATTGGCTCTTTTCTTTTAAAATTTGTGTTTTTTGCGTTTACTGTTAGAAGTAAACGAGGAGTGCGTCCTTTTGTGCTTTTTGCACTTCTTTCCATTCCATTTGTAAATGCAAGCAGGACGTAAGTGAAGACCAAACTATCATAAGTTAGTTTCATCAAAAGCCCAACGATAAATATCCATTAGGCAATTATTTCCTCGATTTCAGTGTGAAAGACCAAAATTCCTTTCAATAAAATGGGGTACACATAAAATTACATTTTAAACCCCCTTCTCTAAAATATTTTCAGATTTTGTTTTCGAACGAATTTTTTATATTATGGAATTATTTTTTAATAGGATTTTGATTTTTGAATTCTATTTTAAACTTTTTTTTTTCAGAACATAATAATCTGTTTAGATATACTTTTTCTAAAATGAATTATTTTCAATTTCAGATTTTTATTTTCAGAATGAAGGGTCTTTTCAAAAATTTAAAAGTATGTAAGTGTGTAGGATGAATTTTCTATCCATAACCATGTGTTAAGATTAATTTAATAATTACCATAATTAATAATAATTCAAAAGTTTAATTTTAAATGATTGATTAATGACAAGCCACAAATAAATAATCCAATATATTCTGTGTTTTTATTTGTTTTTTAATGTTAAAGTTGGATTCACTTGGCACCAATCACATACATCACTTCTCCACAAAGCAAATGATTGTTAGTTCATTTCCTCTTGGAGTTTATATAGTCTCTCATAATTTGTTTCCATATGTGTATTGTTGTAGTGTAAGTGAAGGAGTGAATTTGCAAGAGTTGAGTTGGCTTGAAAATGATGAAATCAAAAGGAAACACAAAGAAAAATGAGTGGGTCATCCCACATAGATTCTTCCTTGCTAAAAAGCATGAAAAAGACAATAAAAGTCATGGTGACATTTGAATAATACAATTTTTGTCCTTCCTTTTGTAGCAATGATTGTTCTTACATTTACAAATTACATTTATTTAATTACTTTAAGCATGCTTATTGTTAGAGAATAATACACTCTTCAAATGAGATTATTAATCATATATATGTTTGCATATTTTGATTTGTTTCTATATGCTTAAAATAACTCTCATAACAACAAAATCACTTTGTGTAATCATTTGAGCAGTGTAATGTAATAATGACCAGCCATTCATTTAAAATATATATGATTAGCAATATTTTTTATAATTAACATAACTTGTTTTTAAGTACTAATTTTAGAGTTAATTATTAATTATTACATACTTTTCACTTTACTAATTGATGAAAGTTAATACTAATATATTTTATATCATATTTCCACGATGTGTTCGACATAATTTAGTCCAAAAATTACTTGTAAGAAAATTTAATTTCTTACTTCAAAATCCGTAATATCATAGCAAAAGAAATCATAATTCTGACACTGGATTATAAAAACCATAAATTAAAATCAAATTTTTACTTGAATTTATACTTTTAAAATTTATTTTTTAAAATAATATTACTTAAAGCTAGAGATAGAAAAATAACTATAAATATTCAAGAACTCACCCAAGTATAAATTAATTTATAATTATTTTGTCAGCAGATACCAAATCAATAACAAAACACTTTTTTTAGCTAAAATATGCAACATATATTTAAGTATTCATTTATATTTAGCTATATCTATTTTTTTTAAGAAAAAGTATCTTTGATAACGACTTAAGTTATCAAATTAGTACATATTCTTTATTCTATCATATTAATTAAATAACTTAAATTTTGTTTCACATTTCTTTCTTTTTTTTCTTAATCCAAACAATTTTATTTTCACGTTATT
The DNA here is from genome assembly GCF_051622355.1 of Phaseolus vulgaris. Lineage (NCBI taxonomy): Eukaryota > Viridiplantae > Streptophyta > Magnoliopsida > Fabales > Fabaceae > Phaseolus > Phaseolus vulgaris. Next base: position 14,442,859 of record NC_143507.1, on the reverse strand, counting down.
TTTTTCATTTTCTTTTTCTTAGTTTACTAATCCAAACGAAGGTAAGGAAACGAATTTAGATGTCTTTTTTCTTTTGAAATCTAAAAAACATGATATATTTCATAGAAGATGTTCTCGCCGGTTGACCTCAGACGGATTAGGTGGCCAAGCTCCTTTTCTGATTTGTCTCCAATTGGTGCTCCAAGATACCGGTCCACGGGGACAAATGGGGCTCTACATGTTGATCACACTCCGACGATCAAGTCAGTGAGAGCATACAAAATAAATATTAAGTTTCAGTCTCAAGTTTTCAGAAACAACATACCTTTACTAGGGGTCTCAAGCCCCTTTTATAGATATCCCTTCGACGGTTTTCTGCAATCTTAATCAGAGCAAGATTTCAATAGGGAGAATATGATCTCAATAGAAAACATATAATCATAACAAAAAAACATATTGCTTACATGCATCTTTATCTTCAAGTGCTTAACAACAATAAAACATTATGTTCACATGCACCTTTATCTTCGGGTGCTAACCACTTATTCCCAACAACTTTTATTTATATTAATTAGCATATATATTATAACCAAACTGAATATTCCTTCTATTTAATTATCTTTTTCGAGTTGTCTGCCAGCATCTGGGCCGAGCTCATGGCCCACCCTTGGGGTCCATACTGGCCCAAAACTGAGCTGACCTAAACGCTTGGACCGAGCCGAGCTTCTGGACAATACATAAGCCCCCCAAGCTCGAGCCGAGCTTGGCTAGGCGAAGAGTCTTTCCAGCATTGGCAATAGACATGACGCCTTCACATAGGGTAAATGAGGCGCGATTACCGAAGCGTCTCCTGACTTACTCGTTAAACAACCTCTCTTCTCTCCAAAACGCTCGTGCCCTAAAAAACCTCTCTTACACTACAAACTTCTTTCACACCTCTTCTCCTCCATCGTCATACCAGGTAGTTTCCTCCTCCAATCTCTATTGCCAAGTTTCTATTCATCTTGCCGATTACATTTCCTGAACTGTGATTTCCTGTCAATTCGTTTTCTCTGCTTGGCCTGAACTGTGCTTGTATCTTGTTTGGTGTTTATGCTTTTGTTCTAGCTATTTCTGCAATGGATTACAGTGTTGAATCAAGAGTGATCAAAGGCTTTGAAGAATCCAAATCCAAGTGTTTGATGCAAAGCTGAAGTTGTTGCTGTGTTTAGGATAGGATCTGGGTAGCTTATCTGTGTAATCCACTCTTTGTTGAAACTAAAGCTAAAGTGTTTTTAATCCTTTTAAGATTAAAGTGTTTTTCAAACTAAGTGAAAAACAACCTGTTTTTTTTGTCGAAACAACCGATTGCTTTACTCTTAGGTGTTTTTGAAAAGGTTGAAAATTGTTTTGGTTGGTTGACTTGTTGTCAATCGTGATTTCAATCGATTGTTTGTTTGAAAATCCTAACAGAATCTGTTTTGTTAGTTGAGTGTGCTTTAAATGATTTTCAACTGAATACGCTCCTGTATTAAATGCTTTGACCAATCTTTGAAAGCTTTAAATAGTTTGTTTATGTTTTATAACAAACAGGAAAAACAGATTTGAGTTTTTCAGTTGTGAGAAATTGCTTTCAAGTTTTTGAACATTCACTTTTCAACTTTGGTTTTCTCAAGAGAGAGTGGAATAGGATTACATTTGTATTGATTTTAGTTCATTCTGTAAACAAGTGTAATTCATTCTGAATACTTTGTATTTTTTGGTGTTGTAAGCCAAAGAGTGTTGTGTGCTCTTGAGGTTGTCAAGATCAACATTCTTGGTGTGTGTTGTGCCAAAGGAAGTGTGTTTCTTGAGGGGATCAAGGTCAGTTCTTTGGTGGTATTTGTGTGTAATTTGTATTTGATTGCTTAGTGGATTGCCAGTGGATTCTGGGGACTGGATGTAGCTCTTGGTTTAAGAGTGAACCAGTATAAACTGTTTGTGTATCTCTTTCTTCCCTTAAACTCATTTAATTTCAGTTGTTATTGCCTTGCTGGTATAAACAACCGATTATTTTGCAGAAATAACCGATTGTTTTTCTGGTGCTTTATTGTTTTGTGCTTTATATCTTGGCTAACTGAATTTCTGATTGAGTTTCATTCAAAGGATTTTGTTCTAGCTTAAAAAGTTTTTGAAAACCCCCTTTAAACAATTCACCCCCCCTTTCGTTTAAGGCCATATATTCTAACAATTGGCATAAAGAGCTTGGTACTTGAAAAATACGCAAGTTTGATCCTAAAATCTTTTTTCAATGGTTGAAAAACTACCTTTTTGGAGAGGGTGTTAGAATGGATGGCTTTAAACTAGAGGGGGGGGGGGGGGTGATTTGTTTAAAGAAGATTTTCGCAAACTTTTAGAACAAGAATGAATTTATCTCAGGAAACAATTGATAAGAAATTCAGTTTACCAAAAACAGCAAACAAAACAGCAGAACAGAAAAACAGTTGGTTGTTTCACAGAAACAATCGGTTGTTTATACCAACAAACAACAAACAAAACTGAAATTAAAGAGTTAAGGATAGAGAGATTGCACACAAATGTTTATACTGGTTCACTCCAAATTCAGAGCTACATCCAGTCTTCTCAAAAACCCTGAGGAAATCCACTAAGCAATCACAACTTGATCACTTACACAACAACCAAGAGAATGACCTTGAACACCTCAAGACACACACTCTTCTTGGCCAACACACCAACACCAAGATTGCTGATCTTGATCCCCTCAAGAGCACACAACCAATCTCAGCAAACACAGAAACGAAACTTGTTTCACAGAGTACAAGGATTAAACTTGTTACAGAAGATAATCAGAAATCAATACAAGCATAATCCTATTCCACAACTTTGATCAATCACAAACTTTTTAGCAATCTCAGCTCTTTGAAAAACTCAAAAACTTTTTGCAAAAACTTGTCAAAGATTGATTCTCAAATCTGTTTTTCTGAATTTATTCAAAGATATAGTTTGTTATCAAATCTTAACAAACTCTTAAATTGCATTAAAAGATTGGTCAAAGCATTTAATGACTGGAGCGTAATCAGTTAAATCATTTAAAGCTCAGTCAAAGATAAAACAGTTTTTCTGTTATGGTCCCAAAACAAACAATCGGTTGTTTCTTCGAGTCAATCGGTTGTTTTGGTTCTTAACAATTCAACCATTTTAAAAACAGTTTTCAATCTTTTTCTCAAAACATCTAAGTATAAATAATCGGTTGTTTCGACAAAACAATCGGTTGTTTTAACTTAGTTTGAAAACATTTTACTTTCACAAAGATTGAGATGCTTATGCTTTAGATTCGATCAAGGGGTGGATTACAATACTCAAACTACCCCAGAACTATACTAAACCAGCACAGCAACACCAAGCACAACCAAGGCTTCAACATCCTTCAAAGGGTTTGGATTCTTCAAAGCTTGAACACCACTTGGTTCAACAATCTCCCCCTATTTGATGAAGACAAATCCTTGATGGTTGTGTTGTACCTGATTGAATATGAAGCAGTTCCTGCAAGATACAGTTTTGAACAAAGCATAGAACTTCTAATATTTGGTTAGCACAGATAAACAGTAATAAACTTTAGAGCTAAATATCAGAAAATATTACTCATCCAAACTGCTTTAACAACTAAAAACAGAAACTTAAACACAACATATATCTCCCCTATTTGTCTTCACAAATAGACAAAGAGAAGAAATAAAATAAGATATTGTTTTTATTACATCAAAATTAAAGCAGCAACAACAGAAAGAAAAAAAAATTAAAAACCAGATATAAGCACCAAAAACAATCGATTGTTTCGATACACCAATCGGTTGTTTTTCCTTCATTCTTCATCATCAGCAAACTGAAGATCAAAGATTTGGTTCTGAACAGCTTCAATCTGTTCATCTAGAGTCATGAATCGTGCATCCGTGTTGTCAAACCTGGTGTCAATCCTCTGGAAATTACTAACACAGAGATCATGAAGACTCCTTTGATTTTCAGCGAAGCTATCAAGCCTATTCATCATTAGTCTTTCAAAAGGAGACATGGTTTGCATCCTTTCTTCTTGATTTCCAGCACCAGCACTTGGTCCAGCATCTTGATAATCTTCAGGTGGATCTTCATGTTGAACATCCATATCAGCAGGTTCATCTTGTTCAAGATCAGCAGCACCACTAGGTGAGGCACCAAGGTCACCATCCTTACTAATCCATTTTCCACCTACTTTGGTAAAACCCATCTTGCTGAGTGATCCATTGTTCAACTCTTGAGTTGACTTGACCAACTCAGAAGTTTCATCTTCAAGGTTCACTTCAAAATAGAGTAGAAATTTAGATACTAAAACAACATATGGATAGTGATAGTCACTTAACCTCATAGCCTTTTGCATGTGCTCTTTGATGATGTGAATCCAATTGATTTTGATCTTCTTCATGATGCAAAAAATATATACCAGATCTTCCTCAGTAAGAACAGAATGATTACTCCCCCTTGGAGTTAGAATCCAAGTCACAATGAGAGCAAGCAATCTTTCATCAAGCTTTAGACCTCCAACCGAGCATGTTCTCACTTGAGCATGTTGATTCTTCAAGCAACTCTTGTAGTATTGGATTTTGTTAAAATCCTCCACTACTCCAAGATTTCCTTTGTTGATTCTAAGGCCAGAGAACTTAAGACCAGCAACAACAGTCCATACTTCATGAGTTATCTCCATTTCTACACCTTTCACATGAGAAACTAGATTGTTTCCCTCAAACTTTAGGTTTGTGTAGAACACCCTCACCAAATCTGGATATATGTTTCCCTTCATCTCTAGGAACTTTCTGAGAGATTGATCCTTGAGCAGCCTTCTCACATTATCAAGCTTTTGACTTTTCAGCCAATCAAAGCATACAACCTTGGGGTTGTTTATCTTTTTTATACTTGTTTCATACCTATACTTTTCAATAAGATCATTGTCTCCAGAAAACCAGCCTTCTAGCCTTCCTCCAGACCTTACAGCCCTGGTTTTGACTCTCTTTGAGGTGGGAGGAGTTGATTCCATGATGGCAGAGAATAAAACAGAGAAGAGCTCTCTTCACAGATTTTTGCAAGAGATGTTGCAATTGGTTGTTCTTGTGGAAGAGATCAGCTGCACCAGATTTTATAGCAGAAAAAGAATCAATTAGCATTCAATTTTATTTAGTGGGTACCTGATTTTCAGAGAGAGAGGACTTGACTCTGCTCTGCACAGAAAACGTCAGAAAAAGCTGAGAATCACATGGTCTTCACATGTGATCTTTGACTAGTCATTAAGGCTATTGAATTTCCAAGATTTTGGAATATTTTCCTTTATGACTGTTGTAACTTCTCTCTGAACATGACCAGCTTTCAACACAGATTCTTTGACCAAGATTATCTCTTTGAATTGATCTACAACGGATAGAAATTCAAAATAGCAATTAAAAAGATTTCTTCACAGTGCTGTCAGACTCAAAACAATCGGTTGTTTCGAAGAAACAATCGATTGTTTTTCTGCAGTAGTTAAAATTGTTTTTGAATTTTAACCATGAGCAGAAAGAGTTCAAAGCAGATGATACTAAGTATATTAAAAAGATTTTTAACCAAGAGAGAGGACTTTTACAACAGAAATTAGGAACAAATAAAGGAAAGTCTTATCCTTATATTAAATCTTCCATGAGCCATGTGCTTTATGATCAAGAAGCCTCTTTTCACTGTTGAGGTCTTTTGCATAACATTGATTAAGCTTCAATGACTGTCTTTTTCTTCAAGAACTTGATCAGATGACTTAGTCCCTCCTTTTTCTTTAGTTTTCCTGCATAAAAAGATTTCAAGCAACAAGATTTGGTCCCCTTACAAATTTGGGTCCTTTTGGCTTTTCTTTGCAGTTAGAAACTTCACATCCCTTAGGAATCCATTTCATAAAACCTCTTGGAACTGAATATTTCCTTATTTTGCAGAACCTAACAAAGTGGCCTTTCTTCATGCAGTAAAAGCATGTAACAACCGGTTGTTTCGTCTTAACAATCGGTTGTTTTTCTGGCTTTCTTGAAAAACTTTTTGAAAACTTATCTTGTTTGTTTTGTGGATTAAAGCCTAAACCAGCCCTTCCAAAAACACAGTTTTGAGATGCCAAGACATTCTCAAAGTTAGATTTTCCTTTCGAAAGCTTATCCACAGTACTTACAAGATAGTGCACTTTCTTTTCAAGGTTTTCACAATTTTCACAAATAAGAGTATCACACTTGCAAGAAGAGTTTTTGAAATGTATTTCTAATTTTTCAAAATCACTTTTTGCTTTTTCCAGATCTTCTTCAAGTGATTTAACTCTCTTTTCAAGCCAACTGTTAAGATCTTTCAATCGGTTGTTTGAAAGAACCAAACTATTAGCTTCATCATGTGTTTCTTGAAAAGCTTCAAGTAATTCATTGTAATTTTGTTCATTTAAGGAAGCACATGAACTTACCTCACTTGAGCTGCAAGATTCATCATCATTTTCATCAACCAAGCAGATGTTTGCTTTCTCATCTTCACTTGATGATGATATCTCATTTTCATCCCAAGCTATGTAGGCCCTTTTTGTCTTGCCTTTCTTTTCCTTATAACTGGGCCTTTTCTCCTTGCTTTTGTTTGGACAATCTGCCTTTATATGACCTTGCTCACCACAACCAAAACAAGTATAGTTATTGGAATTAAAATCATTGGATTTCTTGTTTCCATACCTATCTTTGTTGTTGTCTTTGTTGCGGTTTCTCTTTAGGAATTTGCTGAACTTTCTTGACAGCAAGTTAAGGTTTTCCTCATCACTGGAATCTTGTTTCCCTTTGTGCTTGGATGCTTTTAAGGCTATGCTCCTTGTGTGCTTATCTTCACTCTCTTGAACATTGAGTCTATTCATCTCTAACTCATGTTCCCTAAGCTTTCCAAACAAAGAAGCAACACTTAATGATGTTAGATCTTTAGATTCGGAAATAACAGTTACCTTTGGTTGCCGTGCTCTATCAAGACATTTCAAGATCTTGATGTTCAGCTCTTCTTTATCAAAGGCCTTGTCAAGGCTCATAAGGTGATTGATGATGTGCGTGAATCTTTTCTGCACCTCAGCAATTGTTTCTCCTTTAAGCATTCTAAACATCTCATACTCTTGGATTAAAGCATGCTTTCTAGCTCTCTTCACCTCATTTGTTCCTTCATGAGTGACTTCCAAGGTGTCCCACATTTCTTTTGATGATTTGCATTGCGAGACCCTGAAAAACTCATCAGAATTTAAAGTAGAGGTTATAATATTTTTGGCAATGCAATCGAATTTGGCCTTTTTGCTTTCTGCATCAGTCCATTGAGACCATGACTTCTCAATGACAAATTCATCTTTTTCAAACTTTGGGACAAAAGGACCATTTTCAATTGCATCCCAAATTCCTTTGTCAAGTGATTCCATAAATATTTTCATTCTTACTTTCCAAAATTGGTAGTTCAAACCACAAAACATAGGTGGTCTGTTAATTGAAGCACCTTCCTCAAAAGGTAGTCTATCAGCCATTAAAAAAGGTTTTTAGGATCAACTTGAATAACTTTCAAGAACCAAGCTCTTGATGCCAATTGTTAGAATGGATGGCTTTAAACTAGAGGGGGGGGGGGGGGTGAATTGTTTAAAGAAGATTTTCGCAAACTTTTAGAACAAGAATAAATTTATCTCAGGAAACAATTGATAAGAAATTCAGTTTACCAAAAACAACAAACAAAACAGCAGAACCAGAAAAACAGTTGGTTGTTTCACAGAAACAATCGGTTGTTTATACCAGCAAACAACAAACAAAACTGAAATTAAAGAGTTAAGGATAGAGAGATTGCACACAAATGTTTATACTGGTTCACTCCAAATTCAGAGCTACATCCAGTCTTCTCAGAAACCCTGAGGAAATCCACTAAGCAATCACAACTTGATCACTTACACAACAACCAAGAGAATGACCTTGAACACCTCAAGACACACACTCTTCTTGGCAAACACACCAACACCAAGATTGCTGATCATGATCCCCTCAAGAACACACAGCTAATCTCAACAAACACAGAAACGAAACTTGTTTCACAGAGTACAAGGATTAAACTTGTTATAGAAGATAATCTGAAATCAATACAAGCAGAATCCTATTCCACAATTTTGATCATTCACAAACTTCTTAGCAATCTCAACTCTTTGAAAAACTCAAAAACTTTTTGCAAAAAGTTGTCAAAGATTGATTCTCAAATTTGTTTTTCTGAATTTATTCAAAGATGTAGTTTGTTATTGTACCGGGATGACCGACCGGTCTATTGACCCGGTCAACCCATGCATCAAGACCATACTTTAAGGTACGAGGTCAATCACGTGTCATATGTGGCCGACCGACATAAGGTGCTCAAGTCAAACCGTTGACCTAATTAGCAAAGGTCAACCTACGGTTAGTAAATGACCTAATCCAACCCTAATCGCTAAACAACCCTCTAATCCGACCCAACAGCAAGGGCCCATCCAGGTAATATAAATATCACGCATTCCAAGGAAGAAGGTACGTCATTATCTACAGTATTCTAACCAGCCGAATACGATACCCCACTGACTTGAGCGTTGGAGTGCCATCTGCAGGTACCCCACCAGCCTGAGGAGTCGTCCAGCGAGAAGGACCGAAGAAGGAAGTGAGACACGACCGACCGAGTGACATCCGAAGACAATAGTTCTCCCAGTCCCCAACCTAGTTCGAGAACAATTATCAAATCTTAACTAACTCTTAAATTGCATTAAAAGATTGGTCAAAGCATTTAATGACTGGAGCGTAATCAGTTAAATCATTTAAAGCTCAGTCAAAGATAAAACAGTTTTTCTGTTATGGTCCCAAAACAAACAATCAGTTGTTTCTTCGAGTCAATCGGTTGTTTTGGTTCTTAACAGTTCAACCATTTTAAAAACAGTTTTCAATTTTTTTCTCAAAACATCTAAGTATAAACAATCGGTTGTTTCGACAAAATAATCGGTTGTTTTAACTTTGTTTGAAAACATTTTACTTTCACAAAGATTGAGATGCTTATGCTTTAGATTCAATCAAGGGGTGGATTACAATACTCAAACTACCCCAGAACTATACTAAACCAACACAGCAACACCAAGCACAGCCAAGGCTTCAACATCCTTCAAAGGGTTTGGATTCTTCAAAGCTTGAACACCACTTGGTTCAACAGAGGGTGCTTCAATTAACAGACCACCTCTGCTCTGTGGTTTGAATTATCTATTCTTGAAAGTTAGAATGAAAATCTTTGTTGAATCTCTTGATAAAGGAATTTGGGATGAAATTGAAAATGACCCTTTTATTCCTAAATTTGAAAAAGATGGATCTTCTATTGAAAAACCTTGGTCCCAATGGACTGATGCTGAAAATAAAAAGGCCAAGTTTGATTGTATTGCCAAGAATATCATAACATCTACTTTGAATTCAGATGAATTTTTCAGGATATCACAATGTTCATCGGCCAAGGAGATGTGGGACACTTTGGAAGTCACCCATGAAGGAATAAATGATGTGAAGAGAGCAAGGAAACATACACTAGTGCAGAAACATAAAATAAATGCGGCTATTTCGAATTTATAAATGCGGCTTTATAGCCGCATTTGATCAACACGCACTTGTAAATCAAGAAATATAAATGCGGCTATATAGCCGCATTTATAAATACCATTTACAAGTGCGGTTATTTGCTTTAACCGCACTTGTATATGCCAAATCATTAAAAAAAAATTAAAAATTTTAAAACATCGTCAATCTTGTGTGAAGCCAACGTTGATGAAGAGTCACGGGAGCGCCAACAACGGTGGCGGCAGCAAAAGCGACGGCGGACAGGGAAGCAGCAACGGAGCAAACCAAAAAATCCACAAGAAAACACGAAGACAATGAAAGAGTACTGAGCAATGCGAGAAACCAAACAATGTAAGAAAAACGAATGTCAGCCAACGAAACAGTGCTTCGAGACCACCAATGCAAGGAAAAAAAACATATATAAGAAAAACGAAAAACATTTATGCATATATTTGTGAAGATGAAGAGGAAGAAAGAGAGTTCAAGAAACTTACATTGCTCAAATGGAATGCAGATGTAGTAGAAGGATACTAACTCAGAGTGCGAACGCGAAACGAAGGCAAAGACGAGAAATAAAGTTTGAAATTGTGTGTGGCGCGCTTCAAAATTTAGGGTAAAAAAGGATTTACGAATGCGATTAAAGGTAAAACCGCATTCGTAAATCAAAGAATTTTGATTTACGAATGCGGTTATTCAAATAATCGCATTCATAAATTAAGCGCTTTGATTTACAAGTGCGGTTATACAAATAACCGCATTCGTAAATCAAGTGTTTTGATTTACGAATCGGCTATTCAAATAACCGCATTCGTAAATCAAAATAATTTCAAAAATGCCACCGCGTTTTTTACGAAAGCGGGTAGCGCAAAAGCCGCACTAAATAAAGCGTATCCTTTTGTTCTTTTTGCACTAGTGATACTCTAATACAAGAGTATGAGATGTTTAGAATGCTTAAGGGAGAATCTATTGCTGAAGTGCAAAAGAGGTTCACTCACATCATCAACCATCTAATGAGCCTTGGGAAAACCTTTGATAAAGAAGAACTAAACATCAAGATTCTCAAGTGCCTTGATAGATCTTGGCAACCTAAGGTGACAACAATTTCTGAATCAAAAGATTTGACATCCTTGAAAATGACTTCATTGTTTGGTAAGGTTAGAGAACATGAGTTAGAAATGAATAAACTCAATGTTCAAGAAAGTGAAGACAAGCATGTGAGAAGCATTGCCTTGAAAGCTGCCAAGCACAAAAGCAAACAAGATTCAAGTGATGAAAGTGAAGAAGAAAACCTTAGCTTGCTGTCCAAAAAGTTTAGTAGATTCTTGAAGAGAAATCGCAACAAAGAAGCCAACAAAGAAAGGTATGGCAAAAAGAAAACTAGGGATTTCAATTCTAACAATTATACTTGCTTTGGTTGTGGTGAGCAAGGGCATATAAAAGCTGATTGCCCAAATAAAGAAAATAATGAAAAGAAATCAAGCTACAAGGAGAAGAAGGGAAAATCAAGAAGAGCATATATTGCTTGGGATGAAAATGAAGTTTCCTCATCAAGCTCCTCATCAAGTGAAGATGAAAAAGCAAACATATGCTTAATTGCAAAAGGAGATGATGAGTCAAGCAGCTCAAGCAATGTAAGTTCATGTGCTTCCCTAAGTGCTGAGAATAATAGTAAATTGCTTCAAGCTTTTCAAGAAACTCATGAAGAACCTAACCGATTGGTTCTCTCAAACAACCGGTTGAAAGGGCTAAATAACTGAATTGAAAAGAGGATTAAGACACTTGAAGAAGAGCTGGAAAAATCAAAAATTGATTTTGAAAAGCTTGAAAAACACTGCAAAAACTCTTCTCATGTGTGTGACTCTCTTGTTTGTGAAAATTGTGAAAATCTTGAAAAGAAAGTTCATTATCTTGTTAGAACTGTGGATAAGCTTTCAAAGGGTAAATCCAACTTTGAGAATGTCTTGGCATCTCAAAACTGTGTTTTTGGAAGAGCAGGATTAGGTTTTAATCCATAAAACAAGCAAAATAAATTTTCAAAGAATTTGTCAAAACTGCCAGTAAAACAACCAATTGTTAAGTCGAAAGAACCGGTTGTTTCATGCTTTTATTGCATGAAAAGAGGCTATTCAGTCAGATTCTGTAAAATAAGGAAATATTCTGTTCCCAGAGGTTTTATGAAATGGATTCCCAAAGGTTGTGAGGTTTCAAAATGATAAAAATAAATCAAATGGACCCACTTTTGTAAGGGGACCAAATCTTGTTGCTTGAATTCATTTTAATGCAGGGATACTAGAAGAAACATGAAGCTTTGAGTCATCTGATCAGGTTCTTGGAAGAAAAGGATGAAGACTGGAACTGAATTAAGGGTGTGTACCAATCCAAGCTTTTTCAAAAAGTCAAAAGAAGCATTCTTGATCACAAACAATGACTCATTGAAGGGACTTCATAAAAGGATAAGACACTCCTTGTCTTTGCCTTCGTTTTTAATTAACTGATTCATGCTTATTTTCTTTTTCAAATGAGCAATTACATTTGTTTTGAACCTTTCTCAGTTTATGCTTGAAAATCACAATCTGTCAACATGTTGCAGAAAAACAACCGATTGTTTCCTCGAAACAACCGATTGTTTCTTCTCTAACAGCACTGTGAAGAATTGAATTAATTTCTCTATACATTTTGTTTGTTGCAGATCTCAATAATGAAAGGATCTTGAGTCAATAGAGGAGTCTTGAAAGCCTGATTTGGTTATGGAGGAAGTTACAAGATGTCATAAAGGAATATATTCCATATCTTGAAAATTCAAGAGCCTTTATGTCTAGTCAAAGATCACATGTGTTGACCTTGTGTTTTTCAGCTCTTTTATGACGTTCTTTGTGCAGTGCTTGGACCAGTCTCTTGTCTTGAAGACTGAAACCCACAATCACCAAAGGATCAAAGAAGGTCTCTGATTTGCTATAAAATCTCTTGCAGCTTTTTTCTTTCACAAAAACAACCAATTGAGCCATCTCTTGCAACATCTCTTTCTCTCCTTGTGTGTGTGCCTTTGTCTCTTTTTGTAGTCATGGATTCCACTCCACCTACATCAAAGAGGATCAAAACAAGGGTTGTAAGGTCAGGAGGAAGGTGTAGACATGAAGTATGCTGGTCTTAGAATCAATAAAGGAAACATTGGTGATGTGGAAGATTTCAACAAGATTCAATACTACAAAAGCTGTTTAAAGAATCCACAAGTTCAAGTAAGAACTTGTTCTGTTGGAGGATTGAAGTTAGATGAAAGGGTGTTGGCTCTCATTGTCACTTGGATTCTAACTCCAAAGGGGAACAACCATTCTGTTTTAACAGAAGAAGATCTTGTCTATATCTACTGCATCATGAAGAAAATCAAGATCAACTGGATTCATATCATCAAAGATCATATGCAAAAGTCCATGAGGTTAAATGACTACCATTATCCCTATGTTGTTTTAATCTCTAAATTTCTACTCTATTTTGAAGTGAATCTTGAAGATGAAACCTCTGAGTTGGTAAAATCAACACAAGAAGTGAACAATGGTTCACTAAGCAAAATGGGTTTCACCAAGATAAATGGAAGATGGGTAAGCAAAGATGGTGATCATGGTGGTTCCTCAAGTGCTGCAGCTGGTAATTTTGATGAAGAAAATCAAACTGCTGATATGGATATCCACAATGAAGAATACCCTGCAACTAATTTTGATGCTGGAACAAGTGTTGGACATCAAGGGGATGAGATTCCCTCAATGTCTTCTTTTGAAAGATACATGGTGGATAGACTTGATGGTTTTGCTAAAAATCAAAGAAATCTCCATGATCTTTGTGTGACAAATTTCCAGAACATTGACAACAGATTCCAGAGCATGGACACTCGCTTTCTAACCCTGGATGAACAGATTGAAGTTGTTCAGAACCAGATATATGAGCTGCAATATGGCAAGGATGACTGAAGAAAAACAGCCGGTTGAATGCTCGAAACAACCGATTGTTTTTGCTCTGTAACAGTTTATTGCTATTTCTTTTATATTCTGTTTTATCTGGAACAATTTCAATTTTATCTCTTCCTATAGTCTATTTGTGAAGACAAATAGGGGAAGAATTTTATGCTATAAACTCTGCCAATTCTATCTGTTAAGTGATTGTTATTTTTGTTGTTGTTGCTGATGCTTTATGGTTTGCCTTTTTGGCTGGTTTTATCTGTTGTATTGGTTAAGCAGAACACAAGCTATATGTGCTATTCTAACCTGCTGCCATAGATGTTGTATATTGCTTAAAATTTGTTTTGCAGGAACTGCTTCAGATTCAAACAAGTCCAACACAAGCTACCAAGGATTTGTCTTCATCAAATAGGGGGATATTGTTGAATCAAGAGTGATCAAAGGCTTTGAAGAATCCAAATCTAAGTGTTTGATGCAAGGCTGAAGTTGCTGCTGTGTTTAGGATAAGATCTGGGTAGTTTATCTGTGTAATCCACTCTTTGTTGAATCTAAAGCTAAAGTGTTTTTAAACCTTTGAAGATTAAAGTGTTTTTCAAGCTAAGTGAAAAACAACCTGTTGTTTTTTGTCGAAACAACCGATTGTTTTACTCTTAGGTGTTTTTGAAAAGGTTGAAAACTGTTTTGGTTGGTTGACTTGTTGTCAAACCAAAACAATCGATTGTTTCGTGCTTTCAATCGATTGTTTGTTTGAAAATCCTAACAAAATCTGTTTTGTTAGTTGAGTGTACTTTAAATGATTTTCAACTGAATATGCTCCTGTATCAAATGCTTTGACCAATCTTTGAAAGCTTTAAATAGTTTGTTTATGTTTTTATAACAAACAAGAAAAACAAATTTGAGTTTTTCAGTTGTGAGAAATTGCTTTCAAGTTTTTGAACATTCACTTTTCAGATTTGGTTTTCTCAAGAGAGAGTGGAATAAGATTACATCTGTATTGATTTCAGTTCTATAAACAAGTGTAATTCGTTCTGAATACTTTGTATTTTCTGGTGTTGTAAGCCAAGGAGTGTTGTGTGCTCTTGAGGTTGTCAAGATCAACATTCTTGGTGTGTGTTGTGCCAAAGGAAGTGTGTTTCTTGAGGGGATCAAGGTCACTTCTTTGGTGGTATTTGTGTGTAATCTGTATTTGATTGCTTAGTGGATTGTCCAGTGGATTTTGGGGACTGGATGTAGCTCTTGGTTTAAGAGTGAACTAGTATAAACTGTTTGTGTATCTCTTTCTTCCCTTAAACTCATTTAAATTCAGTTGTTATTGCCTTGCTGGTATAAACAACCGATTGTTTCGCAGAAACAACCGATTGTTTTTCTAGTGCTTTGCTGTTTTGTGCTTTATATCTTGGCTAACTTAATTTCTGATTGAGTTTCATTCAAAGGATTTTGTTCTAGCTTAAAAAGTTTTCGAAAACCCCTTTAAACAATTCACCCCCCCCCCCCCTCTCGTTTAAGGCCATATATTCTAACATACAGTTCAATGTACCCTTGGCCAAGAAAGAGCTTCTAAAAGAGGTCTCTTATTACACCACCCATTTACGTCTTAGAGATTTAAGAGAAAATGGGTGTAGCATGAGTAAAAGACAAGAGGATAATGTAAAAACTGTAGAGTGTAGGGAGAGTGAACCCATCTGTTGTGACGAGTCATCGAAATCTGGTGGTCCATTTTGTTTTTTTAGGCCACATTTTTCAAAAAGGTTCTCTTGCGTCCCCTTTATCCATTTTTGAAAAAAAGCTATTAACCGAGCTCAATGTTCTCGGCCAACTACACCTTATTAGTTGGGCATTTATTCATGCTTTCATCATTTTGTGTTCACAGCTCGACATCTTGCCGTCTTTTGAAGTTTTCCTATATTGTTTTAGGCTAAACACACGAGTAGTAAGTTGTGGGTATCTCTGAACGATGCCCTTGGAAGAGCTTTGTTCATCCTCTTCCAGTCTTCATATAAAAGCTTTTAAGGAAAATTTGTTAAAATTCGAGCTTCAATAAGAGATCCGACCATACTGAACAAATTTCCCCTTTACTGGACCCCTGAGCCTAAATTCTAGAGTGCTCGGTGCCTGGAAGATTTGTCAGCCGAAAGATCAAGGAATCTGCAAGTTACCGACGAGCTTGAAGTTTGTTTTTGACACCTCCTTCTTCTTGACCAAAGAGTGTTATAATGTATGGCTTTAAACTAGAGGGGGGGGGGTGCGAATGGTTTAAAGAGGGTTTTCGGAAACTTTTAAGTCAAGAATGAAATTACTTCGAGAAACACTTGAATCAGAATTCAGTTTGCCAAAAGACAAAGCAAATAAGCACAACACCAGAAAAACAATCGGTTGTTTCGCAGAAAATATAAAACTAAAATTAAAGAGATTAAGGATAGAGAAAATGCACACAGAGATTTATACTGGTTCACTCTAAACCCAGAGCTACATCCAGTCTTCCCATAAACCACTAGGGAATCCACTAAGCAATCAACCCTAGATTACTTACAACACAACCAAAGAAGTGACCTTGATCCCCTCAAGACACACACTTCCTTTGGTCCAGCACAACACCACTAAGAATGCTGATCTTGATCCCCTCAAGAACACACAACACTTCTCAGCAATACACACAAAGTTTCTTTCAAAAGTACAAAGGATTACACTTGTTTCAGAACAAATCTGAAATCAATACAAGATGAAAATCCTATCTCACACTCTTTGATCAATGCAATCTCTAAGCAATTCTCAACTTTTCAAAATCTCAAATCAGTGAAAAACTCAAATCTGTTTTTTTGTATATAAAACAAAGTTGTTTGTTGCATAATCATAACAAACTATTAATTGCATTTAAAGATTGGTCAAACCATTAAAAACTGGAGCATAAACAGTTAGAAAATCATTCAATGCTCAGTCAAAGCACAAAATAGTTTTCTGTTATGGTCCCAAAACAAACAATCGGTTGTTTCCACGAATCAATCGGTTGTTTTGGTTTGACAACAAGTCAACCATCAAAAACAGTTTTCAACCTTTCTAAAAACATTTAAGTTATAAAACAATCGGTTGTTTCGACAAAACAACAGGTTTTTTTTCACTTAGTTTGAAAAAAACTTTTCAATTAAAAGGTTTGAGAATGCTTTGCTTTGGATTCAATCAAGAGTGGAAATATACAATTTATCTACCCCAGATTCTATCTAAAGACAGCTCAGCAACAACAAGCACATCCAGCCTTTCATTAACCTTCAAAGGGTTTGGATTCTTCAAAGCTTAAACACACTTGGTTCAACAAAGAGTACTCATCATTCCCTACCCTTGGCGAAAATAACTTTGCTACCGTTATTAACCATTTACTTGTTACTTTGCAGAGCTAGCTAAGAAGATGAGGGCGACTTCCAGCATGCCCAAGGAATCTTTGAAGCAAAAAAGGAAAGCTCCAGTTATAATTACTCAAGCCCCGACCGAGCAGGACGAGGAGACCACCTCTAGGCTCATCTTCAAAGAAAAAGGAAAACTGCTCCTGCCCCTACTGAGCACTCTCACTCAGATGGTCGAGCCCCACTTCAAGACACCGCTCACTCAGATGGTCATGCTCCACCCCAAGATGTAATTGTCATCCAAGAATGCGGAGCTGAGAGCTCTAAGGGGAAGAGTTTGTGGGATTCAAACTTCGACATCCCAACATATGGCGAAACGACCTTCCTGCCTAGTGAAGACAAAGATAGACTCATGGATCGTGACACCATGAAGCAATTTGGGCAAGCCTTTGCCATGGGTTGCTTGGTTGTTTCCAAGACGAGAGAGCAGAGGTCAGCGGAGGACCAAAAAATCCAAGAGAATGTGGAGCTCCACAAAGAGATAAAACGCCTTAAATATGAGCTCACACATTCAAATGGTTTACATCAAGAGGTTGAACATCTTCGAGCTGAGAAGACTAAAGAGGCAGTAGACCGAGTCCAAGAGGCAACAAGCCTGGCCGAGGAAAGGAACAAACTCTTGGTTGAAGTTGACAAGCTAAAGGGGGAACTAACCCGTAAAGATGAAGACCTTGCCAAGGCCACATAATCCTTAAAGCAAGATGTTGCCCAATCCTACCTTGTAGGATTCGAGGCAACTCTTGAGCAAGGATCATCCCTCCATCCTTCCCTAGATTTCTCAAAACTCGACCCGAGTAAAACCATGGTCGATGGCCAATTATGCCTCTGTTAAATTCTCTTAACATCTTGGCAATTTGAACATTTTTCATATTTATTAGCACTTATGATCTTTCTTTTGTATATTGACTTTGGGATCTTTAAAAATGCATGCCTGGCTACTTAACCCATTCTCTTTATCTTAACACAAATCATATAACAATTTGTTGTTAACTTAAGCGTGAAAGTAACAACTTTCTTACCTTGATAAAAACGTCTACCTTTAAGTAAGCGATGCTTTTATAGTTAGGGAAAACTCTTTCCTCAACTCGATTTCATAAACAACCTCCATATTGGGCGACTCTTGGTATGATTCTGCATAGATTCCACGATGTCTCACCCCGTAGAGTGCCTACTCAGGTAACTGCCTCTTTCTTAGGCTCGACCATTGTCTCCATGCCCATCAAACAACTTATCTTTACAAAGTATCCATAATCGAACGACCTTGTTCATCCTATGCAAAGTCACTTTAGCATGTGCCAAACTACATATCTTAACAAATAAATTCATCTCACAGGGCGCCTATGCTCAGGAAGTCGTACTTACGCCGAGCTAAGTCGTCTTTCCATGTACTTCATCAAATAATTCTTCTTCACATGGTGCCTATACTCGGATGACTCTATTCATTCCGAGCTAGGATGTCTTACCATGTGCGGATGACTCTATTCATAACAAAACAATTCGCAGAGCGCCTATACTAGGGTAGTCGCTCTTATGCCAAGTTAGATCATCTTACCTCACATTGAATCAAACAATTTATCCATAGTAAAATCAATTTGTAGAGTGCCTAAACTTGGGTAGTTGTTGTTATGCCGAGTTAGGTCGTCTTACCTCCCATCGAATCTAACAACTTATTCATAAGAAATCAACTTGCAAAGCACCTATACTCGGGTAGTCGTTGTTATGCCAAGTTAGGTCGTCTTACCTTGCCAAATAATTCATTTATACCAACTTTACGCGTAGGGTACCTACACTCGGGTAGTCGTACTTATGCCGAGCTAGGTCGTCTTACCTGGCATTAAATCAAGTGAACCACTAGGCAAACTAACCTCACAGGGCGCCCATGCACGGGTAGACATACTTATGCCAAGCTAGGTCGTCCTACCACGTGCTACATCAACAATGATCAATCAAAATTGATGCTCCATCTTCTCAGAACAGGTTTATAACTAGATGACCTCGTTAAAAAACCCCTTTAAGGAAAAAAGAGCATCATCTTAAACAACATATTGTTCAAAAGAAAAGCATAAAAAACTAAATATCTTAACTAAAGGAAAATTTGAGATTCGCCACGTTCCACGTTCGTGGGATGGCTCCTTCTTCCAAGGTCTCCAGCTTATACGCCCCATTTCCGAGCACCTTAACTACGCAGAACGGGCCAGTGTATTTTGAAGATAAATTGTTTTCCAACTGGTATGGGTGGGCCTTTCGCATCACCAAGTCGGCAACCTTGAATTGCAGAGGTTTCGTCTTGGTCTTTTGCTTTAACTCTGCCCTTCTCTTTAAAGCCTCTGAGTTAATACATACATGTTTACGCACCTCATCCAACAAATCCAGGTTCACCTTCCTTCCTTCGTTAGATTCCTCAACAACAAAGCTTTGGAACCTAGGAGAATTCTCTTGTATCTCCATGGGTATCATGGCATCTGGCCCATATACCAAACTGAAAGGCGTCTCTTTGGTTGTTAATTATGGAGTGGTGTGACAGGCCCACAAAATTTTGGGAACTTGTTCTGACCAATTTCCCTTGGCTTTCTCTAACCCCCTCAATAGGACTCTATTAGCTTACTCAACCTCTCGAAATCCCAATATGACACACAATGTTTTCCCACAAAAAAATGTTGTACCTTGTGAGCAGTTATTTGTGCAACATGCTCGACTTCAATGCACTTGGTGAAGTAATCAATGGCCACAATGAGATACTTCATCTAACGTATCGCCAAAGGGAAAAGACCTAAAATGTTTATCCCCATGTATGGAAAGGCCACGAGCTATAAATTGACCGTAACTCCTCGGCTGGTGCGTGGCACCAATCAACGTGCTTCTGACATTGTTCATAGTGTTGCGCATATTTCACGCAATCCCCTTTCATGGTCGACCAACAATACCCAACTCGAATGACCTTCAATGAGAGAGATTGCCCTCCTATATGACTACCGCAAATGCCTTCATGGAGCTCGACTATTATGCTGCCACACTAATCTCCACTTACACATGTTAGGATTGCGTGGGTATAACCGTGAAGAAAAAGATTTCCATCTATCAAGGTATACCACCCTGCATTCCTCTTAACAATCTTGGCCTCCATGGGTGATGACTCTTTATGACAAGTGCACCGCGTTGTCAAACGTAATAATTTTCCCTAAGGACGAATATCGATCCCACAAGGAACAAAGAATTATCGAGTACAATAATCGCTAAATATAACAACAAAACAATAAAAAGAGTTTTGAATTGGTTATGTTGGCACTGATCAATAAGAAAACAAACAAAGAACTAGTTTCTTAAATTAGAAAAATAGGGATTAGGTTTCATCTCTCTCACTCTCATGTATTTTGATTAGCATGTTAATATTAAGTTCTTTAATTGAAATTGATGCCCGTAGAAAATTTATTTATATCGATCCCTCGCATATAAAATCCTTAAGAATGTTTCCTAAATATTGATTCCTCGCATATTTATAAAAACAACTTAGAATCACACTCAGATGTTAATGGCAATTAACATTTCAAGTCTATCCTAACACTCAAATATGTTAAGTATTATTGTTCAGGTCTGAACCCTAAAAATACCTCCTGGTTAGAATCAATCAAGAACTGAATATTAATATATAAGATATCACCTCAATACATAAGAGTTTAAGCAGATTACTCCCAATCCCAAAGAGTAGAATTAGCCACACATACTTCTAGCACCTTCCATTCTCCCAATTGGGTTACAATTCACTCTATGATGTTTTCCTCTCAATCTGGTACTCTAGGGTTGAGCCTCTAGCCCCCTATTTATCCTAGTTTTCTAGGGTTAGGTCGCTTCATGTGTCGCGCTAATGGGCTAAGTGATAAAACATAAAAAAAAGGCCCAATCTTTCTTTGCATCTTTTTCCATTATGGGACCTTCCAACTTTCTTTTTTTAGCTCAAATTATTCTCCTTTACTCCAAATCTTCAATCCTCCCTAAAAATCTGTAATTAAAACCAAATTTAGGAATAAAATGTTCTTATTCAAATAAAGCTCATAAAAAATGTAAAAATGTATAAATTCATAAATTAGGGATTATTTAATATGTAAATTAGCAATAAATCTCCATAAGTGCCTATATTTTAATATGAACTATTACTAAAATTAGACACTTATCACTCTCCCCAGCTTAGAATCTTGCTTGTCCTCAAGCAAAGTAAATGAATATATTTGAATTTAAATATCAAACAGCTTAATTCACTAAACAACTTATGATGCTTCCAAATTCAAATACAGAAAAATATAGACATAATCAACTTCCAAGATCAAATCAAAACAAATAAATGACAATTCATCAAGGAATATGTTCTCATATGCTCACAGGTAAGTGTTTCTCTCTATTTTCACTGAATCATAACAAACCATAGTTGCTTTTCATTTCATCTTCAAATTACAAACATATTAGAAACATGAATTTTGAGGTCTTCTCCAGGGTCGTAATGAGGTTGGGCTTCCAAAAAATATTGGTTTTTCTTAGATAACAAAATGCACATCTTAAAGGATAAGAACATACCTACAATTCAACTATAGAAAACATATATGTTATCTAATTACCACTTTCTTTCGATGTCACCTTTTTCCTCATTTTCTTTCTGACTTTTCATGATTTTCATGATGAATTTTTTATTTATTTTTTATTTATTTTCTTTTTTTTTTCAATAATAGGAAAAGATTCTTCCTATTTTTAACTTTTTCAGCTTTCACAATCAGAACCAACCATTCTCTTTTCTCTATGTATTGCATCTATGTTCTCCTTCCTTAAAGATGCTAAACGGTAGGAAAATATATCATTAAAGGTTAAGGTGCATGCACAAAGGGGATATATAAAAAAAATGGAATTTTAATAAGATAAAGGTTGACTATTTGGCTCTGGGTTCCTAATTAACACAAACAAATGTCTCAATCATCTTCATGTTCTTTTATGATGTAACAAAAATAAAAATTAAGCAACCACAACTTTCAATCAGTAAAACTCTAAAAAAGGTTTAAGGTTCACACACTCACTTGATTTAAATGGCCTCATTCCTTTTTGTCTTGTCATTCTCTGTCCTAATCAATCATCCAGTTAAATTTTCATGTATCCTAATGTCAACTACATTTGAATAGGAATTCAATCAAAGTTTCTTTTCTACTTTGAGTTTAATTCATATCACTATTTAATATTTAAACACAAATTCCTTTCTTTCACAATTCAAATTTAATATTGTAGTTCTTTTTTTATTTGAGAAAAATAAAACTAGAAAACAAATTAAATTAAAACTGAAATTTATTCAAAAAAGATAATTAAAAACCTAAAAATAACAAACTAACGAAATAGAAAATTTATTCAAAATACAAAATAAGAAAATAAACTGAAAACTGAAAAATAAAATAAAATAAAATTCAAATAACTGAATAGAAAAGAGAATTAGAAAGATAAAACCATATTTTTGCTCAATCCTCTCTTCTTAAGAAGTCATTCAGCTTTTTGTTAAAATCTTTATCTACAGTCTTGCTTCATTTGCTAGAATTTCCCCCTGAATAATAGAACTTGTCCCAAGGTCAAAATACATAACCTGCAAAATGATTAGGAGACATATAGGATTTTTCTTTTATTATTTTATTTTTTTAAAATTTTAATTTTTAATTTTTTTTTTTGAAAAATAAAATCAACAAAGGTAACAAAACAACATAAAACTAAAATGTGGACTGAGTTGCCTCCCAATAAGTGCTCGTTTAACGTCATCTAGCTTGACGCCTGTTTATTTCAAGGTGGAAATCTCTCTTTAATCCATCCTTCTATACACATTCTTCCCCTGCATTAAAATTTTTAAGACCACCAAAAAGATTAAAAGTTGTCTCCTCATTTTGAGCTCTAAGTTGAAGTTCTCATTTGTCAACATCAACTATAATTCTAGCAGTCTTCATAAAGGGTATGCCAAGTACCAATGGAACCTCTTCATCTTCTTTTATGTCCATGACAATAAAATCCACAGGGAACATGAACTTATCCACCTTCACCATAACATCTTCAACCACACCATATGGATATTTGATGGATCTGTCTGCCAATTATAACCGCATCTTGGTGGGTTGAACCTCCAAATCCCCTATCTTCCTTAGCATTGCCAAAGGAATTAGATTTATACTTGCCCCCAAATCCAATAAGGCATTGTCCACAGATAAAGCACCTATAGACACTGGAAGATTAAAACTTCTTGGGTCCTTGAACTTTTGAGGGAAGATTTTTCGAATAAGGACATTGTATCTATCCTCCAACTCTATATTTCTTTCTTCAATGTAGCTCCTATTCTTTCAAAATCTTTCAAATGTTGAATTTTGCTTTAGATTTCCTGCAAAATAATTTTTAAGGAGCAATTTGTCAAAGAATTTTCTTTCCTTCTCGTTTTTTGAAGGAGGATGAGGATATGATAAATATTTTTCAAGAACACTTCTCTCCTTATTTTTATTTTTTTCTTCCTCACTTCTTTTCTTTTCTCTCTCTAACTCCTCAGTCTCATCATTTTTTCAGTAACTACATTATTGCAATGCTCTTTTGGGTTGGTTTGGTTGTCGACTGAAAACTGGCCACTTTGTATTTCTTCAAATTGTTTGGCCACTTTTCCCATTTGGATCTCTATATTCTTGATTGTTGCCATGCTATTTTCTTCCATTATCACAAGTTTTGTCAGGGCGTCTTCAACTTTACTCATTCTTTCAAGCATGGATGGATCCTCAGCTTCAGGTGAATTGTTCTGATAAAAACAGTGACCATTAGGATGATCACCTCCACAAAAATCACACCTGATTGATTGAATCTGGCTTTGAGATGAATGAAGAGTGCATCTTCTAACAATCCTTCCTGCGGTTAGCTGCTCAATTTGTTGTGTCAGAATTTTATTTTGAGCCAAGAGTGCATCTTCTAACAATCCTTCCTTCTGAATATTTTGTCTATCATGTCAGGCTTGATAATCAGTTGACGCCAATGCAGCAATAATCCTCGTCGTTTGTTCTACATCAAGAGCCATCATTGTGCCGCCAGCTGCAGCATCTAGGAGCATCTTTGTGTCAGATCTGATACTGGTGAGAAATACGCTCAGTTGGCAATATCTTCAAACCCATGATTTGGGCATTTTTTAAGCATCATTTTAAATCATTCCTATGTCTCACATAATGATTCATCTGCTCCTTGTCTGAACACAGAAATTTCAAACTTTGCTTTGATGTAGCGAGAAATTGGAAAAAATCTTTGCATAAATTTTTCCTCTACATTCTCCCAGCTAGTGAGGCTCTGATTTGGAAGTGTCTTGAGCCATTCTTTAGCCTTTCTTGCTAATGACAAAGAAAACAAGCGCATATAAACATTTTCAAGATCACCTGATTCAAAGCTCATTGTTCCCACCAACTCATAGAATGTAGACAAATGTGAACATGGATCCTCGTGATCTATTGCTTTGAATTGATGGGTAATGATGAGAGTGAGAAAAGCGGGTTTTACTTCCAAGGCCTTGGCAGTAGCAAGTATTGCAATACTAGAAAAATGTCTTGACTCTTGATACATGACATAATCTCCAATTGTCCTCTTAGAAAATGGTGGTTGATTTTCTGTCATGTTACTTTCCTGAAAAGTATTTGAAAAGTATTGTTAATGGGAAAAGAAACCGAGTATTTATATTTTATATTTTATTTATATATTTTTTTAAAGATTTTAAAAAAATAAACAGAAATTTAACTAGTTAACTAAAATAACTGCCTAAACTACAAATTAAAACTTAAAAAAAAAAAAGAATAAAACACTAAAATGATGCTAAGAGAAAATATAACAAAAATATTCAGAAAAAGAAAATAAATAAATAAATAAAAAAAACACTAAAGACAAAATAAAAGAAAACAATAAAAATAAAACATAACTTACTTAAAAATAACAAATAAATACTAGGAATAAAATAAAAACAAAATAAAACAAAACTAAAACAAAATAAAACTGAAAACTATAATTATAAACAACTAACTAAAATTCTAACTAACTAGCTTACGTAAAAATAAGAATTAAAACATGAAAAATAATTAATTAAAACAAATAAATAACAACTACGTAAACCTGAATAAAACTACGTAAACTAAACCTAAAAATAAAACAAAACAAAAAAACTAAAATAAAATATAATAAAATAAAACAAAATCAAAATAAAATAAAATAAAAATAAAAATAAACTAAAATAAATAACGTAAAGAAAAAAAATAACTTTCTTTTTTAAAAGAGCACATCTATAATAAAATCAAATCAAATATGTAATAAAATAAAATAAACAAAATCAAAAAAATCAAAACAATTAAAATATTTACAATATTTAGAAAATTATACTCAACAAATCAAACCTGTTATCCGAAAACGGCGCCAAAAACTTGATAACTCTTTACGGTAAGTGCATAGCGTTGTCAGAAATAATAATTGTCCATAATGACGGATATCGATCTCACAAGAAACAATGAATTATCGAGTACAATAATCGCTAAATATAACAACAAAACAATAAAA
Organism: Phaseolus vulgaris; assembly: GCF_051622355.1. Taxonomy (NCBI): domain Eukaryota; kingdom Viridiplantae; phylum Streptophyta; class Magnoliopsida; order Fabales; family Fabaceae; genus Phaseolus; species Phaseolus vulgaris. Next base: position 14,417,353 of record NC_143507.1, on the reverse strand, counting down.
AGAGTTTTGAATTGGTTATATTGATATTAATCAATAAGAAAACAAACAAAGAATTAGTTGCTTCAATTGGAAAAATAGGGATTAGGTTTCATCTCTCTCACTGTCATGTATTTTGATTAGCATGTTAATATTAAGTTCTTTGATTGAAATTGATGCCCGTAGAAAATTCATTTATATTGATCCCTCGCATATAAAATCTTTAAGAATGTTTCCAAAATATCGATCACTCGCATTTTTATAAAAACAACTTAAAAACACACTCAAACGTTAATGGCAATTAACATTTCAAGTCTATCCCTAGCACTCAAATATGTTAAGTATTATTGATTAGGTCCGAATCCTAAAAATACCTCCAGGTCAAATTTAAGATTCTCAATTTGTCACGGAAAGTTAAAAGTAAAACAACAATACCAATAATCTATGAAGAACTGAATATTAATATATAAGGTATCACCTCAATATATAAGAGTTTGAGAAAATTACTCTCAATCTCAAAGGGTAGAATTAGCCACGCATACTTCTAGCACCTTCCATTCTCTCAATTGGATTACAATTCACTCTTTGGTGTTTTCCTCTCAATCTGGCACCCTAGGGTTGAGCCTCTAGCCCCCTATTTATCCTAGTTTTCTAGGGTTAGGTCGCTTCCTGTGTCGCGCTAATGAGCTAAGTGATAAAACATAAAAAAATGCTCAATCTTTCTTTGCATCTTTTTCCATTTTGGGACCTTCCAGCTTTCTCTTTTTAGCTCAAATTATTCTCCTTTACTCCAAATCTTCAATCCTCCCTAAAAATCTGCAATTAACACCAGATTTGGGAATAAAATGCTCTTATTTAAATAAAGCTCATAAAAAATATAAAAAGGTATAAATTCATAAATTAGGGATTAATTTATATGTAAATTAGCAATAAATCCTCATAAGTACCTATATTTTAATATGAAATATTATTGAAATTAGACACTTATCAATGGGCTCATCAAAAAGTAACCCATCAGCGAGGTAGCACTTGTAAGGTGTTATCCAAGTCTTTGTGGTGTCGACCTGCAAAACTTCAAGAAACTCATCCCCCAATAACCTATAGGTGATTATTCTTGGGACTTTGAGGGTTTCTTGAATCATCGACCAATGTTTTCTCCCTTTCCCTGAGCTGACCCTTAAGACCTCCACATGGTCGACCTCGGTTGCTCCTCTTACAGCTATCCTAGTGACCTTAATGTCTCCTAGATCACCGACCTCTGCCAACCTCCATTCCTTGAGCTAACTATCTTAGACAACAGGTCTGCTCGGGAGTTCTGCTTTTGAAGGACATGAACAATATCAAACGTAGAGAAAGCTGATCTCAAAATCTGCACGTACTTGAGGTAAGAAGCTAGCTGCAGGTCCTTGGCTTGATACTCGTCCGTGACCTGCCTGGTGACAATAAATGAGTCACTTTTTACTAGCAAGATTCGAGCTCCGAACTCCTTGGCTAGCAACATCCCAGCTATCAAGGCCTCGTACTCGGCTTGATTGTTGCTTGCTTTAAACACAAACTTGAGGGCTTGCTCGATTAAAAGCCCTTTCAGCCCTTCTAAGATGACCCCATCTTCACTCTCTTGTTGATTGGAAGATCCATCTACCGAAAGGACCCAATGGAAGTCATCTGGATTGGGCTGGGAGTCATTAAACAAAAGTTCTACCATGAAGTTGGCGTACACCTGGCCCTTAATCGGCCCCTGTGGTTCATACTGTATGTCAAACTCTAATAACTCCACCATCCAATGGACCATCCGACCTACTATATCGGGCTTTTGAAGGACCTTGCGAATGGGCAGATCGATCATCACAATCACAATGAAGCTCTGAAAGTAGTGGCGAGTCGCAAAGCTATAAACTACACGGCTAAGACGGTTTTCTTGATGGCTAGATACCGTGTTTCCAGTCCCTGCAGTACCTTACTTACAAAATAAAGTGGCTTCTAAACCTTATCATGATCTTACAAAATGACCAAGCTGATTGCCCGATCCGTAATCGCAAAATAATGACGAATAGGGGTACCTGGGATTGGCTTACCAAGAACAAGGGGACTACCCAAGTACTCTTTCAACTTGGTGAAAGCTTCCTCGCATTCACTAGTCCACACAAAATGGTTGTTCTTCTTAATACATTGGAAGTAGTGGTACCCCTGTCTCCACTGGCCGACAAGAAACGAGAGAGGGCGGTCATGTGCCCGGTGAGCTGCTGTACCTCCCTCACATTGTCGGGCTTCTCATCCCTATGATTGTCGCGCATTTGTCGGGGTTCGTTTCTGTGCCCCTTATGGTTAGTAGAAAGCCAAGGAACTTCCCTGCTTCTACCCCGAACACACACTTATCTGGATTAAGCTTTAAGTTGTACTTCGCAATTGTTGTGAATAGCTCTTCCAAATCGACAATATATTGATCCTTCCTGAGGTGTTGTCGACCAAGGAGTCTATGCTCGGTAGCGGGTAAGAATCCTTGGGACAATGATATACTTGATCGTAATTGTCCTGGCCACACTTTAATCGGAGAAAGTCGTCTTCAGCTCAACGTGTTGAACAAAATGCTTTGATGTCTCCAAATCCTAGTGGAAAGCTTGAAGACCTTGTTGTTGTTGTGTGTGTGTCTAGTTGTTTGAAACTTGTTAATTCACTCCTTAAGTTGATCCAAGCTCAATTGAATCTTTAACATTTTGAAAAGATGGATTTTCTAAAAGGAAGTGAAATTTCAACAGATTGAAATTTCATTTTAACAGGTTGTTTGACACTTAGTAGATTTCAAACTGATTTGGAAAAGCTTTGTCTTTGCCTTTGCTGTCGAACAAATTTTAATAGGTTAAAATTTAGAAACAACAGGTTATTTGACACTTAGTGATTTTGAATGTTGTCAAAAACATTCAATCGGTTATTTCGAAAAATCAACCGACTGTTTTGCTGAAAACCTTAACATAATGTTGTTAGGTGGTTTTTCTGTTTTGAATTATTCCAATTGTTTTTGGGCTTTTGTTGTAAACTGTTTTAACCATTTGATTGAAAGATAAAAAGGTGTTTTTTACGCTCTTTGTTTGAACTAAGAAAGAGATCAATAAAAAACAGTTTTGAAAGAGCTTTGGATCATCTCAAGTAGTTTTGAAAGAGCTTTGGATCATCTCAAGTGTGTGGAATAGGATTGGATCTTGTATTCTGATCTTTGATCTTGTGATTTACCCAGGTGTTTTCTATTCACTTCCTTCTTAATAATTGTATTTCTGTACTGGTGTTTCCAAGAAGTGTTGTGTGTTCTTGAGGGGATCAGGATCAACATTCTTGGAGTGTGAAATTCTGTAAAGTTAGTGGGATTCTGGCTTGAGGTGTGTGGTGTTGCAAAGAGGGTGAGTGAGCTTTGTGGGATTGAAAGTCATCTCTTTGTGGTTGTGTAATTTGTAATCTGTGATTGATTGCATAGTGAATTCTCAGTGGTTTCTAAGAACTGGATGTAGCTCAGGTGTTGAGTGAACCAGTATAAACATTCTGTGTGAATCTCTTTGTCTTTACACTCTTTAAATTGTTTTAAATCTATTTTGATAAAACCGCTAATAAAAACAACCGGTTATTTTGTAAAAACAACAGGTTGAATTTCTGCATCAAGCTTAAAACAGTTTTATATTTGGCTGAACAGTTTTTCCATTGATTAATTCTTCATAGCCTTTCACTCTACCTTTTATACTTGCGAAAATCTTTCAAAAACAATTCACCCCTCTCTTGTTTTAGCCCTATAATTCTAACATAATGTGCCCTTCTACTTCTACCTAATCTCCCGCGAAACCGACCAAACACCCATTGTATGGCCTCAACTGGTCAGGGGATAACTGCGAATTAGAGAATGTTCCACAGAACATCACATCAGTCGAGCTTCCCTAATCGACCCAGACTTTGTACACCTTCTGTCGTATAGTGACAACTAATATCACCAGATCATCCTTGTGAGGAACCATGTCTTCCAGGTCGGAACTCCTGAAGCAGAGAGTGGGCTCCAGAGGATAATCAGGTCTTCTCGTATCTAGGGACATCATCGCTCGCGCGTATCATTTACGTTTGGAGGTCGAGCTTCCTCCTCTGGAGAATCCTCTTGAGACGGTGTTCAGCTCTCCGTGGACCGGTGTCTTATGTGTAGTCCCTTTTTGCAACCTCTCCCTTTGGTTCTTCCTGGCTAACCTCGAGATACAACTTCAGGAACCCTTCCTTGACCAGGCTAGCCAGTTGGTGACCCAAGGCTATGCATCGTTCGACGTTGTGCCCAAATGCTCTCTCGAACTCGCACTAGGAATCTCTTCGCAATCCCAAGTTTCGATCCATCTTCTAGGGAAACTTTAGCTTGTCTGCTACCCCTGACATACTCATGAGATCTTTATAGGATACTCGAAATTTGGGTCGAGTTGTTAACTCTTCTCTGGCCTTCACCTTGTGATACAACCCAAGTAGCTACGAAGATGACCAAGGAAGAAAAAGCCAAAGCACATGGTGAACTGTCATCTCAGCGACCAATTCATAACCCTACCAAGGATCACATGGACCTCACTAGAGGAGCTGAGCATAAACCATCACACCAACTATTCTTGCTTTAGGTCTTCTTATAAGATGCAAATATGTTGGAAATAATTGGGTTTACTTTGGGGGTCCAAATAGCAAATCTAGGCTAGAATAAGGTACCTTTAGTATAATAGGGGGTGTGGGTAGCATTTTAGCTTGTTCCTAGCCCATTTGAAGGCATTTTGACCTAGTTTCTAGAAGGACAAGCCTAGGATGCGGGATTGACTTAGTCAAACCCTAAGGCTGCCCATTTTTTTTCCTTTTCCCATCTTACCCCTTTAGCTTGTTCTCCAAGGCTCCTTCACCTATAAATAGGAGGCCTACCTAGTGTATTCTACAAGTTGAATGAAATAGAGAAAAGTTACTTTGTACATTTTGTGTGAGATGCTAGTGAGGCTTGTTCCTCTTAGTCTTTAGTCTTATCTTGTGAGAATTTGAGAGCTCTCAAGTGGCGGCGTTCAACACTTATCTTGGAGTCATTTCATCATCCAAGTGGCGTGTTCATCATCTCAAACTCCATTTCTCATAAGCTTCCTTTTCCTTCATCTTTTCCTTCCATTATCATTCCATTCAATTCATAAATATGTTCTTGTTTTGCTTCCTTGTTTCTATTCGGTCATTTCCTTTTGTTATTGCTTCATTATTTAATTTTGCACCATATCTTGTCATCATCTTCACCTTATAATTGTGTTTTCCTTTTTCCTTTGTGAAATGAACCTTCACATCTACTTAACCACTTGGTTAAGTTAATGTCCAAGTGGGGATTTTTCTTAGGTTTTCACTCTTAATTGCTTAACAATCTCAATCATAAATCTAAAGTGTCACCTAAATGAACAATCCTAAAATCAACTCACATCACATTGGGCTCGTCTTTCTTGGCTACATATGGTACGTACCTCGAGTCCGTTCTCTTCTCGGCAGAGGTTTCCTTGACCCGCAGGGACGGATCTCGGTTTCTCTCCTTAGGCCTAGATTTCCTTGAGCGCGAGCCGCCATTCTTCCTTAGTATAGTCTCTTTCGCCTCGATGTAGGTGATGACTCGTTCACGTACCTCGGAAAATGTCTCCGTTGGATTCCTTATTAACGAATCACTGAACGGTCTTGCCGCTATCCCTTGTTCAAAAGCGGCGATCATCATCTCTTCATCATGTGTTTGAAGTCTTACCGTAACCGCCCAAAACCTATTCAAATAATCTGCCATCAGACGATCTTGTAGGAGCTCTTGCTCAGCTCAGGCTTCTGCTCGTAGTTGCTCCTGCTCGACATTGGCTTCTTCTTGGATTCGCTCTTGCTCTCTTCGATATTCTTCGTTTGCCTCTTGAAGGGCCCCCATGGCCTTCATGAGTTGCTGTAAGGCAAGGGCATCTCTTCCTTTGGATCCCAACAGACCTTGCCTTGTGTTTCTCATCACGTCAGAAGGCTTGGTCGCAAATGTGGATGGGATTAAGTTTTATCGTGCCCCACGGTGGGTCAAATGTTCTTGCCGATTGATCTCAGATGGATTAGGTGGGCAAGCTCCTCTTCTGATTTGTCTCCAATTGGTGCTCCAAGATACCGGTCCACTAGGACAAAGGGGGTTCTACCTGTTGATCACACTCCAACGATCAAGTCAGTGAGAGCATACAAAATAAATATTCAGTTTCAGTCTCAAGCATTCAAAAACAACATACCTTTACTAGGGGTCTCAAGCCCCTTTTATAGATATCCCTTCAACAGTTTTCTTCAGTCTTAATCAGAGCAAAATTTCAACAGGGAGAATGTAATCTCAACAGAAAACATATAATCATAATAGAAAAACATATTGCTTACATGCACCTTTATCTTCGGGTTCTTAACAACAATAAAACATTATGTTCACATGAACCTTTATCTTTGGGTGCGAACCACTTTATTCTCAACAAATTTTATTTATATTAATTAGCATATATATTATAACCAATATGAATATTCCTTCTATTTAATTATCTTTTTCGAGCTGTCTACCAACATCTCCGTCAAGCCCATGGTCCATCCTTTAGGTCCACACTGACCCAAAAACCAAGCTAAACTAAACGCTTGGACCGAGCCAAGCACTTGGTCAATACAGAAGTGATTTTCAAAATGACATATATATATATATATATATATATATATATATATATCATAAAAACCGTGGGAAAAAAACACAAAATTCATAAAAAAACTCATGCTACTTGAACAAATATAGAGTATCAAGTGAAGAAAAAAATTGTAAAAGCTATTTTTTTTTAAATATTACTTAACAACTAGGGAACGAAAATAGCAGTGGGAACTAGGGAAAAAAATGAAAATCTAAAAAATAAGAAAAAAAAAGAAGAAAATGAAAAAGATAAAAGATTAAGAAAAATGAAAACCGCACAGACATTCGTGGGGTGGCATGAGAGAGTGAGTCGCCGGACAGAGGCGGTCGTCGGAGAAGAGCGGTCACGGTGAAAAGGAGAGGAACAATTACAAGTGTTTTTTTAGGTTCATTTTGTACACTGCTATGCAATAAAAAGAAATTAAAATACCCAAAATACCCTTACGAGTGCCCATTAGTTGAGGGTATTTTGGACCTTTCAACTATCCAAACCCAACAGAAATCATTACTGAATTGGAAATGATTAGGGAATAGTTTTGCACAGGGAAGTGTTGAAAAGTTGTGTTAATTTGTGTGGCTTTGTTAGCTTCTAAGTTTGGTTTGCATGATTGAGACGTAGATGCAATTTGTACTTGATGATTCCACTCAACTATTGAATAATTACAGCAGAAGATGTTAGATGGGTCTATTTGCATCACTCATTTAAGTGAAGTAACAAAACACTCTAATTGCTGAGATTTAGCATGTTTTATAACGGAGAGGAAATATGTGAAGATTCTTGAGTGGATTTTAGAAAAAATATAAAGAAAATGAAATTGGTTTTTTTTTAATATATTATAGTAGTTTCGAAGAAAAGAAATGCAGTCCTCTTCTCTTTCCCACATTTCCATCTATCGTTGGGAAGAGAATAAAGTTAGAGCAAACACAAACTTTAAGGTTTAAAAGTAGTATTGATGATAGCAAGACCATGCCATTGAGTGAGAAAGTGGTGGTTGGTTTTGGAAAGGGATTTGCACTAATCACCCTATTGGTCTCTAGTGCCCTAGTGCAAAATATCATGAAAATATGAGTCCATGTTAACCGAAAAAGTTATTATAATGTCCTGGAATTTATACGCTTCCACAAAAGGTTAAACAGCCAAATATTGTTTTCTGTGCTGTACCAAAATTTTGCTTCAAGTTTAGGCTTTGTGACATCACCAAATTTGGTATGGTTTTTAACAGGCATTTAATTTAAAATATCATGATGACGACTAAGTTGCAGAGATTTACTTAGATGAGTAGCAAAATTTAAATTAATTAATTTTATCATAAATAAGCTGGTATAATTTCATAAATTTAAATAATAAACTTAAATTCGTGTACCAGTAAATTATCCGCGTAAAAGTAATTTCTCAACAAAAATTGTAATTATCTAAAAAAAATAAGTGCATTACATAACTTAAATTGCAATAATTCAGATTAAGAAAAAAAGCCATGAAGAGCAAAAAAAAAAAAAAAGTGAGAAAGGACTTCCATATATAATTCATCAAATTATATTTTTTCAATTTCATTAATTAATTTGTTCAATCTTATTAACTATTTATTTAGTTTCAAAACCTCATAGATATTTAGGTTTAAAGTGTTTAAACCTTATTACGGTCTATGAATGTTATCACAAATTTTATTAAACATAGTTAGGCTTGCAGTCGCATAGTCGTAAGACTTTATCTCTAAATGGAGGGTTTTGATCTTCAAAATGTTTAGTGTTATCTCGATCAGTATTCAGATATTGACTCCAGTGACTGACTTCAGACATCGCACATCGGTGCCTGATGGTAAAGGTGGGTCACGTAAGGTGGGTCCCAGGTACGCCTATTAAGGTGATGGTTAGTCTTCGGACATCGGTACAATAAACTCCAATGTTGGAGATCAACATCGGACCTCCCCAACAGAGGAAAAGATCGGACAATGCAAGTGATGTGTATAGGCGCGACACAAGTGAATAACTCCTAGAAGCGCTAAGGCCCATTAGGGTTAGGGTTTCGAAAGGAAGTTGCATGCATGGCACGTGAATACTTAGGGCACCCGCGCGACAAATGGCCCCAGAGACTTGGTGCACAAGTTGGTACCCAGGCGGCCACGCTGTTAGTCGTTGCACTCTAGTTAAGGGAAGTTCTATGTGCCAGATACGTTAAAATTATGTAAATAGTAGCGCAAGGACGTTCCCCAAGGAACCCTAGACAAGGGTAACAACACAAAGGTAAACCCTAGTTTCAACCTATATAAAGGGTGCTAAGAGCCCTAGCAAGGTACACAGTTTCTAAGACTAAAACTACTTTATACACTTGGTGTTTCTTTGCCCTTATACTGACTTGAGCGTCGGAGTGCAAACAACCGTCAAGGCGCCCTTTGTCTTTACAGGTGAGAGATCCTTTGATCAAGGACGGTTCTCAGGCAGAGATAGAAGTGACAGTGGTTGTCGTTCGAGTCAACCGGCGAAGTGAGTCAACCGGAAGGAACAAGTGTATTTGTTTTTGCCGGTTGACAAGTTCTAGCTCCGTCTGTCTCTTATGGAATTTGTTCTGCGTCTTGTTGCATTGGAACGTTACTCTGTTGAAACAAAGGGAACCTACCTGTTGATTTCACTCCGACAATTAAGTCAGTACAAAGCTTATAAGAAACAAGAAGTATTAAGTTTCAGTTTTAGAAACAGCATACCTTAACCTGGGATCAAAATTCCCTTTTATAGTTTACCTCTTCTAATAGCTTTCCATCACGAGAATATAATCTCAATTGAAAGCATACACATCAGGAACTAACACATACATCTAGGCCAAATCTCATGGTCCACCAACTTGGCCTAAGAGTCGAGCTGACCTGCCTACGGCAAGTGTTGAGGTCCGACCTCCGAGCACTCTAGTCTAGTACACAAGGCCCCCAGGCTCTAGCTGAGCTTGCTTCAGCGAAGAGGTTATTTCCTCTTGGTGGCTTACATGTCCTGTGGGTAGTGGCACGACGCACGAAGCATTTCTGAGTGGACGTCTCACCATACTTCATCATGAGCGGACACATGGCCCTTATCAACGGCTGAAAAGCATTGTCGCTTACTCTTCCCAACACTGTGCCTTTTAACGTTTGAAAAACCTCGTCGTTTCTCACTGTTCCATTTCCCCTTCACAAAGCTTTCGCGCCTCCCTCCAAACTCTCAGCACCTTCTTCCTCAACCTGGGAAACCTCCTCGCCTCGACTCGGTCTTTGAATCCATGCACCTCCTCTGACTCGTGACTATGTACTGGTATCTTTTAACGCTTTCATCATGATTATATCACCTGTTCTAGGGCTGCTCTGTATTCATTCGATTCTGATTGCTATCTCTCTTTGTCTTCGTCATTTTTCTTGAATCCAAAATGCACATTTGCATTCATTGCCTGAATGTGTGCTTGTATTTTCTTGTTTGTTTTCCTGTTTTAGATACTCTGTTATGATGGATTACCGAACCATGTACCCCTGGGCTCCCGATAACCTTATAGAGGAAACCTCTATGTACACCTCTTATGAGCAGATAGTGTTGTACAAGAAAAGAAAACGCCCTAAAAAATGTATTATTGGTAGGGAAAACGAACCTAAGATGTTTATTTCCCGGGTATGGAAAGACCAGGGGCTATGCATGGATCTCAACTCCTCTGGAGTGCATGTTGCCAATTAGCATGCTTTCTGACATTGCTCGCATCGTTGGGCATACCTCGTGTAGTCTTCCCTCATGGTCGGCAAGTAGTACCCAGCTCGAACGACCTTGAGAGAGAGAGCTCGCCCCCTGATGTGACTCCCACAAAGGCCTTCATGGAGCTCTGCCATGATACGGGTACACTGATCGGTGTCAATAATCGGTGTCGTCTTCTTCTTTCTGAGGTCTCTACATGATGGACCTCTGTCACACAATCTGCGGTGGTCCTGGGTGACTTTAAAGTTTCTTGAATTACTGACATTTGCCGACCTCCCTTGCCTAAGCTTGCCAGTTTGGCCAGTAGGTCTGCTCGGGCATTTTGCTCCCTCTGAACATGCACTAATTCAAACGTGGGAAAAGTTTCCCTCAAGAGTGTAACGTACCTCAAGTACGAGGCCATCTGCGGATCTTTGGCCTGGTACTCACCCGTGACTTTCCCGGTTACCAGCAGCGAGTCACTTTTTACCAGCAAACTTTGAGCGCCCAACTCTTTAGCCAACAACATTTCAGCTACCAGCGCTTCATATTCAGCCTGGTTATTTGATATGAGTTGGATTGACACTAAACAAGATGTTGAAGATGGTTGCTGCCCCTTCAAGATTGTGTTTGATGAAGACTTCTATGTACATTTCATGTGTATTTTGCTTTGCTTTAAGTGTGTCTTAGGTAGTGCTTAGAGGTTGTCTAAGAGTGGGCTTTTTGCTGAGTAACTCACCTCATAACCACTAGCCATGTGATAAGAACAAGCATAAGTGTTTACTGCATAAAAATAAATTTGTTCTTTCCTAAATAAACAGATTCATTTTTTACACTGATGCCTTGGCTAAGTCTTGTGAAAATTAGATTTTGTGCATCATGTATTTTGACTAAGTGTCTTCTACCTTTCAAAACGACTGTGTTTAAATAGTTAAGCCTTTCTGTTTTCGTTTTGAAAAATAAATCTGTTCATCTGTAAATGAATAGATTCTTTTTGTCTCTGGTGCCATGTCAAGCTTAAACGATTTTCAGTTTTATCTCAGCACCAGAATGGTTGACTAAGTCTCCTCACTTAACAAATTCTCTAACTGCTTTTTGAAAATAAATTTGTTCATTTTATTTTCAATCTGTTCATTTTATAACAGCTTTAACTGTTTTTCAAAATTCTGTTATAAGTTGGTTTTCTATAAAATGAAAACTTGTTTCTGTGTTTTAAATCGTTCATACATTTGCAAAAACAAGTTTTGACAGCAGAGAATTAAGAGTTTACAAAGGATTAGCATTTGTTCTTCAAAGATTTCGAAAATCACAAAGTGCTTGTTCTTGGTTTGGTTCCAAAAGCTTGGTGTGAGGTGCTGCTACTGTTCTAGCAATCTTGCCTACTGGTTTAAGGTAGATCTTTGTATCCTCAATCAGGTGTAATCGTTTCACTTCTCATTTCTTGTAACAGTTTGGTTGAACACTCTTCTTGATAGGTTTTCTTGAAGAGTGTGTGTGAGCTGAAATAGGTTTTTTCAGCAAGAGTACCTAAGTTCTTGTAGGTTTCAAGAACAGTGGGAATTGTGTTTGTTTGTACTGTGATTTAGTGAATTTCACCTTGGTTTTTGGTGAAGACTGGATGTAGCTCAGTTGAGTGAACCAGAATAACTGCCTTGTGTTCATTCTCTCTCAATCTCTGCAATTAAGTTTCTGCATAATTGTTAAAACAGCAAAGAAATAAATCTGTTCAATCAATAATAAATTTGTTCTTTCTGGGCTCAGTTCATACTGTTCTTGATTTCTGAAATAGCTGTTTGATTCTGATAAGAACATATAAAATTTGTTAAGAGCCGCTGGAACAGATTGACTGTGATAGGTTGCTCAAGAAATTGTCAAAGCTATTAATTGAACCTTAATCACTTGCTTGAAATTGAAGTTTGCTGTTTTGTGGTTCACTGGTTTTCGTTCTAATATCAGTGTGCGTGCATCTGGAAAATCTATCTGCATAATCTTGTGATTAACCTTGCTGTATAAACGCTTTTCAAACAAAAACAGTGCTGAAATAAATCTGTTCATTTTCACATAAATCGATTTATTTTCAATAAACTGTGTTAAACACTGTTTCTACGAGAAAGTTTTAAAAGGTCAATTCACCCCCCCTCTTGAACTTTGGCACTATTAAACCCAACACAAGATACACAAGATTTAAGGAGGTTTAAGTTCATTTCAATGGATAATGCCATTCAAATTAAAAGTCAAACTCATATAAACAATAAGTGCCATGTCCTTAACACAAACATATGGCGGAATTGAAAGGAAAACAAGAACAACTTCAAGAACATGAATAGAAACACAATTGAAATATGTAATTGCTAAAACTGGTCAGAATTGAAAGAGGAAACAATTCTACCGATTAAAATCATCCAAAGAATCAAATGTACCAAATAGAAACTCAAGAACAGCACAAGAACAAAAGTAAACGGTACAAATTGAAGAACAAGACTAAGAAACTAAAACTACCGAATGAAAACAGCAAAGGAGATGAAAGGAATGTGACTTAGATGGTTGAAGGCCGACTGGAATGGAATTGGAGATGATCAGGCCACTTGGTGATGGAGTTCCAAGATGAGTGAAGGAATGTCGCCACTTGTAGCTCTCCAATAGCACACAAGATAAGACTATGGTAAGGAGATCAAAATCTCACAAGTTCTCTCTCATATTGAGTAGAGTTTCTCTATATCAATTATCCAAATCTGAATTTACAAGAGCCTAACCTCTATTTATAATAGAAGAGGGCTGAAATGAAAAGCTAAACAAATTCAAATTTGCCTCCTAAATGTAATTAAAATTTGGAGCCAAAACAAGTCACATGGGAGGTGTGACCTTTTTCTACTTTGGCACCTCCTAAAAACTACACCTACACCTACTCTTTATGTCACATGGAAGGTGTGACCTATCTTTATACTTTGGCACCCCTTATTTTAATATCTACACCTTCCTTTTAAAGTTTTACTAAAAACTATACAAAAGGAAATTACAAATAGAGACATCCAAAGATGCTCATTTATTTAATGCTTGGCCTTGCCCCTCATGGGATGGACTTGGCCTTCTTGGCCTTGGCCTTCTTGGGTTTGGGCTTGGGCCTCCATATACTAATAAGAAGAATTTCAAGTATTTTGGTCCTTGAACATTCCTCCTATTAAAAGCATCTTTTTGATTCTCATCATTATTGCTAGCCTTAAAAGTGAATCTAAGGGCCTTCTCAATCAACAGTCCATTGGGTCCCTCCAGAATGATGCCAACGTCGCTACCTTGCTGGTTGAAGGATCCGTCCATGGAGAGGACCCACTAAAAATCTCCCTTGTCTACTTGGGTGGCTTCTGAGGAGAGTTCTACCACAAAGTCAGCATATACATGGCCCTTAATAGGCCCCCTGGGTTCGTACTGTACGTCGAACTCAAATAGCTCGATTGGCCAGCGCACCATCCGCCTTGCTACATCAGGCTTTTTGAGGATCTTGTGGATTGGGAGATTGGTCATGACGATCACTGTGAAGCTTTGGAAGTAATGACGGAGTCGTCGAGCCGTGAACACCACTGCCAAGGCTGCCTTCTCGATGGCCTGATATCGTACCTCGGGCCCCTGCAGCACCTTGCTCACAAAGTATATGGGCCTCTAAACCTAATCCTGCTCTTGCACAATGACCGAGCTGATTGCTCGATTAGTAACTGCAAAATAGAGACGAAGGGGAGTACCTGGTAGCGACTTACAAAGGACAAGCGGGCTAGCCAGGTACTCCTTCAACTCGAGGAACGCCTCTTCACATTCGGGAGTCCATGTGAAGCGGTTGTTCTTCTTCAAACACTGGAAGTAAGGGTACCCGTTATCTCCTCTTGCTGATAAGAACCGGGACAGGACGACCATGCGTCCAGTCAACTATTGCACTTCCTTTACTGTGGCACGGATCCTCATTCCTATGATTGTTGCGCACTTGTCCGGGTTCGCTTCTATCCCCCGTTCAGTGAGCAGGAACCCCAGGAACTTCCCTGCCTCTACTTCAAATAGACATTTTTTTGGGTTCAATTTCAGATCATACTTAGTTATCGTAGCAAATAGATCCTCCAAGTCGCGACATTCTGGTCTTTCTCTTCCGAGGTGACGACCACGTCGTTCATATATGCTTATACATTTCGCCCAATCATGGGGGTGAGAATCCTATCCATTAACCTTTGATAGGTAGCGCCAACGTTCTTCAGCCTGAAGGGCATGACTTTGTAACAATAGCTGGAGAGCTCCGTCATGAACGCGGTCTTGCTCTCATCGGGGGGTGCATGTGAATCTGATTATACCCCGAGAACGCATCTAGAAAGCTCAGAAGTCGGCAACCCGAAATGTTGTCCACCAAGGAATCAATGTTGGGTAGTGTGTAAGAATCCGTAGGAAAGGCTTTATTCAAGTCTGTGAAGTCAACACACATTCTCCACTTTCCATTGGCCTTCTTTACCAACACGACATTTGCTAGCCATTCAGGGTACTGGATTTCCATTATGTGGCCAACCCTCAAAAGCTTATAGGTCTCTTCCTTGATGACCAGACGTCTCTCTTCATTGAACTTCCTTTTCCTCTATATTACTGGCCTAACCTTTTCGTCCATAGTGAGCCTATGGCACAAGAAGTCAGGGTTGATGTCGAGCATATCTGCGGAAGTCCATGAAAAAGCATTTAGGTGCCTCGCTATCACCTCGAGGATCTAGCCTTGCATCTCTTGGCCCAGTGATGAGCCGAGCTTGAACCTCTTCCCTTTGATCTCTCTCTCCTGAACCTCACCAGCAGGCTTAGGTCGCCTCTCCCTGGTGATTTATGCTCGAGTGGTCACTTCAGGTCCTTGTGCTTGGGTGGTGACCGCGCATACTCCCCTTCTGCTCTTTAGGTTGTTCTCATAACGTTTCCTCGCCACTTTCTGGTCAGACTTGATAACGATTACCCCTTCCTCAAGGGAGGGCAACTTCATCTTCTTGTGCGTTGGCGAGGCCATCGTACCTAACCTGTTCAAGGAGGGTCTGCCCAAAAGCATATGATAAGTCAAAGTTGTGTTAACAACCAAATACCTGATGCTGATTGTGTGAGATGGGGTTCCATCTGAAAAAGTCGTCATCAACTCCACATGCCCCTTTACTTCCACCCGATCCCCAGCAAAATCAAACAAGCAACCATCGTATGGTCTCAGCTAGTCAAGTGACAACTGCAATTTGTTAAAAGTCACCCAAAACATCACGTCGGTCGAGCTTCCTTGGTCGATGAGAACCCTATGTACTTTTCTTCCCACTGTGACGAACGAGATCACTACTGGGTCGTCCTCATGTGGGACTACGTCTCCTAAATCAGCCTTGGTAGAGCAGAGGTCAAAATCGGTCGGCTGATCAGGCTCTCGCGCCTCTACTTTCATCACCTCCCTCACGTACTTTTTACGTTTGTAAGCGGTGCATCCCTCTCCTGAAAATCATTCTGAGATATTATTGATCTCGTCGTGGACAGGTATTTCGTGCCTCTCGTCCGCTGGAGGAAACTCCTCCTTCGACCCTTCCTGGCTCCCTTCCAAGTATTTCTTTAGGAACCCATCTTTTATCAATCCTACTAACTGGTAGCCTAGGGCTATACAATGCTCCACATCATGCCCGAAGGCTTTGTGGAACTCACACCAAACCTCATTGCGCGGTCCCAAGTTCCTGTCAGATTTCGAGGGGGAACCTTAGCTTGTCTGCCATTCCCAACATGGCTAACAGTTCCTTGAACGTCATTCTGAACTTGGGTCGAAAACACAAGTCGTCTTTCACTTTCGACCTGGGTTGGCTCTTTCTTGGCGCTTAAGGTGCTCGTTGTGTATCTGACCTCTTCTCGGTCACGACTTCATGTAGTCTCATTGGTTGAGCTCGACTTCCTTCTTTGGGCTTGGCCTACCCTGGGTATGTGCTACCGCGCTTCACTGTTACAGCCTCTTTCGCGGCGATGTGGGCAACATCTCTTGGTCGGATCTCCTCGAACGTCCTGGCCCGATTTCTGATTAGTGAGTCGCTAAATGGCCCTGACATAATCCCCTGCCCAAAGGCATGGACCATTAGGGTCTCATCCTGAGTCTGGAGTTTTACTACGAATGCTCCAAACCTGTTTAAGGAATCCTTCAAAGGTTTTCCCTGTCTCTGCTTCACACCGAAGAGGTCGAAAGGGACAGGCGGATGAGCTTGGTTGACGATGAATTGCTCCTTGAACAATCCAGAAAATTGATCGAAAGAGGTGATATGGTCGTCTGGAAGGCGAACAAACCATTGGAGTGTCGTGTGATATGGTATGACAACGTCCATAATCACCTGTGAGAATGGCCTGGGCAAGCCCTTGTTTGAATAGTCGGGCCTCGCTCCCCTATGGAGCGTTCACCCAGCTGCTCTAGGTCTTTATGCAATTTCTCGTTGGCTTTATGTAACTCCTCATTACTCGCTCGTGACGCGTCTAGTTCTGCCACGAACTATCTTGCCTAAGCACCTGCTCTGCTCGAACCTCCGCCATGAGCCTCTCCTGGTCAACCTTGGATGTCGCCACCATCTCCTGGAGAGCAATCACGGTCTCCATAAGTTGTTGTATGGTGGGGTTATCACTCCCTTCAGATCCTAACGGACCCTGCCTCGTATTCTTCATCACGACTAAAAGCTTGAGTACAACTATGGGTGGGACCTGGTGTTATCGAGCACCACGATGGGCGCCAAATGTTCTTGCCGATTGACTTGCTCGCCGGTTGACTCTGATGACAAGCTCTAGCCTCGTCTATCTCTGCAGGAATCTGTTCTTCCCTTTGTTGGAATGCGGCCCCGTTGAAACAGAGGGGCCCTACCTGTTGATTGCACTCCAACGATCAAGTCAGTATAAGGCTTATAAGAATTAAGAAGTAACTAGTTTCAGTATTAGAAACAGCATAGCTTAACCTAGGATCTCAAGTCCTTTTTATAATTTACCTCTTGTAACAACTTTCTCTCACGAGAATATAATCTCAACTGAAAGCATACTCAACAGGAAAATATTCTGCTCAAGGGCACACCTTCACGGTGTTGCAACAGAACAAAATATTTCCTTCATGGAGTGCATAATAACAGAATAACCATCAGGGTACCAACTCATATACCAGCATCAGGGGTTCAATATGTTTACGTAGGCACCCACAGCGTGGCACTACACATCATACATGCAACCTAAAGTTTATGTGCCCTAGCACACATGGGCTTAGGTTTAAAAGAAAGTGTTTTACTTGAGCTAGACCCCATGCACACTAAGCCCACCCCTAGGTCCATAATAACCCCTTGTTGGCCACCTAAACCTTATGCACGAAGGGCTACACTAAACATATTGTTCCTGCCGGTTGACTCGATTATCTTTGTGTACCTACAACGATCACACACTCAATTGCCTCTCCTCTTCCTTCGTGCCTTCTCTCGATGAAACACCTGAAAATGCAAAGACAAAGGGCGCCCTAGAGGCCGTTTGCACTCTGACGCTCAAATCAGTGTAGGGCTAGGAAACACCAATGTAACCTGTACAAAGCTCCCTATGTATCCGTGTGTTCTATGTAAAAAACTGTTATGAATGAATTGCATGTACCTTATTAGTTTGATACTACCCTTTATATACTCTAGGTTTTTTGCTGATTTCGCTAACCATAATTAGGTTTACTGAGAGTGTGCCTTAGCGTCGCTATAACCCACTCTTTGGGCAATCTAACACGTAAGGCTCCTTTACTAGAGTGCAACCTCTGACGGGACGACCACCTGGGTACCACCTTGTGTACCTAATCTCTGGGACCATTCGTCCTGGGAATCCCCTAGTTGTTCACGTGCCATGCATGCAACTCACCCCCGGAACGTGACCCTCTTGGGTCGTATCTCTTCTAGTGGCTCTCTACTTGTGTTACACCTGACCGCGTCATCCACAGTGCACGCATAGGCCCCTCGTGACCTAGGCTTTTCCCTAACTGATAACTGCGGGGTGGTCTGGGATCCACCTCTCGTGGCCCAGCTTTGTTGTTTGACTTGCCGAGGTCTGAAGACACGTTAGCATATCCTGATGACCGATGCCTGACCACTCCTCGACACCCTGGGCATACTGTCTGTGAGGCACCCTGGGTTTACCGCTTGCGGGACCCACCTTACATGACCGAAGCCTGACCACACCTCGACACCCTGGGCGTACCGTCTGCAAGGCGCTGGCCCCTGCCGCTCGTGGGACCCAACTTACGTGGCCCCACGTCCACTAGCAGTCAACTACGTCCGATGACTAGTCGGTACACAAGCCCCCTAGTCTCGAGCTGTTAACTTGTTCAGCGAAGAGACTAAGTCCTCGCCCCTGGCGACCTACGTGGCTCTGTGTGACAGGACGTGAACAGTGCACTGAAGTGACATCTCTTTGTGGCTGTTTTAATCTGCGCATACGTGTCTTGATCCAACGGCTAGGACTTAACGTTGTTTGCGCTTCTTAGTTTACGTTAAGTATTTCAAAAACGCGCGCTTCAGTTACTGTTCTATCACTTCTGAAACTCACTTGCACGCTTCATCTTCTTTCGAGCGCTCTCATTCACCTTTCTCCCAAAACCCAGAGCTTTCAATCTTCATCAATAAAAAATGTATGATTTCTACCCATTGATCGCCCTTATCTTTGGTTTTCGCTGCTTGAATAACTGCCTGGGACCGTTTAAATTCTTGCATTTAGCTTTTTGCACTTTACGTTTTCCCCGTTTGCGTTGCGCCCCTGTTTTAGGTTTTTCTGGGTTTTTCCTTCATCTTCCACTGAACCTTCATTTCTTCCTTCTTTTTCTTCTCCCTCTTTGACTCCCTTTCAGATGGCTAGAACCAACACAACTTCAAACCCTCCTCCCCAATTAGATTACAAAGCCCTCTACCCTTGGGCCTCCGAGGACCTCCTTGCTGAGACCTCCTCTCTCACCTCCAGAAAGGATGTGATGAAACATAGGGAGGATAAGGCCGCTCACATGCTTCGTCTGTTTGGGCAAGAGTGCGATTCTTATGTATCTGTCCAACCTGTGTGCAGTGATGAACGCGCAAACAACGGGGAACCCTTCTTCTTTCTCTATGCCACCATCTTAAAACGGATCAAACTTCGTTTTCCGCTCACGGGGTTCGAGCGGGCTCTACTGACGGAGATCAACGTGGCCCCTGCACAGCTACATCCCAACAACTGAGCCTTCATGAGGATGTTTGGTATCCTCTGCAACCACTTCGAGAACACCCCCTCCGTGGACGTCTTCCTCTACTTCTTCGAGGCCAAGAGTCCAGGGAAAAAGCTTTAGGTAAGCTTTAACGGGGTGGCAGGGAGAGTTCTCCTCACCCTGTTTCAACAATCGTATAAGGGCTTCAAAGGGAAGTTCTTCAAAGTGTGTTGCAACGACTACGACCGCACCCTTCTGGATGGCTTCCCATTCTATTGGGTGAAGAAGCTAGAGTTCAAGAAGCCAAGGACTCTTGAGGAGCTGACTTCTCAAGATCGAGAGCTCTGCCAGGTCTTCACAAGCCTAGGGGCGGTGTTCAACACTGCCCAATTGATTAAGCATGAGTTCAAGATCTCAAGCGCTATATCGGTACTTGTCTCCATACCTTTCTCACCCACTTTGCGTGTTTTTGGTTAGCTTGCACATCTTAATTTCTGTTTTTGCTTCTTACCACCTATATCAGCATACTGCCATACTTGCATATTCTGCCTCTTCATGCTCATTTACTCTTTTCATTTTGAATTATTGGCTGACCTCTTGGTCTGACCTTGGCGCAGGTGTGGTGCTGAATGAAAAAAGTGAGCTAGGCTAGCCAACGCCCTTGCTCGTCGCCCGGGGGCACCTGGGGCCGTGGGTTCCTCTGCTCCTCCCGCCCCCATCTCTGCCGCTGTCGTGCCTTCCCCCACGCCCTTCGCTCCCATCGTCGCGATCCCTCTTACCGCCGTCCAAGCATCAACCGTTCAGCCCCCCTTGAGAAAGGCAAAGGGGTGGTCAAAATTGTGTTTGACGAGGACTCCGCGGAGGGACCTATCTTCAAAAGATGCAGGGCGATGATAGCTGCAACCTTGCACTCCACAACCGAGGGCCGACCTGCCTCTTTCAGGGAGCATCCGCCAAGTGTCTCCTCACCTCGTGGCCCTCTCGCTCTTGAAGATGCGGTGAGAGCGCCCCTGGTGATGGGCAAACCCCACCTACACCCAAGCTCCCTGTCGGCCTTTAGCATACCCTCAAGGGCTTCCAACGAGGGGCAGCAGTGGAGGTTTGCAAGGACACGACCAGGGAGAGCTTGGGACTTGGCTTTGGCAAGCTCCTTGCCTAAGCAACTGCCTACCTTGACAAGGTCGAGGCGATGAAGGAGCAGCTGGCCTTGATGGAGGCGAAGGCCAAAGAGGACTTGGCCCTGGCGGAAGAAAAGAATAAGGAAAAACTGGCCCAGTTGGTCCTGATCTTCACCAACCGGGAAACCGACCTGGACCAGGAGCTAAGTAGTCTCCGCCAGACCGAGAAAGAGATCAAGAAACGGCTCTACGACAAAGGTCAAGAGTATACGAAGCTTGAATCAAAAGTCTTGCCTTTGCGCACCAGGGCGGTGGAGCTGGAGAGAGAGGTTGAGGTGACTAAGGCCAAGATGACTAAACTTGAAGAGAGAGCCACTAATCAGGAAGTGCAGCTTGGTCGCGTGGAGGCTGAGCACACTTAACAGGCTGAAAACTTAAAGAAAGCTGAGGCCGAGCTGATCGAGGATGTTGCCGATGCGTATGTTGCGGGGTTCGAGGACGCCCTTGCTCAGGTTGCCTGTGCCACCCTGAGATGGACGCCTCACCTTTCGCAACATCGAATCGTGTGGTGGATGGTCAGATCGTGCACAGGGTACCACCACCATAAGTTGTATTTGGTCCCCCAGCAAACAATTCCTCTTTTATATATGAATGCAATATTTTCTTTCAACTATCTGAGTTGTTTACCTGCTTTACATCTTTAACTGCTTTATCTCTCTCGATCTTTATCTGTTCGAACTCCGCGCATAACTTGTTTGGTCTTGACATGTCTGAATGTCGCTTTTTTATTCCACTTAACTTGTGTTCTTCGTTTCTGATCATTAACCGTTGTCTTCGCGTTGATGCTTCTAACAACGCCACTGACCAATACTTGAACCTTAGGTAGTACGCTTACTCACCCTGACCCCACTGTAGGCTCTTGCTTAGACAGTGAGGCTGTGTGTGTTAACTCGTAACTGAACTTGCCCTCATACACAAAGGTGATGGAACTTCTGAGGGCCACTTTACGAACCCACTTCCTAAGGCCTGGGAAGGTGAGATCCTCTATCCGACCTCGCCCTTACTCAAAGTCAGGGAAGGACTTACTGTGAACTGGGCTATTTAGCCTTGGCATTTTCACTCGAGGGGGGAGGTGTTTGCTAAGAATGTACCTTTCCCACTCTCGAGACTTCTAACCCAAGGGTCAGCTTATAATTGACCTCATCTCCACCCAAAGGCAGAAAATGATCTATCTGGTGAACTGTTTCGTTCGACCTTGGCGTTCTCACTCGAGGGGGGAGGTGTTCTCTATGAACCTACCTATCCCCGTCTCGAGACCTCTAACGCAAGGGAACTAGTTCGAAATTGACCTCATCTTCGCTCAAGGGCGAGGAGGATTTCACTGGTGAACCATTTCGTTCAACCTTAGCGTTCTCACTCGAGGAGGGGGCGAAATGTTCTCTGCGAACATACCCTTCCCGTTCCCGAGACCTCTAACGCAAGGGAACTAGTTCGAAACTAACCTCATCTTCGATCAAGGGCGAGGAGGATTTCACTGGTGAACCATTTTGTTCAACCTTGGCGTTCTCACTCGAGGTGGGGCGGGGGGGGGGGGAATGTTCTCTGCGAACATACCCTTCCCGCTCCCGAGACCTCTAACGCAAGGGAACTAGTTCGAAACTACATTGTACAACAATCAAGAAGATACTTGAATCGAATTTTATTGGGTGACCTCATTAAAAAAACCCTTATAAGGGAAAAAGAGCGTCCCCTAAGAACAATGTACATTGTTACTGTTCAACTGAAATAAAACTTGAGGTTGGTCGCAGTCAATGTACGAGGAATCGCGCCTCCCTCCAACGTCTCAAGCCTGTATGCTCCATTCCCAAGGGCCTCTGTCACTCTGAAAGAACCAGTCCACTTGGGGGATAGCTTGTTCTCCAGTTGATATAGGTGGGCCTTCCGCATCACCAGGTCGGCGACCTGGAACTAGCGAGGCTTCAGCTTCGAGTTGTGCTTGTACTCCACCCTTCTGTTCGACGCTTCAGCTTTGATTCTTGCTTCCTCCCTGACCTCATCCAGTAGGTCCAGGTTCACCTTTCTTTCTTCGTTGGACTCTTCAGCCACGAAGATCAAGAAGCGCGACAAACTCTCCTGGATCTCCACTGGAATCATAGCGTCCGACCCATACAACAAGCTGAAGGGTGTCTCTCTGGTGGTGGACTGGGGAGTGGTGTGGTTGGCCACACAATTCTAGGAACCTCCTCTGCCCAAGTTCCTTTGGCCTTCTCGAGCCTCCCTTCAGACCTCTGAGCAAGACTCTGTTGGCAGACTCGACCTGCCCATTCGTCTGGGGATGCTCGACTGATGCGAACACCTACTTTACTCCAACTTCTGAGCATAACTTGCCCAGCTGTTGACTTGCAAACTGTGTGTCATTGTCAAACACCAAACACTTCGGCACCCCGAAGCGACACACTATATTCTTCCATACGAAGTGCATGATCTTGTGGGTCGTGATTTGCGCTACTGGCTCAGCCTCGATCCACTTCGTGAAGTACTCTATGGTGACCACAAGGTACTTCATCTGCCTTATCGCCAAAGGAAAGGGTCCTAGGATGTCGATCCCCCATGTATGAAATGGCCAAGGGCTGTAAATCGACCTGAGCTCTTCTGGCGACGCCTTGTGCCATTCAGTGTGTTGCTGACACTTCTTACACTGCTGTGCATGCCTCATGCAGTCTTCCCTTACGGTCGGCCAATAATATCCCACCCGAATGGCTTTTGACGCTAGAGATCATCCACCGATGTGACTCCCACATATCCCTTCGTGGAGCTCCACCATTATACGCGCGCATTGGTCTCCGCTTACGCATACCAATATTGGGTGGGTGAACCCGTATCTGAACAACTCTCCTTCAATGAGAGTGTACTTGGCAGAATTTTTCTTGATTTTCTTGGCCTCTGCGGATTCCAATGGAAGTATCCCATCGGCCAGGTAGCGCTTGTAGGGCGTCATCCAGGTTTCTCCTCCTTCGACCAGGCAAACCTGCATTGCTTCCTCCCCCAAGACTGGATATATGCTTATCTTTCGGGTCTGCAGTGTCTCCTGGGTCAATGACCGATGACTCATCGCCCCTCCTCTTATCGTGCTAACCTGGTGCACCCCCACCCAGTTATCTGCGGTAAATGTTCGAGGTGTCTTCAAGGTTTCCTATATGACCGTCCTCTGCCTTCCCCCCTTGCCCGAACTGGCGAGCTTAGTCAGCAAGTTAGCTCGGGAATTTTGCTCTCTTGGGACATGCACCAACTTGAACGCCACGAATGACCCCTTTAGTGATATGATTCCACTAGCCAAATAGAGATGATTCTTTGACATTCTATGGAATCAACTTGAGTTGGAGATAGCTTAGGCACTTTTAATAGAATTGGATCAATGTTCTATGTTTCAAGAACTCACCAAAACATGCACCAAACACCAAACTCATATGGAAGATCCATCTATTGTCAATTGAACCGATTAAATTGTGTATAAAAGCAAAAGGATCGAATAGAAAGCTACAATACTGAAATTGAACCGAACAAAATACAAGAAATGAAGAAGAATCAAATAGAAACAGCAAAGGAGAAGATGAACCGAAGCATATTCAGAAACAAGCTAAAATACCGAATGAAAATGCTAGAAAAGTAAACTAAGACATGTTTGAACTTCAAATGAACTAGGAGATGTTTGGTGATCACGCCACTTGGATGGTGAAGGCTCCAAGATAAGTGAGCTAGTGCCGCCACTTGAGAGAACCAAATGCACTCAAGATAAGACAAGGTGAAGGAGAAGACAAGTTCTCACAATTCTCTCTCAAATTGAGTAGAGTTTCTCTATTACCAATTTCAATTCTGAATTGTGAAGGACCCAAGCTCTTCTTTTATAGGAGCAAGGGCCGGCCAAGTACATGCTTATTCTAGAAGCTACCTACTCCTACAACACACCCCCTACTAAGCTCACTCCTAAGCTCACGCTTTCTTCTAAAGTCACACCTAAGCTCACGCTTACTACTAAGCTCACACCCCCAAGCTCCTAAACTAAAGTCTAAAAATGCTTTTACAAAAGAGGTGTCTTATGTTTCCCTCTAAGCACTTTTTATTACACAAGAAACTATAAAAAGAGAAAACAACCTTCCATTATTTCTTAATGCCTTGAATTGACTTCTTGTAAGCCTTTGAGGTGGGCTACAAACTCCTTGAGCGTCTAACACTTGAGCCTCTACCTCTTCTTGTCCTTGAATATTGGCCTCCATTTGGTCTTGATCTTGATCTCCATCATTCAGGACTTGGACATACCCTAGGTACGCGACCATCTGAGGGTCCTTGGCCTGGTATCGCTAACAGACTCTGCGCTCCCATCTCCTTTGCCAACAACATGCCAACAATGAGGGCTTCATACTCCGCCTGATTGTTGTTGGCCTTGAAGGCGAACCGTAGGGCCTGCTCGATCAATAGCCCGTTCGGTCCCTCCAAGATGACATTTGTCCCGCTGCCTTGTTGGTTAGAGGACCCATCTACAGAGAGCACCCACCGGAAGTCGGCTTCCTCCTGGTATGCGTTTGCCGAGGAGAGCTCTGCCACAAAATCTGCGTAAACCTGGCCTTTGATAGGACCTCGGGGCTCGTACTGGACATCGAACTCCGAGAATTCCACCACAGTACCATTCTTCCCGCCACGTCCGGTTTTTATAGGACCTTGCGGATAACATCACCCCCACTGTAAAACTCTGGAAATAATGGCAAAGTCTCCTAGCTAAGAACACCACTACTAGGGCCGCCTTCTCTAGGGCCTGGTACCTGACCTCAGACCCTTGCAATACTTTGCTTACAAAGTATATGGGTTTTTGCACTTGGTCCTGCTCCTGCACGAGGACTGAACTAATCACCCGCTCTGTGACAGCGAAGTACGGGCGAAGTGGAATACCCAGCTGCGGCTTGCACAACACTTGGGGACTAGCCAGGTACTCTTTCAACTTGAGGAACGCCTTTTCGCATTGACGAACTTGTTGTTCCTCCTCGGACACTGGAAGTAAGGGTGACCCTTGTCTCCTCCAGCTGATACAAATCTGGACATAGTAGCCATCCGCCCCGTCAACTGCTACACCTCCTTCAATGAGATTGGGCTTCTCATCATGAGGATTGCGGCACACTTCTCGGGGTTCGCTTCTATCCCACGCTCAGTGAGTAAGAAACCCAAGAATTTACCTGCTTCCACCCCGAACACGCACTTCTCGGGGTTCAGCTTCAGCCTGTAGTTAGCTATTGTTGTAAATAGCTCTTCCAAGTCAGTCGCATGCTGATCTTTCACATGCGAAGTCACCACCATGTCGTCCACGTACGCTTGCACATTTCGCCCGATCATGGGCGCGACCACTCTGTTCATTAACCTCTGGTAGGTGGCGTTCGCGTTCTTCAGCCCGAAGGGCATCACTGTGTAACAGTAGCAAGACAACTTGGTCATGAACGCTGTCTTGCACTCGTCCCTGGGGTGCATCTTGATCTGGTTGTACCCAGAAAAAGCATCCAGGAAGTTGAGCATCTTACAGCCCGAGGCACTGTCTACCAAGGGGTCGATGCTTGGTAGAGGGTAAGAGTCCTTTGGGCATACTTGGTTGAGGTCGGTGAAGTCAACGCACATTCTCCACTTCCCGTTGGCCTTCTTCACCAAGACCACGTTGGCCAATCACTCAGGGTACTGGATATCCTTATGTGGCCGGCGTTCAACAACTTTTTTCGTCTCTTCCTTAATGAACTGTCCCCTCTCTTCGTTGAACTTCCTTCTTCTCTGGCGGACGGGCCTGACCTTGGGGTCCATGGTGAGGCGGTGGCACAGGAAGTCTGGGTCTATGCCTGGCATGTCCGAGGCGGACCATGCGAAGGCATCCAAATGTCGCGCTATGACCTCCGCAATCTAGTACAGTGTTGCTTGGCTCAATGATTTGTCGAGCTTGAACGTCTTACCTCCAATCTTCCTTTCTAGGACTTCCCCTACTGGTTCGGATCACCTCTCCCGGGCAATCTCTGCTCGGGTTACCTCTGAGGGGATGACCCCTTCTTCGCTTGGTGCCCTGGTGGTAACCATGAACACCCCTCTCTTCGTCTTGAGGTTGTTCTCATAACATATCTTAGCCTCTTTCTGATCTGACTTGATGGTAATCACCTTTTCCCCCAAGTCAGGCAACTTCATCTTCATGTGCCTCGTCGACGATACTGCCCTCAGCCTGTTCAGCATAGGTCTACCTAGCAGTACGTTAAATGCAGAAGGGGCATTGACGACGAGGTACCTGATGTTCTCTGTACGGGACGCGACACCATCTGTGATGGTGGTCCTCAACTCAAAGTGCCAACGCACCTCCACCTGGTCTCCCGCGAAACCGTACAGGCAGCTAGTATAAGGCCTTAGCAGGTCAGGGGACAACTGCAGCTTGTTGAAGGTCGTCCAGAACATCACGTCTGTCGAGCTTCCCTGGTCCACCAGCACACGTTGTACCTTCCTCCCAGCAGTTACTACTGATATCACTACCAGATCATTGTCGTGGGGGACGACATCTCGGAGGTCGTCCCTGCGTTTCTACCAAAATCACTACTCGTGCATACTTCTTCCGCTGAGAAGCGGTGCACCCTCCTCCTGAAAAACCCCCCGCGATAGTATGGACCTCGCCATACACGGGTATTCCGTGCCCCTGATCCTCCTCTGGTACTGTCGAGTTTTGGGCTCCTTGTGACTCCGCCAAGTAGTCATTCAGGAAACCGCTCTTCACCAGCTCATCTAACTGGTGTCCCAACGCCAAACAGTTGCGTTTTGGGTGACCAAACGCTTGGTAGAACTCACACCAGGCGTTCTTGTTGGGCCCTAACTTTTTGTCAGACTTAGCGAGTATCTTCAACTTCTCCGCTATGTTGAGGACGGCGATCAAGTCCTTCAGTTCCACCACAAAGTTGTGCCTTGGCGGCACATTCTCCCTTGCGCGTCCCCTAGTTTGGGGCTTCCTGGCAGCGTAAGGATGCTGCTTCGCTGGGGCCCTCTTCTCTGTCGTTGCCTCGTGTACCCTCAGGGGTTGAGGTCAACCTGGTGCTCGTGGGCGTGTGGGAACAACGCATGTGTGCTTCTCGTTAACTTCTCCCTCTGTAGCAATGTGAGCCACCGCTTGACGTCTTATCTCGCCGAAAGTTTTGGGGCGGTTTCTGATGATTGATTCGCTGAAAGGCCCTGGCACGATGCCCTTTCTGAACGCGTGCACCATCATTGTTTCGTCCTTGGTGTTTAGCCTCACCACCTGTGCTCCAAAATAATTAAGGAACTCTTTCAGGGTCTCTCCCTGATATAGTCTTACGTCAAAGAGATCGTAAGAGATAGGTGGGGGAGCCCGATATGCGATGTACTGCTCCCTGAACAACCTGGACAGCTGCGCGAACAACATTATGTGGCCAGCAGGGAGGCTGATGAACTAATCCACTGTCGTACCCATCAGAGTGCTCATGAACAACTTGCATCGCACCGTGTTAGAGCCCCCAACCAACATCATCTACGTATGGAAGGCCGTGAGGTGAGGCTCTGGGTTCTCTACACTCGTGAAGGTGGCTTTAGGGCACATGAACGTGGCTGGTATCATGGCGTCCATGATTGCCTGCGAAAATGGCACTGGGAATTCTCTGGGTGGCGTTGTGACTTCTTGATCTTCCATCTCACGTTCCCCCCCTTGATTCCGCAACCCCCTACGCAATTCCTTGTTGGCTCTTTTTTCAATTCTTCATTCCTTGCCAGCGAGGCAGCCAGATCAATCTGGATGCGTTCTTAATTTGCTCTTAATGCAGCCACCGTTTCTTGGAGAGCCTGCATCGTTTCCATGATCTGTTGTAGGGTGAGGCTTTCGCCTCCATTCGGTGCAACGGATCCTTGCCTCGTGTTTCCCATCTTTCTTGATCTTTCTTGTTCTCTCTTGTTCTTGCGAATGGGACAACATTTTAGATCGTGCCCCACGGTGGGCTCCAAATGTTCCTGTCGGTTGACTCGATTATATTTGTGCACCTACGACAATCACACAACCAATTGTCTCTCCTATTCCTTCGTGCCTTCTCTCGATCAAACACCAGAAAATGCAAAGACAAAGGGCGACCTAGAGGTCGTTTGCACTTCGACGCTCAAGTCAGTATAGGGCTAGGAAACACCAATGTAAGCCGTAAAAAGCTCCCTGTGTATCTGTGTGTTCTGTGTAAAAACTTGTTATGAATGAATTGCCTGTACCTTATTAGGTTTGATACTACCTTTTATATACTCTAGGGTTTTCGTTGATTTTGCTAACCATAATTAGGTTTACCGAGAGTGTGCCTTAGCGCCGCTATCACCCACTCTTAGGGCAATCTTGTTGAATCAAGTGTCTTCAAGCTTTGAAGAATCCAAATCCTTTGTGTTTGATGAAAGGCTGGAGGTGCTTGTTGTTGCTAGTGTGCTTTAGAATAGGATCTGGGGTAGATTATATTTGTAATTCAAACTTAAGTGTTTTCAAATCTTTTAAGATTAAAGTTTTTTTCAATCTAAGTGAAAAACAACCTATTGTTTTGTCGAAACAACCGATTGTTTTATACTTAGGTGTTTTTGAAAAAGTTTGAAAACTGTTTTGGATGGTTGACTTGTTGTCAAAATCAAACAACAGAAACAGTTTTGGTTGTTAAAAGATCTTTAATTGATTTCATAACTGAATACGCTCCTACTTTAAATGCTTTGACCAAGATTTGAATACAATAAATAGTTTGTTAATGTTTTATAAAAAAACAACAAAAAAGAAAAACAGATTTGAGTTTTTCAAAGAGATTTTGAAGCATTTGAGTTTGAACTTTGAGCTTTGGTTATTCAAGAGAGAAGTGAAATAGGATTACTCTGTATTGATTTCAGTTGATTCTATAACAGTGTAATTCGTTATGTGATTTGTGTACATTCTGGTGTTGTAAAGCCAAGAAGGGTTGTGTGCTCTTGAGGTTGTCAAGATCAACATTCTTTGTGGGGTATGTGCTGAGCCGGGAAGTGTGTGTCTTGAGGGGATCAAGGTCACTTCTTTGGTGGTGTGTGTATGTAATCTGGATTTGATTACCTAGTGGATTCCCCAGTGGTTTCTGGAAAACTGGATGTAGCTCTTGGGTTAAGAGTGAACCAGTATAAACTATTTGTACATTTCTCTTTTCCTTAAACTCTTTAATTTCAAATGTTGTTATATGCTGGTATAAACAACCTATTGTTTCTGCGAAACAACCGATTGTTTTTTTGTTATTTTTCTGTTTTGAGCTTTGTTCTTGGCTAACTGAATCTCTTATCTGGTTTCTTACAAAGTATTTTCATTCTATCTCGAAAAGTTTGCGAAAATCCTCTTTAAACAATTCACCCCCCCCCCTCTAGTTTAAAGCCATACATTCTAACAATTGGCATCAAGAACTTGGTACTTGAAAAATACTCAAGTTTGATCCTAAATTTGTTTTTAATGGCTGATAAACTTCCTTTTGGAGAGGGTGCTTCAATCAACAAACCACCTCTCTTCTGTGGTTTGAATTACCAATTTTGGAAAGTTAGAATGGAAATCTTTGTTGAATCTCTTGACAAGGGAATTTGGGATGCAATTGAAAATGGCCTCTTTATTCCAAAACTTGAAAAAGATGGATCTTCCATTGAAAAACCTTGGTCTCAATGGACTGATTCTGAAAACAAGAAGGCCATATTTGATTGTATTGCTAAGAACATCATAACATCTGCCTTGAATTCAGATGAATTTTTTAGGATTTCTCAATGCTCTAGGGCCAAGGAGATGTGGGACACTTTGGAGGTGACTCATGAAGGAACCAATGATGTGAAGAGAGCTGGAAAGCATACTCTAATTCAAGAATATGAAATGTTTAGAATGCTTAAAGGTGAGTCAATCGCTGAAGTACAAAAAAGGTTCACCCACATCATCAACCACCTTATGAGCCTTGGGAAAACCTTTGATAAAGAAGAGCTAAATATCAAGATCCTCAAATTTCTTGATAGATCATGGCAACCAAAGGTGACAACAATTTCTAAGTCAAAAGATTTGACATCCTTGACAACGACTTCTTTATTTGGTAAGCTTAGAGAACATGAGTTAGAAATGAATAGACTCAATGTTCAAGAGAGTGAAGACAAGCATGTGAGAAGCATTGCCTTGAAAGCTGCCAAGCACAAAAGCAAGCAAGAATCAAGTGATGAAAGTGAAGAAGAAAACCTTAGTTTGCTGTCCAAGAAGTTTAGTAGATTTTTTAAGAGAAATTGCAACAAAGAAGCCAACAAAGAAAGGTATGGCAACAAGAAAACTAGTGATTTCAATTCTAACAACTATACTTGCTTTGATTGTGGGGAACAAGGGCACATTAAAGCAAATTTCCCAAACAAAGAAAGCAATGAAAAGAAATCAAGCCACAAGGAGATAAACGGAAAGTCATGAAGAGCATACATAGCTTGGGATGAGAATGAAGTCTCCTCATCAAGCTCATCATCAACTGAAGAAGAAATAGCAAACATATGCTTGATTGCAGAAGGAGATGATGAGTCATGTAGCTCAAGTGATGTAAGTTCATGTGCTTCCCTAAATGCTGAAAATTAAAGTAAATTGCTTGAAGCTTTTCAAGAAACACATGAAGAAGCTAACCGATTGGTTCTCTCAAACAACCGTTTGAAAGGGCTTCACAACTGGCTTGAAAAGAGGGTTAAGGCACCTGAAGAAGAGCTGGAAAAATCAAAAATTGATTTTGAAAATCTGGAAAATCATTGCAAAAACTCTTCTTGCAAGTGTGACACTCTCATTTGTGAAAATTGTGAAAATCTTGAAAAGAAAGTACACTCTCTTGTTAGTACAGTGGATAAGCTTTCAAAAAGGGAAATCCAACTTTGAGAATGTCTTGGCATCTCAAAATTGTGTTTCTGGAAGAGTTGGATTAGGTTTTAATCCACAGAACAAGCAAGATAATTTTTCAAAGAAATTTTCAAAACTGCCAGTAAAACAACCGATTGTTAAGTCAAAACAACCGGTTCTTACATGCTTTTATTGCATGAAGAGAGGCCATTTTGTCAGATTCTGCAAAATAAGGAAATATTTTGTTCCCAGAGGTTTTATAAAATGGATTCCCAAAGGTTGTGAGGTTTCAAATGATAAAAATAAGTCAAATGGACCCACATTTGTAAAGGGACCAAACCTTGCTGCTTGAATTCCTTTTTATGCAGAAAATCTAGAAGAAAATGAGGCTCTGAGTCATCTGATCAAGTTCTTGAAGGAAAAAGATTAAAACTGGAACTGAAACAATGATGCGTACCAGTTCAAGTCTTTTCAAAAGTCAAAAGAGGCTTCTTGATCACAAACCAAAGACACATTGAAGAAACTCAAAAAAGGATAAGACCTTCCTTACTTCTGTATTTGATTTTAATAACTATTACATGTTTAATTTTGTTTTAAATATGTACATTCACTTCTGTCTTGAACCTTTCTAAATTTATGGTTGAAAATCACATTCTGCCAACATGCTGCAGAAAAACAACCGATTGTTTCCTCGAAACAACCGATTGTTTCCTCTCTGACAGCACTGTGAAAGAATTGAATTAATTTCCTATTGAATTTTGTCTGTTGCAGATCTCAATTATGAAAGGATCCTGAGTCAATAAAGTTGTGTTGAAAGCCTGATTGTGTTCTGGAGGAAGTTACAACATGTCATAAAGGAATATATTCCAAAATCTTGAAAATTCAAGAGCCTTTATGACTAGTCACAGATCACATGTGATGACCATGTGGTTTTCTGCTTTTTCTGACGTTTTCTGTGCAGGTCTTGGTCAAGTCTTTTCTCTTTGAAGACTGAAACCCACTCACATCAATTGATTGCAGTAAGGTTCAACAACTCTATAAATTCTGGTGCAGTTTTTCTCTCTCATAAGAATAATCAATTGAGCCATCTCTTGCAACATCTCTTGCTCTCTTTGTGTGAGATCCTTTTGCCTCTTTTTCTGCTATCATGGAGTCCACTCCTCCTACATCAAAGAGGATCAAAACAAGAGCTGTAAGATTTGGAGGGAGACTTGAGGGCTGGTTTTCAAGGGATAATGAGCTCATTAAGAGATATCATTTTGAAACAAGCACAAAGGTGATCAACAACCCAAAAGTTGTCTCCTTTGATTGGCTGAAAAGTCAAAATCTTGACAATGTGAGAAAGCTTCTAAAAGATCAGTTGCTGAGATGATTCTTGGAGATGAAGGGAAACATATACCCTGATTTAATTCGGGTATTCTACACCAACCTTAAGTTTGAAGGAAACAACCTTGTTTCTCATGTGAAAGGTGTAGACATGGAGATTACCCATGATGTGTGGGCTGTAATAACGAGTTTAAAGTATGCTGGTCTAAGGATTAACAAGGGAAATCTTGGAGTAGTGGAGGATTTCTACAAAGTCCAATACTACAAGAGTTGATTGAAGAATCAACAAGCCCAACTGAGAACTTGTTCTGTTTGAGGCTTGAAGTTGGATGAAAGGGTGCTTGCTCTTATTGTTACTTGGATTCTAACCCCAAGAGGGAGCAACCATTCTGTCTTAACAGAAGAAGATCTTGTATAGATCTACTGCATCATGAAGAAGATCAAGATCAACTGGATTCATATCATCAAAGAACATATGCAAAAATCCATGAGGTTAAGTGACTACCTTTATCCCTATGTTGTTTTAATCTCTAAATTCTTGCTCTATTTTGAAGTGAATCTTGAAGATGAGACCTCTGAGTTGGTTAAATCAACACAAGAAATGAACAGTGGCTCTCTAAGCAAGATGGGATTCACCAAAATAAATGGAAAATGGGTGAGCAAAGATGGTGATCATGGTGGTTCATCAAGTGCTGCAGCTGCTGATTTTGATGAAGAAGATCAAGCTGCCGATATGGATATTCAAAATGAAGATCATCCTGCAACTACCTTTGAAGCTGGAACAAGTGCAAGACATCAAGGAGATGAGATGCCTTTTATGTCTTCTTTTGAAAGATACATGGTGAATAGGCTTGATGGCTTTGCTGAAAATCAAAGAAATCTCCATGATCTTTGTGTGACTAATTTCCAGAGCATTAACAACAGATTCCAAAGCATGGATACTCAATTTATGACCCTGGATGAACAAATTGAAGTTGTTCAGAACCAGATCTTTGAACTTCAGTATGGCAAGGATGATTGAAGGAAAAACAACCGGTTGAATGCTCAAAACAACCGATTGTTTTTTCCCTGTATCAGTTTAAATGCTTTTGCTTTTTAATTCTGTTTTAACTAGAACAATTTATGGTTTATCTCTTCTTATAGTCTATTTGTGAAGACAAATAGGGGGAGATTTTTATGTTGTGTTGTTTCTATTTCTCTGCAAACTCTTTTTTGGTTTAAGTAATTATGTTCTGCTGATATGCTGTTGATAATACTGTTATATTTTACTGCTTTTGGCTGTTGTTTTGGGTTAAGCAAAACATAAGTTTTGTGTTACTGCTCTAACCTACTGCCATAGTTTTTGTACAACTTAAAATTTGTTTTGCAGGAACTGCTTCAGATTCAATCAAGTCCAACACAAGCAACCAGGGATTTGTCTTCATCAAATAGGGGGAGATTGTTGAATCAAGTGTGTTCAAGCTTTGAAGAATCCAAATCATTTGTGTTTGATGAAAGGCTGGAGGTGCTTGCTCTTGCTGGTGTGCTTTAGAATAGGATCTGGGGTAGATTATATTTGTAATCCACTCTTTGTTGAATCTAAAGCTTAAGTATTTTCAAATCTTTTAAGATTAAAGTGTTTTTCAAACTAAGTGAAAAACAACATGTTCTTTTGTCAAAA
Organism: Phaseolus vulgaris; assembly: GCF_051622355.1. Taxonomy (NCBI): domain Eukaryota; kingdom Viridiplantae; phylum Streptophyta; class Magnoliopsida; order Fabales; family Fabaceae; genus Phaseolus; species Phaseolus vulgaris. Next base: position 14,382,844 of record NC_143507.1, on the reverse strand, counting down.
CAACCGATTGTTTTATATTTAGGTGTTTTTGAAAAAGTTTGAAAACTGTTTTGGATGGTTGACTTGTTGTCAAAACCAAACAACCGATTGATTCGCTATTTCAACCGATTGTTTGTTTAGAATCCTAACAGAAACAGTTTTGGTTGTTAAAAGAGCTTTAATTGATTTCATAACAGAATACACTCCTGCTTTAAATGCTTTGACCAAGATTTGAATACAATAAATAGTTTGTTAATGTTTTATAAAAAACAACAAGAAAGAAAAACATATTTGAGTTTTTCAAAGAGATTTTGAAGCATTTGAGTTTGAACTTTGAGCTTTGGTTATTCAAGAGAGAAGTGGAATAGGATTACTCTGTATTGATTTCAGTTGATTCTATAAAAGTGTAATTTGTTCTATGATTTGTGTACATTCTGGTGTTGTAAAGCCAAGAAGGGTTGTGTGCTCTTGAGGTTGTCAAGATCAACATTCTTGGTGGTGTATGTGCTGAGCCAAAGGAAGTGTGTGTCTTGAGGGGATCAAGGTCACTTCTTTGGTGGTGTGTGTATGTAATCTGGATTTGATTACCTAGTGGATTCCCCAGTGGTTGCTGGGAAACTGGATGTAGTTCTTGGGTTAAGAGTGAACCAGTATAAACTGTTTGTGCATTTCTCTCTTCCTTAAACTCTTTAATTTCAAATGTTGTTATATGCTGGTATAAACAACCTATTGTTTCTGTGAAACAACCGATTGTTTTTCTGTTATTTTTCTGTTTTGAGCTTTGTTCTTGGCTAACTGAATCTCTTATCTGGTTCCTTACGAAGTATTTTCATTCTATCTCAAAAAGTTTGCGAAAATCCTCTTTAAACAATTCACCCACCCACCCCCCTCTAGTTTAAAGCCATACATTCTAACAAATCTAACATGTAAGGCTCTTTTACTAGAGTGCAACCTCTAACGAGACGACCACCTGGGTACCACCTTGTGTACCTAATCTCAGGGGCCATCCGTCTTGGGAATCCCCTAGTTATTCATGTGTCATGCATGCAACTCACCCCCGGAACGTGACCCTCTCGGGTCGTATCTCTTTCAGTGGCTCTCTACTTGTGTTACACCTGACCGCGTCATCCACAGCGCATGCATGGGCCCCTCGTGACCTAGGCTTTTCCCTAACTGATAACTGGGGGGTGATCTGGGATTCACCTCTTGTGGCCCAACTTTATTGTTTGACTTGCCGAGGTCCGAGGACACATCAGCATATCCTAATGACCGATGCCTGACCACTCCTCGACACCCTAGGCATACTACCTGTGAGGCACCTTGAGCGTACCGCTTGCGGGACCCACCTTACATGACCGAGGCTTGACCACTCCTTGACACCCTGGGCGTGCCGTCTGCAAGGCGCTGGCCCCTGTCGCTCGTCGGACCCAGCTTACGTGGCCTGCAGTCAACTACGCCCGAGGATTGGTCGGTACACATACAAAAGGGGTTAATACATACATTCGGGGCCCAATCACATGGCCCTTCAACTTGGCCCAAGAGTCGAGCTGACCTATCTATGGCAAGTGTTGAGGTCTGACCTTTGAGTGGTGAGCTCTGAGCATTCTGGTCCCGTACATTATTCTTAGTTTTTATTGTTGATCAAGATGTTTTGATGTCTCCAAATCCAAGAGGAAAGCTTGAAGACCTTGTTGTTGGGTGTGTGTGTTGTCTAGTTGTTTGAAACTTGTTAATTCACTCCTTAAGATGATCCAAGTTCATTTGAATCTTTAACCTTTTAAAAATATGTGTTTTCTAAAAAGCTGTCAAAATTTCAACAGGTTGTTTTTCAAAACAACAGGTTGTTTTACCTTAGCAGTTTTTGAAAACGTTTTGAAAAACTTGGTTGACTTTGTTGTCAAACCAAAACAATCAATTGTTTCGAAAAAACAACCGATAGTTTTCCTAAAAACCTTAACAGAATTCTGTTAAGCGGTTTTAATATGTTTTAAATGATCCTAACTAACTTGCCTCCTTTATTAAATGCTTTTGACCACTTGGATGGTCTATATAAAGGTGGTTTTACGCTCCTAATCTTGAAGTAACAGAAAGAGTTTATCAAAACAGTTTTTCCAAGATTTGAAAGAGCTTTGGATTATTCTTAAGTGTGTGGAATATGATTGGGTTGTAATTCTGAACTTTAAGCTTTGTAACACCCAGGTGTATTTTAGTCCCTTCTTCCTTGATTACTGTATTTTTGTAGTTGTGTTGCTAAGGAGTGTTGTGTGTTCTTGAGGGGTTCAAGATCAACATTCTTGGTGTGGTTTGCCAAAGGTAGTGTGTTTCTTGAGGAGTTCAAGGTCACTACTTTGGTGTGTGGTGTGTGTAATCTGCTTTTGATTGCATAGTGGAATACCCAGTGGTTTCTAGGGACTGGATGTAGCTCTTGGTGTAAGAGGGAACCAGTATAAATTGCTTGCTTGCTTATCTCTTACCCTTAACTCTTTAAATTCTGTTTTTAAGTTGTTTTTATAAACTGCTGATAAAAACAACCGATTGTTTCGACAAAACAACAGATTGTTTTTCTGATATCATCTTAAAATAGTTTTGGGTATTTGATTCCTTGATTCTTTTCTCTGTAATTCAGCATTGATTTTCATGATACACTCAAAATTTGCGAAAATCCTTTAAAAGCAATTCACCCTCGCCCGCCCCCCCCCTCCCCCCTCTTGTTTAAGGCCATAGATTCTAACAATTGGCATCAAGAGCTTGGTTCTTGAAAGATATTCAAGTTTTGATCCTAAATCTTTTTTAAATGGCTAAAAAGTTTTCTTTTGGGGAAGGTGCCTGTTTAAGCAAACCACCTTTGTTCTGAGGTATGAAATATGAATTGTGGTGCATAAGAATGAAATTCTTTGTTGAATCTATAGATAGAAAAATCTGGAATGTTATTACAAATAGCTATCTCATGCCTATATCTGAAAATGTTTCTTCTGAAAGAGAACATCTTGATTGTGTAACTATGAACATCATTGTATTTGCACTTGATTCTAATGAATTGCTCAAGGTTTCAGAATGTAGTTCTGCCAAAGAAATGTGGAATACCCTTTAAGAGTATCACAAGAATCCAAGGAGTGCCTTGATGGACAAAGAAGAATCTTTTGTTGAATCTTTCTCTTCAAAATCCAGAAAAGAGGTTTGTCTTATGACAAAAGAAGAATTTGGATCAAGTCAAGCTGCTGGGAACAAAAACTGTCAATACTCAAGTGATGAGAGTGAAGAGGAAACATTTAGGTTGCTGTTTAAGAAATTCAGCAAGTCCCTAAAGAAGAGAAACAACAAAAGTGACTCATTCAACAGGTATGATAACAAGAAACCTATTGAGTTTAACACTAACAAATATACATGCTTTGGATGTGGTGAACATGGTCATATTAAAATTGAATGTCCCAACAAAAAGAGGAAAAACTTCAAGAAGCATGAGAAGAAAGGAAAATCAAGAAGAGTTTATAATGATGACTTATTAAGCTCCTCTTCAAGTGATGAAGAAGAAGCAAATTTATGTCAAATGACAAGACAAGAAAGTGACACAAGCAGTGTAAGTTCAAGCTCTTCCATTAATGTTGAAAATTATAGCCAACTTCTTGAGGCCTTCAATGAGACTCATGAAGAAGCTAATAGGTTGGCCCTTTTGAACAATCGGTTGAAAGGTTTAAACAACTGGTTGGAAAATCGAGTCAAGACTTTGGAAGAAGAGTTGAACCATTCAAAAACAGATTTTGAAAGTTTGGAAATGATTTACAAAAACTCTTCTTGCAAGTGTGATTCTAGCTTTTGTGAAAATTGTGAATCTCTTCAAAAGAAGGTTTCCAAAGGCCATGGACAAGTTTTCCAAAGGCAAATCCAATCCTGAAACTGTTCTTGCTTCTCAAAAATGTGTTTTTGGCAAGGCTGGGTTGGGGTTTAATCCAAACAGCAATAACAGATCTGTTTCAAAACCCTTTTCAAGTTTCTTTGAAAAACAACCTGTTGTTTTATCGAAACAACTGGTTGAAATTTGTCATTACTGCATGAAAAGGGGCCACACTATTAGATTCTACAGAGTAAGAAGGTTTTCTGTTCCTAAAGGTATTTTGAAATGGGTTCCTAAGGTTTCTAAGGTTCCTACTAACATCATTGGACCCAAATTCATAAGGGGACCAAATCTTGCTTCTTAATCTTTTCTTGTAGGTATCCTTGGCAGCCAAGAATCATTTTTGGACTTGAAGAATGACTGTCAAAGGGAAAAGCGACAAGAGTAAAGTCAATCTTTGTACCTACACCTTCAATTGTATATGTCTTGCAAGGTTCTTTGAAAGTCAATAGACATCTTGGCACATGCATAATGGGTGCTTCAAAGAGAAACTTCAAGAATAAAGAGAGTATGTGTGTTTTCATTTCTCATTTTATGTAAGTGTGCCTTGTGACCATATGAACATCTCAAAGTCTTCTTTTTGGGTGAATCTATTGGGGTTCTCTATGCAAAGGTATGAAAAAATTGCATACTGCATTTTCATCAATTTAAAAGGTAATTTCTCGTTATGAAAAATGTCTTTTTTTGCTGTCACAATAAAACAACCGATTGTTTTTTCGAAACAACCGATTGTTTTTTCGAAACAACCGATTGTTTTTTCGAAACAACCGATTGTTTTTCCTCTGGCATCTCTATATAATGTTGTCAAGTTTGCTTATGCATGATTAAACCTATTCCTCTTTTTCAAATCTTGCTATTGGACAAATATACATTGAGTGTGCCTCAGAATTTGATAATAAAAGTTATATCCACTTGTTTTCTTGAAAGCTCTATGACATGTTCTATTCTTGAAATGTCAAAATTGTTTGTACTGTTGGACTACTTTATTATCATTCTAATTTCTGCTTTGTACAACCCTTCTCATTGTCTATTTGTAGATCAAATAGGGGGAGAAGTTTATGCTTGATTTGGTTGTATAGTTAGCTTTAAATCAGTGCATTATGTTGTTGCTTCTCTGCACTTGAAAGCACTTGATTACTTTAATTTTTTTCTGGTTTTTCTGCTAATGTTGTATATGCAAAAAACTAGTTTGTGTGTGTCTTGTTATCTTGCTGCTATACTTGCTTTGTATATGCATCAATTTTGTGTTACAGGACCTTTCAAGTACAGGTGCTATGATGAAGAAAGATCAAAGTGATGCTTATGGTTCAAGAGTATACACCTTACTCAAATTCTTGACAAGTCAAAATTCATGACCTATGTAAAGTAAGTTGTATATGTTCATCCTATGCTTTTGGCTTCATAAGACCAAATAAACATGTTGAGGTAATGCAAAAGTATTAATGTATTTCATTATGCATTTCCCATCACTTTGAAAGATGATTTGCTTTGAAAAATAACTTTTTCTTGTTGTCTCAGAAAAACAACCGATTGTTTTCACGAAACAACCGATTGTTTTACCTCTAGCACATTTGAATAAACCCGTTATGATTTCTTATGCATGATTACAAATGTTTATTTTCTTTCATAACCCATTATTGTTGAACCAAGTGGTGTTCAATGTTTTGAAGAATCCAAATCCTTTGAAGGATGTTGAAGCCTCTGCTTTGCTTGATGTTGTTGTGCTGGTTTAAGCTTTGTTCTGGGGTAGTTTATATGTTGTAATCCACCCTTTGATTAAATCTCAAGCAATTAGCATCTCAATCTTTATGAAAGTAAAATGTTTTTCAAACTAAGTTGAAACAACCGATTGTTTTGTCGAAACAACCGATTGTTTATACTTAGGTGTTTTGAGAAAGATTGAAAACTGTTTTTGAAAGGTTGAAACTGTTAAGTACCAAAACAATCGATTGATTCGAGGAAACAACCGATTGTTTGTTTTGGAACCATAACAGAAAAACTGTTTTGTGTTTGACTGAGCTTTAAATGATTTAACTGAATACGCTCCAGTCATTAAATGCTTTGACCAATCTTTTAAAGCAATTTAAGAGTTTGTTAAGATTTGATAACAAACTACATCTTTAAATATATTAAGAAAAACAGATCTGAGAATTAAGAATCTTTTGACAAAGTTTTTCTAAAGAGTTTTTCAAAGAGTTGAGATTGCTTAAGAGTTTTGTGATTGATCAAGGTGCTGGAATAGGATTCTACTTGTATTGATTTCAGATATTCATCTGTAACAAGTGTAATCTTTGTAATCTGTTGAACAATTCGTTTCTGTGTTTGCTGAGATTGGTTGTGTGTTCTTGAGGTGTTCAAGATCAGCAATCTTAGTGTTGGCCAAGGAGAGTGTGTTTCTTGAGGTGTTCAAGGTCATTCTCTTGGTTTTTGTGTAAGTGATCAAGTGGTGATTGCTTAGTGGTTATCCTCAGGGTTTCTGAGAAGACTGGATGTAGCTCTGGTTTGGAGTGAACCAGTATAAACAACTGTGTACAATCTCTCTATCTCTAACTCTTTAAATTCAGTTTATTTGTTGTTTGTTGGTATAAACAACCGATTGTTTCTACGAAACAACCGATTGTTTTTTTGGTACTACAGCTTTTGCTTGCTGTTTTGGCTAACTTAATTGCTGAATCAATTGGTTTCTGAGATAAATTCATTCTAGCTTTGAAAAGTTTGCGAAAACTCCTTTAAACAATTCACCCCCCCCCCCCCCCGTCTAGTTTAAAGCCATCTTTTCTAACAATTATGAGTCAAATATGCATTCTTTGTGCCTCTGAATTAGATCATAAAGAGATATATTCTTTGTTTTCCTTGAAATTCAAAGATTTTTATGGCAACCACATTGGTGGTCATGGGGTTGATGAATATTTGTGAATGTATCTTTGGATTATCTGGAAGGTTTGCTCTTAATAGAAGAGAGAATGTGTCTACCAAATCCAACTCTTGAGCAATCATTTGACCAACTTGAATTACTGGATGAAGAAAAGATAAGGGGAGAAACTATGGTCTCCTTGCTGAAATTTATGAGGTTTATTGTACTGTTTCTGCTGCTGTCATAGCTCTGATACACCATAGATCTTTGTTGCAAATTTGATATGGTATAACAGGTTTGTTGCTGCAATGGTGATGCTACACATACTGGTATTATGGTTTTTCTTAATCCTGTTTTTATCCCTTCTTTCATTCTATTTGAGAAGACAAATAGGGGGAGAATGGTGTGGTTTTATGTGTTGTGTTGTTGTTGCTACACTATGGTGTTATCTGGTTTTATCATGGTTTAAATTCTGTTGTTGCCATGCTCTTATTCACCATAGTTCTGCTGCACACAAGTCTCATTTTGGCACTGGTTTTTATGGTTATTTGACAGGTTTTTCTGCTTAAAGACTTATGCAGAAAACTGGTTTTATGTGCCTTGGTATCCTATTGGTATACTTGCTTTGTATATGCACAAATTCTGCTTTGCAGGAACTTTCAAGTTCAAAACCAACAACACAAACAAACCAGGGATTTGTCTTCATCAAATAGGGGGAGATTGTTGAACAAGATGTTTTGATGTCTCCAAATCCAAGAGGAAAGCTTGAAGACCTTGCTGTTGGGTATGTGTGTGTTGTCTAGTTGTTTGAAACTTGTTAATTCACTCCTTAAGATGATCCAAGTTCATTTGAATCTTTAACCTTTTAAAAAGATGTGTTTTCTAAAAAGCTGTCAAAATTTCAACAGGTTGTTTTTCAAAACAACAGGTTGTTTTTCAAAACAACAGGTTGTTTTACCTTAGCAGTTTTTGAAAAGGTTTTGAAAAACTTGGGTGACTTTGTTGTCAAACCAAAACAATCGATTATTTTGACAAAACAACCGATAGTTTTCCTAAAAACCTTAACAGAATTCTGTTAAGCGGTTTTAATATGTTTTAAATGATCCTAACTAACTTGCCTCCTTTATTAAATGCTTTTGACCACTTGGATGGTCTATATAAAGGTGGTTTTACGCTCCTAATCTTGAAGTAACAGAAAGAGTTTATCAAAACAGTTTTTCCAAGATTTGAAAGAGCTTTGGATCATTCTTAAGTGTGTGGAATAGGATTGGGTTGTAATTCTGAACTTTAAGCTTTGTAACACCCAGGTGTATTCTATTCCCTTCTTCCTTGATTATTGTATTTTTGTAGTTGTGTTGCCAAGGAGTGTTGTGTGTTCTTGAGGGGTTCAAGATCAACATTCTTGGTGTGGTTTACCAAAGGTAGTGTGTTTCTTGAGGAGTTCAAGGTCACTACTTTGGTGTGTGGTGTGTGTAATCTGGTTTTGATTGCACAGTGGAATACCCAATGGTTTCTGGGGACTGGATGTAGCTCTTGGTGTAAGAGTGAACCAGTATAAATTGCTTGCGTGCTTATCTCTTACCTTTAACTCTTTAAATGATGTTTTTAAGTTGTTTTTATAAACTGCTGATAAAAACAACTGATTGTTTCGACAAAACAACCGATTGTTTTTCTGATATCATCTTAAAACGGTTTTGGGTATTTGTTTCCTTGATTCTTTTCTCTGTAATTCAGCATTGATTTTCATTATGCACTCAAAGTTTGCGAAAATCCTTTAAAAACAATTCACCCCCCTCTTGTTTAAGGCCATATATTCTAACATTTATTTTACGAAGCTTTTGTTTTTTTTTTAAATATATTTCCTATTTTTTTTATTCTTCTTAATTATTTCTTATTTTTTATTATTCTTAACTTGTTTTTATTTTTTATTTTGTATTCTTATTTTTATTTTTTTGATTTTGTTTTATTTAGTTAACTAACTTTAATTATATTTTTTGTTTTTCTTTTATTCTTATTTTTACTTTTAATATATATATATATATATATATATATATATATTATTTATTAGCTCCTTATATTAATCCTTACTTGACTTATCTTATGATATTAAGAAGACATGTTTCTATATCTCAATTACAGTTTAATTGAGAAATTGAGAAAACAATTCGGAGGAATAGAAGTAAGAAAAGAAAACAAAAGTAAGGAGAAATTAGAAAATATTTTTCAACTACGTCTATCCCTCACATTGATATAATCAAAGAAGAAAGTAACATGGTTGAGGAAGGACAACCACACCTAAAATAGCACTTGGTAAATCCTATGTAGTAGTGGAGTTGGAGGACCTAGTGTCATACAAAAGCTTAGTAAATGGTTAAAGGCTAAACCTTATTTAGGTGGTGAAATCGAAAGGCTCATCACATTGATTTTTTTGAACGAGCTATAAAGAAATAGACATCAAGCTATATTATGTTAAACAAGAGCTTCCTAAGACGCAACCAAATATTTTAATTACTATGTTTTGTTTTTGTGTGTTTGTTTTTTTGTTTGTTTAAGTTGTATGTTGTGTGGTGAAACTGTGTTTGATAACCCCATAACAGTTTGGATCGTATGTTGCATGACCTGGGAACATATATTATTTTTTCTAGAGGGCCAAGTCCAGCAGATGAAGAAGAACCATCTAATGATGTAGATGAGGATTTTAACATAGAGTTGGATGAGTTGCTAAGAAGAGATGATTGAGCACAAAACACGGTTTTATCTTTCTAGTTATTTCCTTTCAATTTTTTTAATTTTCTTATTCTTTTAGTTGTTTGATTTGCTTAAATTTTTAGTTTTATTTTATTTGTTGAGTTGTTTTTCTAGTTTTATTTTGTTGTTAAACATTATTGTGAGAACTAAAATATTAATTTGAATTGTGGGGAAATTATTAATCAGACTTTGTGTTTAAAGATTATAACAGTGAAATGATATAAACACAGGTAGGAAAAGAAAATGTGTTGAATGCATATTCAAATTTAGTTGAGATTGTGGTACATGAAAATTTAAGAGGATGATTAGTTGGAACAGAGAATGACAAGCAATAAGGAATTAAACTAATTAAGTCAAGTGAAATGATATAGACACGGGTTGGAAAAGAAAATGTGTTGAATCCTTATTCAATTTTTTTTAATATTGGTACATGAAAATTTAACACGTAGATTAGTTGGAATAGAGAATGACAAGCAATAAGGAATTAAACTAATTAAGTCAAGTGAGTTTGTGTGAATCTTAAACAGTTTGAGAGTTTCACTACTAAATTGACAGATGTAGTTGCTTGATTTTTTATTTTATATTACATCATAAAAGACCATAAAATGATTAAGGCATTTGTATTAATTCAAAACCCATGGCCTTATTTAAATTGATTATATCTTTGGGATAGCCATTTTTTAGCCAAGAATGCTTACTGTTATTATTATTGCAACCTGAACCTTAGCCGATATATTTTCTTAGCCGATATATTTTCCTACCTATTAGCATGTTTATGGAAGGAGAACATAGATGCAATTTATATATAAAAAAGGGATGGTTGTTTTAGTTGTTTTGAATATTTTAAATTTAAATGATTCATTTGGTTGAAAATAGGAATAATCTATTTCTATTATCTTGATTGAAAAAAAAAATAAAAAAAAGAGAGAAAAAAGAAAAAGAGAGAGAGAGAGAGAGAAAAAGAAAAGAAAAGAAAAATAAAAAATAGAGAGTTCTTGCTGAAATCAGGAATAAGTAAAGAAAATAGGGGAAATTATTAAAGTCAAAGAAACTGGTGATTAGATAACACATATGTATTGTATTTGGATTGTAGGTATGTTCTTCTTCTTTTAAATGTGCATTTTATTATCTAAAAAACAAATATGTTTTGGAAGCCCAACCTCATTATAATCCCGCAAAAGATATTAAAATTCATGTTTTAAATATGATTGTGATATGAAGATGAAATGAAAAACAACTGTGATTTGTTATGATTTAGTGAAAATAGAGAGAAACACTTACCTATGAGAATATGAGAAGAAATTCCTTAATAAATTGTCATTGTCATTACTTCAGTTGTTATCTTGGAAGTTGATCATTTCTATATCTTGATGTAGTTGAAAATGGAAAGACCATAAGTTTCTAATTTAATTTTTTTGAAGTAAATAAAGTTATTTTTTATATTTGAACTGAAATATGATTTATTTATATTCATTTACTTTACTTGAGAACAAACAAGATTTTAGGTTAGCGGGAGTTGATAAGTGTCATAATTCAGTAATATTTCATACAAAAAGATAAACATTTATAGACTTTAATTGATAAAATAATTATAATTCTACTTATAATTTAGGAATTTTAATCTTTTTATTTGATAAACAATAGTTAAATTTAGCAACAGATCATTAAAAGATGCAAGTGTTTTATCTAACAGACGATATAACATTGTAATCTCATTTCTTTCATGTGAAAGAACATGAACATGCCCAAACGATAATCACATAAGGATAAGCTAACCTCGTACTTCAAAAAAAGATACATGTTTATTCTATGTTATAGGTAATATCTAGTATTTTCGTCTGTCAAAGAGTTTCGTCCAAACGCAAGCTAAAATCAACATAAAATATCTTTTGGAGCTCGAGCTAAAACTTTTTTTCTTCTTCAAATTCCTAACACTGAGCATTAACAACTCTAGAAGAACTACCTACTTTGTATGACACTACATATTAAAATAAATCAAGAAAAGAACACAACCCAAGAAGAAGATAAGTATATCCAACTTTTGGGACATCATGTAAAGAGGGAAAGATAATTTATTACTGCATCAAGTGCATTTAATGCATCATTCAAATGCAAGCTCATCATCAGAAGAAAGTACACATAAAAAACTGAAGCTGATTAAACAGGTAGAAATAGATTCACAACAATCATTTTCTTCATAGCCTATATAAAGCAACTTAAAAAGAAGAAGACAGAGAGATACTATGTACAATGTCATAAACCAAATACAAGAAGTAGGGATGTTTCAGGAGCCTACCTGATGAAAAGGGCTTGAGTGGATCTCTGACATTATCTAACTCTAAGACCACCACCATAAACACAATGAGGAAAGAATATTAACTTCACATGGAGATGTTAGTGCCAACTCAAAAAAGTCAAGCATTAAAAAGAGGCAAGTATGGTTGGCTGTGTATGTAAAGAATATTTTATGGCAGGCGTATCGTGTCAGAAGTAATAAATTTGTCCTTAAAGATAGATATCGAACCTATAAGAAACAATTGAATTCTCAAGTATAATTTTCACTAAATAGAAAACAATAAGTAAAAGTTTGTTGGGTATGAAATTGCAATAATGTAAATAAAGCACAGTAAAAAGTTATTTGACTCAATTGGGAAAATTGAGATTGGGATTCATCCTTCTCAATCTTTTGTATTTTGAAAATCATGTAACATTCTATCTTTGATTGATATTGATGCCCATAGAAAATTTATTATATCGATTATTCACATATAAAATTATTAAGATAGTTTTGATTCCTCGCATATTTATAAAAACGTTTTATTGTTACGAACAAATATTGATAGTAATTAACATTTCAAATCTATTCCTAGAATTCAAATGTGTTAAGCATTATCATTTTTGTTAGATGCTTAGAAGTACTTTTCAGTCAAATCTAAGGATTAAAATCATGATAAAATAAGCATTAAGAATAAAATGACAATACCAATCATCAATCAAGATCAAAATATACGTTTAAATATCACCTCAATACACAAGAGTTTGAACAAATTACTCCCAACTCCAAAGGGTGAAATTGGTCACTCATGTTGGCCATTACAAGCATGGAAAGCAAGAAAAGAAGAAATAGGATGTTTTTCCTTGACGAATACATCCTCTAGGATTTTTTATCTCCTTATACTCTCATAATGATGTCTAGGGTTATGCCTCGTGCCTCATATTTAACCTAGTTGGGCTTGAGCTAAGTGACTTATGGCCTAGGCGAGTTATAGCTTGCTTGGGCGAGTTTGACGAAAAAAAGCCTAACTTCTCTATAGTGAATTCACTTGGGTGAGCCTTGGGCCAGTTTCTGTGGAGTGATCTGACTTGAGCGAGTTTGGACGAGTTTTGAGAAAGTTTTGAATGTTTAAACGTTCCCTTTTCATCTTATCTATTCTCTTTCAACCTTTTCATCTCCATTTTCCCCTAGAATCCTAAAATTAACAAAATTTTGGAAATAAATCGTTCTTGTTCTCGTCGGTTGACGTCGAGTGGACTGGATGGTGAGCTCCACTTCTGATATGTCTTCTCTGGCAAGTCTCGGTTTCGTTGGACAGAGGAGGCTCTACCTGTCGATTACACTCTGACGATCAAGTCAGTGAGAGCACTGAAGATATCAAATCAGTTTCAGTCTTAGTATTCAGAAACAGCACACCTTCACCGGAGGTCTCAAGCCCCTTTTATAGATATCCCTCCAAGAATTTTTTTCTATCAATAATGTAATCTCAACAAAAGAGCATTTAATCGTAACAGAAAAATCACCTGCTAATGGACACCACTTATCTTCAGGTGCTAACAGTAGGAAAACATTTTGTTTAACATGTGCATCATTATTCTCAGGTGCTCATCTTTTATTGTCAAGAACTATTAATTAATATGTAACTAACATGTATTAATTAATATATAACTAACTTGCATATTATCACAAGAGATAAAATATCTCTTTATCTTCAAAATAATATGATAACAAATTTAAACAATAACAATTATATCTTTCATCTTCAGAATAATATCATAACAGATTTAAAAAATAAAAATTATATCTTTCATCTTCAGAATAATATCACAACAGATAAAATATCTCTTTATCTTCAAAATAATATGATAACATATTTAAACAATAACAATTATATTTTTCATCTTCAAAATAATATCACAACAGATAAAATATCTCTTTATCTTTTATCTTAATTACCTTTCCTGGGCCAACCCCTACCTAGGTCGAGCTCCCGACCCACCTCTAGAGCCCAAATGTCAAGCGGACCACCCCCAAATACCTGGACCGAGGTCTCGAGCATTCTTGTCTAGTACACAAGCCCCCCAGGCTCGAGTCGAGCTTGACTAGGAGAAGAGGCTTACGAGAATATAATCTCAATTGAAAACATATATAACAAAAAAATATTCTGCTTACGGGCAACTTTAGTCACGGTACTAACAACAGAAGAGAGTCTCCTGCACCTTTATTCACGGGTGCTCACTACTTAACTTATCATATAACAAACTTCAACTAGCTCAAAAATAACAACTATTATCACACACATGTGGATTAACACATCTCTACCTCTTAAGCATAAAGTAATAAAAATGACAAGAATGCAACTTAGGCAAAATTTAAGCATGAAAAAACTGTGGAGTCCTCAACTAACAAAGAACTAACCTTTTGATGAACTATACACCCATAGCTACGACAAGCCTATGCTCACTCTCGACTTGCATAGGTGTATCTCGCAAACTTGGCTTGGGGGCATATATCTTGACCACACCAAGCTTTGTTTCACAAAGCACCTACTCGGCTGATCATCTAATCATTCACTCACCGAGATAGCCCGACTTACCACCGAAACAACTTAACCATGACATCTTCTTGCAAAGCACCTATAACTCGTTCTTGCGCCGAGTTTTGTCGTCTTACCTTGCCTCAAATAAAAAACCTTAACCATAACAAATTAAACTACAGAGCACCCGTACTCAGGTAGTCGTACTGACACCGAGCTAGGTCGTCTTACTTGACAATAGATAATCAATTTACACACGGGCGCCTACTCGAATAATCTTACCGAGACAGGTCATCTTATCCGTCAATAGATAATCAATTTACACACAGGGGGCCTACTTGGATAATCTTACCGAGACAGGTCGTCTTATCTGTCAATAGATAATTGTTCTTGCCGGTTGACCTCGGGTTGATTGGATGGGCAAGCTCTGTTTGTAGTTTGTCTCCTCCTAACGCACTAGAAGAACGCTCTGTTGAGACAGAGAGGGCTCTACCTGTTGATCACACTTCGACGATCAAGTTAGTGAGAGCATACTAAATAATAATCAGGTTTAGTAAAAACCACCTCTCTTTACCAGGGGTCTCAAGCCTTTTTTATAGTTATTCCTCTAACAACTTTCACTCACGAGAATATAATCTCTACTGAAAGCATAAAGTAATAACAGAAAACCACATGCTCACGAGCACCACTTATCTTCAGGTGCTAACAGCAGGAAAACCTTTTGTTTAACATGTGCACCATTATTCTCAGTTGCTCCTATTTTATTCTCAAGAACTATTAATTAATATGTAACTAACATGTATTAATTAATATATAACTAACTTACATATTATCACAAGAGATAAAATATTTCTTTATCTTCAGAATAATATGATAACAAATTTAAGCAGTAACAGTTATATTTTTCATCTTCAAAATAATATCACAACAGATAAAATATATTTTTATCTTTTATCTTAATTACCTTTCCTAAGCCGACCCCTATCTGGGCCGAGCTCCCGACCCACCTCTATATCCCAAACGTCAAGCGGACCTCCCCCAAATACTTGGACTGAGGTCTAAAGCATTCCTGTCAAGTACACAAGCCCCTCAGTCTCGAGCCGAGCTTAACTAGACGAAGAGGCTTACGAGAATATAATCTCAATTGAAAACATATATAACAGAAAAATATTCTGCCTACGACACCTTTACTCATGGTGCTAACAACAAAAGAGAGTCTTGTGCACCTTTATTCACGGGTGCTCGCTACTTAACTTATCATATAGCAAACTTCAACTAGCTCAAATATAACAACTACTATCACACACATGCAGACTAATCCATCTCCTAGAGAATTGGGGAAAAAAGGTGATGTGACCATCCAGAATTCCACTAAACCATTGTAGGATTGTACCTATAAAAGTACCATGAGCATCTTACATAAGATGGCACCCGATCCTCCAGAGATGATCGTTTGAGCCCTGAATGTCGTGAGATGATTTTTCAGGATCTTGTATGTCAGAGAAAAGGGCAATTTTAGGTGTGATATAATGAGGTGGCACGGGCTCATCCATGATTTGTTGCAAGAATGGCATGGGGTCATCTCTCGTTGACAAGTTCGGAGAACGTTCCCTGGTGGAACATCAGCCATGTCGATGCAGGCTCTTCCGTAATTCCTCATTAGTTTACGCGTGTTCCTCCATAGCTATTCGGGAGGCATCGATTTCTGCCATCAGACGATCTTGAAGGAGCTCTTGCTCAACTCGGGCTTCTATTCGTAGTCGCTCCTGCTCGTCCTTGACTTCTTCTTGGATTCGCTCTTGCTCTCTTCGGTATTCTTCGTTTGCCTCTTGAAGGGCCCTCATGGCCTCCATGAGTTTTTGTAAGTTGGGGGCATCGCTTCCTTCCGATCCCAATAGGCCTTGCCTTGTGTTTCTCATCACGTCGGAAGGATTAGTCGGAAATGTGGATGGGATCAGGTTTTATCGGGCCCCACGGTGGGGCCAAAGTTCTCGCCGGTTGACCTCAGACGGATTGGATGGGCAAACTCCTCTTCTGATTTGTCTCCAATTAGTGCTCCGAGATGCCGCTCCATTGGGACAAAGGGGGCTTTACCTATTGATCACACTCCGACGATCAAGTCAGTGAAAACATTCAAAATATCAAATCAGTTTCAGTATCAAGTATTCAGAAACAACATACCTTTACTTGGGTCTCAAGCCCCTTTTATAGATATCCCTTCAAAAGTTTTCTCCAATCTTAACAGAGCAAGACTTCAGCAGAGAGAGTATAATCTCAACAAAAAACATATAATCATAACAGAAAAACATATTGCTTACGTGCACCTTTATTCTCGGGTGCTTAACAACAAAACATTTTATGCATGTGCACCTTTATTCTCGGGTGCTAACCACATTATTTTCAACAACTTTTATTTGTATTTAATTAACATATGTATTATACCCAAAATAAATGTTCTCTCTATTTTAATTATATTTTCTGAGCTGACCACTCGTGTCTGGGTTGAGCTCACAACCTGCCTTTTAGGCCTACACTTGTCCAAGACCGAGTTGAGCATACCTAGATGCTTCGACCGAGATCCTAAACACCCCTAACCAATAATTTAATATTATTAATAATTTAAATATTATCTGCGAATATACATTTGTGGATAAATTTACCTACAAATATAAATTCATGAATTATCTATGGATATGCATTTGTGAGTAATTTATTTATGAATATAGATCCGTAGATATTACCCGGTGAATAAGTATTTATATGTGGATATTACCTATAAAAATGGATCCACTAATATTATCTACATATATATGCTATTGATACATTTTTCTGATGATAGGTAAATTTATCAACGTAATATTAATAATATTTTTTTTATTTATAATATTTTGATTAATTTATTAATTATAGTATGCTAAATGTGAATAAATATTACTAATATGGTAATTAATATCAATAATATTTTAATTTTGTTAATATTATTAATATGATTATTATTTTTAATATTGTTTTTAATGTTAATAATATTATTATTAGTTTTATTAAATTATTATTAATATTATTTTTATTTTTGACAGAAATATTATTAATAATTATAATCATAAAAAAATAGTAATCATAAAAATAATAATAATGACAAAGTTTGTTTCGCGTAATATTTAAAAGTTCTTTATTCTTTTAGAGGGACCTAAATTTATTTCGAACAATTTGTTAATAACATTAATCATATTTATAAATAATAATCATAAATAAAAAAATTAAGGAAAAAATAATAAAAATAATAATTACGTGAAAAGGCATAAAATGATATTACCCATTTTACCTAGTCTTGATTATCTACTAATTTTGAGGTATGAGTAATGTTTGATTATCAAAATATAATGAACTTTACACATTTCTTTTTCTTTCTTCACAAATATAAGAAAGCAAATGAAACTTGATTACCTCATTTACATGCTCTCCCTTCTATATGAACGAGAGAGTAGTGAAAACAAATAAAAATATAAATTAAATAATGAATTCACAGAAAACAGTGGGATTTATATACAAAGCCTTTTTTTCTTGGGAAAATTATGATCCAATAATACTATTTTATTGAAAATAAAGTAAACAAACATGAAAACATTATTCATCTTAAAAATGAGCTCGTAATGCATACTTGACAAAATATTTGACCTTCTAAATTGTAATACTATTTTTTATTTAATATACAATTCATTGTAAACTAGTTGATGTAATATTCATGTCCACCACGTGGTTCGGAACTACTAGTAGTACTATATTGTGATTTTTGTAGAAGAGAAAAGAAAAATAGATACGAAAAATAAATAATGATATTTTTCATTTAATTAAAGCGGAAATTAAAAAATTAAAAATTAATTTTTAAAACGAAAAATATTTATTATTTATAATTTCCAATCTAATTTTATAAACAATCTGCTAGCCAGGTTTCAATTTAAAGACGTAATTATTTTGTCGTGAAACCCTTAATTAATGCCATTTTCAAAATGCATTTGTGGGGGCATTTTTAACGGCAGTAGCCTCCACTTTTTTATTTTTCAAATTCGCAACGTATGTAAAATTTGTGCAGTTGTTAGAGAGCAATTGAAGAAGTAATGATTTGCTCGATTAAGCAGCTTTCGTACTTGTTCTTTCATACATTATGAAAAGCCTTTTAAAGTAAATTGTGAGACTCATTTGAAAAACTTTAATGTCCTGTTTCGATTTGAAAAGAGAAACAGAATAAATAAAAGATAAACAAAAAATACGTTAAAAAATAAAGTGATTTTTCAGCTACCTCCTAAAATAGAAATAAATTACAAATGAAAAATAGAGAAAAACTATTTTAATATTATGTAATTTGATCATAGTTAAGGAGAGATTGAGAATAAGAACCATACAAAAAAAAACACTTCCATTGCCAACAAGTAATTTAGTTACGTCTTATTAATGGGTTAGAGTATATTATGATATTTATATCGGCAAATATATACTACTCATTATTATTTGTGATTTTTATCTCAACATTTTTTATAATCAAGTAAAAATAAATTTATTAATGAAAAAACATTAATAATATTTTTTTAGAATTATCTTATATATTTATATTTATGGAATTAAAGTACTTTAAAAATATTAATTTTATTGAAACATATAATTCATAATACAAGTTATTTGAATTTGCTTTTTTTTTTAGAAAAAATAGTTTTATTTATTCTAACATTTAATAAAGTAATTCTATTTAGATTATATCTTAAACTTTTTTATTTGAGTTTATATTTTTAAAAAAATTAAATATTGTAATTTATAAATGTAAAGGGCTGGTAATAAAAATATATGATTAGATAAGAGAAATAAAATATAACTATCCCATGTACTCATTTTGACATGCTATGCTCCCTAATGGAAAGATGAGTAAAAATAAGTAAAATAGAATAAAATAATGAATATATTTTATAAAATGATTTCTTCATTTTTTTTCCTCTATTAAACACGCTGCTTCAATTTCCTAAACTGCCTCCACTAAACCAAACAAGACATAATGTTGAGTGATGATTTTTATAGTTGCTTAAATAGTAAAATAATATGATAATATAAAAAACTATATAGTGACCATGAAGTAGAAAATCCACTATGCATCTTCATAGTGCAGAAGCTCTTAAACATAAAATTACATGTACCCATTTGGACAATCTTACATAAGAAAGGAAAAACCAGCGTAAACTGTGAAAAGAAAATGAAGAAGTAATAAGACAAAGTGAAGTATGATTTGAAGTTGCATTGCATGCGTGAAACGAAGCGAAGAAGAAGAAGAACAAAAACAAAAAACATTCTATTCTTTCTCTGTCTTGTTTTTCTTACATTACACTTCACTCTTTGTCTCTTCCAGCCTTCGGTTAGGAAGTCTCACACAAATGTTTTGGCGGGAGATAGACCCCACCAAATTAAAAACAAACCCTTCTTCTCATAAATGCACCAACCCATCTTTCCCATTCTCTCATAAACAACCAACATAGAACATAACACAACCATTTCACACACTCATCTCTCTCACAACAACACCATACGCCATCGTCCTCGGTTCTTACATTCCTCTTCCAAAACGGCGTCGTTCCCATCACCATTCTCTTTAAAACAAACATGCCACATTCTCTGTTTCTCTTTGACTTTCTGCTTCTCATATTCCAAGTTTTGTTCAGTTTCATTCCCGCGCTTTCTCTCTCCTCTGACGGCCTCGCGCTTCTCGCTCTAAAGTCCGCCGTCGACCAGCCCTCCTCCGCCTTCTCCGACTGGAACGACGGCGACGTCACGCCCTGCGCCTGGTCAGGAATCGTTTGTGCCAATATCTCCGGCGAGGAGGATCCCCGCGTGGTAGGAATCTCCCTCGCCGGAAAATTCATCTCCGGCTACCTTCCATCGGAGCTCGGCACGCTGCGGTTCCTCCGCCGACTCAACCTCCACGACAATGCCTTCTCCGGCGTCCTCCCGGCGCAGCTCGGCAACGCCACCGCACTCCACAGCCTGTTCCTCCACCGCAACAACCTCTCCGGCCCCATACCCCGGTCCCTCTGTACCCTACCGCGCCTCCAAAATCTCGACCTCTCCGAAAACGCATTCTCCGGCCACATCCCCGACCACCTCGGAAACTGCAAGAACCTCCAGCGCCTCATCGTCGCCGGCAACAGATTCTCGGGCGAGATTCCCGCCGGTGTGTGGCCGGAACTTCAGAACCTCCTCCAACTCGACCTCTCCGCGAACGAGTTAACCGGTTCAATCCCTGACGAAATCGGAACCCTAGTTTCCCTCTCTGGCACGCTCAACCTCTCCTTCAACCATCTCTCCGGTAAGATTCCGGCGTCGCTGGGAAAATTACCGGCGACGGTGAGCTTCGATTTCAAAAGCAACAATCTCAGCGGCGAAATTCCCCAAACGGGGTCGTTTTCAAACCAAGGTCCCACGGCGTTCCTTGGAAATCCTAACCTATGTGGGTTTCCTCTTAGAAAATCATGTTCCGGTTCCGACCGGGATTTTTCTCCTGGTTCGGATCAAAACAAACCGGTTAACCGGCCAAAGGGGTTGAGCCCCGGTTTAATTATTTTGATCTCCGCGGCTGATGCTGCTGTTGTGGCCTTCATTGGGCTTGTGATTGTTTATGTCTATTGGAAGAACAAAGATAATGAGAATGGTTGTAGTTGCATTAGGAGAAGAAAGTTTGGCGAAGAGAAAGGGAGTGTGTGTGTGTGTGGTGGATTCCCATGTGTTACTGGGGACAAAAGTGATGATGATGAAGATTATGAGGTGGAGGGGGCTGAGGGAGAGGGTGAGGGGGAAGGGGAATTGGTGAGGATTGATAAGGGATTGAGTTTTGAACTTGATGAGTTGTTGAGGGCCTCTGCTTATGTGTTGGGGAAGAGTGGGTTGGGGATTGTGTATAAGGTGGTGTTGGGGAATGGGGTGCCTGTGGCTGTAAGGAGGCTGGGGGAGGGAGGGGAACAGAGGTATAAGGAGTTTGCTGCAGAGGTTATGGCCATTGGGAAGGTCAAGCACCCTAATGTTGTAAGGTTGAGGGCTTACTATTGGGCACATGATGAGAAACTTCTCATCAGTGATTTCATCTCCAATGGCAATCTGACACATGCCCTTAGAGGTTAGTTCTCTGGGTTTGTTTCATTTAGGGGTTAGTTCTTTCGGTTTGTTTCACTTTTTTTGTTAGACTGTTTTGGGTTGTTCTATTGATGCATTTAATTGATGTTTTGGGTTATTTTGTTCATGCATTGAATTGAAGTGATCTGAATCGGAGTGATATTGATAGAGAACAGAGAGAAGGTTTAAAGAGACAAAACATTAATTAATGGTTGGTGGGTATTTTGAACTTCATGCATGACCTCTAAGGGTTAAAAATGACTAATCATGACTGAATGAGTGATGGATTAATAATATAATAACGGAAGCCATCACATACACATATAGTAGTTTTGTACTTTATTGTCCATGTGACTTGTAAATTAGTCTTAATTTCTTTGCTTAAAGGGAAAGTTTATTTATCAGTATAGTTTAAGCTGGTGCTCGTGCTGGGATTTATTAAGTAGGACTTGAGTTCTGTGCAACTTTTTCTTTTTTTGAAATCTCTTACATTTCTATATGGTATATACTCTACATTCATTTCTCAAAATATATATACTCATTATATTATGACTCGTGAAATGAATTTGTATAATTCATCACAACTTTTTTCATGAGATAGTAAGTATTAGTAATTTTATATTTGAGTTATATTTTAAAAAAATTGGTAGCTATAAAGATAGAAAGTTTTCTTAAAGAAATCTTCTATGAGAAAAAAAAACATGGATTTTCACTATACTGGCTGCAGATTATTTGTGTTTGTTCGGAATGTGATTCGTATTATGACCAAAAGAATGAGTTGAAACTCGTCTCAAGTTATGTACTGAAAAGAGACTGAGCAAGAGCAACTATATTAGATATCCTTGCTTAGAAAGTTAGAGGGAAATTGGATTTGGACACTTTGTCTGTTGTGTCGTCGATGACGTTGGGGTGATATGCCACCTGCTAAAAGCCTAGAACTAAAGACAACTCCGTTCGTTCAGCATGTGTCTGGGAGATGAGATGGCAAGACGCACTCTCTTGGTGGGGACCAAAACCCTGTTGTCTGAGGTTTAATCACTAACAAAACAAAACTTGTTTATCAAAGTTGAAGTTTCACTCTTCCAATCCTCTTTCCTTCTCAACTGCAATGTTCTTTGCCTTTAAAATCTTTGCTTTCCTTCTTTCCCAAGACTTTTGAGTACATGGATTTGATCTCCTTTTGTTCCCTTTCTTTTGTTACTCACTAAATCCAAATGTTTGAAAAACTAGTTTCCTTTTAAATATCTTAAGTTTGTAGGCCAAAAAGAAGGGAGCACTCACGTTTGTGACTTCCATTCCGGAAAAAAGTAGAACTTCTTTTTGAAAATGGGTTCTTTTTGTTTCTTGATTTGTTTGATTTAACTTTTAGGTTAAACTTTCTCCATTATGAAGCATAGTCTCTACATCTGTCCCACTAGAATTGGTTTCTTACATTTTCCTTGCTTCCACCGCACCTCTGTCTCGGGCATAATATCATTAGAAGGAAATATACTAGGATTACATTCTGTAATACACTCATCAAACACGTTCTTTATAGTTGGCATAAATTAAAATCAGAAAACTGTTCCACTTCTTACCAACTTATACTCGCTCGTATACTGCGGTAAATTTTTTAGTCAATAAAATGTGTTTGTTAATCAGTGAATGAAAGTGTCGTGTCTTGTTAAAGTCAACATAAATTTGTAGTTGCAACAAAAGGTACTCTATATCATTATCTGCATTTGCATTCTGTACTAAATGTTACGAATAATTTCTCCATTACTAAAGTTAATGCTTTACACTGCACTCAATTTGACTGTGCTGCAGGGAGAAATGGGCAACCATCTACAAATCTTTCATGGTCCACCAGGCTGAAAATCGCAAAAGGAACAGCGAGGGGCTTGGCGTATCTCCACGAATGCAGTCCAAGAAAGTTCGTCCATGCTGACATCAAACCCTCCAACATCCTACTTGACAACAACTTCCAACCCTACATTTCCGACTTCGGCCTAAACCGTCTGATCAGCATCACCGGCAACAACCCCTCCACCGGTGGATTCATGGGTGGAGCTCTTCCTTACATGAAGTCTTCACAGAAAGAGAGAACCAACAATTACAAAGCCCCTGAGGCTGGTGTCCCTGGCTGCAGGCCCACCCAGAAATGGGACGTGTACTCATTTGGAGTTGTGTTGCTTGAAATACTAACTGGGAGGTCACCAGAATCATCTCCTACCACATCAACTTCCATGGAAGTCCCTGACTTGGTAAGGTGGGTGAGGAAAGGGTTCGATCAAGAAAGCCCGTTATCTGAGATGGTTGATCCATCGCTGCTCCAAGAAGTGCGTGTTAAGAAAGAGGTGCTGGCGGTGTTTCATGTAGCTTTGGCTTGCACTGAAGGAGACCCTGAGGTTCGGCCAAGGATGAAAACTGTCTCTGAAAATCTTGATAAGATTGGAAGTTAACGTTCAAACTTGGCAGTGTGCCAGCTCTAGGACTCAGCCTGAGACGGGAATTTACTCAAAAGAAAAGACGGACTTCAATCTAACAATGCATTTCTGTGGTAACTCAGAAGGTTATATGCTTGGCATCAACATGGTGCTGCAAATCTGTTCCTTCCATCTTGGACAAGCCCCTTTTAAATTTGTTTTTTGAAATCAATGGATTTTTGGAGAGCTGTAATTATCGCTTACATCTCATTCTCATTTTATTATTTTTTGTTTCAGGAAATTGTTAGATATTTTAATTTTCATTCTTATCTCTTTTCCTCCAAAATGTTATTTCAATACCCCCAACGTCTTGCATTATCATTGGAGTTTGGAAGTTAGTTCAGAGTCATAATGTGCATTTACTGCTGTAACAGTTTTGGGCTAGGGAAGGGAATTATTGGTATCGTGGCTGATCGAGATGAGAACAAAATTTAGTAACCCTCACTATCTTTGTATGTTTCATGTTTTGGATTGGATTTCAGCATTTTTCTTCGATTGCCTGCCACACTTACGCCTTTAATTCCCACCATGCCTACTCATGGGAAGTCACCTTCGCTTGTCGAGTAATACAGTGGCTTGCTTAAGTGTAATAAATTATTAACCTATTTTGTTTTTAGTAGAATGAAAAAACAACAACAAATTTTAACTTCTTTAGTTTTATGTAAATTCTATTAATAGTTAAGTAATTGAACCAAACACAAGTGTTTGTTTTTAACTATTATTTGCGTTTATTAAGAAAAATAATAAATTTAACATGCGATTAACTTAATTAACTTTAAAGAAAGTATGTCACGTGTAAATTTAATTTTTTTAATAATTTTATTAACGTTAGTTGCATATTAGTATTAATAATTTTTTCTTTATTAAAATGTATGTTAAAAGTATTAGAGATAAAGTAATTGGTAATCAAATTTAAGTTTTTTTTACTAATTTTTTTTGTATTATCCAATATTTAAATAATAGGAATTTATAAAATAGCATGTAATAATAGATAAAAACTGCTAAAGCATTATGACAGTTCACCTTATAACTTGACAGTAACTACCCGTGGTACTCAATGCTCGACCTTAACTTCTAAGTAATTGTCAAGTCACCTTAACAATAGGGCACACGTAAGAAAAAACGTGGCCTAAACGGTTATGACAAAGTAACCACTTTATTGGTCCTCTACTTAAGCCCAAGAGTCTATAAATACCGCAATCATCTTAGGAAAAAAATCTTATCATATTATTTATTTACTTACATACGAAATCATTTGTATTCTTACTAACTTGAGCGTTGGAGAATCTTCTGCACCTGCATCATCACTCCTGGAACAACTCGAAGACTCTTACCATATCCACATACACCTCAGAAGAAGGACATCTCATCCTCGGTAAGAACATTTGACGCCCACCGTGGGGCCCTGGTAAATTTTTTTCCCAGAACTGCATTGTCATATGGTTCTTACAAGAAACCAAACAACAACTTCAGCATCACAGGCAAGCATGGATCCATCTCTTTTAGCTGCACTCAAGGCCCATATCGATTCAATTGTGCTTGATATTCGAAATTAGTTGGGTAAAGATATGAAGTTAATGTAAACAAAACATCGTGGTGAAATCCAAACTCTTTAGGATCAATACCACAATGAAATACATGCCATCTGCCATCATGTTTCTTTACAAACAAATTTGTTTGGAAAGAACTGTCCAACAGTCACCACATGAACATGAAGGTGAAACAAAACCAGACAAAATAGTGACTCAAGATGAGCAGCTGAAAAGGAAGGAGAAGGAGAAGGAAAAGGACCAGGAGAAGTACGATGGTAATCGACACAAAGAGATAACCAATATAGAGTGTTGCACCTTCATTCCAATGTCATCAAAATATCATATTTCCTTTCTCTCTGAAATCTTCTTAATATTATTTCTTTTGGTTGTTCTATTACAGGTTCATTATTGATCTCAGGATTATTAATTTGTTGTTCTTCTTCATCATTGTGTGATTCAACAACATGAGGAACAACAATTGTTGAACTAGATGTACTAATTAAAGGAACTTGTACTCTAACTTCCTTAATCTCCACATTTCACGAAGCTTCACTCCCATTGGTTTCATCATTCTCAATGAACTAAGTATTTCTAGTTTAAAAAAAATCTTGTACTATGGGTAGGATAGTAAAACATATACCCTTTTGAATTTATTGTGTAACCAATGAAATATCCACTGATTGTTCTTGCATCCAATTTCTTTTCTTACGAATTGTATATTATAATTTCTGCCTAACAAACCCAAACTTACAGGTGTCTCAAACTTAATTTCCTACATGTCCTGATGTGAGTTGATTTTTAGATGTTTTCATTTATGGTGACACTTTTACTTAAGGTTAGGATTTTAGCAATTTATGGTGAGGACCTAAGGAAGATTCCCACTGAACACCAACTTAACCAAGTGGTTAAGTAAGTGTGAAAGTTCACTTCACAGAGGTTGTTCCCGCCGGTTGACCTGGGTCATCTTTACGAGTGGCTTCTAATCACGAGCTAGAGCATCTTTGTTCTATCTTGTATATGAGTACCTGAAAAAGAAGAACAAATGGGCGCCCTCGCAGCCGTTAGCACTCCGACGCTCAAGTCAGCTAGCGAGAAACACCAAAGTGACTAGAAACTGTATAATAATCTCAATAACTGGAACTCTGTGGCTAAACTGTGTGGCCCTAATTGCCTTGTGCTCACAGCTGGGTGCGCCGTCAAGAACAACTAGGGACTATTGTTCTGAGTAACTTTATGAGAACTAGGCTAAAACTCATGTAACTGTGAAAGCGTACCTCACTAGGGCTTCTTCGTGCCCTTTATATAGGTGGAAACTAGGGTTTACCTTCGTACTGCTGCTATTATCTAGGGTTCCTTGGAGAAGGTCCTTGCGCTGCTATTCTTAGGATATTAGC
Source organism: Phaseolus vulgaris (assembly GCF_051622355.1). Classification (NCBI taxonomy): domain Eukaryota; kingdom Viridiplantae; phylum Streptophyta; class Magnoliopsida; order Fabales; family Fabaceae; genus Phaseolus; species Phaseolus vulgaris. Next base: position 14,356,026 of record NC_143507.1, on the reverse strand, counting down.
GTATCTGGCCCATGGACTTCCCTTATCTGGAGTGCAATGAATAACCTTGCGGCCGCTTGGGCTCTAACTTGAGCGTTGTATCTCTCGTGCCATCATGCTATTAGGTGCCCTAATTAATCACGTGTCATGCATGCAGCCTTCCTTGGAGATCTTTTATGAGCACGTGGGCATTGCCACGTGCCTCCTTTGATCGTTTATTCTGTGCAGAGGGTCCCACAGTGCCGCCACCCAACTTAGGGTTACTCCACCGTGTGGGCCCCCCTTTCTGTGAAATACTCATGTCATGCGGGTTGACTCTTCGGGCGATGTCCGCTTAGGCGATGTCTTACTTAGGCGATATCTTGCTAGGTGATGTCTTGCTTAGGCGATGTCTTGCTTAGGCGATGCCTTCCTCTCGGGCGGTGACACGTCTCGGCGATAACCGATTACGTATACTGCAGAACGCCGCTTCTACACGCGGCGACTACGTTGACTTCTTGACCACCTACCCTTCTCTTGTCCACGTCATCATACCTGATGACCCGGCCGATACACAAGCCCCCCAGTCTTGAGCTGATAACTTGTTTTCAGCAAAAAGACTAAAGCTTGCCCCCTGCTGCCCTTGCGGCGTTTTGATGACGTGTCATCCTCCGACCGATTGACGTGACATTTCTGCATTGCCGGCGCAACGTACCCTCTCAAGGACTCTGATGATATGATATTCTCTGAGCGAGACGGATGGCACTTTAATTCGTACCTTTACCTCACGACACGTGGCCCAGTCATAAGGCGCATCTTGAAAACCCCGCACCTCAACTTACTGACTCTACTTCTTTCGCATCTTTCTTGCACTATTCATCTTCTTCTCAAGAACTTCCCCTGTGTTCTTTCTTTGCCAACCCCTTCTTCCACTCTACTGCTGAGCCCTTCCTCTTTGCTCTTTAGCTCCTTCACAGATAGCACGTACTAAGATGTCCGCCAACCCTTCTTTCTCCAGAGTGGTTTACAAGGATCTTTACCCATGGGCTTCGAGCGAACTTCTCGATGAGTACTCTTGCTTACTTTCCACCAAGGCCATAAGGGAACACAAGGGGGATCCATGTTCCTACGATCACCGTGCCTTCGCTAAAAGGCATGATGACGACATCACCGTGCTTCCTTGCACCTTAGGGGAGCCGGTGTGTGGGGATGAACGATCCAATAATGGGGTCCCCTTTTTCTATTTTTACCAAGTAGTCTTTAAGTGTGTCGGCGTACGCCTTCCCTTTTCTAGGTTATCAGAGATGAACACTACCCCAACCCAACTGTATCCTAACAGTTGGGCCTTCGTGAAGGCCTTTGGCATTCTGTTTGGCTTCCTTGGATGTGCACCCTCCATAGATATTTTCCTTCACTTCTTCGAGGTGAAGAGGCAAGGAAATAACCTATGGGTGACTCTTAGTAACATTCCTGGCAGGATTCTTTTGACTCCTTTCCAGCAAACCTTCAGGGAGTGGAAAGGTAGATTCTTCAAGGTGTGTTGTTCCAGCCTTGCGCCTTCTGCTCTAGACGGCTTGATGTGATTCCACTAGTCATATAGAGAATGATTCTTGACATTCTTAGGAATCACCTTGAGCTGGACATTATTGAGGCACTTTTCTTAGTCAAAGTTGTTTCAAAATCTTTAATGTATGCTTCTACCATCCTATGTCCTTGAGGAAGCCTTTGGAACTTCAACAAGTGTTCCTTCCTAGAAGGAGGAACAAACCTCGCGCGCATACACTCTTTCAAAGCATTCCAAGAAACCACGGGAGGTTTCTTGCGATATATAATGTCCATTACAATTTTATGCCACCATTCTTTGGCATAGCCCACAAAGGATGAAGAAACTATCCTAAGTTTATCGTCATCTTGGACCTTATACACATGAAAATAATGGTCAACCTTAGTCTCCCAATCTAAATACACATTAGGATCACTATCACCATTAAAACTAGGGACTTTTTTACAAGCAATGTTGAACACTTGGTGATATCTTTGGTCACGGTTATAGCTCTCTTCATGAGAATGATGGTGATGCCTCCTTCTTCTATGTTCTTCTTCACCAAGGACTGAAGGTTTGGAAGGAGAATGCTGCTTGTAAGATGCACCACTTGAATAGCCAGCCATTTTGCAAATGAAAAACAGCAAACACACAAAAACAGGAAACAAGTTAAGAAACAAAATTAGCAAAAACAGTGAGCTTGGTAATGAAATTGCCGAAGGGAATTGAGGCAGAAAATAGGTCACTCTCAAAGAAATAATGTCCTTGCACCAATCTGATCTTGAGGTCTTGGAATCCTCAAATGAAAGATGTCAAAGCAAGCACACCAATCTCAAAAGCAACCACCACAAAACCAAAGAAACAATAAAGACAAACAAGAAAAGGTATAAGCAAAGAAAGGTAATTGCAAAAGGAAAACTATATGTAAGACAAACTCAAAGAGTAAAGAATGAAAGAAAATCAAGAAAATAAAGAACTCAATGAGAAAGTAGGCACACAAAAGAAAACTTAAGGAAAAGCACTAGAGTAGATGAAGAAAACAAAAAATTAGCTACTGGAAAATTTTATTTTTTAAAATGCAAACTGTGCTTGATATTCACTGATTTAACTGGAATGATGTAGAGCGAACTGGATTATGAAAATTAAACCACAGAAACTTCAAGATGTTAACTCAATAATGGCACTGGAATCAATTAAAAACAGTAAGCCAATTAATTGAGATAAATTTTTTAAAATCGCTGCCAGATTACCATAATCTTTTCGGCAGAATTGTACACTTTTTTTGTTTTATTTATCATTTTTTGTGTACTTTGAATTTTTGAATGATTATTTTTTCTAATCTTTTCTAACACTTTGAATATCACAAATCCATAATTTCAGAATTTTCCAGTGAGTAAATCAATTGCAATAAGGAAAAACAGTAAGCACTCTTTTTCAGAAACAGAGGAATCCTAATAGGAATAAAAAACAGAATTATGAACTAGTAAAGACATAATGGAAAATGATGTATTGGAACTTGTATAGGTCTAGAATACAAGTATGAACTCAATTCTAAAAAGAAAATGCACAAAGGATCAACACCAATTCAGAAAATTATATGACACTAAAGCAAGAAACAATCAAAAACAATAAAAGTACTACTAGAAGTAATGACAATTATGGAATAACATGACTAAGACAAAACTTGACATGATTACAAAATTAAAAGACATATGACAAAAAATAACAACAAGTGAAAGGAAGCTTAAGGTAAACTCTAGGAAGGAGAATGCCATTCCAAAAGAGCAACCATACTCATGAATAATGAGTGTCATAAACCTTTTCACAAGCACTTGGTGTAACAAAAGAAAAACAACAAGAAAACTCAATTAACACCTAAAACAGAAACTTAAATTGCAAGAAAAATTAAAGAGCTCTTGAAATTAAAGTGCACACAACTCAACAATTAAACAAGAAGAACCTAAGACTCATGATACCACATGATGTGATTCCACTAGCCATATAGAGAATGATTCTTGACATTCTTAGGAATCACCTTGAGCTGGACATTATTGAGGCACTTTTCTTAGAGTTGGATCATTGTTCTAAGACAAGAACTCACCAAAAACTAGTACCAAATCCCAAACTCATTTGGATGTTCCACATGTTGTCAAATTGAACCAAAAGAGATGGATGAAAGGCAAAAACACTAATTAATCAACACAAAATAGTAGGGAATCGAATCAAATTGCTGGAATTGAAGAAGAAAAGATGAAAAACAGCCAAGAAAACAAATGAACCATAGCTACACAAAACAAGCTGAAATTGCCGAACCAAAACAACTAGGAAACAAGCTAAGACAAGGAAATTAACAAGATAAGAAAGGAAGGAGAAGAGAATGCTCATGAAGATGGATGAATGATGAATGATCTCGCCACCAGAAGTGTGGTTGCTCCTAGATGAGAGTGTTGCCGCCACTTGAGGACACCATGGATCCTTCAAGATAAGACTAGAGAAGAAGGCTCAAAAGCTCTCCAATGCTCACTCCAATTTTGAGTATAGTTTCTTTAGATAAATTCAAATCTGAATTTTACAAAGAGAGCACCTCTATTTATAGCCTAAGGTGCTGAAATGCAAGCAACACAAATTCAAAAATTCCCTCCTAAAAAGCTTCTAGAATTGGCGCCTAAAACAAAGCATGAGGAAGGTGTGATCCCTTCTCTCATTTTGGCACCTCCTTATTTACTCCTACACCTATCTACTAACACACACCCCCTAAGACTCCTAACTAAAGACTAAAAGATGCTTTAACAATAGAGGTTTCTAATGTTTCCCTCTAAGCACCTTTCTAAACAATATTTATTTAATACTTGGCCTTGCCCTTCATGGGATGGACTTAGGGCTTTTGTGGGCTTTGGCCTTCTTGGGCTTGGGCTTGGGCTTTATCTTTTGCAAAGATTAACAAGAAAAACTTTAAATGTGAAGGCGAATGATCTTGTTCTTCATTATAAAAAGCCACCTTTAGTTGATTCTCATCACGACTTTCCTTTGTATTGGACAAAGGACGCCCGAGCCTTAAAAGCTAAGCCTCTCAAGAAGCTGTCCCCAAGGGATCAGGAGGCTTGCAAGATCCTGGCGGGCGCTGGAGGTTTCAACGCGGCTGCCTTGATAAGTTTAGAGTATAACGCCGAGCTTTTGGGGAAATACATATGTGTGTGAGGCTTTCCTTATGACCTTCATTTTTTCTGTTTTTGCTGGATTTTTTGTATGATTTTGCTTGGAAATACTTTGTTTCATTTCTGTCTCTTACTGTACTTTGCTCCTTTTTATGTAGGTTCGAAGATAAACGATCGTCGGAGGGCATTGCTGACTCAGGCTTTGAGGTTCGGAGACGAGGCTTCTTCGTCATATTGCTCAAACTCTGGGGGCCACTGATGAGCGATATGTTCTCGCTTCTTGTGCAACATTAGGATGTGTGCGTAGGGTTATATTTTCATCTTGCACTTGTCATAAACTCCGTTTGTAACCCTAACGCTGGTTTACTTTTCCTTTACGTTAAATGTTGTTCGACTTATTTTGCATGCTTACGTTCTTTGCCATGTCGCGCGCGTTACCTCTGACATTCCCTTCGTTATGCTTGGCGTGAATTCTTTAGATAGCGTTTGCTTGTTTCCTAATTCCTTAAATACCTTACTCATGATCACTTCTCCCATGGCTCTGCTCGACCTTCGATTTTCGTGCGGGATGCCCGCTCGTTTGAGCTTTCTTATTCGAACCCTCGGTATTTTCGCCCCCCGAGCTTATTGGGATAGTCGATGATGTCTTTCTTGTAGCGGTGTCAGATCGCCTGGTTTCTCCTTTGGCGATGATACTGCCGGTGGTCGCACATGTTGAAGACTGCCTCTGCGCGACCGACGACTATGCGTACTTCTTGGTCCCGTTATCGCCCTTGATGACTCGACTGGCGTGCGGGTTGTGATTCTTTTGCGCCCACGCTGGTTACTGACTTGACACTTCACCAACCCCCCCCCCATCAAATGACACGTGGACTCATCGATGGTTGTTATTTCGTGTCGTTTGCGCTTCCCGTAACATTCGAAACTCTAAACTTCTCGCGCCACTCCACTGTTACATTATCTTTCTTCTTCGCTTTCAAACTTTCGATACGCTCTGATGAACGCTTCGTCTCCCTAATCATCATTTCCTCACGCGCTCCTTCGATCATCAAAAAGGTAAACCTTTTATCACTTTCGTTAGTGCTCACCGCATTTTAATTGGCTTGCATCATCCCTTAACTGCTTGGAGCATACGTTGTGGGCTGTTTGTTCTCTGTTTTGCTTTTTCTTGCGTTTTAGGTTTTTCTTTCCCTTTCTGCGACCCCCTTTGTTCATGCTGATTTCCCTTTCCGTTTCGAATCGAATCATTCTTTTTATCGACCCTCCGCTTTCCTTTTCTCATTCTCCTTTCGTCTTTCCTGCAGTTTTCGATGGCTCGTACAGGGGCCACACCAAACAACCTTGCCCCCTCTCGAAACCCTCCTCCAAAATCTCGCAGACAACCTTCGTCAGGAAACCCCTCCATATCTCGTAACCCACCTAGGGATCCTGCCATCCTTTCAAACCGGGCTCAGAGGCCTGCGCCCTCTCGTCCTAACCAATCACAATCAACTCCCCCACAAACCAGTGCCACCACACGCCCCATTCCTGATTACAAACTGTTGTACTCATGGGCTCCTCCAGCTCTGCTGAACGAGACTTCCTTGATTAACTCTGAGGCCGATATTCTTCGCTTGAGAGATAAGACCCACCTCACCTTTCATAAGGAGCATGACGACAAGGTTGTTATTCGTCATTGTCCTCCTGGGGAACCTGTCTGTACTGATAACGATGGCAACGACGGCCACCCTTTCTGCTTCATCTATGCAACCGTGTTCAAGAAGGTTAAGCTCAGGTTCCCCTTCACTCATTTTGAGAGGGAGCTCCTGACCGAGCTTGATATTTCCCCTGCCCAGCTGCATCCCAACGACTGGGCGTTTGTCAGGGCATACCAAATTGTTTGTGCGCACCTAGGCCATCCAGCCTCTGTAGATGTGTTCTTGTTTCTGTTCGAGGCTAAAAACCCAGGGGATCGCCTATGGGTAAGCTTCAATGGGATTGCTGGGAGATCCATCCTTTCCATCTTCCAGCAATCTTATAAGGATTGGAAGGGTAAGTTTGTTCGTGTTTGCTGTAATGATCAGGATCCTATGCTTCTCGATGGGTTCCCCTTGTACTGGGTTAACAAGGGAAAAAAGGATTCCAAGGATCATTTTCGGAAAGCTAGGAGTCCAGAGAAGATGGGGGAGCTTGATAGAGACTTGTGCAACTTCTGGAAAGAAGTTGCCTCCACCAATACCACCTTATCCACCCCCTCAATCATCAAGTTCGAATTCTATGAGGATCAACTAGACTTTTACATAGGTCTGCCCCTCTACTCTATCTGGATTTCTCTTCCTGTGCCAAGTCTGCTTTACTCTTTATCAAACTTGTTCGTATTACATTGTCTTGTGTTTATTCTTGGTTGCTCAATTCCTGTATTACCCATTTACCTGAAACTGAACTGATGTGTAAACGTTGATCTCTTTGTGCAGATACAATGTTGGGGAAAGATCATATGGCCAGGCTGTGCTCTATAGCCAGGCGCCACCAACTCGCTGCGGGCTCTCAAACCGTCCCGAATTCTATAGCGGAAGCCGCCGTTGCTCGAGGCGAGCTTCCTCCCGTGGGCTCACCTTCCCTCGTCGCCCCTCCCGCCCCTGCGAGAAAGAAACTGCCACCAAAGAGGGCCAAGAGGAAGATTCCCACAGTTGTGTCGGATGAAGAGGAGGACGAGAGTACTGAAGATGGGCTTGTCTGTAAAAGGAACAGGGCGACCACCACTGAGCCGCCAGCAATCGAAAGTGCAGGCCTAGATTACGCAGAGAATCCCCTCAGCGCCTCCACACCCTTTGAGAGCGCTGGGGATACTCTGTCGTCAAATACTTCAGCTATTGGGGGCATTCTGAAGCAAGCTGTGGATGTTCAGTCGTCCTCCCTACCTATAGTGGAGCCAAACGTATCGCCGCCACGTCCTGATGTTTCCCTGGTCATCCACACTTATGAAGGTGGCGGCGAGAACCAACCTTCGACTCCTCTCCCAATCCCTGCTCTTCCAGCCCCTGTCGAGGAGGTCTTGAAAGCCCACGCCGCTTACCTTAGCGCTATGACTATCGAGTGCGTAGAGAAACGCCTTTACCAAATGATGGGCGAGGCTTTAAGGGACTCCTTGAGCCAGTATGAATCCGAAACCGGTGCTGCGAAGGACCAAGTCCAACAACTTAAGCGTGATCTTACGATGCGGGGATTGGAGTTTTCGCGGTTAGAGAATGCTCTGAAGGACGAGTTGCGGAGCGAACGTAAAAACAGCGCTGAACTAGACAAAAAGCTCAACGTCAAACTCTTAGAGGTCACCGAACTCGAGGGCAGACTCGTGCATCAGCAGGAGAAGATAGCGGACTTGGAGGAGACTCTCAAGGCTAAAAAGGCCTACGCGGATGAGCTTGAGGCCAAGTCAATCGAGAGGGAGGATCTGCTGGGTAAAATCGAAGCTGACAAGGATCAAAAGGCCAAGGAACTGAGTGAGAAAGATAAGGAGCTGAACGAGTCTGCAGCAAAGCTTGCCCAGGCGCTTGAGGAGAACGAAAAGCTGAAGAAACAAATTGAAGAACTCGACCTCAGCGCCGCAAGCGTTCTGACTTCCGGATTCGCACTACAAGAAAAATTAGTTTTAGTGACAAAAGGTTAATGATAAATATAATATTTGTCACTATTAATATATTATTTGTGACTATTTTTTTTCTTGTCACTAATATTGTTTATAATAGTGACAAAACTAAAAAAAATATCACAATAAATATATTAAAAAATTAATAACACATATCATAAATAATTACTAAAAAATTATTTTTCTTAAAATAAAAATATAGTTAATAAAAAAAATTTGTTCTGCTTTAGTTTTGAACTCATGACTCTTTAATGAGGTAAAATGGTAAGTTTAGCATTTCCACTATACCACTTTAGAATTACTATGAAATTTGTGCCAATAATAATATGTAATAAATTCATTCTTACGTGTATAATACAAAATCTAAACATATATAAAAAATTATAAAATTTATATTATTTTATATTTGAATTTATGATCTTCCTTTTTAGAAGTAAACATTATTTTTATTTTGTGATAATGTAATTAATAGTGATATATAAAATTGTCACTATTTGTATATTAGTTGAGTATATTTTAATTTGTCACTATTTGTATATTAGTTGCAACTATCTTTAATTTGTCACAATTGTTTTATTAAAAATGACAAAATATGCATGTCATAAAATAATATAAATTATTAAATTTATATTATTTTATATTTGAATTTATGATGTTTCTTTTTATAAATAAATATTATTTTTATTTTTGATAATGTAATTAATAGTGATATATATAAAATTTGTCACTATTTGTATATTAGTTGTGAGTATATTTTAATTTGTCACTATTTATATATTAGTTGCAAGTATCTTTTATTTGTCATAATTGTTTTATTAAAAATAACAAAATATGCATGTCACAAATAATTATTCATTAATATAAAATATCATATGATAAATTTATTTTTCTTTAGATAAGAATATAATTGATATTTTTTTTAATGCTTATAAAGTAATAAGGATGATATAATATTAATTTTCATTATTATTATTATTATTATTATTATTATTATTATTATTATTATTATTATTATTATTATTATATCACTAGTACTTGTTAATTTTTTTTCTATTTTAAAATTTGAACATCATCTTTTATTCAAGAAACAACTTTCTCTTTATTGTGTCACTTTACAATTCCAATACTTATTTTAATACATTTATCTATTTATTCATATCTTAATACATTTTATTATAATATTAGTTAAAAATATGTTTACTTCAAATTTAAATTTAGCATATAAAATTTTAACCACCTAACTATTCTTTCTTTCTTTTTATTTCTCTTTCTCTCTTTCTATATATTATTTATATAAGTAAATAATAGTTATGTAGATAGATGTATGAAAATAAATAGATAGATATGATTCATAAGAATAAACATAATTAATAACAAAATTTGTTTTAGAAAATATCTAAATCAACAATTTGCATCCAACTTTTATCTAATCTCATACCTTTCAAGACTTTGTGTAAATAGTGTATAGTGAAAACTAAGTTACCTTACACCTCTGTAGTTAGTTTATTTTTAGTGTTTATTCATGGGTCTCTACTGTAATAGGTCAAATCTATCAAATTAATTGATTTCTAGTATGATTCACTAATTTATAGGGAGATATGTTGGTATACTGGTATATTTGGATAAAATCTTTAGTGAAACAATATCTTTTACTAAATCAGTGTTACCTGATTTATCGACGTCTCATTCGCATTTGGCGGAGCATAGTGATAACTTGTGACGAGCTTCCATAACTATCATTGTTGCCATTCACTGTGCTTTAAATGTGTTTTGACACGATTGGTTGGTCACCGAGACCCCGAGTGACTGACTCGTCCGGTATTGACCGATACATTAACAATTTGAGTACTTATACAACTAATGTATTAAAGTGAAAATGAAAACATATAAATAGAATTCATGAAATTATAGAATAAATAATTAAAAATACATAATTCATCAATTTCTTTTCAATTTAACACTCTTTTTATTTGATTTTGTTCTTCTTTTTCTTCATACTTTATAAATAATATAGACTTATACTATTTATTAAATTTTATTTTTTTTAAAAATAAAATTTATCCTTATCTTTAATATATTTTATATTGTTAATTTGTTTAGAAAAACATGTTATAAAGTTTGTTATTAAAGTCATACTATATAATATGATTATATTTATTAATTTATTATTAATAAGATAATATAATTATATATAATTATAAAATATCATTGATTAAGTACAATTTTTTTTATTATATATAAATGCATAAATATAGAGAATAAGAAATTAATCTCTATTTGTAGGTTTTTTTGTTATATGTTAAAATATTCAAAGATAAGTTTAGAAATGATACTTCAATCAGTTATAACTATATCAGTTATAATGTATATTGTACATATCGGAGTTGTTTGGATTCTAAGAAAATAATATATCTCTAAATAAGAAGTTAGTATTTAGATTTATTATAAGAAAAATACAATTATTCTCTTTAGGAATTAGGTTTATCAAATTATTAATGTTGTTTTACAAAAATATATACTAAACATTGTCATTAACATCGTAATATATAATATATAATTATTTAATTATAATTATTACTTTATTATGGATAAAATAATATATTTAAATAAATAAATACTAAAATGTGAATATAACTATATTTAAGTTAATATATAATCAACACCTATTTTTAAATAAAATAAGATAATTAAGTATTACTTTATAAAAAATATAAAAAAAGTAACCTTATTTATTAAAATAAAAATTATAAATTTATTTAAAAATATATAAATATATAAATGTTATTAAAAGTATAAGAAAAATAAATATTTATTTTAAAATTATAAAAGTTTGAATAACATTTAACATGATTTATAATGAGATAATTAAATTTCTTTTAAATTAAATTATAAAAAAGGCATGTTTTTTTAAATAAAATTGAAAAATAACTGATGTTATTTTGGACTTTTTAGATGGATCCAGCACATATGTAACCCTAGAATTAAACTTCTTCTCAATATTACTCAAAGACTTATATTTGTGGACATCTAAAATTGAAGCAGTTATTCTCCTGATACTTGAAGCAGTTATCTTCGTGCTCTCTGAAGTTGCAGGAAGAGGATCCTATTCTCAGTTTTTTTTTTGTTTTCATGATTTATTGGTAAGTCCAGACCTAATTGGTTACTTAAGACCTTTTTTTTTGCTTCCCTTTGATAGAAGACACTCAAGGCACTATCGCATTTTCCTTTCTTTTCATCATAGATTCCTCAATCTTTCACGGCACTGTCACATCTCCGGGTAGAGTGAACTGCGTTTTGCAACCGCAGACGCTTTTTACGACGAAAGTGGAGGAGCATTGAGGGATTTCTTGTACGAGGGTTTTCGGAAGTGGAGGAGGATCCTGTTGGAGGAAGGAAGGTTGCGATGTTTGGGAGTTTGTTATTATTCTTTCATTCTTTGTTGCAAATAATATTTACAAGTCCAAAATTTAATTAGTGAAAGTTGTATCAATACATACAGATCAATATTGCCTCCTGTTATTTGAGTTTTTAGCAATTTTTACATCTTTGTTTTATTCTTTATTATTACTATGTAAGTTGAAATTCTTTCGTTCTACAAGTGAAATGTAATGGATTCAGTTATTTGTGTTCCTATGCTCTCTATGCAATTTCGTGTCTTATTTGTTATGTTTTTTTTCTCAAGTCCGCAAGAACATCATCACAAGGAAATTTTTTTATCACTGTTATCCGGTCTTCTCTTAATACTAATAATGATTCAATTGACACATTTAAAATGTTAAAATTGGGCCAAAATGATTTTATTGCTTACTTTCAATACTTATTTCCAAAATCTTTACTTTGTTTAATCTCCTCCTCATTTAACAGTTGAAATGTTCCATTAAGTTGTATTAATAATTAAAATCAATTAATAAAATATTAATAATTAAAATCAATTAATAAAATAGTAATAAATTAAAATCAATTAATAATAATAATTAATAATTAAAATCAATTAATAATTAAAATCAATTAATAATAATTAATAATTAAAATCAATTAATAATAATTAATAATTAAAATAAATTATTAATAATTAATAATTAAAATAAATTATTAATAATTAATAATTAAAATAAATTAATAAATAATTAGTACATAAAAATTGACATTAAAATGATATTAATTATTAATTATAAATTATTGACAACTAATTTATTTTTATTCTCTTATACATTTGTGATAACTTGTTATTGTCACTATTACAAAAAGATATAGTGACAATTAATTTATCACTAGTGTCTTATATACTTGTGATATTTTTTGGTTGTCACTATTACATTGAATTATTTGTGATAAGTATTATTGTCACAATAGAGTTTAGTTTTAGTGACATTTAAAATTATTGTCACAAGTATGATAGTGATAACAGCACTAGTGACAATGTAATTATTGTCACAAGATATTAATAGTGACATATTTATAAGTTTTAGTGATGAATGTTTATATCACTAAAACTAATTTTTCTTGTAGTGTCGGCGCGGCCTTGGAGCAGTTCGCTTGTACTTACCCCAACTTGGACCTCTCCCAGTTCTCAATTTGCCATGAAGTGGTAAACGGAAAAATTGTACCCTCAGATTAACGTTTTCATTTGACGTTTTGTTTAGAAACATTCTGAAAGACTTATATATTCGACCTCTGTCTATGTGCAACGAATCTGTTTGTAATGACTTCTTTTATTCGGACCGTGTTAACATATGCACATGGTTTATCTTTTATCTACTGTGCGATCACTTGATAACTTGGTGGGCTTTCACTTAACCCAATTAACTTAGCGCAAACTGATGCTTAATTTTTTGGAAATCAACTTATCTTAAACAACCGGTTAGTCTATAGCAATAACATTTGGTACGAAATTACTTACTGAGCAGTAGGCGGGAATTATTTTTAGCATCTGAAATCTCGCTTGCCTGATCTGCCAAGTGACATGTGTATTTCTAGGTCATCGCCCAAAACTTTGTTGGCCTGGTTCTGCACTGAGGACTTTCGAACTTGCCTCAACTTGCTTTAAGCAAAGAGGTCTTGCATCCTGTTCTTTCCTGAACTCACTCGAGGGTGAGGAGGACTTTTTCTGATAACTATTAACTGACCTCAGCTTCGCTCGAGGGCGAGGAGGATTTATCTCTGGTGCCTCAACTTGCCCAGGGGCTACCTTTTCCCTGGATGCACTGAGGACTTTTAATCTTATCTTGCCTGAACTCATTCGAGGGTGAGGAGGAGGGGGCATCCCGAAGGAATCCCTTAACCCCTGCTCAAGGACTATGCGTCCGTATTTTAACTGGTACCGGGGCTAGCTATTCATACTTGAGGAGGGGGCGTCCCGAAGGAATCCCTTAACCCCTGCTCAAGGACTAGGCATCCGGATTTTAACTGGTACCGGGGCTAGCTATTCATACTTGAGGAGGGGGCGTCCCGAAGGAATCCCTTAACCCCTGCTCAAGGACTAGGCGCCCGGATTTTAACTCATACTGGATATACCTATCATCTTGCTCTGAACTCTCGCCTATTCTCGTTCTTGGCGAGTAGGACTTCTTAATCTGTTCTCGCCTAAACTCGTTCTTGGTGAGTAGGACTTCTGATCTATTCTCGCCTAAACTCGTTCTTGGCGAGTAGGACTTCTGATCTGTTCTCGCCTAAACTCGTTCTTGGCGAGTAGGACCTTTAATCTGTTCTCGCCTATACTCGCTCTAGGCGAGTAGGACTTTTTATTCTGTTCTCGCCTATACTCGTTCTAGGCGAGTAGGGCTTTGAAACTTAACTTTCACCTCCGATTGCCGGGTGGTGACAAGGATTTAAAAACTTTATCCTTGTGCTTCCGATCGCCAGGTGGCGATGAGGTCTTAAAATCTTTATACTAGTGCCTCTGATCGCTGCTCGGCGATGAGGACTTAAAATCTTTATACTAGTGCCTCTGATCACTGCTCGGCAATGAGGACTTAAACCTTATCTTTCACCTCCGATCGCTAACTGGCGATGAGGGTTTACAACTTAACTTGTGCCTCCAATCGCCAAGCAGCGATGAGGAATTTATCTTTCACCTCCGATCGCCAACTGGCGATGAGGGTTTGCAACTTAACTTGTTTGTCCCCGATCGCCAAGTGGCGATGAGGCTTTAATTTTGCGCTAAATTTGGAAAACTTAAAAGGGGTGAGCATGCTTACTTAAACAACTTGGGAAACTTGATAGACTCGAACTTTCTTTATTGGGTGGCCTCATTAAAAAACCCTCCTCAGGGAAAAAGAGCGCCACCTTGAAAAACTGTTTTCACTTAACTGTTCAAGTTAACTGCTACTTACAATGTTTTAACTGTAATAAAACTTGAGATGGGTAGCGTTCCAAGTGCGAGGAATCGCCCCTCCTTCCAGCGTTTCCAAACGGTAGGCACCGTTCCCGAGTGCTTCAGTTATTCTAAACGGTCTTGTCCATTTGGGTGACAATTTGTTCTGCATCTCGTACTGGTGGGCCTTCATCATCACCAGGTCGCCATTTCTGAATTGCCTTGGCCTCGCCCTAGAATTGTACTTGCGCTCAACTCTTCTCTTTATTGCTTCAGCCTTCACCCTTGCTTCCTCCCTGACCTCATCCAGCAAATCTAAATTTATTCTCCTTTTTGCGTTCGAGTCTTCCGCCACGAAGTTCTGGAATCTTGGCGAGCTTTCCTGGATTTCAACTGGGATCATCGCATCGCACCCGTACACCAAACTAAACGAGGTTTCGTGGGTTCCTGATTGTTCAGTGGTAAGATAGGCCCATATTATACGGGGAACTTCCTCAGCCCAAGATCCTTTGGCCTTCTCCAATCTCCTTTTCAAACCTCTCAGTAAAACCCGATTAGCTGACTCCACCTGCCCATTCGTGTGGGTGCTCCACAGAAGCAAACACCTGTTGTGTTCCGATATCCTCGCACAGCTTCTTCAACAGGTGACTCGCGAACTGAGTCCCGTTATATGATACCAAACGCTTGGGCACACCGAAACGACACACAATATTTTTCCATACGAAATTTTGAATCTTGTGCGCGGTATCTGGGCTACTGGTTCTGCTTCAATCCACTTCGTGAAGTATTCGATTGCCACAACCAAATACTTCATCTGCCTAATCGCCAACGGGAAGGGTCCCAGAATATCGATTCCCCATGTGTGGAAAGGCCAGGGGATGTAGATTGACTTTAGCTCTTCCGGGGGCGCCTTGTGCCAATCGGCGTGCTGCTGGCACTGCTTGCAACGCTGGGCATATCTCTTGCAGTCTTCCCTCATTGTCGGCCAATAATAACCTGCACGGATAGTTCTCGTCGCCAAGGCCCGACCTCCGATGTGACTCCCACAAATTCCTTCATGGAGCTCGGCCATGATTCTCATGCACTTCTCTCCATGCACACATACTAAAAGGGGGTGTGTGAACCCGAACCTGTACAACTCGCCATCGATGAGGGTGAGCTTGCTGGAGTTCTTTTTTACCTTTCTAGCTTCCGTCGAGTCCATTGGGAGTACGCCATCTGCCATGTAACGTTGGTATGGCGTTATCCATGTGTCTGGCTCGTGGACAGCGCAAACTTGTGTTATCTTTGTCTCTTCCACTGGATGCGCTCTAACCCTTGGTGTCCTCAAGGTCTCCTGAGTTAAAGACTTATGACCCCTCGCCATCCCTTCCATTGACTTGCAGACTTGGAGAACTTGGTGGTCCGTCACGAACGCTCGAGGTGTCTTCAGGGTTTCTTGTATGACAGTCCTCTGCCTGCCCCCTTTGCCCGAACTGGCGAGCTTGGCTAGCAAGTCAGCTCGGGCGTTCTGCTCTCTTGGCACATGCACTACTTCGAACGAAACAAAAGACCTCCTCAACTCCTGCACATATTCCAGATAAGCTGCCATCTGCGGATCCTTAGCCTGGAACTCGCCAGATACTTGGCCCGTGATCAACAATGAATCGCTCTTGGCCATCAGCACCCTTGCTCCCATCTCCTTTTCCAACAAGATACCAGCGATCAAAGCCTCATATTCTGCTTGATTATTGCTGGCTTTAAAGGAAAACCTTAGGGATTGCTCTATCAACACGCCGTTGGGTCCTTCCAAAATAACCCCGGCCCCACTACCCAACTGGTTAGAGGACCCATCCACCGAGAGCACCCAACGAAAACCATCTCCGGCGTTCTGCACTGTTTCAGAGGATAGCTCGACCAGGAAGTCAGCGAAGACTTGCCCCTTGATCGGTCCCCGGGGCTCATACTTGATGTCGAACTCTGACAACTCTACCGCCCATTTTACCATTCTCCCAGCCACATCTGGTTTCTTCAGAACCTTCTGGATGGGTAAGTCGGTTATCACCAACACTGTAAAGCTCTGGAAGTAATGGCGCAACACCACTGCCAGCGCTGCTTTCTCCAAAGCCTGATATCTCACTTCTGGGCCCTGCAACACCTTGCTAACAAAATAAACGGGTTTCTGAACTTGATCTTGATCCTGGACGAGCACCGCACTCAGCGCCTTCTCGGTTACGGCGAAGTATAACCTGAGGGGCACTCCCATTTGAGGATTGCACGGAACCGGCGGGCTCGCCAAGTACTCCTTGAGCTTCACGAAAGCCTCTTCACACTCCTTCGTCCAGACAAACCTATTATTCCTTTTCAAGCACTGGAAATACGGGTGGCCCCTCTCTCCACTAGCAGACACGAATCGCGACAGGGTGGCCATCCAACCTGTAAGCTATTGCACCTCCTTAACAGTAGCAGGGCTCCTCATCGCCAAGATGGCTGCACACTTATCAGGATTTGCTTCAATTCCTCTTTCGGTCAAGAGGAAACCTAAGAACTTTCCTGCTTCCATGCCGAAAATGCACTTCTCAGGGTTTAACTTCAGTTTATATTTGGCTATCGTAACGAACAGCTCCTCCAAATCAGCAATATGCTGGTTTTTTTCCAGGGATGTTACGACCATATCGCCAACGTAAGCTTGCACGTTCCTCCCAAGCATAGGTGCAAGCACTTTATCCATCAGCCTCTGGTACGTGGCCCCCGCATTCTTCAGCCCAAAAGGCATCACCTTGTAGCAATAGCACGACTTCTCCGTCATGAAGGCAGTTTTTTCTTCATCCATGGGGTGCATCTTAATTTGGTTGTACCCTAAGAATGCGTCCAAGAAACTTAACAATTTACACCCCGCTGCACTGTCCACCAGGGCGTCTATACTTGGCAAAGGATAGGAATCCTTTGGACAGGCTTTGTTCAGATCTGTGAAATCGATACACATTCGCCATTTCCCATTGCTCTTCTTCACCAATACAACATTGGCGAGCCATTCCGGATACTGTATCTCCTTGATGTGGCCCGCCTCGAGGAGTTTCTGCGTTTCATCTCTGATCGCCTGTCTCCTTTCCTCATTGAATTTCCTTCTTCTTTGTCGGACTAGTTTGACTTGAGGGTCCATCGCTAAACGATGACACAAGAAATCAGGGTCAATTCCCGGCATATCCGAGGCAGACCACGCGAATGCGTCTAGATGCCTGCCTATCACCTTGGCGATCTGATCCTGCGTCTCACCATCTAACGTCTTTCCCAACTTAAAAGTTTTGCCGTTGATCTCCCTTTCGAGCCAATCTCCAACTGGCCGAGGCCTCTTCTCGCTAGCGAGCAATGCTTTCACAATGCTTGACTCCCTGGCGGTCTCCGGGCAGTTTTCCTCCTCCTCTACTTGAGCGTCGCTCTCAGACCTCGCCTCGACATCCTCCATGGTCACGTCGCCCTTGGTGGTTGCCTCTAACGCCACATCCATAACTACGTCGCCCTCGGCGGCCCCCTCTGAGGCTGCATCCACAACTCGTTGGTTTTTATGCTCAGTCTCTGCACCAAGAGGTGGTGTTGTGGTCACATGGCACACCGATCGCCTATTCTTGAGGCTGTTTTCGTATCATTTCTTCGCCTCCTCTTGGTCGGATCGGATGGTGACGATCACCCCTTCCATTGAAGGTAATTTGACCTTCATGTGTCTCGTGGAGGGTACAACTCCTATCCTATTGAGTGTTGGCCTTCCCAATAGGATATTATATGCTGAGGGGGCGTTCACGACAAGGTATATGATTTTCTCCGTGCGCGAAGCAGCCCCATCCGTGAACGTCGTTCTTAACTCAATGTATCCCCTGACTTCGACTTGATCACCCGCAAAACCGTATAAGCAGCCCCCATATGGCCTCAGCTGGTCTGTAGGTAACTGTAGCCTTTCGAAGGTCGGCCAGAACATCACATCTGCCGAGCTTCCTTGGTCGACCAAGACCCGATGAACCGTCCTCCCTGCCGTAACAAGCGAGATCACAATGGGATCGTTGTCGTGCGGCACAACACCTCTGAGGTCTTCCTTAGTGAACGTGATGTCCACATCGGGCGAGTGGTCCTCAAAAACTTCCACTGACATCACGGACCTTGCATACCTTTTACGCTGTGACGCAGTACACCCGCCATCCGAGAATCCTCCAGCTATGGTGTGGATTTCGCCGAGAACGGGCGCCTCGTGCTGCTGTCCTTCACTGCCCTCCGGTTGCGAGCCTGACGATCGTCCCGCTTGCTTCTTCATCAGGTAATCCTTCAGGAAACCATTCTTCACGAGCTCATCCAACTGATAGCCAAGCGCCAAGCAGTTGTCAATATGGTGCCCGAATGCTTCGTGGAATTCGCACCATGATTCCTTGCGAGGTCCCAGCACCCTGTCAGATTTTACCGGTGGCCTCAACCTGTCGGCTATGCTGGGCACCGCAATCAGATCTTTGAGTTCCATCACAAAGTTGTGCCTCGGTGGCCTGCTTCTTTCTCTTTCTTCCTCCACTCGACCCTTAGGTTGGGTCCTTCGTGGCTCGTAAGCGCGCTTCCTGTCTAAGTGTTTTCTTTCTGTGACGGCTTGGTGAACCCGAACGGGTTGCGTGCGTATCTGTGCCTTGGGACGCGCTGGCGCAGCGGTTGCGCACTTCTCGTACGTTTCACCTTCCGAGGCAATATGCTCTACCGCCTGTCGCCTTATTTCGACGAAGGTTTTAGGGCGACTGCGATTAAGCGTTTTACTGAAAGATCCGGGACGCACCCCCTTCCTGAATGCGTACACAATCATGGGTTCCTCCTTGGTGCCTACCTTCACTACCTGTGCCCTGAAGCGACTTATGTATTCTTTTAGGGTTTCGCCTTGGAACTGCTTGACGTCGAAAAGATCGTACGAGACTGGGGCGGGAGTTCTGTTGGTCAGATACTGCTCTCTAAATAGTTGTGAAAGTTGGGCGAAGGACGTGATGTGACCCTCTGGGAGGCTGATAAACCAATCCATAGCCATCCCCATTAAGGTGCTCATAAAGAGTTTGCACCTAACGACGTCTAAACCGCCTACCAGCAACATCTGTGTGTGGAATGCCTTGAGGTGTGCTTCAGGATCCTCCACTCCCGTGAAGGTCGCTTTGGGTCCCGTGAACGTGTTGGGAATTGCTGTCTCCAAGATTGCTTGTGAAAATGGCGTTGTGAATTCCCTGGGTGGGGATGTAGCCTCCGGCTCGTCTCTGCCACGCCATCTATGGCGTAACTCCTCGTTGGTGCGGTGGAGTTCGTCACTTCTTGTTTGAGAGGCTGTCAGGTCCGCCTGCATGCGTTCCTGTTCCACATTCGAGGCTGCCACTGCGTCTTGCAGCCCGTGCACCATGCCCATGAGTTGCTGTAGGGTCATCTCTTCACTCCTAGCGCGTGCTGGTCGGGTGGTCATGGCTCTCTGGGAATCCTCTCGACTTATCCGAGTGTTGGAAACTAGAACTGAAAGCTTGTGTGGTGGAACCAATGTTTATATCGGCCCCACGGTGGGCGCCAGATGTTCCCGCCGGTTGACCTGGGTCGTCTTTACGAGTGGCTTCTAATCACGAGCTAGAGCACCTTTGTTCTATCTTGTATATGAGTACCTGAAAAAGAAGAACAAATGGGCGCCCTCGCGGCCGTTTGCACTCCGACGCTCAAGTCAGCTAGCGAGAAACACCAAAGTGACTAGAAACTGTATAATAATCTCAATAACTGGAACTGTGTGGCTAAACTGTGTGGCCCTAATTGCCTTGTGCTCACAGCTGGGTGCGCCGTCAAGAACAACTAGGGACTACTGTTCTGAGTAACTTTATGAGAACTAGGCTAAAACTCATGTAACTGTGAAAGCGTACCTCACTAGGGCTTCTTCGTGCCCTTTATATAGGTGGAAACTAGGGTTTACCTTCGTACTGCTGCTATAATCTAGGGTTCCTTGGAGAAGGTCCTTGCGCCGCTATTCTTAGGATCTTAGCGTATCTGGCCCATGGACTTCCCTTATCTGGAGTGCAATGAATAACCTTGCGGCCGCTTGGGCTCTAACTTGAGCGTTGTATCTCTCGTGCGATCATGCTATTAGGTGCCCTAATTAATCACGTGTCATGCATGCAGCCTTCCTTGGAGATCTTTTATGAGCACGTGGGCATTGCCACGTGCCTCCTTTGATCGTTTATTCTGTGCAGAGGGTCCCACAGTGCCGCCACCCAACTTAGGGTTACTCCACCGTGTGGGCCCCCCTTTCTGTGAAATACTCATGTCATGCGGGTTGACTCTTCGGGCGATGTCCGCTTAGGCGATGTCTTACTTAGGCGATATCTTGCTAGGCGATGTCTTGCTTAGGCGATGTCTTGCTTAGGCGATGCCTTCCTCTCGGGCGGTGACACGTCTCGGCGATAACCGATTACGTATACTGCAGAACGCCGCTTCTACACGCGGCGACTACGTTGACTTCTTGACCACCTACCCTTCTCTTGTCCACGTCATCATACCTGATGACCCGACCGGTACACATAAAGATGAAAAACAAGATATAGTGAGGATGATATGCAATTGCAGAATTGAAATGGCCACAAGGTAAACATCAATGGTGGACATGGCCTCCCAAATGATGCACCATACTCATGATTATGAGTGAAACCCAAAAGCAACAAATAAGAGAACTAAGAGACAAGAAGATAAAATGGAATGGAGAAAATGGATGGAAATGGAATGAGAAAACTTATGGTGGTGGGTGAGAAATGTCACGCCACTTGGAGGGTGGCTTTGCTCCAAGATGAGTGTGTTGGCCACCACTTGAGAGCTTCCCAAATCACTCGAGATAAGATCTGAAACCACAATGCAATTCATGCACATTTAATTTGTCTTTCATGGTATTATAATTCATTTGAAAGGACCATACTCAAACGGTAATGGGTTCAAGATGAACTACATATGAAAAAGATTTCCACTGTCATTCTAAGATACTTAAGTCTTGTTGAAATATTTGTCATCTCAATGACATTCTCATGCTTATTACGAGAACCATCAAATTTCATGGTAGTTATGGTACTCATTAATGTCTCAGCAAGAGACTTATCTGTAGTTTGGAAGCGCTCTTCCACAAATCTCATAATTTTTTTTGCACTATCAGTTTTGGGAAGAGCATACTTAATATTACTTGTTATGCTCATTCACATAAATATCAGGCTAAGTTTGTTTGACCATTTTCAAGCCCTATAATGAGCTTTCTCTTAAATTTTGCTACCATTAGTAATAGTAACAGGTTTTTTAACTTCAAAGGCCAAGTCAAGATCCAACACACTTAAGTAAAACTGGACTTGTTCACTCCAATAAAAATAAAATCAATCCACTAAAGAATGAAACAGACTTAGCATGCGAATGTAAAGACACATGAACAAATACTTCAATTAACACATGCTTATCATTAAAACTTTGAGTCATAAACTAAACATACAATATAGATTCATATAACAAACAAACATTCTATGCATACTAATGTTCTCCTTTAGGTGATACATTAATACACAAAACATAATGATGCTAATAATATTAACATTATTTAATAGGACATACACATTAACTAGAAATACTTGTTATCTTTGGATATACAAATAAAACAAATAACATATACTCGCTATCAACAATCATATCCGTTAATTATAAGGACAACTAATCAACCTTTGGGTGATCAAAAAATGCCTTATAATAATGAATTTCAATTAACTTATAAACCAATAATTTAGATCCACTCTATAGGTAATTGAAATAAATTTCATCACTAATTTGGAAATAAATAAAACATGAAGATTTGATCAATTTGGCGATTACAAATCTATCATACAATTAATTCCATAAATAATATCATTCATGAACAAAATATACAAATATATATTTATGCCATTACTTTTATTTATCACTAGTGGGCACACAGGCGCTCTCGCGTATGTGTATCCGCATTTTTTATTTTTTCATTTATATATATTTATATTTAATATTAAAATTTAAAAAAAAATGTTATTATGATTTTTACATAATGATGATGATAATGTCATTTTTTAAACATAATGTATTATAAATTTATATTGTTAATATAAGTGTGTGATCGAATGAACGAATAATATCATAATATGTATACATAACATGTGAGTGATCAATCATGTAACATAGTAATTAATACATTTGGTTATGACAATCACCTTTTTATTTATAACATAATGTATTATAAATTTATATTGTTAATACACTCGCGCCTGTGTATCTGGATTTTTTATGTTTTTATTTTTATTATTATTATATGTATATTGATATTTATTTAAATGAAATATAGATTTATATGTATTCATATTTTTTAATTTTTTTCATAAACTTATGTGTATCTATATTCTATAATATTTGACAATGTATTTGTATTTTATAGTATTTGACAATATTTGTGTATCTGTATTATTTGACAACACTCCACTTATGTAGATACATATAAATTTATGAAAATAAAAATATAGATAGAGATATTGTCACACTTGTGTTTTCACGAATTTTATAATATTTACGTTAAAAATCATATTGAAAAATTAAAATTATTAATAAATCAGTTTGATTTGAAAAAAAAAAATCAAATCAAATCAAATTAAATAATATGTACACTGTTAATAAAATCAAATATAAAAACTGATTATTCAATTTAGTTTTTATTTTAATTAAATATAAAATTTAATTAAATTAATAATATTTTAAAATTCAGTTTCACACCAAACATTGGATGGACACTAATAATTAAGATGAAGCGTTGATTCAATTTTTTTTTGTTTTACCTATTTATTTATTCTATATTTTACTGATTTAGGCATTAGTATATATGAGAAAAAAAGAAGGTTCATTAGTGTCTTTATTTTAATTATTATTAGTATATGTTGGTTCTTGTTATTAATAGGATTTAGAAAAAACATGAGTTTAGTCCTATACAACTTACGCTTTAAAACATTAATTTAGTCCTCATCTTATAATACAAAATATTAAAAAATAACTAATCATAATTAACCAGTTAAAAATTTTTAAAAAAAATAATGTTTACAAAGATATATCTTTAATGACATAATAAAAGTAATTTCTCTTAGCGAGTAATATTTTATTTTTCATTTTTCACTGGAATTAAGTTGCAAATGAATCATTCATCATTAAATCTACCATTGCTTAGGAAATTGGTATTGGTATAAAGTCCTTGACGATAATAGAATTGGAACTTTAATGCTCCATCATTGATCACCATTTACCTTTAAGTTGCAAATGAATCATTCATCATTAAATCTATCTCACACAAAGTACTTTACATTCCCCTTAAGCCAAAAATTTAGTAAGATAAGTGCAATGTACTAAGATAAAAAAAAAACAAAAAAACCACATGTCTCCAACCACAGTACCAACAACATGGCATGATTATATATAGTTATTGTGCATAATGTATTTCTTTATTTTAGTGAATATTTAAAACATATAAATTTTTAACAAAATAATAATATGTAAAAGTAAAAGTGAATCTACTTTACACCATAAAATGGAAAGACTAATCTCGGTAATATTGGTAGCATGTCCATTTCCATTGTAAATGTTGTTGTGATTCTACAAACAACTTTTTCGCCCAAACATCTTCATCTCAATTTGGTCAATTTGGCTTCCATCATGACTCGCTGCAATCAAGGTCTTTTCAAACATTGAAAAGCAAGTAACTACAATGACCACACACCAAATTAGTTACAACAAACAAATTCACCTCTCACGATATAAACAATATTAAAATTGCAGTCACAGAAGGAAGGAATGAATAGGGTGCAGACATTGTTTTGTGTTGAGAAGAGTTGGTATAATAAACTTAAAAGATTGAAGGAGAAGTAAAAGTATGAGCGGAAAGTGACGAAACAAAATGAAGAACACAACAACATATCTTTATCTTAAAAGCATAAAGCTCTAATCCAGTCCACCCATAAACCCCATTTTTGGTATGTACACAATTTAAAACAGAAAAAGCTACCAAAGCGGTCATGTTGTTACTATAGTAAATACTTATACAATAGTAATAGAAAACCAAGATCTCTATAATCCCAATTGTAAAACCAACAAAGCAATTATCAAGCACAGCGACATAAAAAAAAAACTTTGCAATAAAAGAGTAAACCTTGAGAGAAAGATCTTACGGGATGAGAGGAACCAATTCAAAGCTTCAAGGCCTCACCAATGGCCTTATTGACCGAAGAGGCAAGGCACCCCTCGATCCTTCCCAAATACTCAAAGAAAAAATAATTAATGTATTACAAAAAAAGATCACATTTTCTTGTAAGGGAGACACGTGAAGCTACGTGATACTCATTGGTGGGATTGGAGGGTGCAAGGATAAAAAGCGACCAATGCTTCTTCCTGTTCCTTATTCTTTTTTTTTTCAACACTTCCTTCTTATCTTCTTTGTTATTTTCTCTAATATTTTTTTTCTCTCCGAATTTGAATAGTTACTCCCATTATTTATGCAAGTGATCTTGAAAATAAACTCTGATTTTGAAAATAAACTCCCTTTCTTTATGTAACTGAATTTGAAAATAAACTTCCTTTCTTTATGTAACTGATTTTGAAAATAAACCATCTTTTTCAATTCATAACCACTCCTCCACATCTTTTTCAATTCATAACCACTCCTCCACCTTTCTTTCAATTCATAATTGTTCCTCCACATCTCTTTCAATTCAAAACCGCTTTTCCACATCTCTTTCAATTCAAAACCGCCCCACTACGTATACCAAATATTGTAGAAAAAATAAAAAATGACACAATGACCATAATACAATAATAAAATTAAATATTAATATAAGGATAAAATGAGAAAAAAAATTAAGAACAGTTAAGAGGGGAATAAGAAATGACACTATGACCATAATACAATAATAAAATTAAATATTAATATAAGGATAAAATGGGGAAAAAAATTAAGAGCGGTTAAGAGGGGAATCCCCTTTATATATAGGTATAGATAACATTTCCCTCTTGCATGAAAATAAAATTCATGAGTTGTAGTGCAGTGGAAGATTTCATGGTTTTAGTTTGAAATAAATTCATAATGCAACGGAAATAAAGGGATAAATTAAACCTTATGTATCCTCAAACACTATTATTTTTCTTTGCAATATTTATAATTTTAAAATTAGGGTTCATAAGATTGGAAAAAACATCATTAATGGAGAATCATAAATTTGAGCAACCATGACTCTTATACCACATGTAAAATCAAAGCATACAATAATCACTACAACAAAATATCAATACAACGACCCCCACACAAAGACTGTTCAACGAAAACCATCATTAAAAAAAGAGCGGTGACAAACTTGTAATTTTAAAGCAATCGAAGGCATTTATAATAACAATACTAGGGAGGAATCGTTGTTACTATGGTGTTTTTGGCATTTATAACGACGGTTCTGGGGCTGAACCATCATTATATTGAGTTTTCAAATGCCCACACATATACACTGTAAGTCCCTCTTCTTTCACTTTCACACCTCGTTCCTTCTTCACTCTTCCACTTTTCAGTTTCTGCTCCGTCTTCACTCTTCACCACTACAACAGCCGCCGCTCGAGAGCTCCTCACTGCACCGCTCGACGTCGTGCCTTCGTTCCATCAACCTTCAAAGGGTTTGGATTCTTCAAAGCTTGAACACACTTGATTCAACACAAAACAACCTTGAAATGACATAGATGTTTATCTTAATCCATTGATTGAAGATTTGAAAATTTTGTGGAATGAAGAAGGGGCTGATGTGTTTGACGCGTTTGAAAATGAATCTTTCTGATTGCATGTAATGTTATTTTGTACTATCAATGACTTCCCTACATATGGAAACTTGTTAGGTTATAGTGTGAAAGGTTATAAAACATATCCAACATGTGAAGAGAAGACATCATACGAGCAATTGAAACACGAAAGAAAGACCGTGTATCTTGAGCATTATAGATTTCTAACAAAATACCACTTGTATCTTAGATTGGAAAAAGCTTTTAATGGATACCAAGAACATGACATTTTTCCCACTCCTTTAAGTGGCCTTGAAATTTATGAAAAGATAAAAAATGTTAATGTACTGGACCAGAGCGTTGGGCTCGGTGCTCAGGTTGTTACACTAAGATTGTGTGACAACGTAACAGAATGTCTTCCCATCAAACCTACTTTCACTCGAGATAAGGTTCTCGTGAGAGGGGGGTTGTTACAATGAGGTAGCCTGAAATGGTTTGTAAAAGGGATTTGTGATCCCTGGTAAAGGTACACCATTTCTAAGACTGAAACTATTTACTTACTCACTGTTTCTTAGCCTAGTACTGACTTGATCGTTAGAGTGCAATCAACAGGTAGGGCCCCCTCTGTTTCAAACAGAGCCACATTCCAACATCCCAAAGAAAGAGCAAATTCTCGCAGAGGCAGACGGAGTCACGACCTGCTCCCAGAGTCAACTGGTGACCAGATCAACCTGCAAAAA
The DNA here is from genome assembly GCF_051622355.1 of Phaseolus vulgaris. NCBI lineage: Eukaryota > Viridiplantae > Streptophyta > Magnoliopsida > Fabales > Fabaceae > Phaseolus > Phaseolus vulgaris. The sequence continues at coordinate 14,328,890 of NC_143507.1, read as the reverse complement.
CATTTGGCACCCACCGTGGGGCCTGATAAAACTAGGTCCCATCCACAATTATGATCAAAGCTATCAAACGACATGAGGAATACAAGGTAAGGCACCGCTAGATAGAAAGAAGGCGACAACGTTACCATGCATAAACTCATGGAGACTATCCGCACTCTTCAGCAGACAGTGGCGACATCCAAAGCTGATCATAAAAGGGTTTTGGATGAGGTTCGAGCCGAGCAGGCACTCAGGCAAGACCAATTCAAGTTCGAGTTGGATGCGTCGCGCACAGACAATGAGGAATTGTGCAGAGATCTGCAGTGCATGGGGGAACGGGCATTAGGGGAGCACAACCCACCCATTCCAGTTAGGGATCGCCCCATGCCATTCTCCCAGGCGATCATGAATGTCGTGTACCCACCCATTTCATGACTCCAAAAATGACTTTCACAGGTACTGAAGACTTCGAGGCTCACATCACAGCTTTCCACACTCAAATGATGATCCTGGGAGGAACAAACGCCATGGATTGCAAGTTATTCATGGGAACATTCTCAGGCACAACATTGGATTGGTTCATCAGTCTCCCCGATGGACACATCACCTCGTTTGATCAATTCTCTACATTATTCAAGGAACAGTTCATAGTCAACCGTGCTCCACCCCCTGTCTCTTTCGACCTTTTCGATGTGAAGCAGTACCAGGGGTAGCCCCTGAAGGACTTCCTGAATCGGTTTGGGGCACTGGTGGTAAAGTTGTACAACAAGGATGAAGCTATGATGGTGCACGCCTTCAGGAGGGGAATTCTGTCAGGGCCCTTCAGCGATTCCTTAATACTGTGTCGGCCAAAGACGTTTAGCAAAATCCGGCGTCGAGCTGTCGCCCACATCTGTGTAGAGGAAGAGGTAACGGTAAAACGAGGAAGCGTTCGACCGACAAGACCTCGGGAGAACAGTCGAGCATAACCCATGAGGGTACATGAAACTGCGACGGAGAAGACACCACCGCTTAGGCATGGATCTTACAAGAAAAAAAAAGAACCAGACTAGGGCACGAGCGCAGAGAGGCATGCCCTGTAGACACAAGTTCAGAGTAAACCTCAAGGAGCTGATCGCTTATTGTGAGTTGATTTTAGATTCATTGATTTTATGACACTTTTTAAGAATTAAGATCAAAATTCTTAGCATTTTTAAGGTGAGTCACCTAAGGAAAATCCCCACTAGACATTAACTTAACAAGTGTTAAGTAGATGTGAAGGTTAGTTTCCAAAGGTCCAAGGTAAAAACACAATTACAGGTGAAGAATGATGACAATTAGGAGCTGCAAACAAAGGCAAACAATTCGGTACAAGTGGAGGAACTTAAGGAAACATCAATGGAGTTCAATGCCTTCCAAATGATGAACTAAACTCTTGATCGAGTGCCATTCCACAAAGAACCGATTCATTAACTCAATACAAATTGGAACCAAATTCAAATACAAGAAATGAAACACAATGACTGAATATAATCAAGCTACAAATGTAGAATTAAAAAGGAAACACAAGATGAACAAGATTAACCAATTGAAATGAAAGAACAAGACAAAGGAACACAAACAACCGATTGAAATTTACTAAAACATGATTCAAAAATGGAAATGGAGATGAAATAAGAAAGACTTATGTGGTTGAAACCATGAAGGAGAAGAACATGCCACTTGGATGGTGATTGATCCAAGATAAGTGCAAGATGCCGCCACTTGAGAGCTTCCCAAACACTCACAAGATGAGACTAGGTAGGAGAAAGCAATTCTCACAACTCACACAAAATTGTGTATAGTAACTTTACTCTAATTCATTCATCCTTTTTCAAGAGCCAAGCACCTCTATTTATAGTGTTTATAGGGCTGCAAAAGAAGAGGGAAATCTAACTCATAGGCATTATCATTAATCCTCTTGATGATTTGAAAAGGACCATCACCGCGAGGCATAAGTTTGGACTTCCTTTGAGTAGGAAATCTATTCTTTCTCAAGTGAAGCTAAACCCAATTGTCGGGTGCAAAGATTAATGCCTTGTGCCTCTTGTTGGCAAGTTCAACATACTTGCCAACCTTCTTCTCAATTTGCAACTTAATGTGGTTATGCAAGTCTTTAATAAAAGAAGCCTTTTCAAAACCATCCTTGCATAAAGCCTCATCAAGTACAGGAATTGGAAGAAGATTTAGAGGTGTAAGGGGATTGAACTCATAAACAACCTCAAAAGGAGAATGGCTAGTGGTAGAATTTACTACTCTATTATATGCAAACTCAATATGAGGTAGTAAATTCTCCCATACCCTTGGGTTCCCGGAAATAAAGCATCTTAACATTTGACCCAAAGTTCTATTAACCACCTTAGTTTGACCATCAGTTTGGGAGTGACAAGTAGTAGAAAACAAAAGTTTTGTGCCAAGTTTGCCCCATAAGGTCATCCAAAAGTGGCTTAAGAACTTGGAATCTCTGTCGGATACTATACTTCTAGGAAGCCCATGCAAACAAACAACTTCCTTAAACAAGAGATTTGCAATATAACAAGCATCATCAACTTTGTGGCATGGAATAAAATGACCCATCTTAGAAAAACGGTCCACTACCACAAAGATGGAATCCTTACCCTTCGATGTCTTGGGTAGTCCTAAGATAAAATCCATAGAAATATCAACCCAAGGCATTGTTGGGATAGGAAGAGGGGTGTATAAACCATGGGGATGGACTTTAGATTTAGCTTTCCTACATGCTATACATTTATCACAAAAGCTATGTACGGATTTGTGCATGTGAGGCCAAAAGAAATGTTCATGCAATGTTTCTAAAGTCTTATATATCCCAAAATGTCCCATAAGCCTGCCCTCATGAGCCCCTCTAACAAGAGATTGTCTTATAGATCCTTGGGGAACACAAAGTCTTTTTACTTTAAAAAGAAAACCATGATGTAAGAAAAAGTCTTTGTGTCCTCCTTTGGAACACTCTTGATATATTAAATCAAGGTCATCACGATAGAGTTCCTTTATGTGATCAAAACCTAAGTATTGAACATCCAAAACATTTAACAAGGTATATCTTCTTGAAAGAGCATCAACAACCACATTAATTTTACCTTATTTATGTTTGATCACATAAGGAAACTGCTCAATAAACTCCACCCACTTAGCATGTCTCTTATTAATCTTGCTTTGGCTTTTCAAATATTTAAGGGACTCATGATCACTATGGATCACAAATTCTTTTGGAAAATGATAATGTTGCCAATTTTGCAAAGCTCGAAAAAGAGCATAAAGTTCTTTATCATAAGTGGAGTAATTGATATGACCCCCTTTGAGTTTCTCACTAAAATAAGCTATGGGGTGACCCTCTTGAAGGAGGACAACCCCAATGCTTATACTGGAGGCATCACACTCTATCTCAAATGTCTTAGCAAAGTTAGGAAGGGCTAAGATGGGGGCTTTAATCAATTTGTCTTTCAAAGTTATAAAAGCATTTTCTTCCTCTTGTCCCCACTTAAAAACCACACTTTTCTTTACTATGGCATTTAAAGGTGCGACAATTGTACAAACCGCCTATAAAAACTAGCAAGTCCATGAAAGCTTCGTACCTCATTAACATTGGTAGGTGTTGGCCAATGTTGAATTGTTGCAACTTTTGTTTGATCAACATGCACCCCTTTATAACTTATAACAAACCCTAGGAAGTCTATATGATCTAATGCAAAGAAACATTTAGCATGGTTAACATACAACTTCTCCTTCCTAAGGATTTCTAGAACTTTCCTAACATGCTGCTCATGTTGTTCTAAAGGCAAGCTATATCTGAGAATATCATCAAAATAAACTACAACAAACTTGCCAATGAATGCTCTTAAGACATGATGCATGAGTCGCATGAAGGTACTAGGAGCATTAGTCAAGCCAAAAGGCATGACTAACCACTCATATAAACCAAATTTGGTCTTAAAAGCGGTTTTCCATTCACCCCCTTGTTTAATACGAATTTGATTGTAACCACTCTTAAGATCAATTTTGGAAAATATTTTAGACCCATGTAATTCATCCAACAAGTCATCTAACCTTGGAATGGGATGCCTATATTTGATGGTAATGTTATTTATAGCACGACAATCCGTACACATCCTCCATGTTCCATCCTTTTTAGGGACAAGTATGACAGGCATAGCACATGGGCTTATGCTATCTTGTACCCACCCCTTAGCTATTAAGTCCTGATGTTGTTGTTGAATTTCTTTGGCCTCCATGGGATTGGTCCTATATGCTGCACGATTTGGTAAAGAAACCCCGAGCATGAAGTCTATCTGCCGTTTAATCCATCTTAGAGGTGGTAAGCCTTTAGCAGGATCTTGAAACACATCTTCAAATTCCTTTACCAAATTGTCCAAACATGTGGGACTATCTTTAGCCGAATCACTTTCAAGGATCCTAGGAATAGCTAGAAAAATAGGGTTTTGAGAAACTATTACCTTTTTGACTTGTTGTGTGGACATGAGAAGGCTTCTCTTGGAACTTTTTTTATCATTTTCTTTCTCTCTCTTTTCCTTCATTTTAATTTGGCCCTCATGGACTTCCTTTGGAGAGAGAGACTTAAGTATCACCTTGTGCCCATGGAAATTAAAAGAAATTTTGTTGGTAAAGCTATCATGAAAAACTTTTCTATCAAATTTTGTTGGCCTACCCAAAAGAACATGAGTTGCTTCCATTGGGACAACATCACACAAGACCTCATCTTTATATTTACCAATGGAAAAAAGCAATGAGGACTTGTTTGTTAACTATGATTTCCCCAACCTCACTCAACCATTGAAGTTTGTAGGGCTTTGCATAAGAGATAGTAGACAATCCAAGCTTATCTACTACTCTTGTGCTAGCTACATTAACACAACTTTCCTCATCCACTATTAAAGAACATAACCTATCATTAATGAGACATCTTGTATGAAAAACATTTTCTCTTTGACTTTCATCAAAGGGTTTCAAAACTTGACCAAGCATTCGTCTCACTACTAATAGGTCACCTTAATGTGAACTTTCACTCTCTTGCTCACTTGGGGATCTAGAAGGTGTGGAAGATCTAGAGGAATCCGATCTATGCGCATTCACCACCACCCCATCATGTATCATCATATTTCGTTTTGAAGGACAATTAGCCGCTATATGACCATAGCCTAAGCATTTAAAACATTTCTTGAAGATTTAGATGGTGATTTAGGAGTAGAAGTGGAAGGCTTAGAATCTCTAGGTTTAAAAGTAGAGTCTTTAGAAGGATACTTTGAAAAATATTTATTTTTGTTTTACCAAGAACAGTGGTTGTAGTCATCATTATTAGAATTTTTGAAAGAATTTTTCTTTGCAATTTGAGATTCTACCTTGATGGCAAGGTGAACTAAAGTTTCTAAAGAAGAATACTCATAAAGCTCCACTACATCTTGGATTTCCCTTCTAAGACCACTAACAAATTTAGCCATTTTAGCTTCATCACTTTCATGCATATCAATTTTGATTAAAAGCGTTTCAAGTTCTTTAAAATAACCATCAACACTAAGCGTGCCTTGATGAAGTCTTTGGAGCTTCAACAAAAGGTCTTTCCTAAAGTGTGGAGGGACAAATCTAGCGCGCATACATGTTTTTAAATCATCCCAAGAGACCACGGGCGACCTCTTGTTTAGCCCAATGTCCATAAGAGTTTTGTGCCACCATTGCATGACACAATTCATGAACTCTGAAGAAGCTAGCCTAACCCTTTGGTTTTCTAGTGTTGAAGATGGTTGCTGCCCCTTCAAGACATGTGTTCGATGAAGACTTTCATGTACAATTCATGTATATTTCCTTTTGCTTTAAGAATGTCTTAGGTAGAGTTTAGATGTTGTTTAAGAGTAGGCTTTTTGCTGAGTAACTCACCTCTTAACCCCTGACCATGTGATAAGAGCAAGCACAACATTTCTTAAACTGTTTTTCACATGTTTTACAAAAAACACGTTTACTGCATAAAAATAAATATGTTCTTTTCTAAATAAACAGATTCATTTTTAAACTGATGCCTTGGCTAAGTCTTGTGAAAATTAGATTTTGTGCATCAAGTATTTTGACTAAGTCTTCTACCTTTCAAAACGACTGTGTTTAAATAGTTAAAGCCTTTGCTGTTATCGTTTTGAAAAATAAATCTGTTCATCTGTAAATGAATAGATTCTTTTTGACTCTGGTGCCATGTTTAGCTTAAACGGTTTTTAGTTTTGTTCCTGCACCATAATAGCTGACTAAGTCTCCTCACACAACAAATTCTCTAACTGCTTTTTGAAAATAAATCCGTTCATTTTATTTTCAATCTGTTCATTTTATAACAACTTTAACTGTTTTTCAAAAATCTGTTATAAGTTGGTTTTCTATAAAATGAAAACTTGTTTCTGAGTTTAAAAATCGATCATACAATTGAGAAAACGAGTTTTGCATCAGAGAATTAAGGATTTACAAAGAATTAGCATCTGTTCTTGAAAGATTTCGAAAATCAAAAAGTGCTTGTTCTTGTTTGGTTCCAAAGCTTGGTGAGAGGTGCTGCTATAGTTTTAGCAATCTGTTCTACTGGTTTAAGGCAGGTTTCTGCATCCTCAATCAGGTGTAGTCGTTTCACATTTCTTTTCTTGTAAAAGTTTGGTTGTACACTCTTCTTGATAGGGTTTCTTGAAGAGTGTTTAAGCTGAAATAGGGTTTTTCAGCAAGTGTACCTAAGTTCTTGTAGGGTTCAAGAACAGTGGGATCTGTGTTTGTTTGAATTGTGATTTACTGAATTTCACCTTGGTTTAGGTGAAGACTGGATGTAACTCAGTTGAGTGAACCAGTATAATTGCCTTGTGTTCATTCTCCCTTAATCTCTGCACTTAAATTTCTGCATATCTGTTAAACTGTCAAGAAATAAATCTGTTCAATTAATAATAAATTTGTTCTTTCTGGGCTTGGTTCATATTGTTCTTAATTTTTGGAAAACTGTTTGATTTTGAGAAGAACATAAATAACCTGTTAAAAGCCACTGAAACAGATTGTTTGTGATAGGTTACTCAATTACTTGTCAAGCTATCAATTGAACCTTAATCACTTGCTTAAAATTGAAGCTTGCTGTTTTGTGATTCACGGTTTTTTCTTCATTATATCAATGTGTGTGTATCTGGAAAATCAATTTGCATAATCTTGTGATTAACTTGACTGTATAAACATTTTTCAAACACAAACAATGCCAAAATAAATCTGTTCAATTTCAAATAAATCGATTTATTTTATGTACACTGTGATAAATACTGATTATGCGAGAAACTTTTAAAAGATCAATTCACCCTCTCTTGAACTTTGGCACTATTAAACCCAACAATTGGTATCAAGAGCTAGGACTTGTATTTTAATGAAGTTTGTTTGCAATAATGTCTGAGTTTAAAGTGCTTTTTGCTGAGGGATCTACTGTTAATAGACCACCTATGTTCAATGGAATGAATTATGCTTTTTGGAAAATTAGAATGCGAATTTTCATGGAATCTATTGATGTATTAATTTTGGAAGTTGTGGTCCATGGACCCTATGTGCCAATGCAGGTTGTCAAGGATGAAGAAGTGGTGAAGCCAAAATCTGAATGGAATGAGACCGAAAGGAGGAAGGCTCAATATGATCTTGTGGCCAAGAACATCATAACCTCTGCATTAACAATGGATGAGTTCTTCAGGATATCCCAATGTAAGTCAGCTAAGGAGATGTGGGAAGTCTTAGAAGTCACTCATGAGGGTACTGAAGATGTAAAGAGGTCAAGAAAACATTCTCTCATCCAAGAATATGAATTGTTTAGAATGCAACCCAAGGAAAGCATTGCTGATGTGCAGAAAAGGTTCACTCATATTGTGAATCACCTTACTGGTTTGGGAAAGGAATTTGATAGAGAGGAACTCAACATAAAGGTATTGAAGTGCCTCGACAGAAGCTGGCAACCAAAGGTGACTGCCATATCTGAAAGTCGTGATCTGTCAAAGTTGGGAACTGCTGCACTCTTTGGAAAGCTAAAGAAGCATGAGCTAGAGCTCAAGAGACTCAAAGAGCAGGAAACAGCAGAGATAAAACCCAAAGGACTTTCACTGAAAGCAAGTGAACAGAATGAGATCAAGGAGGAAAAAGAAGATGCTGAAAATGATGAAACAATCAGTCTTCTTACAAAAAGATTCAGCAAATTCCTGAAGAAGAAAAGCAGAGATAGGAATCAGCAGAAAAGAAGGTATCCTAAACCTAATGATTCAAATTCCTCTAACTATACTTGCTTTGGCTGTGGCAAAACAGGGCACATCAAAACAGATTGTCCAAACAATCAATCAAAGGATAAATTTGCCAGCAAGAAAGTTGAAAGGAGCAAGGGAAGAAGAGCTTACATCTCATGGGAAGAAAATGAAGTATCTTCAACCAGCAGCTCTTCAACTAAGAATGAGGAAAACAATCTGTGCTTCATGATGAAGGATGAGGAGTCAATCTCTGATTCAGTAAGTGAATTTTCTGTGGATTCTGATAACTATGATCAATTGCTTGGTGCTTTCAAGGAAACACATGATGAAGGAAATAGGTTAGCTATAATATGCAATAAGTTGCAAAAGGTAAATAATGTGCTTGCACCTAAAGTAAAAGCACTTGAGGAAGAATTGCATAAGGCCAAAACAGATTTGGTAAGCCTTGAATTAACATGCTTGCATGCCTCTATTAAAACCTGTGAAAACTGCAAAAAATTGGAAAAACAAGTGGAGTATTTGCTAAAAACCCTTTCCAATTTCACCAAGGGAAGAGAAAACCTTGAGTCTCTCCTTGGCTCACAGAATGCTGTTTTCAATAAAAATGGTCTTGGTTATACGCCTGGAAATGTAACCAATGTCAAAAAGCTTTCAAGTTTTTTTGTTCCAACAAAATCAGGTTTTTCAGCTTTTAACAGTGACAAAAAGGCATCTCATGTAACCTGTTTTTACTGCATGAAATCTGGTCATACCTCTAGGTCATGCATTGCTAGAAAGCATCTTGTTCCTAAGAATTTAGCAAAATGGCTACCAAAGAGAAGGTTTTAATCTGTGCTGGACCCTATACTGAAAAGGGTACCATTTGTATTATTTTTATTCTGTTTTGCAGATTGGCAGCAAGAAAAATCAGTGGTACTTGGACAGTGGCTGCTCCAAGCATATGACTGGAGATCTTACAAAATTCACTAGCTTGAAGCTCAAAGCAGAGGGACGTGTAACCTATGGTGATAATAACCGAGGAAGAATTTTGGGCAGAGGCACTATTGGAACAGGGAATTCAACCACTATTGAGAATGTGCTTTATGTAGAAGGACTCAAACATAGCCTTCTCAGCATAAGTCAACTTTGTGACAAAGGATACAGGGTGAACTTTGAGTCAAAGGGCTGCACAATCTCAAGTGATTCATCTGGTAAGGTACTGTTTACTGGTAAGAGAGTGAATAACATATATCTTTTGAATATCATGGAAACTAACCCTTCAAATGAGTGTTTGCTGTCTAGAAGTGATGAGTCTTGGCTGTGGCACAGGAGGTTAGCTCACACACACACTAATCACTTAAATAAACTGAAATCTAAAGATTTAGTTTCTGGTTTACCTAACATTAAGTTTCAGGATAACAGGCTCTGTGATGCTTGTGTGAAAGGTAAACAAATCAGATCCTCTTTCAATTCAAAAGATATTGTTTCTACAAAAAATCCATTGGATGTATTACATATGGACTTATTTGGACCATCTAGAGTTGCTAGCTTGGCTGGAAATTTGTATGCTTTAGTTGTTGTGGATGACTATAGATTTACATGGACTTTATTTCTTGCACATAAAAATGATGCTTACAATGCCTTTAAAAAATTAGCTAAGGTTCTGCAGAATGAAAATGGTTGCTGCATTAAATCAATTCGAAGTGATCATGGGTGAGAGTTTCAGAATGCTAGATTTGAAAGGTTCTGTGAGAAGCATGGGATATCAAACACCTTTTCAGCCCCTAGGACACCCCAACAAAATGGTGTAGTTGAAAGGAAAAACAGATCATTAGAGGAACTAGCTAGAACCATGTTAAATGAATCTAAGCTCCCTAAGTATTTTTGGGCAGATGCAGTCTATACTGCAGCTTATGTGTTAAATAGAACCTTAATTAGACCCATTCTTAAGAAAACTCCATATGAATTGTATAAGGGCAGAAAACCTAGTGTGAGTCACCTTAGAGTTTTTGGGTGTAAATGCTTTGTATTGAATAATGGCAAAGAAAATCTTGGTATGTTTGATGCTAAATCTGATGAAGGTGTGCACATTGGTTATGCTTTGAATGGTCATGCATATAGAGTCTTCAATAAAAGGTTGCTCATAGTAGAAGAATCAATGCATGTTGTTTTTGATGAAACTGATCATAGCATATTTAAAACTGCTGCTGATGATCTTGACAGTAATGAATTTAAATTTGTTTTAAATCAAAATGAATCGATTCATTTTGATACTGCTGATACACATGCTATGCAAGAATCTACTGTGTCTGCAGGTTTGCCAAAAGAGTGGAAAACCCCTAGAGACTTAACCCTTGATAATGTCATTGGGAACATTGAGAAAGGAGTATCAACTAGGAAATCCTTGAACAACTTCTGTGAAGCAATGACCTTTGTATCTCAAGTGGAACCCAAGAATCTGAATGAAGCTCTCAAGGACAACAACTGGATTTTAGCCATGCAAGAGGAACTGAATCAATTTGTTCTTAATGAAGTTTGGACTCTTGTTCCTAGAATACCTGAGATGAATATAATTGGAACAAAATGGGTATTCAGAAACAAGATGGATGAGCATGGAGTGATTACTAGAAACAAGGCTAGGCTAGTAGCTAAAGGGTACAATCAAGAAGAAGGGATAGACTATGATGAGACATATGCACCAGTGGCTCGGCTAAAAGCTGTTAGATTGCTGCTTGCCTTCTCCTGCATCAAAGGGTTCAAGCTATTTCAAATGGATGTGAAGAGTGCCTTCTTGAATGGTTATATAAATGAAGAGGTATTTGTTTCACAGCCACCAGGTTTTGAAGGCCATCAGCATCCACAATACGTGTTCAAACTCAAAAAGGCTCTCTATGGGCTCAAGCAAGCTCCTAGGCAATGGTATGAGAGGCTAAGTGATTTTCTCACCTCACAAGGCTATGACAGAGGCACATAAGATAAGACCTTGTTCATTAAGAAGAAAGGGGATGACACAATTCTAGTACAAGTATATGTGGATGATATCATTTTTGGATCAAACAATGAAGAACTGTGTGAAACTTTTGTGGAAATCATGAAGAGCGAGTTTGAAATGTCAATTGTTCCCGCTGGTTGACCAGAGTCGTCTTTGCGCGTGGCTTGTCCTTGCAAGCTAGGGCACCTTCGTTATGCTCCGTCTGTGATACCTGAAAAGAAGTGAACAAAAGGGGCGCCCTCGCGGTCGTTTGCACTCCGACGATCAAGTCAGCTAGCGAGAAACATCAAAGGTGACACACCCTCTGAAGGTGGTCGGAAACTATGCTGAATGACTAAAAATGTGTTGCCCTAATCTTCTCGTGCACACAGTGGGTGCACCGTGAAAACAACTAGGGTTTGTGCTTTGTGTAGGACTACGAGTATTAGGTCAAAACTCGGATCCCTTTTCAAATGCCCCAAGGTCCCTTTTTATACATCTCTCGTGTTTAAAACGCGTTAAAGCGCATTAAAAGCGTATAAAAATAATCCTTGGAACGTTCGAATCTTAACTGAATTAGCATGTACCTTGGCAAACTTTCATTGAAACATTTAATGAGCACGTGCTTATTGCCACGTGCTCTTCTGACTTGATCGTTATTCTGTGCAGAGGGTCCCACAACACCGCAACCCAACTTAGGGTTATTCCATTGTGTGAGCCCTCTTTCCTCGAAGTGCTTCTGGCGCGTGGGGTGATGATGGAAACCAAGTAGAGGACACCCAAGCCCATGACGCCCAAGCCCAAGAAGGGGCCCAAGCCCAAAGAATCACTAGGAGCATGGCAACAGCTTTGGGACAAGAGTATCAAAAGATGACTTTTCTTATTTCTATTGTATAGAGTAGGGGTGCGGATATTAAATAAATAGGTGTGAATGTATTAGAGAGAGTCACATTGTCCATGTGACTTAGTAGGGGTGTGTAGGTGTCATATAGGAGGTGCCAAAACTAGGAAGGAAGTCACACCTTCCTCATGCTCTAGTTGGCGCCATTTTAGTGTCATTTATGAGGGAATTTGCATTTGATTTAGCTTCTCATTTCAGCACCTCTTAGGCTATAAATAAGGTGCTTGCCTTTGTAAATTTCAGAATTGGAAACTAGATGTAGAGAAACTATACTCAAGTTTAGAGAGAAATTGTGAGTTTTTGTTGTCTCCTTCTTCCTTTGCCTTATCTTGTGTGCCAATGGAGAGCTTCAAGTGGCGGCAACCTTTCACTTATCTTGGAACAAAACTCCAAGTGGCGTGATGCAGTTCCAAATTCTCAAATCCAGCAAGCTTCGTCCAATAAGTTTTCATTCTTTCATCTTTTGCAATTTCAATCAGTAGTTTGGTTTGTTTTAGTGTTCTTCATCCTTTTCACCGTTTGGTTTTGTTTTTCTTAGCTTGTTCTTCAATTTTTGTTCGGTTCTTGTGTTTCTGTTTTCAATTGCGCTTTTATCTTGTTCCATGGAAGTGTACAAGGAAATAGCACTCTTATTGAGTTTGGATCATCATTTTGGAAGGCTATGACTCCATTGATGACTCCTTAAGCTTCCTTGATTCCATTTCTGTTTTCAGCTTGTTGTCTTGTGGTTTTAATTTCGTTTCCTTTGTTTTAAGCACTCCTTGATCCTTAAATTGTTGTTAATTTTCTCATATAATGTTGTATTCAAAAGTTTTAAAGTGTCTATGTTCAATTCAACTCATATCATGTGGTATCTAGAGCTATGGTTATGTGCAAAAAAATTTTTGAGTTGCTTGTCACTTTGATTCTGTTTTGTGATTATAATTCTTAGGCTTAATTTGAGTTTTATTGCTGTTTTCTTAATTGTGCCTATCATGTGTTTGAGTCTTTTCCTTTTTGAATCCATAGAAGTTTTGTCATAGTCATGTTTTTCCAAGATTGTCATCACTTATTGTAGTACTTTTATTGCATTTATTGTTTCTTGCTTTGGTGTAATACAGTTTATGAGTTTAATTCTTGATCCTTTGTGCATTTTCTATTTTAGTATTGAGTTCATACTTGTATTTTAGACCTATACAAGTTCTTATACATCATTTCCATTATGTCTTTGCTAGTTCTTAATACTGTTTTTCATTCCTGTTAGGATTCTTCTGTTTTTCTGAAAACGTGCTTACTGTTTCGATTTATTGCAATTGATTTACTTACTGGAAATTTCTGAAATTCTGGATTTGTGTTCTTTAATGTGTTATAAAAAAGTAGAAAAAAGAAGTACTTCAAAATTCCAAGTACAAAAAAATTGATAAATAAAATACAAAAAGTGTGCAATTCTGTCGAAAAAAATACGGTAATCTGGCAGCGATTTTAGAAAATTTATCTCAATTAATTGGCTTACCCTTTTTGAGTAATTCCAGTGCCATTGTTGAGCTAAGATCTTTAACTTTCTGTGGTTAAAATTTCATAATCCAGTTCGCTTTATATCGTTCCAGTTAAATCAGTGAACATCAAGCACAGTTTGCATAAAAATATTTTCCAGTAGCTCTGTTTTTGTTTTCTTCATCTACTCTAGTGCATTTCTTTTGGACTCTTTTGTGTGCCTTCTTTTTCATTAAGTTCCTTAATTTCTTGCTTGTCTTTTAATTCATATTGTTTTCCAGTTTTGTCATATATTGCATTCTGTTTTGGTTTAGCTTTTCTTGCTTATACCTTTTCTTGCTTGTCTTTTTGTTCTTCTAAGTTTTGTGGAGACTTGTTCTTAAGTGAGTGTGGTTTGCTTTGACATTTTTCATTTGAAGCTCCTCCAATCCACAAGAAAGGCTTGGTTAAGGACAAAACACTTTCTTGGAGTGGTTTGAGTACTTTCTTTTGGCATTTTCCAGCAACCTACATCTCACTTTATTTTGCTAACAAGTTTCTTTAATTGTTTGTTTCTGTTTTTTTTGTACTTTTTGATCATGGCTAATTTTTCTAGTGGAGAATCCTCCAAACCTTGCTCACCTCAAAAGGCAGCTCTCTTTGAAGATTTAAAGAATGCTAGACAATCAAATGCTCAATATCTTGATGTGATAAGACAAATGGAGGCAAGGCTCCAAAGCTTGGAGTTAAGCCGTGAAGAAGTCCATCAAAATCGGGAGAGAAGACATCATCCTCCTCTTCGGCATTCTTCAAGGAATTCTCATTCTTCTCATGGATATTATGAAGACAATGCACGACCAAGGCACCATCACCATGAAGAGAGGCGCCAACATGTGGCTGGCCCTTATTCACCTAATGTAAAACTCCTTAGCTTTAGTGGTGAAAGTGATCCTAATGTGTACCTAGGGTGGGAGGCTAAGGTTGAGCAAATCTTTGATGTAAATGGGGTTATAGATGAGCATAGGGTTAGATTAGCATCCTTAGAATTCTTAGACTATGCCATGCAATGGTGGCATCAATATCTCATGGACATTGACCTACATAAGAGACCGCCCGTGGTCTCTTGGGACGATTTAAAAGCTCGTTTACGCGCTAGATTCGTACCCCCACACTTTAGGAAAGACCTATTGTTGAAACTCCAACGGTTTCATCAAGGCACGCTAAGTGTGGATGATTACTTTAAACAACTAGACACGCTTTTAATAAGAGTTCATATGGATGAGAGTGAGGAAGCTAAGATAGCTAGGTTTGTGAGTGGCCTTCGAAGGGACATTCAAGACGTGGTAGAGCTAGAAGAATATTCTTCTTTGGAAAATGTAGTTCACCTTGCTAGTAAAATTGAAAATCAACTTGCAAGGAAAAATGCTTTCAAAAATTCTTCTAAGGATAGCTACTACCACTCTTCTTGGAAAAATAAAAAATAGCTCTTTTTCAAATATCCCTTCTAAGGACTCTACTTTCAAACCTAGAGATTCTAAGCCTTCCACTTCCACTTCTAGACCTAAATCACCAACTAAATCGTCTAGTAAGAAGTGTTTTAAATGCTTAAGCTATGGATATATTGCTTCTAATTGCTCTTCTAAACGAAATATGTATATGCATGATAGGGTAGAGGGTAGTGAGCATGAGTCTGAATCTTCTAGACATTCCTCACCTTCTAGATCCCCAAGTGAGAGTGAGAGTGAAAGCCCACATGAGGGTGACCTATTAGTAATAAGACGCATGCTTGGACAAGTTTTAAAACCTTTTGATGACACTCAAAGAGAAAATATTTTTCATTCAAGGTGTCTTATTAATGATAGGGTATGCTCTTTGA
Organism: Phaseolus vulgaris; assembly: GCF_051622355.1. Classification (NCBI taxonomy): domain Eukaryota; kingdom Viridiplantae; phylum Streptophyta; class Magnoliopsida; order Fabales; family Fabaceae; genus Phaseolus; species Phaseolus vulgaris. The sequence continues at coordinate 14,313,459 of NC_143507.1, read as the reverse complement.
TTGTGGATGGGGGGAGTTGTGCGAATGTGGCAAGCACAAGAGTGGTAGACAAACTTGGATTACCTACCATCTCTCATGCCAAGCCCTACAAGTTACAATGGTTAAGTGAGGTAGGTGAGATTGTTGTTAACACGCAAGTCCTCATTACTTTTTCTATTGGTAAATACAAAGATGAGGTCTTGTGTGATGTTGTCCCAAAGGAAGCTACACATATTCTTTTAGGTAGGCCATGGCAATTTGATAGAAAAAATTTTCATGATGGCTTTACCAACAAAATTTCTTTTAACTTCCATGGGCAAAGTCATTCTTAAGTCTCTCTCTCTAAAGGAAGTACATGAGGACCAAGTCAAAATGAGAGAAAAGAGAGAGAAAGAAAATGATAAAAAAAGTTCCAAGAGAAGCCTTCTCATGTCCACACAACAAGTTAAAAAGGTAATAGTTACTCGAAAGCCTATTTTTTTAGCTATTCCTAGAACTATTGAATGTGAGTTGGCTAAGGATAGTCCCACATGTTTGGACAATTTGGTAAGGGAATATGAAGATGTGTTTCAAGATCCTCCTAAAGGCTTACCACCTCTAAGAGGGATTGAACACCAAATAGACTTCATGCTCGGGGTTTCTTTACCAAATCGCCCTGCATATAGGACCAATCCCCAAGAGGCCAAAGAGATTCAACAACAAGTTGAGGAATTATTAGCTAAGGGGTGGGTACAAGATAGCATGAGCCCATGTGTTATGCCTGTCATACGTGTCCCAAAAAAAGATTGGACATGGAGGATGTGTACGAATTGTCGCGCTATAAATAACATTACCATCAAATATAGGCATCCCATTCCTAGGTTAGATGACTTGTTGGATGAATTACATGGGTCTAAAATATTTTCCAAAATTGATCTTAAGAGTGGTTACAATCAAATTCGAATTAAACATGGTGATGAATGGAAAACCGCTTTTAAGACCAAATTTGGTTTATATGAGTGGTTGGTCATGCCTTTTGGCTTGACTAATGCTCCTAGTACCTTCATGCGACTCATGCATCATGTATTAAGAGCTTTTCTTGGCAAGTTTGTTGTGGTTTATTTTGATGATATTCTTATATATAGCTTGTCTTTAGAAGATCATGAGTCACATGTTAGACAAGTTTTAGAAACTCTTAGGAAGGAGAAGTTATATGCTAATCATGCTAAATGTTTCTTTGCATTAGATCATATAGACTTCCTAGGGTTTGTGGTAAGTCATAAAGGGGTGCATGTAGATCAAAAAAAAGTTGCAGCAATTCAACATTGGCCTACACCCACCAATGTCAATGAGGTACGAAGTTTTCATGGACTTGCTAGCTTTTATTGACGGTTTGTGAAAGACTTTAGTACAATTGCCGCACCATTAAATGCCATAGTAAAAAATGATGTGGTTTTTAAGTGGGGACAAGAGCAAGAAAATGCTTTTCAAACTTTGAAGGAAAAATTGACTAAAGCCTCCATTTTAGCCCTTCCTAACTTTACTAAGACATTTGAAGTAGAATGTGATGCCTCTAATATAGGGATTGGGGCTGTTCTTCTTCAAGAAGGACACCCCAGAGCTTATTTTAGTGAGAAACTCAAAGGGAGTCATATCAATTACTCCACTTATGATAAAGAACTTTATGCTCTTGTTCGAGCTTTGCAAAATTGGGAACATTATCTTTTTCCAAAGGAGTTTGTGATCCATAGTGATCATGAGTCCCTTAAATATTTGAAAAGCCAAAGCAAGCTTAATAAGAGACATGCTAAGTGGGTGGAGTTTATTGAGCAATTTCCTTATGTAATCAAACATAAACAAGGTAAAATTAATGTGGTTGCCGATGCTCTTTCAAGAAGATATACCTTGTTAAATGTGTTGAATGTTCAATATTTAGGATTTGATCACATAAAGGAACTTTATCATGATGACTTAGATTTCTCTCTAATCTTTCAAGAGTGTTCCAAGGGAGGTCACAAGGACTTTTTCTTACATAATGGTTTTCTTTTTAAAGGGAAAAGACTTTGTGTTCCCCAAGGATCCATAAGACAATCTCTTGTTAGAGAGGCTCATGAGGGTGGGCTTATGGGACATTTTGGGGTAGTTAAGACTTTAGAAACATTGCATGAACATTTCTTTTGGCCTCACATGCGCAAATCCGTACATAGCTTTTGTGATAAATGCATAGCATGTAGGAAAGCTAAATCTAAAGTCCAACCCTATGGTTTATATACCCCTCTTCCTATCCCTACAATGCCTTGGGTTGATATTGTTGAAGCTGGAGGAAGCTTCTTCCCTACCAAGGCTTGATGTGTGTTTGATGAAGAAAATGGCTTGAGTGCTTTGAAGATTGTAATAGGTTTTTAGATTCATTTGTAATTAGGCTTGTAAGTGTGTATGATTGCCTTTTGCTGTATAACCTATCCTAGATGCCTAACCAAGTCTAGATCAAGCACATGATGTGGTTAAATGGTTTTTGAAAAGCTTTTTAAAATGATTTTAAAAGTTTTAAATCAGTACACAAATAAATCTGTTTTAAGGAGAAAGAATTTGTTTATTTCTTCTCTGTTAAAAGGCCTTTCTAAATTTCTGTAAGGGCACCAAGGGAAAGGTTAGTTCGTTATTTCAGTTAAGCTGAGCTGGCCTGTTTGTCATACTTTAATCTGTTTTATTGTGAAAGAACAGGTTTATTCTTTGGTCTGCTGAAAGGTTTTTCACAAGTTAGTTAGGGCACCAAAGGTGCAACTCAGACAGTTATTTCAGTTAGCTGAGTTGGCGGTTTTCACAAAATAAATCTGTTAAATTCAAAAATGAATTTGTTGTTTTCATAACTGCTTTTCAACTGTTTTTTGAAAAGAAGTTAGAAACTGTTTTCTATATAAAGAAAAGTCTATCTCACATGAATAAGGGCTGAGGAATTACGCTTTTGACAGAGATCAAACAATTTCCATGTGAGAAGAAGGATTGAAAGATTTTTTGAAAGGTTTTCCAAAGAGATTTGCAAGTGTGCTTTGTTCTAGGAAACCTTTGATCTTGGTGAAGGTGCTGGTGCAGTTCTGCTGCAAATTGAACTACTGGTTTTGAGTTCTTGCATCTTCTTTTCAGGTGTAATCTTTCCTTTATTCTGTTTTGTAAAGGTGTAAGTGTTAGTCATTCCTTGATAGGGTTTCTTGGAGTGCAAGGTGTGCTGAAATAGGGTTTTTCAGCATTGTGTGTGTTGTTCTTGTAGTGTTCAAGAACTGCTGTGTTTGTAAGTGATTGGTATTGTTTTTAGTGAATTCCACCTTGGGGTAAGGTGAGACTGGATGTAGCTCTGTATGAGTGAACTAGTATAAAAACTTGTGTGCCTTGTCTTCTCATCCCTGCACTCATTTCTGGTTTTTGCTTAATTCTGTCAAGAACTAAATCTGTTCTTTTGAAATTGAATCTGTTAATTCTGGGTTTAAGTGAAAATTGTTCTTCCTGATTTGTTAAAGTTCTCTGATCATAAACAAGGCTGCTGTATATAATGGTTTAAGTGATTTGTGAACAAACTGTCCATTCATTAAAACCTGAGAAAGGATCATTCCTCTTAAAACCTTGTGTTGAGTAATTTTGTTTGATTTCTAAGCATAGCTGTATCCTTCATCCTCACAATATTAAGCTGACCTGGTTCTGTTATAATTCTCTGTTGATCACAAATTTTACATTGAACAAAATTCAAATTGTGCCAAGACTGCTCTGAAGAATCAATCTGTTTCATGTAAAAACAATCTGTTCTTTTTGCCTCCGTAATACTGAAAAATTGTGTGTTCTTGCGAAAATTTTATAAGCTCAATTCACCCCTCCCCTCTTGAACTTAGACACTAATAGACCCAACAATTGGTATCAAGACCTAGGGCTTGTATTTTGCTCAAGTGTGTGTATGATGTCTGAGTTTAAAATGCCTTTTGCTGAAGGTGCGTCTATTAATAGACCTCCTATGTTTGGTGGTGTTAACTATGCTTTCTGGAAAATCAGGATGAAGATCTTTATGGAATCTATTGACATGGGAATCTGGGATGCAGTGGTCAGTGGACCTTTTATACCTATGCAGGTTGTCAAAGATGAAACAATAAAGAAGCCTTGGTCTGAATGGAGTGAAACCGAGAAGAAGAAGGCCCAATATGACTCTTTAGCCAAGAATATCATCACCTCTGCACTGAATATGGATGAGTTCTTTAGAGTCTCTCAATGTAACTCAGCAAAGGAGATGTGGGATGTACTAGAGGTGACTCATGAAGGGACTGATGATGTGAAACGGGCAAGGAAACACTCACTAATTCAGGAGTACGAGCTGTTCAGAATGCAATCTGAAGAACGTATTGCAGATGTGCAGAAACGATTTACACACATTGTAAATCACCTCACTGGCCTTGGTAAAGTCTTTGACAAGGAAGAGCTTAACATTAAGGTATTAAAATGTCTTGATAGGAGTTGGCAGCCTAAGGTAACAGCAATCTCAGAATCCAGAGATTTATCCAAGATGTCCACTGCTGCACTTTTTGGAAAGCTGATAGAACATGAAATTGAGCTGAAAAGATTGAAAGAACAAGAAACAGTGGAAAAGAAGGCCAAAGGAATTGCTCTGAAAACTACCATGGAACATGATACAAGTGAGGAAGAAGGTGATCCAGAACATGATGAGACTGTGAGTCTGCTCACCAGAAAATTCAGCAGATTTCTTAGAAAGAAAAACCGTGACAGAACTCAGCAAAGAAAGAGGTATTCCAAACAACCTAATGATTCAAATTCTTCCAATTACACGTGCTTTGGATGTGGTAAACCAGGTCATATAAAAGCTGATTGTCCAAACAATCAAAGTAAAGAAAAATCAGCAAGCAAGAAGAGTGACAAAGGCAAAGGTAGAAGAGCATATATCTCATGGGAAGAAAATGATGTATCCTCATCTAGTAATTCCTCAACTGAAAGTGAAGAAGCAAATCTTTGCTTCATGGTGAATGATGAGGGATCCAACTCTGACTCAGTAAGTAATTTCTCCACTGATTCTGAAAACTATGATCAGCTGCTAATAGCCTTTAAGGAAACACATGATGAAGCAAACAGGTTGGCTATAATGTGCAACAGATTGAATAGAGTAAATAGGGTACTTGAACCAAAGGTCAAAGCTCTTGAAGAAGAACTGCACAAAGCTAAAACTGAATTGATCAGTCTTGAATTGACATGTTTGCATACATCAATTAAAACTTGTGATAATTGTAAAAAGCTGGAAAAACAGGTTGAGTATTTGTTAAAAACACTTTCAAATTTCACTAAGGGAAGAGAAAATCTTGAAACCTTATTAGGTTCACAAAATGCTGTTTTCAATAAAAATGGTTTAGGATATAATCCTGGAATGAAAGGTAATGTGAAAAAGCTGTCCAGTTTCTTTGTTCCTTCCAAAACAGGTTTTTCCTCTTTTAGTTATTCAAAAACAATGCATATTGCAACATGTTTTTATTGTATGAAGTCTGGTCATGTATCTAAAAATTGTAAAGCTAGGAGGTACCTTGTTCCTAAAGGATTGGCCAAATGGCTTCCTAAGGAAAGGTATTAATCATGCTGGACCCTAGACTAAAGGGGTACCATAAGTGCTAAATCTGTTTTGTTGCAGAAAAACAGCAGGAGAAACCAGTGGTATCTTGACAGTGGCTGCTCAAAACACATGACTGGTGATGTGACTCAGTTCATAAATTTGAAACTCAAAGCTGAAGGGCATGTCACATATGGAGATAACAATAAAGGAAAAATTCTTGGAAGAGGAGATGTTGGTACTAAAGACTCAACTACTATTGAGAATGTCCTATATGTTGAAGGGCTAAAACATAGTCTTCTAAGCATTAGCCAGCTGTGTGACAAGGGGTACAAGGTCAATTTCGAAGCCAACACTTGTACAATTTCAAATGAAAATTCTGGTAAGGTGTTGTTCACTGGAAAAAGGGTAAACAACATTTATCTCCTAGACATTATAAAAAGTTGTTCTGAAAATGAGTGTTTGTTATCTAAAAATGATGAGTCTTGGCTGTGGCATAGGAGACTAGCTCACATTCACACAAATCACTTGAATAAGCTAAAATCTAAGGAACTTGTTTCTGGTTTACCAAACATAAAGTTTCAAAATAACAGATTGTGTGATGCCTGTGTAAAGGGAAAATAGATTAGAACTTCTTTTAAATCAAAAGATATGGTTTCTTCAAATAAAGCTTTGGATGTTTTGCATATGGACTTGTTTGGACCATCTAGGACTGCTAGCTTAGCTGGAAATTACTATGCTTTGGTGATTGTTGATGACTTTTCAAGATATACATGGACTTTGTTTCTTGCTTCTAAAAATGATGCATATAAAACCTTTAAGAAACTTGCTAAGGTTCTGCATAATGAAAATGAAAATAGGATAAAACAGATTCGTAGTGATCATGGGGGAGAATTTCAAAATGCAAAGTTTGATAAATATTGTGAAAAACATGGGATCATACATAGTTATTCTGCTCCTAGGACACCCCAACAAAATGGTGTTGTTGAAAGAAAGAATAGATCACTAGAAGAGTTAGCTAGGACTATGCTAAATGAATCTGGTTTACCTAAATATTTTTGGGCTGATGCTGTATATACTGCTTCTTATGTGCTTAACAGAACATTGATTAGACCAATTCTTAAGAAAACTCCCTATGAATTGTATAAAGGTAGGAAGCCTAGCATTAGTCATCTTAGGGTGTTTGGCTGCAAATGCTTTGTTTTAAATAATGGTAAAGATAATCTGGGGAAGTTTGATCCTAAATCAGATGAAGGAATACATATTGGTTATGCTATAAATGGTCATGCTTATAGAGTGTATAACAAAAGATTGCTTGCAGTTGAAGAATCTATACATGTTGTGTTTGATGAAACAGATTTTTCTGTGCCCAAATCTGTTATGGATGAACCTGGTATGGATGATTTAAGAACAATTATGCAACAGAATCAGTCTAGTGAGCTTGATGCTACTAATCCAAATTCTGTCAAAGAATCTACTGTGAATGCAGGACTGCCTAAAGAATGGAAGACACCAAGGGATCTCACTCTTGACAATGTAATTGGTAAAATTGAGAAAGGAGTATCAACAAGGAATTCACTCAACAATTTCTGCAGAACAGTAGCTTTTGTGTCACAGATTGAGCCTAAAAGCCTGGAAGAAGCACTGCAAGACAGCAATTGGATAACAGCAATGCAGGAAGAGCTGAACCAGTTTGAATACAATGAAGTATGGACTTTGGTTCCAAGAAAGCATGAGATGAACATCATAGGAACCAAGTGGGTGTATAGGAACAAGATGGATGAACATGGAGCTATCACTAGAAATAAAGCAAGACTGGTTGCTAAAGGGTATAACCAAGAAGAAGGTATTGATTTTGGTGAAACCTATGCTCCAGTAGCACGTCTTGAAGTTGTCAGACTTCTTCTAGCATTTTCCAGCATACAAGGTTTCAAGCTGTTTCAAATGGATGTCAAGAGTGCATTTCTAAATGGCTACATAAATGAAGAGGTGTTTGTATCTCAGCCTCCAGAGTTTGAAGATCACAAAAATCTAGAACATGTGTACATGCTTAAGAAGGCCTTATATGGATTAAAGCAAGCACCTAGGCAATGGTATGAAAGGCTAAGTGAATTTCTGCTTTCTCAAGGTTATAGCCGTGGCAATTCAGATAAAACTCTCTTTCTAAAGAAGAAAAGTGAAGATATCATTCTTGTGCAAGTCTATGTAGATGATATTATCTTTGGATCCACAAATGAAGAGATGTGTGAAGACTTTGTGAAAACCATGAAAAGTGAGTTTGAGATGTCAATGTTAGGAGAAATGAATTTCTTCCTTGGACTACAAGTTAAGCAACTCAAGGATGGAATTTTCATAAGTCAAGAAAAATACTGCAAGGAACTGCTTAAGAAGTTTGATATGAATCAATGTAAAGCAATCAGCACTCCTATTTCAACAAGTTGTCAGTTGGATCAAGATTCTGCAGGAAAATCAGTGGATCAAACGAAGTATAGGGGTTTAATTGGTTCCTTATTATATCTAACTGCCAGCAGGCCTGACATTATGTTTGTTGTATGTCTATGTGCTAGATATCAATCTGATCCAAAGGAATCACACTACAATGCAGCAAAGAGAATTCTGAAATATTTGCAAGGATCTAAGGATGTTGGATTGTGGTATCCTAACAAGGTATCTTTGAATTTGATTGGTTTTTCAGATTCTGATTTTGCAGGCTGCAAAGTTGATAGGAAGAGCACAAGTGGGACTTGTCACATGCTTGGATCATGTCTAATCTCTTGGCATTGCAAGAAGCAAGCTTGTGTTGCTCTCTCCACAGCAGAGGCAGAATACATAGCTACTGGAAGTTGTTGTGCTCAAACCTTATGGCTAAGGCAGCAGCTAAGTGATTTTGGTATTCTGTTAAATAACATACCTATAAATTGTGATAATACTAGTGCCATAAATCTGTCGAAGAATCCTGTCATGCACTCAAGGACTAAGCACATTGAAATTAGACATCACTTTCTAAGAGAACATATAGCTAATGGAACATGTGATATACAATTCATTGGTACTGAATTTCAACTAGCTGATCTATTCACTAAACCACTTGCTAAAGACAGGTTTTATTTTCTTCTAAATGAATTGGGTATTATTAGCTTAAATTGTCCTCTGCAGTGAAAATTTCAATATGTTGTTTTATGTTTTAACATGTTTCGTTCCCTGTTTCAGAAATCACAGCTGTGACTAGGAAAGAAAAAGATTTATTTTTTCTCTCTCTCACTTTATTGTTGACTGCTTTTACGGTTATTGACCAGCAGATCCATGCAAATCAATGTGTGGGTATCCTAACTAATTGGATTTTGTGTAGATGCAACAGATTTGATGTACCAAAATCAGGTTCCAAGATATTCTTACGTGAATCCACACCTGAACCTGCTGCACCATTGGAATAAAATCTGTAGCATATCTGTGGGATTTGATTTTTCTTCAAAATTCATTATTTCCAAAATCTGATTACATTGCCCTGAATTAAAATTTGTGCTTTTCAATTTTGGTTTAATAATCCTATATAAACCTAGCACAATTTAGCTCATCCCTCACACCATCTCACTTGCACTATAAGCTGTCCAGGTGCACATTGCTTCACCACAGGTTTTGTTTCTGCTTTTGAATAATAATCTGTAATGTCTTTCTTCTAGAATTGTATGGTAATATATTGATGCAGGGAAAAACAGATTAAGCATGGCATCCTCCTCACATAGAAAGAAGAAATCCAAGGAGCAATCTCAAAGCAGCCAAGGTATCCAGGAAAACTGGTTTGCTGGAGATTCAGAGGCAATGACAAGGTTCATACATGAGACTGGCAGGAAGCAAATCAATGTACCCAAGTTGCTTGAGTTCTCATGGCTGAGAGAGGAGAATTTGATAGAAGCCAAAGACTTGCTCAAACATCAAAAGCTGAAAGGATTTCTGGAGATGAATGGAAATGTTTATCCAGATCTTGTGAAGGTGTTTTACTGCAACCTTGAACAAGATGGTAAAAATCTGGTTTCTCATGTGACAGGAGTGAAGCTGAAGATCACTAGGGAAATCTGGAGCAGTATGGGTGGAATCAAATATTCAGGACTGAAAGTGAGTAAAGGAAACACTGCTGGAATTCAAGGGTTCAACAAATTGCAATTCTATAGAAGCTGTGTGAGGAATCCTACTGAACCAGTAGCTAGGTATCACGCAGGTAGCCTAACTCTAATTCCTAGACTCTTAGCTCATATAATTGCTTGGCAGCTTACCCCTAGAGGAAGTAATCATGCTGTACTTCATGAGGAAGATTTGATACTGTTGTATTGCATCATGAACCAACTTAAGGTAAATTGGGTAAGTACTATGGTTGAACATATGCTGAAATCTGCAAGACTACCTGATTATCGTCTTCCCTATGCAATATTTGTGTCAAAACTAATTGATCACTTTAAAGTGGACACTACCAATGAAAGGAATGACTCTATTAAGGCTGCAAGTGAAATAGATAACTCCACACTCATGAAAATGGGATTCTATAAGGATGAAGATGGCTGGGTTTTTAGAAGAAATGTTGGACAGAGGGCTGAGCAAGAAGCTGCTCCTCAAGGAAATGAAGAAGAAGAAAATGTTGATGGTGTGCAACACATGGACGAATCACCAGTACATTCTGTTGAACATGAAGATGTTGCTGCCACGAGTCAGAATGCAATAGTTGCATATGAGGCACCTGAGTACAGAGGTGAACCTCTGTCTATGTTTGAAAGACAGGTGCTAAGCAGGCTGGACATACTCACAGATGAGCAGAAGGCACACTATGAGATGACTTACGCCAGGTTTCAACACTTGGATGATCAACTTGAAGGAGTTCAAGTGCAGCTAGCTGAGCTCTATTACAACAACAAGTGATCCTATTTCTAAGTCTTTATCTTTTATATGTTGTTGAACAATTTGGGATTAATCTGTATTGTTTTTTTTTTCTGCACTGGTTTTTAGTTGTTTTGTGGTTTGTAATGAACCTCTATGTTGGTTTTATTTGAACTGTTATGTATGGCTATTATTTTTATTTGGTATTTTGTGCTCCCATTCTGTTTGATAAATCCAAAGGGGGAGAAGAATAGCCTGGTACAGAATAGCCTAAGAATAGCCTGGTACAGGTTCTGCAGATGATATTCACAGTGGCTGCTGATATGATTCAGATGTTAAATCTGCAGGTATATCATTTCTAAATCTGTTTGTTCTGCTTTAACACCTGTTTTCTTTGTATATAGTTCTGTACAGATTTGGTCATGATCTTTCTTCAAAGCTGTGCAAAGCAAAGGGAATTTGTCTCCATCAAACAGGGGGAGATTGTTGAAGCTGGAGGAAGCTTCTTCCCTACCAAGGCTTGATGTGTGTTTGATGAAGAAAATGGCTTGAGTGCTTTGAAGATTGTAATAGGTTTTTAGATTCATTTGTAATTAGGCTTGTAAGTGTGTATGATTGCCTTTTGCTGTATAACCTATCCTAGATGCCTAACCAAGTCTAGATCAAGCACATGATGTGGTTAAATGGTTTTTGAAAAGCTTTTTAAAATGATTTTAAAAGTTTTAAATCAGTACACAAATAAATCTGTTTTAAGGAGAAAGAATTTGTTTATTTCTTCTCTGTTAAAAGGCCTTTCTAAATTTCTGTAAGGGCACCAAGGGAAAGGTTAGTTCGTTATTTCAGTTAAGCTGAGCTGGCCTGTTTGTCATACTTTAATCTGTTTTATTGTGAAAGAACAGGTTTATTCTTTGGTCTGCTGAAAGGTTTTTCACAAGTTAGTTAGGGCACCAAAGGTGCAACTCAGACAGTTATTTCAGTTAGCTGAGTTGGCGGTTTTCACAAAATAAATCTGTTAAATTCAAAAATGAATTTGTTGTTTTCATAACTGCTTTTCAACTGTTTTTTGAAAAGAAGTTAGAAACTGTTTTCTATATAAAGAAAAGTCTATCTCACATGAATAAGGGCTGAGGAATTACGCTTTTGACAGAGATCAAACAATTTCCATGTGAGAAGAAGGATTGAAAGATTTTTTGAAAGGTTTTCCAAAGAGATTTGCAAGTGTGCTTTGTTCTAGGAAACCTTTGATCTTGGTGAAGGTGCTGGTGCAGTTCTGCTGCAAATTGAACTACTGGTTTTGAGTTCTTGCATCTTCTTTTCAGGTGTAATCTTTCCTTTATTCTGTTTTGTAAAGGTGTAAGTGTTAGTCATTCCTTGATAGGGTTTCTTGGAGTGCAAGGTGTGCTGAAATAGGGTTTTTCAGCATTGTGTGTGTTGTTCTTGTAGTGTTCAAGAACTGCTGTGTTTGTAAGTGATTGGTATTGTTTTTAGTGAATTCCACCTTGGGGTAAGGTGAGACTGGATGTAGCTCTGTATGAGTGAACTAGTATAAAAACTTGTGTGCCTTGTCTTCTCATCCCTGCACTCATTTCTGGTTTTTGCTTAATTCTGTCAAGAACTAAATCTGTTCTTTTGAAATTGAATCTGTTAATTCTGGGTTTAAGTGAAAATTGTTCTTCCTGATTTGTTAAAGTTCTCTGATCATAAACAAGGCTGCTGTATATAATGGTTTAAGTGATTTGTGAACAAACTGTCCATTCATTAAAACCTGAGAAAGGATCATTCCTCTTAAAACCTTGTGTTGAGTAATTTTGTTTGATTTCTAAGCATAGCTGTATCCTTCATCCTCACAATATTAAGCTGACCTGGTTCTGTTATAATTCTCTGTTGATCACAAATTTTACATTGAACAAAATTCAAATTGTGCCAAGACTGCTCTGAAGAATCAATCTGTTTCATGTAAAAACAATTTGTTCTTTTTGCCTCTGGAATACTGAAAAATTGTGTGTTCTTGCGAAAATTTTATAAGCTCAATTCACCCCTCCCCTCTTGAACTTAGACACTAATAGACCCAACAGATATTTCTATGGATTTTATCTTAGGACTTCCCAAGATATCGAAGGGTAAGGATTCTATCTTTGTGGTAGTGGACCGTTTTTCTAAAATGGCTCATTTTATTCCATGTCACAAAGTGGATGATGCATGCCATATTGCAAATCTCTTCTTTAAGGAAGTTGTTCGTTTACATGGACTTCCTAGAAGTATAGTATCCGATAGTGATTCCAAGTTCTTAAGTCACTTTTGGAGGACCTTATGGGGGAAACTTGGCACAAAACTTCTTTTTTCTACTACTTGCCACCCTCAAACTGATGGTCAAACTGAAGTGGTTAATAGAACTTTGGGTCAATTATTGAGATGCTTTACTTCCGGGAATCCAAGGGTTTGGGAGGATTTACTACCTCATGTTGAGTTTGCTTATAATAGGGTAGTAAATTCCACCACTCACCATTCTCCTTTTGAGGTTGTTTATGGGTTTAATCCCCTCACACCTCTAGATCTTCTTCCTGTTCCTATACTTGATGAGGTTCTATGCAAGGACGGTTTTGAAAAGGCTTCTTTTATTAAAGACTTGCATACCCACATCAAGTTACAAATTGAGAAGAAAGTTGGTAAGTATGCTGAAACTGCCAACCAAAGGAGAAAGGCATTAATCTTTGAGCCCGAAGATTGGGTTTGGCTTCATTTGAGAAAGGATAGATTTCCATCTCTAAGCAAGTCCAAACTTATGCCTCGTGGTGATGGCCCTTTCCAAGTCATCAAGAGGATTAATGATACTTATCTTGGTAGTAATTCTTTCAATGTTACTGATCTAACTTCTTTTGATGCAGGTTTTCCAAATTCGTGGACGAATTCTCTCCAAACCGGGGAGTATGATGGAAACCAAGTAGAGGACACCCAAGCCCATGACGCCCAAGCCCAAGAAGGGGCCCAAGCCCAAAGAATCACTAGGAGCATGGCAAGAGCTTTGGGACAAGAGTATCAAAAGATGACTTTTCTTATTTCTATTGTATAGAGTAGGGGTGCGGATATTAAATAAATAGGTGTGAATGTATTAGAGAGAGTCACATTGTCCATGTGACTTAGTAGGGGGGTGTAGGTGTCATATAGGAGGTGCCAAAACTAGGAAGGAAGTCACACCTTCCTCATGCTCTAGTTGGCGCCATTTTAGTGTCATTTAGGAGCGAATTTGCATTTGATTTAGCTTCTCATTTAAGCATCTCTTAGGCTATAAATAAGGTGCTTGCCTTTGTAAATTTCAGAATTGGAAATTAGATGTAGAGAAACTATACTCAAGTTTAGGGAGAAATTGTGAGTTTTTGTTGTCTCCTTCTTCCTCTGCCTTATCTTGTGTGCCAATGGAGAGCTTCAAGTGGCGACAACCTTTCACTTATCTTGGAACAAGACTCCAAGTGGCGTGATGCAGTTCCAAATTCTCAAATCCAGCAAGCTTCGTCCAATAAGTGTTCATTCTTTCATCTTTTGCAATTTCAATTGGTAGTTAGGTTTGTTTTAGTGTTCTTCATCCTTTTCACCGTTTGGTTTTGTTTTTCTTAGCTTGTTCTTCAATTTCTGTTTGGTTCTTGTGTTTATGTTTTCAATTGCGCTTTTATCTTGTTCCATGGAAGTGTACAAGGAAATAACACTCTTATTGAGTTTGGATCATCATTTTGGAAGGCTATGACTCCATTGATGACTCCTTAAGCTTCCTTGATTCCATTTCTGTTTTCAGCTTGTTGTCTTGTGGTTTTAATTTCGTTTCCTTTGTTTTAAGCACTCCTTGATCCTTAAATTGTTGTTAATTTTCTCATATAATGTTGTATTCAAAAGTTTTAAAGTGTCTATGTTCAATTCAACTCATATCATGTGACTTCCTGGGTGCCAACTCATGCGCCCCAACCTCTAGTCACTCACCTTGAGAGTGTATCTACCTTTCTCTCGTACCATGCACGTGGTTCTCCCCTGGGTGTGGCCTCCTCATGGGTCGTATCTGTCCCAGGGTTTCCCAGCGGTGGCGTGGGTACTTCACGAGTCAGGTTACCCCCTACTGGTACTAGAACTTATGGCTTTGAAGCCACCTTTCTCTTCTCTTCATTGTTGTTCTAAGCCTCCGGGGCCCGAGACTTCCTCACGGTATTACCCCCCTCCATGGTCTTTCCTGCCCATGGGTATCGGGGGGTAACACCGTCGATGTATTAACTTGACTATTTCTTAATTTGGTGACGCCTTAACCTGGCGATGCCTTAGCCTGGCGATGCCTAAGCCTGGCGACACCTTTCTTGGGCGACGCCTGATGTGATTCCAATAGCCACATAGAACAAGATTCTTGACACTTTGAGGAATCACCTTGAGCTGGAAAATGTAGAGGCACTTTCTTAGAAGTTGGATCATAGTTCTAAGATCAAGAACTCACCAAAACAAGTACCAAATCCCAAACTCATTTGGATGAACCAAATATTGTCAAATTGAATCAACAAAGGAGAAGGAAAAGAACAAACCGAACAGAATTGAACTTCAAAACAAAAGAACCGAACAGAATTTAAAAACTAAACAGAAAATAGGTGCTGGAAAATTAAAGGAACCGAAACAAAAACAACTCAAAACTCAAGGCAATAAGAACAAATTGAAGAAGAAGAAAGGAAGGAGAAGAGAATGCTCATGAAGATGGAGGAATGGTTGGATGATCACGCCACTAGAAGAATGGATGCTCCTAGATGAGTGTGGAAGCCGCCACTTGAGGAAACCATGGTCCTTCAAGATAAGACTAGAGAAGAAGCTCAAAGCTCTCCAAATGCTCACTCCAATTTTGAGTATAGTTTCTTTAGATAAAATTCAAATCTGAATTTTACAAAGGAAGCACCTCTATTTATAGCCTAAGGTGCTGAAAAATAGGTGGGAAATTTCAAATAAACTCATTTGAAATTCCCACCAAAAACAAGTCACATGGGAGGTGTGACCTTTTTCTACTATGATACCTCCCAAAAACTACACCTACACCTATCTACTAATACACCCCCCTAAAGGTCCTATTTAAAACCTAAAAGATGCTATAACAAAAGAGGTTTCTAAGGTTTCCCTCTAAGCACCTTCAACTAAAGACACTACAAAAAGAGAAAATAAATGTCCTCTTGCTCCCAAGGCTTTGAACATGCTTCTTGTAATCCTTTGAGGTGGACTTTGACCTCCATGGGCATCCTCCATTTGTGCCTCCACCTCTTCTTGAGCTTGATGAGTGACCTCCATGTTCTCTTGGGCTTGATCTCCATCATACTCCCCGAGTTGGAGAGAATTCGACCACGAATTCTGGAGACCTACAGAAAAAGGAGTTAGATCGCTGACATTAAAAGTATGACTACCTAAGAATGTATCAGGCATATCTAACTCATAAGCATTGTCATTAATCCTCTTGAGGACTTGGAAAGGTCCATCCCCTCGAGGCATTAGTTTGGACTTCCTTTGAGTAGAAAAACGATCCTTCCTCAAGTGAAGCCAAACCCAATCGCCCTCATCAAACAACAATGCTTTTCTCCTCTTATTGGCAAGTTCAGCATACTTGCCAACCTTCTTCTCAATTCTCTTCTTGATGTCTTTATGCAAAGTTTTCACAAAAGAAGCCTTTTCATCCCCATCTTTGCACAAGACATCGTCAAGAAGGGGAATAGGAAGAAGATCAAGAGGTGTTAGGGGATTAAACCCATAGACCACCTCAAAAGGAGAATGGGAGGTGGTAGAATTTACTACTCGGTTATATGCAAACTCAACATGGGGTAGTAAATTCTCCCACACTCTAGGATTCCCCGAAATAAAGCATCTCAATAGTTGTCCCAAAGTTCTATTTACCACCTCGGTTTGACCATCGGTTTGTGGGTGGCAAGTGGTAGAAAATAAAAGCTTAGTTCCAAGCTTGCCCCACAAGGTCTTCCAAAAGTGACTCAAGAACTTAGGATCTCTATCGGACACTATAGACCTAGGAATCCCATGCAAGCGAACCACTTCTTGGAAGAAGAGGTTTGCAATGTGGCATGCATCATCCACTTTGTGGCAAGGAATAAAGTGAGCCATTTTTGAAAAACGATCCACTACCACAAAAATGGAGTCCTTTCCCTTTGATGTCTTGGGTAAGCCTAAGATGAAATCCATAGATATATCTACCCAAGGCATTGAAGGGATAGGAAGAGGAGTATAAAGACCATGGGGATGCATTTTAGATTTAGCTTTGCGGCAAGCTATGCATTTATCACACAAACTATGAACATGTTTATGCATATGAGGCCAAAAGAAATGTTCATGCAACACATCCAAAGTTTTAGCAACCCCAAAATGTCCCATTAAGCCCCCCTCATGAGCTTCTCTAACAAGAGATAATCTAATAGAGCATTGGGGAACACAAAGACGTTTTCCTTTAAAAAGAAAGCCATCTTGAATAAAAAAATCTTTGTGTCCTCCCTTAAGACACTCTTGATAGAGGAGAGAAAAATCAAGGTCATCATGATAAAGTTCCTTAATGTGATCAAAACCAAGATATTGAGAGGTTAAAAGATTTAGCAAGGTGTATCTTCTAGAAAGAGCATCCGCCACAATATTTATTTTGCCTTGCTTGTGTTTGATCACATAAGGAAATTGCTCAATGAATTCCACCCACTTAGCATGCCTCTTGTTAAGTTTGTTTTGGCTTTTCAAATATTTAAGAGATTCATGATCACTATGTATCACAAACTCTTTGGGAAAAAGACAGTGTTGCCAAGTAAACAAAGCCCTAACAAGTGCATATAATTCCTTATCATAGGTGGAATAGTTGAGATGACTTCCCTTCAATTTCTCACTAAAATAGGCTATGGGGTGGCCCTCTTGAAGGAGAACAGCCCCAATACCTATGCTTGAAGCATCACACTCAATCTCAAATGTCTTAGTGAAATTAGGAAGGGCCAAGATGGGAGCATTAGTCAATTTTTCTTTCAAAGTATCAAAAGCATTTTGTTGTGCTTCTCCCCAATGAAAGACCACATCCTTTTTCACTATGTCATTGAGTGGTGCGGCAATGGTACCAAAGTTTGGGACAAATCTTCTATAGAAAGAAGCAAGCCCATGAAAACTTCGGACCTCATTCAAAGATTTCGGTGTAGGCCACTTTTGAATGGCCACCACCTTGGTTTTGTCCACATGGACCCCTTTACAACTCACAACAAACCCTAGGAATTCTATATGATCAAGAGCAAACATACATTTAGCAAGGTTAGCATACAAATGTTCCTTCCTAAGGGTTTCCAAAACTTGCCTAACATGCAACCTATGGTCATTCAAAGATAAGCTATAAATGAGAATGTCATCAAAGTAAACCACAACAAACTTACCAATGAAAGGTCTAAGAACATGATGCATGAGGCGCATGAAGGTACTTGGTGCATTAGTTAAACCAAAAGGCATAACTAACCACTCATATAAACCAAAGTTGGTCTTAAAAGCCGTCTTCCATTCATCACCCGGTTTGATACGGATTTGATTGTAGCCGCTTTTAAGATCAATCTTTGAAAAGATTTTTGAACCATGTAATTCATCCAACAAATCATCTAATCTAGGTATGGGATGCCTATACTTAATGGTTATGTTATTTATGGCCCTACAATCCGAACACATTCGCCATGTGCCATCCTTTTTTGGCACTAAGATGATAGGCATAGCACAAGGACTCATGCTATCTTGCACCCACCCTTTTTCAATCAAAGCCTCAACTTGTTGGCGAATTTCCTTGGTTTCACTTGGATTGGTCCTATATGCGGGACGATTTGGTAAAGAAGAGCCCGGTATCAAATCAATTTGGTGCTCAATCCCTCTCAAAGGTGGAAGGCCATTTGGAGGATCTTGAAACACATCTTTGAACTCTTCTACCAAATTTTCCAAGCAATGAGGACTATCAACAAGTGTTTCTATGCTAAGAGTTCTAGGGATGGCTAAAAAAAGAGGATGATGAGCCACTATTTCCCTTTCAATGTCACGCCTAGACACAAGGAGTGTAGGCTTAGAACTCTTATCTTTTTTATCTTTTTTATCTTTTTCACTCTCCCTCTTTTTCTTCATGATAACTTGGTCCTCATGGACTTCTCTTGGAGAGAGAGATTTTAAAGTAACCTTGTGACCATGGAATTCAAAAGATAATTTGTTGGTAAAGCCATCATGTAAAACTTTTCTATCAAATTGCCAAGGCCTTCCCAAAAGAACATGAGTGGCTTCCATGGGCACAACATCACATAATACCTCATCTTTGTATTTTCCAATGGAGAAATGGATGAGGACTTGTTTATTAACAATTATTTCTCCTACTTCACTAAGCCATTGTAATTTGTAGGGCTTTGTATGAGAGATAGTAGGCAATCCAAGCTTATCTACTACTCTTGTACTAGCCACATTTGCACAACTACCCCCATCCACTATCAAGGAACAAATGTTGTTTTGAATAAGACATCTTGTATGGAAAATATTTTCCCTTTGACTTTCATCAAAAGGTTGTGAAACTTGTCCAAGAAGTCTTCTCACAACTAACAAGTCCCCTTCAAGTGGACATTCACTCTCTTCCTCACTAGATGCATGAGAATGCAATGAATGCTTTGAAGAATCCGAATCATGCTCACTAACTACAATGCCCTCATGCATGTACATACTTCGTTTTGAAGGACAATTTGCAGCAATATGACCATAACCCATACATTTAAAGCATTTAGTGTTAGATGTTCTAGTGGGAGACTTAGGTCTAGATGTTGATGGCTTAGATTCCTTGGGTTTGAAAGAAGAATCTTTGGAAGGATGTTTTGAAAAAGAAGTTTTGTTTCTCCAAGACTTGGAGTAGTATCCATTATTGGAAGCATTTTTAAAAGAGTTTTTCTTAGCAAGTTGGGCTTCCACCTTCATTGCAAGATGAACTAAAGAGCCCAATGATGAATACTCTTGTAACTCAACAATGTCTTGGATATCCTTCCTAAGACCACTCACAAACCTAGCAACCATGGCTTCTTCACTTTCTTCTAATTCAATTTTAAGCACAAGCGTCTCAAGCTCCTTATAATATTCATCCACATTTAGCGTGCCTTGTTGAAACCGTTGGAGTCTCAACATGAGGTCTTTCCTAAAATGTGGGGGCACAAACCTAGCGCGCATATGATCCTTTAAAGAGTTCCAAGAGTCCACGGGAGGACCCTTGTGATAGATAATGTCCTTTACAATCCCATGCCACCATTTCATGGCATAATCACTAAACTCTAGGGTGGCTAGCTTGAGCTTATGCTCATCTTGGATCTCATGGATCTCAAAAATTTGTTCACACTTAGCCTCCCAATCTAAATACACATTTGGATCACTAGAACCATTAAAACAAGGTAGTTTGACCGAAGGAAGCTTGGACTTTGCATCATGGTAGAAGCCATTGCCGTAGTGAATTCTTTCCCCTTGGTGATGATGTCTTTGTCCATGGACTTGGGGTGGAGGTCTCCTTCTCCTATGCTCATCTTCACGGCCAACATCATTTGAAGAAGCTCTTGAAGATGGTCTATGAGAATGATGTCCATCATGGATAGAAGGAGATGGTCTAGTTTGTTTGACCTCCATCTTTTGCAATTTCTCTTCCAACCTTCTAATTGTTCTTTGAGCTTCATGTAATTCACCAAGAATTGAAGCTTTGGAAGGAGAATTCTGCTTGGAGGATGCATCACTTGAAGATCCAGCCATTTGTAATTAAAAAACAGCAAACACACAAAACAGCAAACAAGTTAAAAATTAGCAAAAACAGTGAGCTTTCCAATTGAAACTGCCGAAGTGAATTTAAGGCTGAAAAGATATCACTCTCAAAGAAATAATGTTCTTGCACCAATCTGATCTTGAGGCCTTGGAATCCTCAAATGAAATATGTCAAAGCAAGCACACCAATCTTAAGAGCAAACCACCACAAAACCAATGAAACAATAAAGACAAACAAGAAAAGGTATAAGCAAGGAAAGGTAATTGCAAAAGGAAAACTATGTGTAAGACAAACTCAAAGAGTAAGAATGAAAGACAATCAAGAAAATAAAGAACTCAATGAGAAAAGTAGGCACACAAAAGAATACCTAAGGAAAAGCACTAGAGTAGATGAAGAAAACAAAAAAAAATTTAGCTACTGGAAATTTTTTTTTAATGCAAACTGTGTTTGATATTCACTGATTTAACTGGAACGTTGTAGAGCGAACTGGATTATGAAATTTATACCACAGAAACTTCAAGATGTTAACTCAAAAATGGCACTGGAATCAATTAAAAACAGTAAGCCAATTGAGAGAAATAAATTTTTTAAAATCACTGCCAGATTACCGTATTTTTTTCGGCAGGAATGTACACTTTTTTTATTTTATTTATCATTTTTTGTGTACTTCATATTTTTGAATGATTCTTTTTTCTATTCTTTTCTAACACTTTCAATATCTCAAATCCAGAATTTCAGAATTTTACAGTACGTAAATCAATTGCAATAAGGAAAAACAGTAAGCACTTTTTTCAGAAACAGAGGAATCCTAATAGGAATAAAAAAACAGGATGATGAACTAGCAAAGACATAATAGAAAATGATGTATTGGAACTTGTATAGGTCTAGAATACAAGTATGAACTCAATGCTAAAAAGAAAATGCTCAAAGGATCAACATCAATTCAGAAAAAATATATGACACCAAAGCAAGAAACAATCAAAACAATAAAAGTACTACTAGAAGTAATGACATATATGGAATAACATGACTAAGACAAAACTTAACAAGATTCAAAAATTAAAAGACACAACACAAATTGTAACAAGTGGAAGGAAGCTTAAGGTAAACTCTAGGAAGGATAATGCCATTCCAAAAGAGCAACCATACTCATAAGAATTATGAGTGCCATAAACCTTTCCACAAACACTTGGAGCAAAAGAAAAACAGCAAGAATACTCAATTAAAATTCTAAAACAGAAACTTAAATTGCAAGAAAAATTAAAGAGCTCTTGAAATAAAGTGCACACAACTCAACAATTAAACAAGAATGAACCTAAGACTCATGATACCACATGATGTGATTCCAATAGCCACATAGAACAAGATTCTTGACACTTTGAGGAATCACCTTGAGCTGGAAAATGTAGAGGCACTTTCTTAGAAGTTGGATCATAGTTCTAAGATCAAGAACTCACCAAAACAAGTACCAAATCCCAAACTCATTTGGATGAACCAAATATTGTCAAATTGAATCAACAAAGGAGAAGGAAAAGAACAAACCGAACAGAATTGAACTTCAAAACAAAAGAACCGAACAGAATTTAAAAACTAAACAGAAAATAGGTGCTGGAAAATTAAAGGAACCGAAACAAAAACAACTCAAAACTCAAGGCAATAAGAACAAATTGAAGAAGAAGAAAGGAAGGAGAAGAGAATGCTCATGAAGATGGAGGAATGGTTGGATGATCACGCCACTAGAAGAATGGATGCTCCTAGATGAGTGTGGAAGCCGCCACTTGAGGAAACCATGGTCCTTCAAGATAAGACTAGAGAAGAAGCTCAAAGCTCTCCAAATGCTCACTCCAATTTTGAGTATAGTTTCTTTAGATAAAATTCAAATCTGAATTTTACAAAGGAAGCACCTCTATTTATAGCCTAAGGTGCTGAAAAATAGGTGGGAAATTTCAAATAAACTCATTTGAAATTCCCACCAAAAACAAGTCACATGGGAGGTGTGACCTTTTTCTACTATGACACCTCCCAAAAACTACACCTACACCTATCTACTAATACACCCCCCTAAAGGTCCTATTTAAAACCTAAAAGATGCTATAACAAAAGAGGTTTCTAAGGTTTCCCTCTAAGCACCTTCAACTAAAGACACTACAAAAAGAGAAAATAAATGTCCTCTTGCTCCCAAGGCTTTGAACATGCTTCTTGTAATCCTTTGAGGTGGACTTTGACCTCCATGGGCATCCTCCATTTGTGCCTCCACCTCTTCTTGAGCTTGATGAGTGGCCATAAATAACATAACCATTAAGTATAGGCATCCCATACCTAGATTAGATGATTTGTTGGATGAATTACATGGTTCAAAAATCTTTTCAAAGATTGATCTTAAAAGCGGCTACAATCAAATCCGTATCAAACCGGGTGATGAATGGAAGACGGCTTTTAAGACCAACTTTGGTTTATATGAGTGGTTAGTTATGCCTTTTGGTTTAACTAATGCACCAAGTACCTTCATGCGCCTCATGCATCATGTTCTTAGACCTTTCATTGGTAAGTTTGTTGTGGTTTACTTTGATGACATTCTCATTTATAGCTTATCTTTGAATGACCATAGGTTGCATGTTAGGCAAGTTTTGGAAACCCTTAGGAAGGAACATTTGTATGCTAACCTTGCTAAATGTATGTTTGCTCTTGATCATATAGAATTCCTAGGGTTTGTTGTGAGTTGTAAAGGGGTCCATGTGGACAAAACCAAGGTGGTGGCCATTCAAAAGTGGCCTACACCGAAATCTTTGAATGAGGTCCGAAGTTTTCATGGGCTTGCTTCTTTCTATAGAAGATTTGTCCCAAACTTTGGTACCATTGCCGCACCACTCAATGACATAGTGAAAAAGGATGTGGTCTTTCATTGGGGAGAAGCACAACAAAATGCTTTTGATACTTTGAAAGAAAAATTGACTAATGCTCCCATCTTGGCCCTTCCTAATTTCACTAAGACATTTGAGATTGAGTGTGATGCTTCAAGCATAGGTATTGGGGCTGTTCTCCTTCAAGAGGGCCACCCCATAGCCTATTTTAGTGAGAAATTGAAGGGAAGTCATCTCAACTATTCCACCTATGATAAGGAATTATATGCACTTGTTAGGGCTTTGTTTACTTGGCAACACTATCTTTTTCCCAAAGAGTTTGTGATACATAGTGATCATGAATCTCTTAAATATTTGAAAAGCCAAAACAAACTTAACAAGAGGCATGCTAAGTGGGTGGAATTCATTGAGCAATTTCCTTATGTGATCAAACACAAGCAAGGCAAAATAAATATTGTGGCGGATGCTCTTTCTAGAAGATACACCTTGCTAAATCTTTTAACCTCTCAATATCTTGGTTTTGATCACATTAAGGAACTTTATCATGATGACCTTGATTTTTCTCTCCTCTATCAAGAGTGTCTTAAGGGAGGACACAAAGATTTTTTTATTCAAGATGGCTTTCTTTTTAAAGGAAAACGTCTTTGTGTTCCCCAATGCTCTATTAGATTATCTCTTGTTAGAGAAGCTCATGAGGGGGGCTTAATGGGACATTTTGGGGTTGCTAAAACTTTGGATGTGTTGCATGAACATTTCTTTTGGCCTCATATGCATAAACATGTTCATAGTTTGTGTGATAAATGCATAGCTTGCCGCAAAGCTAAATCTAAAATGCATCCCCATGGTCTTTATACTCCTCTTCCTATCCCTTCAATGCCTTGGGTAGATATATCTATGGATTTCATCTTAGGCTTACCCAAGACATCAAAGGGAAAGGACTCCATTTTTGTGGTAGTGGATCGTTTTTCAAAAATGGCTCACTTTATTCCTTGCCACAAAGTGGATGATGCATGCCACATTGCAAACCTCTTCTTCCAAGAAGTGGTTCGCTTGCATGGGATTCCTAGGTCTATAGTGTCCGATAGAGATCCTAAGTTCTTGAGTCACTTTTGGAAGACCTTGTGGGGCAAGCTTGGAACTAAGCTTTTATTTTCTACCACTTGCCACCCACAAACCGATGGTCAAACCGAGGTGGTAAATAGAACTTTGGGACAACTATTGAGATGCTTTATTTCGGGGAATCCTAGAGTGTGGGAGAATTTACTACCCCATGTTGAGTTTGCATATAACCGAGTAGTAAATTCTACCACCTCCCATTCTCCTTTTGAGGTGGTCTATGGGTTTAATCCCCTAACACCTCTTGATCTTCTTCCTATTCCCCTTCTTGACGATGTCTTGTGCAAAGATGGGGATGAAAAGGCTTCTTTTGTGAAAACTTTGCATAAAGACATCAAGAAGAGAATTGAGAAGAAGGTTGGCAAGTATGCTGAACTTGCCAATAAGAGGAGAAAAGCATTGTTGTTTGATGAGGGCGATTGGGTTTGGCTTCACTTGAGGAAGGATCGTTTTTCTACTCAAAGGAAGTCCAAACTAATGCCTCGAGGGGATGGACCTTTCCAAGTCCTCAAGAGGATTAATGACAATGCTTATGAGTTAGATATGCCTGATACATTCTTAGGTAGTCATACTTTTAATGTCAGCGATCTAACTCCTTTTTCTGTAGGTCTCCAGAATTCGTGGTCGAATTCTCTCCAACTCGGGGAGTATGATGGAGATCAAGCCCAAGAGAACATGGAGGCCACTCATCAAGCTCAAGAAGAGGTGGAGGCACAAATGGAGGATGCCCATGGAGGTCAAAGTCCACCTCAAAGGATTACAAGAAGCATGTTCAAAGCCTTGGGAGCAAGAGGACATTTATTTTCTCTTTTTGTAGTGTCTTTAGTTGAAGGTGCTTAGAGGGAAACCTTAGAAACCTCTTTTGTTATAGCATCTTTTAGGTTTTAAATAGGACCTTTAGGGGGGTGTATTAGTAGATAGGTGTAGGTGTAGTTTTTGGGAGGTGTCATAGTAGAAAAAGGTCACACCTCCCATGTGACTTGTTTTTGGTGGGAATTTCAAATGAGTTTATTTGAAATTTCCCACCTATTTTTCAGCACCTTAGGCTATAAATAGAGGTGCTTCCTTTGTAAAATTCAGATTTGAATTTTATCTAAAGAAACTATACTCAAAATTGGAGTGAGCATTTGGAGAGCTTTGAGCTTCTTCTCTAGTCTTATCTTGAAGGACCATGGTTTCCTCAAGTGGCGGCTTCCACACTCATCTAGGAGCATCCATTCTTCTAGTGGCGTGATCATCCAACCATTCCTCCATCTTCATGAGCATTCTCTTCTCCTTCCTTTCTTCTTCTTCAATTTGTTCTTATTGCCTTGAGTTTTGAGTTGTTTTTGTTTCGGTTCCTTTAATTTTCCAGCACCTATTTTCTGTTTAGTTTTTAAATTCTGTTCGGTTCTTTTGTTTTGAAGTTCAATTCTGTTCGGTTTGTTCTTTTCCTTCTCCTTTGTTGATTCAATTTGACAATATTTGGTTCATCCAAATGAGTTTGGGATTTGGTACTTGTTTTGGTGAGTTCTTGATCTTAGAACTATGATCCAACTTCTAAGAAAGTGCCTCTACATTTTCCAGCTCAAGGTGATTCCTCAAAGTGTCAAGAATCTTGTTCTATGTGGCTATTGGAATCACATCAACGCCTTTGCGAGGCGACACCTTTCTGGGGCGACGCCTTTGCGAGGCGACACCTTTCTGGGGCGACGCCTTTCTTAGGCGATGCCCCAAGCGGTCAACTTGTTGGCCTTCCTTCCCTTCTTTGGGGCCCTCGAGCGGTCCCACCATGTGTTGACTTTGACTTTGACTTTTGGTCAACGCCCCGGGACGGTACATCAATGATGGATGAGTTGAACTATTTTCTAGGCTTGCAGGTCAAACAACTCAAGGATGGCATTTTCTTGAATCAAGCTAAGTACTGCAAGGATATGCTGAAGAAATTTGAAATGGACAAGTGCAAACTAATCAGCACACCCTTCTCAACTAGTTGTCACTTGGATCATGATGAAGCTAGAATTGTTGTTGATGAAACCAAATACATAGGACTCATAGGATCACTACTGTATCTCACTGCCAGCAGACCTGACATAATGTTTGCAGTGTGCATGTGTGCTCGATTTCAATCTGCTCCTAAAGAATCACACTACAATGCTGCCAAAAGGATTTTGAAGTATTTGCAAGGAACTAAAGAAGTTGGCTTGTGGTATCCAGGTAACATTTCATTAAGCTTGACTGGATATTCTGATTCAGACTTTGCAGGTTGCAAAATTGACAGGAAGAGCACCAGTGGAACTTGTCACTTGCTTGGATCAAGCTTGATCTCATGGCAATGCAAAAAACAGGCTTGTGTTGCTCTCTCCACTACTTAAGCAGAGTACATTGCAGCAGGGAGTTGTTGTGCTCAAACTATATGGCTAAGACAACAATTGAATGATTTTGGTATCTTACTCAACCATATACCTCTGTTGTGTGACAATACAAGTGCAATCAACTTAACCAAAAATCCTGTCATGCATTCAAGAACCAAACACATTGAAATTAGGCATTATTTCCTAAGAGAACACATTTCAAATGGAACATGTGAGATTAAGTTCATTGGTACTGATTTACAACTTGCTGATTTGTTCACAAAACCATTGGCTAAAGATAGGTTTAATTTTCTGCTAAATGAATTGGGTATTATAAATGTCAATTGTGCCTAGTAGTGAAAAATTAAATATGTTTATTCGTAATTGAATGTGTTTATTTTTGGTACTGATATGCATTGATGACTAGGAAAGAGAAATTATGATCTTTGACTGCTTGACTGACATAGTGGGCATTAACCTCTGTACCTTTGACGGTTTTGGTCATGATTATGTAACCGATTTGATGGTTTGGGTGCTCAATGAAGGTATGAGTTGTGTGCATCGTGACCCTAAATATTTGCTGCATATTTTCAAAGATTCTCTGCACAATTTCAGAGCATAAAATCTTCATGCATATCCATTCATAACTGCCATATCAACCTATTCATTTCTCAATATAAATCTGTGTGAAAATCTGCTACCCACATTGGCTACCTATTTTCGGTTCTCACCATTTGAAACAAGAGAAAATTCTGGTTCAACCATGGCTTCTTCTTCAAGACAGAAACAGAAACATAAGGGCAAACAAAGCACCTTTCAAGGTGTGCTAGAAGGTTGGTTCGCTGGAAATGAAGAAGGTATCAATGCCTACATCCATGAGACAAGCAGAAAGCAGATTAATATACCCAAGGTGCTGGATTTCAACTGGCTGAAATAAAAAAAATTGGCAGAAACAAGGGTTGTATTGAAGCACCAAGAGCTGAAAAAGCTGCTGGAATTAACGGGTAATGTATATTCTGATTTAGTCTAGGTGTTTTACACTAATCTAACCTTGGATGGAAAGAACATTGTCTCTTATGTGAAAGGGATCAAAATGAAGATCACAAGTGATGTTTGGAATTTTGTGGCTGGAATCAAGTATGCTGGATTGAAAGTAGGAAAAGGAAACACCAGTGGGATTGAAGAATTCAATAAACTGCAATATTACAAGAGCTGTATGAGGACTCTACCCAGAGCATAAGCAGATTCCATGCAGGTCATTTGAACCTTACACCACGTCTTGTTGCCTACATTATAGCATGGCAACTCATCCCAAGAGGTACAAATCATGCTGTTTTACATGAAGAGGATTTAATCCTTCTATATTGCATCATGAACCAGATTAAGGTAAACTGGGTTTTCATTATCAATGAACACATGCTGAAATCCAAAAGGTTGGCTGATTATCGCTTTCCTTATGCTATACTTGTTTCAAAATTGATTGATTTCTTTGGTGTTGATGCTTCAAATGAGAGAAACGACCCCATCAAGGCTGTAAGTGAGATTGACAATTCAACTCTCACAAAGATGAGATTTCACAAAATAGAGGAAAATTGTGTGGTTCTCAAAGGCAAGAACCCTCAAGCAGAACATGAAGCCTCAAATCTCAACAATGAAGATGAGGATGAAGCTGTTCCCATGGAGGATGACACATTTCAAGCTGCAGAACACTCATGTTATGTTATCCATCACTCCTATGGGCAAGAACAATCTGCTGAACATGCTGGAAATCAAAGGATAAGTTCTCCATCTGTAGAAGTCAGAGGAGACTCACCTGCTCCCCAATCTGTGCATGAAGAAGCTGCTGCAACTCATCAGAATGCCATTGTTGCTTATCAAACTCCAGAATTCCGAGGTGAACCATTATCCATGTTTGAAAGGCAAGTTCTGTATCGCCTAGATGTCATGACTGCAGAACAGAGGGCATATTTTGAGACCACTCAAGCAAGGTTTCAGCATCTTGATGATCAAATTGAAGGTGTTCAGGTGCAGCTTGCAAAGTTATACTACAAGGATCAGTAGTATCTTGCTTTTCATGTTCTTTTATCAGTTTTTTTAAATCTTGTAATGCTGAATAGTTTGTCTTTATTTTCTGGACTATTATGGTTATGTTTCTGTTTTATCTTTCCCTATGCTTAAATGTTGTTTGATGAATCCAAAGGGGGAGAAAAATAGCTCACCATGCTAGGTGAAGCTAGCTGAAACAGGAAGTTAAATTCTGCACCTTAAAACCATTTCAAATGTTATGCAATGTTTCTATTTTTTTTTTGGTTTAGTATTTGGTGCAGTACAGGTTCTTAAAGCAACAGAGCTATGGGGATTTGTCTCCATCAAACAGGGGGAGATTGTTAAAGATGGTTGCTGCCCCTTCAAGACATGTGTTTGATGAAGACTTTTATGTACAATTCATGTATATTTCCTTTTGCTTTAAGAATGTCTTAGGTAGAGTTTAGAGGTTGTTTAAGAGTAGGCTTTTTGCTGAGTAACTCACCTCTTAACCCCTGACCATGTGATAAGAGCAAGCACAACATATCTTAAACTGTTTTTCACATGTTTTACAAAAAACACGTTTACTGCATAAAAATAAATCTGTTCTTTTCTAAATAAACAGATTCATTTTTAAACTGATGCCTTGGCTAAGTCTTGTGAAAATTAGATTTTGTGCATCAAGTATTTTGACTAAGTCTTCTACCTTTCAAAACGACTGTATTTAAATAGTTAAAGCCTTTGCTGTTATCGTTTTGAAAAATAAATTTGTTCATCTGTAAATAAATAGATTCTTTTTTATTCTGGTGCCATGTCTAGCTTAAACGGTTTTCAGTTTTGTTCCTGCACCAGAATGGCTGACTAAGTCTCCTCACATAACAAATTCTCTAACTGCTTTTTGAAAATAAATCTGTTCATTTGATTTTCAATCTGTTCATTTTATAACAGCTTTAACTGTTTTTCAAAAATCTGTTATAAGTTGGTTTTCTATAAAATGAAAACTTGTTTTTGAGTTTAAAAATCGATCATACAATTGAGAAAACGAGTTTTGCATAAGAGAATTAAGGATTTACAAAGAATTAGCATCTGTTCTTGAAAGATTTCGAAAATCAAAAAGTGCTTGTTCTTGTTTGGTTCCAAAGCTTGGTGAGAGGTGCTGCTACAGTTTTAGCAATCTGTTCTACTGGTTTAAGGCAGATTTCTGCATCCTCAATCAGGTGTAGTCGTTTCACATTTCTTTTCTTGTAAAAGGTTGGTTGTACACTCTTCTTGATAGGGTTTCTTGAATAGTGTGTATGCTAAAATAGGGTTTTTCAGCAAGTGTTCCTAAGTTCTTATAGGGTTCAAGAATAGTAGGATCTGTGTTTGTTTGAATTGTGATTTAGTGAATTTCACCTTGGTTTAAGTGAAAACTGGATGTAGCTCAGTTGAGTGAACCAGTATAATTGCCTTGTGTTCATTCTCCCTTAATCTCTGCACTTAAATTTCTGCATATCTGTTAAACTGTCAAGAAATAAATCTGTTCAATTAATAATAAATTTGTTCTTTCTGGGCTTGGCTCATATTGTTCTTAATTTCTGGAAAACTGTTTGATTTTGAGAAAAACATAAATAACCTGTTAAAAGCCACTGAAACAAATTGTTTGTGATAGGTTACTCAATTAATTGTCAAGCTATCAATTGAACCTTAATCACTTGCTTAAAATTGAAGCTTGCTGTTTTGTGATTCACGGTTTTTTCTTCATTATATCAGTGTGTGTATCTGGAAAATCAATCTGCATAATCTTGTGATTAACTTGACTGTATAAACGTTTTTCAAAAAAAACAGTGCCAAAATAAATCTGTTCAATTTCAAATAAATCGATTTATTTTCTATACACTGTGATAAATACTGATTCTGCGAGAAACTTTTAAAAGATCAATTCACCCCCCTCTTGAACTTTGGCACTATTAAACCCAACATCTAGGACCTCATGTACATGAAAGATTTGCTCAACCTTTGCCTCCCATCCCAAATACACATTAGGATCCCCCTCACCACTAAAACTAGGTAATTTTACACAAGGCAAATAAGGCTTTGCCACATTTTGGTGCCTATCTTCATAATGTTGGTGCCTCCTCCATTCGGTTTCTTCATGATGTCCATAAGAACTTTGAGAAGTTCGTGAGGAATGCCTATGATGATAATGATGTCTTCTCTCTCGGTTTTGATGAGTATCTTCATGATCCATCTCCAATCTTTGGAGCCTTGCCTCCATTTGTCTTATCACCTCATCCTTTTGTGAAATTGTTAGTTTGGCATCCTTTAATTCACCAATTAGGTATGTTTCTTGAGGTGAATGAGGCTTAGAGGATTACCCACTAGAAAGATTAGCCATGATAACAAAGAAACACAAAAAACAAAGAGAAAGAAAGCTTGCGGCAATAGGCCAAGAAATTCACTCAAACCACTCCGCACTAGTACAAAATGATGAAAAGAATACTCTTTATTAAGTGCGGCTTTGCGCTCGAACGCATTCGTAAAAAACGCGGTGGCATTTTTTAAATTAATTTGATTTACAAATGCGGCTATTCAAATAACCGCATTTGTAAATCAAGAACTTTTATTTACAAGTGCGGCTATTTGTATAGCCGCATTTGTAAATCCTTTTTTACCCTAAAATTTGAATTGCACCACACCACTTTCATATTTTCTTCTCCACTTTGCCTTTCGTTTTCATTGTTCCTGTGCTCGCGTACGTGTTCATTTCTTCTTTTGCATCTTCATTAATTTGTGCCATTGTGAGTTTCTTGAATCGCTTTCTTTCTTTTTCATTTTCCTTATATTTGTTTTTTCTCCTTGCATTGTGGTCGAACTGTTCCATTAGCATTCTCATCTCCATCGTTGCTTCGCTGCTCCGCCACCGTTGCTGGCACTCCCTTGCCACTCTTCACCACCAACGTTGGTTCACACACAAGGTTAGTGTTCTGTTTTAAATTTTTTGAATTTTTCTTTAATATTTTGAATTTATTTTTTTATGTATTATAATTTGTATATTATTTATAAATAATTTGTACATTGTGGGTTACGTTTGAACATATTTATTATTTTTTTTATTTACTGAAGCATATACAAGTGCGGCTAAAATAAATAGTCGTACTTGTAAATGGTATTTATAAATGCGGCTATATAGCCGCATTTGTATCTCTTCGATTTACAAGTGTGTGCTAATCAAATGCGGCTATATAACCGCATTTATATATTCAAAATAGTCGCACTCATTGTGTGTTTCTGCACCAGTGCTAAGAAAATATTTCTTTCCTTAACTAAGCCTCCCTTGTGGATTGGATGAGCCTCAAGTGAAATATGCCAAAAAAAAAATACACTTACTCAAAGAAAAATACACCACAAAACTTGAGGAAGAAGGAAAAAACAAGCAAGAAAAGGTATAAGCAAGAAAGCTAAACCAAAATGTGAAAAGAGATGTTGACAAAACTTTGAGGAAAGAAGACAAGCAAGTAAAAAGGCACAAAAGAGAACTCAAAGAAACCTACTAAACTTTTAATAAAGAAAGAAATGAATTGCTTTAGAAGATGTCAAAATAAAAGGATAAAAAATTCCACAATATAGATAACAATTTGCCAATCAATATGAATCCAACCTTGAAAATAAAATTATGTGCAAATGTAATGGCTAGATGCAAATCCCAAACTTTTTGGAAGAATTCGTTACTATTTTGGTATTGTTTATTTTTTTTTAAACTACATGAACATTATGGAAGAAACACACCATAGTTTGCTTCATAACAATTTTTAACAACATTCAATTTGCACAAAATTTTTTGTAATGGATTCAAGATAATTAAACACTTGAAATCAAATGTTTGGAACTCTAAATCAACTTCTACTAAACAAATATCTAAAGACAAAGAAAACTTTCAAAATTAAAAGCAAGTAAGTAGAAGCAAAACAAGGACACCTAAAACACTATTGAACATAAAACTCAAAGTAAAAAGCAAGATAAAAAAAAGGCATATACTAAAGACATGTTCCAAACGAAATAAGCTTTGAATATAAGGTGCTGGAATTTTTTTTTTGGCAAGAAATAGGTGCTGGAAAATTAAAGAACAATAATTAAAGACAAGAATTGAAAGGAACTTGAATGTAAAGGTTATAGAATTTAAATTGCTTCAAAGTAAAGTGTCAAATCAACTCAACAAACACAAAACATCACCATAGCTCATGATACCACATGATGTGAGTTGATTTTAGATTCATTGATTTTATGACATTTTTTAAGAATTAGGGTCAAGATTCTTAGCAATTTTAAGGTGAGTCACCTAAGGAAAATCCCCACTGGACATTAACTTAACAAGTGTTAAGTAGATGTGAAGGTTCATTTCCAAAGGTCAAAGGTAAAAACACAATTAAAGGTGAAGAATGATGAAAATTAGGAGCTGCAAACAAAGGCAAACAATTGGTACAAGTGGAGGAACTTAGGGAAACATCAATTGGAGTTCAATGCCTTCCAAATGATGAACCAAACTCATGATCGAGTGCCATTCCACAAAGAACCGATTCATAAACTCAATACAAATTGGAACCGAATTCAAATATAAGAAATGAAAAGAATCAAGCTACAAAGGTTGCCCTCTCCCTTGCCATTTCTACCCTCCACCTATCTTGCCCACCTAGATTTTGAATATAGTAAAGAAACTCTACTTAAGTGGTTAGTGAGCTTTGTCTCCTAAATGATTTGGGTCTTATCTTGAGTGTGAGCATTTCAAGTGGCGGCTCTTCCTTCACTTATCTTGGAGTTTCCCACTCTCCAAGTGGCATGATCATCTTCACCATTTTCACTATAAGCTTCATTCATCTTATCTCTTTTTCCATCCTTCCTTGTGTCATTTATGTTACTTGTTTATGTCATTTCCTTTTGGTCATCTTCATTCATCCTTTACTTCCATTATTCTTAAATTTTTCCCCTTGCATCATAATCACCTTATTCTTGTGTTTTTCTCTTTGCCCTTCTGAAGTGAACCATCACACTTAACCACTTGGTTAATTCGTGTCCAGTGAGAGTCTTCTTAGGGTTCTCACCTTAAATTGCTAAGCTCAAAATTGTAAGCAAGAGCAACCAATTAAAATGTGCAATCCTAAAATCAAATGACATCAAAAGGGGTCACAAACGGTAGACAAGATGACTTCTGCCACATAATCCAATATATTTATGAACTGCAATATCTTGAAATGACTAAGATTCCCCTTTTCACTATGAATAAATTGACCCTAGAATGGATGTTAGGAGGAGAGTTAATCCAGTATATAACACTGTAGAAATAAAAATGAGTAGAAGATAAGTTCCCTATGATCCATTCATCCTTCCACAAAAAGCAAGATAGGTTTATTATGTCTATTATCCAATGACATGTCAGAACTTCTGGCTGGTGCGTGGCCATCACAATAAAACCCCGAGGTCATGTTGAAATTGACAACATACTAGATGATTTGTCATATCAAACTGATGTAACATTAGATGTCGTACCAGTTACAAAAATTGAACTTGTAAAAGACTTAATTAACACTTATGTTCTGATGATAATGATGATGAAAATCTAAACCACTCAACCTCAGATGATGAAGAAGATCATTTCAATAATAACAAAAAGGATTCAGACTTTGATAACATTGATGACTAAAGTATATATGAATTGTTTCTAACATGTTATCATCATATTCACATTAATACAAAATTTAGATGATCCATTATGTTACTTTTTTTGCATGAAAAATGATTAGGAATGGGGTAGAAATCTCTTTATTATCATATGTGGCAATGTAGGGCATGGAGTTTCCACACCGCCCATCTAGCCATAGAGCTTGGAAGCATCTCCTATTCCAGTGTGAAACTAGGGGCAATTACTTTTGCTAATGGTTAGAAAAGTGTTCCACATTCCTCCACCCTTTCATCCTACACCCCCTCTTCCTAGAAATACGGGCACCCATTTGATTTGTCATCTTTGTTATCCATTGCTTTAGTTCCTGATATCGTTAGTGGGGAAAATGTTATATGACTTTCTAGCTTTCACTTCCCATCCAGGTTATCACCCTATCATAGAACTATGTCATCACCTCATGCCACTATATCTCCACTACTACACCTTATAGTAGGTCCAGCTGTATAGTCATTTTCTTCTCTGACAGACCATCACTTTTGGTGCTTAGAATTACAACCCATTGTTGCTCCCTCTATCCACACAACTCTTACTTCTTCTATCCACACCACTCTTGCCATACAATCCATCAGTACAAACCATAAACTTCCTAATAAGAAAGTACAATGTGATGCTAATGGAAGGATCATCAAGCAACCAATGGGTAAAGGGTACACAAACTTTGTTATTCGTATTTTATTTCATGCTAAAAAATGAAATGCTTAAAATATTCATTTTTATGTTGTGTAGTTGGACACCTAATTATTATGTTATTGGGGTGATTGTTCATGCAATTAGGTTATAGTTTAGAGGTCCCTACCACCATGATGAAGTCATGAGTGAGAAGGCCCAACGTAGATGGTGGACAAAATATAAGGTTAGTTTTATTATTAATTATAATGAATTACAAAGTCATGCTTTAATATGATCATATTAACTTAATTGTTCCTCAATTTTACAAGCCAGAGTGACTTAAGCCCCTCATGATAAGTGGCAAATTAGAAAGATATACAAGTCAAACGTCAAGAAACGACTCTATGAAGACTTAGTAAAGCTTGGGTGAAGGATTCTAGACCTACTTGGATAGGAAGCATGGATGAACTTTTGAACTATTGGGATACCTAAAAGTTCAAAGAAAAATCATCCCAAAACCAAATCAACCAATCTATAGATCGGGGTGGAACATTGCATTTAAGTGGCCGAAAATCACACTTGAATATTGCATTAGGTCTTTTAAGTATTACTCATTTATGTCTACGAAATCACATGTCATTCAATTAAAATATACAAGACATAAATTATTTGGAACTAGATGAATGTAAATATGGACAATCTGTTGAACCAGATGAATTATTCCTCACCATTCACACAAACAAGAAGGGTGATTGGGTAGATGGTCATTCCCGAGAGTCTTATGTAAGTAATTACTTTAAATTTGTTACTTCATTTATATTTTTAACGTAAATTACTAACATTTGCAAATTCCACTACTTATGTAGGAAACCTACCATGACTGGTTAAGGATGATGTAATCAGAGAATTCAGAAGGATCAACTTTTGGTGTTCCTCCCATGGATGCAGGAACAAAGCTTTAGTGATGAAAAGATGTTGGTTGCTTACTTCTGCCATGGTGCCTCATCCCTCACTCAACTCTCTGTATTAGCTTCTTCCATTGATCATGATGAGAAACTTACTGAGAACTCATAACTTAGACAAAATCCTATAAGCAATTGAAAAAGAAAACCATGTTAATCAAATAACTGCATAGTTAGAGGACACAATGAGGTTGATACAATAACAATTAGCTATGATGATGGAACAAACACTTCAACAGGTACCAGACAGGTCCACCGCCACTATGTCGAAGACTCTATGATGATTATCCCTTTACTTGATGACCACTTACAATGTAAGTTAAGTTACTTGCTCATTGTGTTCTATATTTTTATTTCCTTCAATTTATCTATAAATACAATTTTTATTTCATTTTAATTGTTGTTATTTTTTATTTCAGTCCCATTGCCCACTTGTTATGCTTTGGGAAACACTATATATGTTAAATTGAACATTCTTCCCTTCTATGTAATATTTGACAAAATTTCATACTTTCTTTCATTAACACACTAGTACAAAATATCAATTTAACGACCACATACAAAGACGGTTAAACTAAACCATCGTTAAAAAAAACGGTGACAAACTTGTAATTATGAAGTCATTTTAACAACGATTACTGAGAGGACCGTCTTTAAAAGTCATTTCAGACCATATATAACAACAGTTCAAATACTTTTAGACCATCTTAACTATTATTACATTTTAATAATTACTTCTTATGTTTTGTATATTCAATTTTCATATGTTGTTTTCAGATTAATTTGTTGATTTCAATTTGAACTTTTATATGGATTAGAAATTACCAACTGCAATTAGATTGTTGCTGGAAGATTTCAAATTATAATTCAAAGATTGGATAATATTTGAAAATGTATAATTATGTGATTCTAAAATTCTAAATAGGAGCAACAAACTTTTATTTATTTTTATTCCTACTACGCGTGGTCTTAGCGAGAGTCAAGCCCACTCCTTTTCATATTTAACCTAACTAAGACTTGGCTCGTACTACATAATTTATACCAATCATTAAGTTAGGGTTTGACCCTCAGTATTTGGTTCTTTATTTAGGTTAGCTAGGATTTAGCCCTCTCTAGGATAGAGTGAGTTAGGGCTTCGCCCTCTTTAAGTTATAGTAAACTAAGGTTTGACCCTCTCTAAGTTCTATGGTATCCTTAACTAGAGTTTGGTTATCTCTAAGTTATATTGAACCAGGTTTGACCCTCTCTAAGGTCGACGTGATTCTTAGATAAGGGTTTGACCCTATCTAGGTTAGAGTAAGCCAGAGTTTGACCCTCTCTAAAGTCTACATTATCATTAGGTAGGGTTTCACCCTCTTGATGTTCGGGTGAGCTATGTCTGACCCTCTTTAGATTAAAGTGAAAACTTCTTATCCCTAGGACTTATCCCTCGCTTTTAATTAGCTTCTACTAAGTGAGGATCTAGTCTTTACCATTAGCTTCCATTTAGACAGGACTCAATCTACATTAATAGTTACATGTCGATGCAAAAAATTAGATTTCAGCGTCCACCCTGTATGAATGCTAAGCCGACACTATTTTACAGGTAGGGTCTGATTCTTCCCCTGTTGTGTTCGTGTTTGGCCTATCTAAATGATATATTTCTTATAGTGTAAGTATATGAGAGTACATATAAATTCATATATGTTTATAAATAAAACTTTTATACTAGAAGTACGACTTAAAAATATATTAAGGATAATAAGAAATATTTTAATTACGGACAAATTTTTGGAACACACTTATACTTAGGAAGTGCATCTAACGATGAGTATACAAATGCAGTTATAATCACGGAGCAAACCCCCATTAGATAAAGGTACAAACACTGTGCATGCGTCTAACGCATCAAACAAATCTATAACACTTCGTTGATGAGAACTAATGCTGACAAAACAGATTTATATACAATTAAATAATGGTGTCTTTATAATTTAAATATTAAGCTAACAGATACGTCAGACGTGACAATATTTAGAATAAAGATATATAAAACAAGAAATAACGTTAAAATGAATTAACATTTGAAATAATTTAATTTAATTGTGTAGGACGTTGTAGTTCTCTATAACACCGTTTCTGCCAAAGATTATCCAGTATAGGGCATGCATATCACAGTTCATAGATAAATCCAACTTCGGCACGTTGAAGATTCCGCAGGGTATGCAATGGATTAGTTATTTTATAATTATATAGATGCTACGTTAATACTTATTTAATAGTATAAACGCAATGCTCTTTGTGAGTGAATGTGTGAGGTCACATGGATAAAAGAAATTGCTTCTTAATTCTATTAAACTCATGCAGGTGCAGTAAAATATCGCTTTAACATGTATGATCAATAGATAAAAATAGTCCCCAAGCTTGGTAAACCGATGAATACAATAAAATTATCTGATGTCAGTAATCAGTAATTGCTTTACAGTTATATATTTTAAGGAGCCAAACCAAGTGAACAAGAATCAAATGGAAAAAGATATGATTAGTAGAAAAAAATGTTAGAAATTCAAGATTTGGTGAAACTTTTATATGGGATAAAATTGAGGAAGATGGACTATATGTAGAGAGATTTATTGGCTTAAGGTTTTGGGTTAAAAATATATTGGAATATAGATTATGACTCATTGATATTGAATTTCTCTATGTATTTGCTCTCAAAAAACCTAACAGTGATATCATATTTAGATTTGTCTTGGTGACACTCAAACAATTAGTAGGTGGGTGAAGGTGCCTCATAATATATAAGAAAGAAAGCGAACAAATCATTATCTTAAAATCTTGAGTTGGAGGTTTTGTTGTAGTCTATTATAAAAACCTAACACAAAATTGCATGTGTATTGGATATCCTCCTCCTTCCTCTCTTTCATTTCTCTTTCCAGTTATTGTGGTTCCCTTTATTGTGATATTCAAGATATTAGAAACCCCCAAAGATCTAGACTTTGTTCCAACTTAATGGAATATTCTTCTTCAGCAGCTTCTGAAATAAAATATGTTGTTTTTCTTTCTCTCTTGATTATTTCAATTTTGAAAGGTGTAGAATCAAAGCAACTGTCAGATAATGTTCCTCAAATAAAGTATGATGTGTTTGTTAACTTCAGGGGCGAGGACATTCGTCACAGTTTTCTCGGTTATCTGACTGAGGCTTTTCATCAACACAAAATATATGCCTTTGTTGATGATAAACTTGGGAAGGGAGATGAAATATGGCCATCCCTTGTTGGAGCAATTAAAGGATCCCTGATTTCCTTGACCATATTCTCAGAAAACTATGCTTCTTCTCGTTGGTGTTTGGAGGAACTTGTGCAAATACTTGAGTTCAGGGAGAAATATGGACAAATTGTATTACCTGTTTTCTACCATGTATATCCCAAAGATGTGCGACATCAAAAGAGGAGCTATGAAAAAGCTCTTGCTGAACATGAAAAGAAATATAATTTCACCACAGTGCAAAACTGGAGACATGCATTGAAGAAAGCTGCTAATTTATCAGGAATAAAGTCTTTCGATTACATGTAAGCTCCCACTCCCACAATCATGCTTTATATGCTTTGCTATGTTATAACTAGCTATATATATGCATGTTATCACAAGGTATTTGCCTAATTATAGTTACATGGTATACGATTATTTTCTATACTGTTAATTTTTTATAGAATGTTACTTGCAAATATTAATACTCAATCTGAAACTGGATTTACTTTGAGCAAAGATTGAAATTAATGGTTAATATCTTTGCACTTGTAATATCATTAGAATACCAATACCCACAATTTTATGCACTTTTTTATGTTCATTACAAGAAAATCATCAAATAGAAACCAATTTTTAGAGAACAAAATCATTAGTTGCAATAGTAACTAAATTAGAGACCATTTTAGAAACTAAAAAAAAATTGGTTTCTAAATTAGTTTATATTATTGTTAAATAGTTTTTAAATTGGTATCTAATTAGAAACCACGGTTTTAACTACCAATTATTTAGTAAGGGGTTCTTGACTGATGTATATGGGTTGGAACGCTCCTGAAGTGTCCCATTTTTAATTTTATTTATTCTTTGCTGATAAAAAAAAACTAATTTATAAACCAATTTTTTTTTTAGTTTCTAAAATGATCTCTAATTTAGTTACTATTGCAACTAATTATTTTGGTCTCTAAAATTTGATTATTATTTCATGATTTTCTTGTAGTGGTTGAGGTGTTATGGATTGAGGACTGGTTCTTATAAAAGATATTCATTCTTGGTAGATAGACTTTTGTAACCTCTAGAAAGTTTACTTTAGTTAAGCATATCCTAGGTGAAATGTTTTGCTTACATATGATCAAATTTTTTAGTTTGCTGATGAAAAAAAAAAGGTTTAATGAAATGTCACCATACATATGACACAGCATTAGTGAATTGAGAGTTTCAGGGGGCCTATAAAATAAGTTTTCCCTATGTGTTTCTAAAGAAACCATTAATATAGTTTAGTTGCAATGAAAAGCTAGATGTTTCATGGGATTTGTGCAAGGTGAAAATTTGATTCAATCACATTGACTTGGTCAGAAGAAAACACCTATTAAGCAATGTCGTTAATATACCCCACTTCTAACACACATTAAAGTTAAATTTTGACTCCTGCCATTTAGATTGTTCTCAAGGTGGATGACTGTGCTGCAATAACCTTCCAAAAGACACTGATTTTTTGTAAGGACAGTATGAAAAGAACATGTAAAAAAAGATGTTATATATAAGTTTTTCTCAAGGATATAATACTTTTTTGTCATAAATATGCTAGATAAATTCAACAATGTCATTAATTAAAAGAAAGAATATGATACTAGAATTTGAGTGATTAGTAAAATATATATGCTTTCTTCTTCATGTGATCTTATATACTGAAATAGAACAATGTCTAATTTTTAATTTTCTTGTATAGGACTGAAGTTGAGTTGCTTGGAGAAGTTATCAATATTATTAATCTTGTGCTGAGGAGGTTGGGCGAGCATCCACTTAACTTAAAAGGAGTTGTGGGAATTGAAAAACAAGTTCAATATTTAGAATCATTATTGCTTCAGGAGTCAACAGATGTCCGTGTTATTGGAATTTGGGGTATGGGTGGTATCGGAAAGACAACAATAGCAGAAGAAATATTTAACAAACTATACTCCAAATATGATGGTCACTGTTTTTTGGCCAATGTAAAGGAAGAAACAAGAGGACATGGGACAATTTCTTTGAAGGAAAAAATGTTTTCTATGCTACTAGCAGAAAATGTGAAAGTGAACACAGCAAATGGATTGTCAAATTATATTAAGAGAAAGATTGGTCGTATGAAGGTTTTAATTGTTTTGGATGATGTGAATGATTCTGATCTACTGGAAAAATTATTTGGAAATCATGGCTGGTTGAGACAAGGTAGTAGAATAATTATAACAACTAGAGACAAGCAAGTGCTTATCGCTAATAAAGTTGATGATATATACCAAGTAGGGGCATTGAAATCAAGTGAGGCAATAGAGCTTTTCAGCTTGTATGCCTTTAACCAAAATAATTTTGATATGGAGTATTACAAGCTATCAAAGAGGGTGGTCAATTATGCAAAAGGCATTCCATTAGTTCTTAAAGTTTTGGGTCATCTTCTTTGTGGAAAAGATAAGGAAGTATGGGAAAGTCAGCTAGACAAACTCAAAAACATGCCAAATACAGATGTTCACAATGCAATGAAACTGAGTTATGATGATCTAGATCGCAAAGAGCAGAAGATTTTTTTAAATCTAGCATGCTTCTTCGTGCAATTGAATTTGAAAGTGGACCGCATAAAAGATTTATTGAAAGATGGAGAAAGAGATAATTCAGTAATAGTTGGGATAGAAAGGTTGAAAGATAAAGCTCTTATAACCATTTCTGAAGACAATGTTATATCTATGCATGATATTATACAAGAAATGGCTTGGGAGATTGTTCGTCATGAATCTATTGAAGACCCTGGAAGTCGTAGTCGATTGAGGGATGTGGATGACATTCATGAAGTATTACAAAATAATAAGGTAAAAGCCTAAATTAAATATAACATGGTGTTTGTAATATTTTAGTTTTTGTGGGTAATGTGACTTCTTACTGAAATGGCAGGGAACTGAGGCCATAAGAAGCATAAGGGGAGATTCGTCAGTAGTTAAGAATCTAAGATTAAGTCCTTATACATTTACTAAGATGAGCAAACTACAATTTTTGTATTTTCCAAGTGAAGATGTCTTTGATCTTCTTCCTCAAGGGCTACATTCTTTGCCAGTTGAGTTAAGATATCTTGCATGGACGCATTACCCTCTGAAATCGTTGCCAGAGAATTTTTCTGCTGAAAAGCTTGTTATATTGGACTTGTCAGATAGCCAAGTGGAAAACCTTTGGGATGGAGTGCAGGTAAACACATGAATTCATAGTATAATTTTTTCCAAAATTCAATGAATTTTAACGGCTTAGTCCCATGTGTAATTTGTATTATTTTGTTATAGAATTTGATGAATTTAAAAGAAGTCAAACTCTCTGGTTCTAAAAGCTTGAAGGAGCTGCCAGACCTTTCAAAAGCCACAAATCTTGAAGAACTGTATATCAATTCTTGTCCTCAGTTGACCAGTGTGAGCCCCTCTATTTTCTCCCTCAAGAAGCTCGAGAAGTTGGATCTTGGTTTCTGTTCCCTTACCAAGATTATAAGCAGGAACCATTTAAGCTCCCTTAGTTATTTCAACCTTATATTCTGCAACAAACTAAGGGAATTTTCAGTGACATCAGAGAATTTGGTTATGCTAGATTTGTCATTCACTCCTGTTAATGCATTGCCTTCATCTTTTGGACGTCAAAGCAAGCTTGAAATCCTATTGCTAATAAACAGTGGCATCCAGAACTTGCCTTCAGACTTCAAGAATCTTACAAGACTTCGATATCTGAATGCTTATAATTCCACAGAGCTTCATACTCTAACGGAGCTTCCACCTTCTCTTCAAACTCTAGATATCACAGGATGCACATTATTGAAGACCGTGTGGCTTCCATCAATTTCTGAACAATTGAAGGAAAGCCGGAGAGAAGTTCTCTTTTGGAATTGCTTGAAATTGAACAGACACTCTCTTAAGGCTATTGGGTTAAATGCACATATTAACGTGATGAAATTTGCGTACCATCACTTATCTGCACCAGATGAAAATTATGATGATTATGATCGTAATTATAGATCATATCAAGTAAGGTTTGTGTATCCAGGAAGCAGAATTCCAGAGTGGCTGGAATATAAGACAACAAAGGATTATGTTGTCATTGATCTCTCTTCTACTCCACGCTCCTCTCCAATAGGCTTTATTTTCTGCTTTGTTATTTCTGGCCCTAAGGTGAGGACAATGAAAGGTTATGGCTTCATATTTTATATCACTATCACTAAAGATGAGGATGAAAGTAAAAAAGATTCTATCTACATCTACATGTATAGCCCTGTTATGAGGGTTGCATCAGATCATGTGTGTGTGATTTATGACCAACGATGTTCTCACTACCTGAACAACAGAGCCAAAACCCTGACAAAACTTAAAATCAAGGTTAAAGCAATTGCAGGAAACATGCACCATCAACAGGGTGTGGGGTTAAAGGGGTTTGGGGTTAGCCCAATAAACACCTCAGCATATCACAGTTTCATGGAACGCATAAACCCTAGAGCTACAGCTTATCACAATGTCATTCAACAAATAAACGCCTCAGCGGATCACAGTTTCTTTCAACAAATGCATTTCATTCCTATGCTTGCTATTGTGCTGTTTCTATCCCTCTTGTGGTTAAGATGCAGACTATGATTAGTGCACTTTTACCTTCATAATTTATTTCACAATAATTGTTGAAAACAGGTGCCACAGTTTGATTGTACTTCTCCCTGCAGCAACTGATAAAGGCAAAAACAGAGTCTTGGGCTCCTTCTTAAAGGCACCGAAGATCAATACAAGGAGGAAACCCTATTGGATTTTCGAACATAAGATAGAGAGAAAACAGGGAAGGGATAGCTAGAGGTAGAAGAAAAACGTGATGTATTATTGCTCATTAATTTTCAAATACAATAGATCTATTTATACAGCTAATGAAGCTGTGAGTAATGAAAAGGTGAACGGTGAATCATATAATCCCTAAAACCAACTTTTTTA
This sequence comes from Phaseolus vulgaris, assembly GCF_051622355.1. Classification (NCBI taxonomy): domain Eukaryota; kingdom Viridiplantae; phylum Streptophyta; class Magnoliopsida; order Fabales; family Fabaceae; genus Phaseolus; species Phaseolus vulgaris. The sequence continues at coordinate 14,269,447 of NC_143507.1, read as the reverse complement.
TGTAAAGTCAACTACTTTCATAAGTTCTTCCAAACACCAACTTGAAGAAGCAGAGTTTGTTCAGAATATGGTCAATGAAATCAGTGATCCTTAAATTGCTCCAACCAGATATGGCCATATTTCATCTTCCTTCTCAAGGTGATATCTACAAATGCATTTATATGTTTTTCATGAAAAGCATCAACCAAATAAGCAAGAAAACCGTGATGGATCTCCTCACCCCTGAAGTTAACAAAAACATCAAATTTTCAGAGAACGTATTTTCTTTCAGAAGCTCCAGAAGAAGAATGTGCCATTCAATTGGAACAAATCTGGATCTTTCCACACTACAATCTCAAATATCACCATACATGGAGCACCAAAAACAAACAAAATGATAGAAAAAGTTAGAATGCATGCAAAATCTTAAATCTTAAAAGTTCAAATTAGTGGTTACGCAGAAAGACAGAAAGGAAGAGGATATCAAATAAATAAGCAATACCAAATAAATACCAGATGGATATTGTTAGATATTATTAGATTTTTTTGAGACATTATAGATATTGTTAGATATTATTAGATATTTTGAGACATTATAGATATTGTTAGATATTTTTATTTACGTAATGGGTTTAATCAATATGTTTTTTTTTCTATATAAACATAACCCTATGTGTTCAATATACACAAGAAATTATTTTTCTTTTCTTTTCTTTTAATATGGTATTTAGATCATAGGGTTAGGATTCAATTTTTTTTGTGAACCCACTATTCACCGGTATTTTCTAGTTGTCGTCCCATTGCCTCCTTGATGCCGGAACCACCACTGGAGTCACCGCCGAAGTTTTGCCGAATTCTCGTCGGAGTCTTGCCAGAGCCTCCACTAGAATCTCGTTGGAGTCTTTGTCGTTGTAGCTACCGCCAATTGGTCGATGACTAGATCTATCCTTGTCATCTATGACGCCTTCCATTGCCATTATGTCTGATCCATCTATTTATACTCATTATGTCAATGTTCATCTTTCCATTGACAAATTGGATGGAACCAATTATGACACTTAGGCCTCAGATATTAAATTATAGCTAAAGAGTCAAGGTTGCATTGATCATCTTACTCGTCCCAGTGTTGCTGAAAATGAGGTTTCTAGTTGGTTGAAAATTAATGCTCAATCATGCATTGTTATCAAATCTACCATTCACTCATCTTTAAAACAATTTTTTCAATCCTATGAGACACAAAAGTTTGGAAACAGGAAAAATTATTATACGCTAATGATACTCAACATCCTTATGGTGTGTGTCAAAATCTCCTCATAGTTATTGCTCCCGAAAGTATTGATGGTATAATGGCAGAATATTTTGGTAAACTTCATGTCATTCTTCATGATTTTAATGAGTTATTGCCTCATGCCTCCACTCATTCTCAAGAACTAAAGCAAAGATCCAATTTCTTCATGTTATTGGGCTTACATGGCCTTCCTGGTGATTATTCTTATGTCCGTGATCAAATTTGGGATCTTCTATCGTGCCCAATTTTACTTCCACTTGTTCTACCCTTCTACATGTGTCAGGTAAACACAACACTAATATAATGCCCTATGTTGATGACTCTTCTGCTTTAGTCTCCCCCTCACAAGTCGAGCAAAGGGCGTCACAAGTGTGATTATTGTGCAACTTGGCCCAAAATTGACAAATGTTATGCTTTATATGGTCGTACTCCTAGATCTATAACGGTTGCTCAATCTGCTCCTCTGCAACGTTCTACTGTGGATCTACTTCATTTGATATCCCATTTTCAATGAATTTCTTAAATGGTATAAGGATCATCAGAACTCTGGTTCCATTGCTTCTATTGCTCATTCAGGTACATCTTTTGTTGGCCTCACCCACTCTACTTCCCTTGGCCCTTAAGTTCTACATTCAGGTGCCACATATCACATTACTGGTAATAATTTTTTTGTCTCTTCCCTATATACTACAGGTTATTTACCTTCGGTTACCATGGCCAATGGATCTAGGGTACCATCACATGGTGTTGATAGTATTAATCTTTTTTCTTTTTTTTATCTATTATTGTTCTTTATGTCCTTGGGTCTCCATTTAACTTATTATCCATTAGTCATCTCACTCGTCCCCTTGATTGTGTTATTTCTTTTACCAAAGATTTTGCTTCTTTACAGGACCGAAGTTCGGGATGGAGGATTGGCACCAAATGTGAGTCTCACGGACTTTATGAACTACAGATCTTTGCACATGTTGGCACGATTATGGATTCTCCATCTCTTATTCATGCTCGGTTGGGTCATTCTAGTCATGCCAAGATGTAGCAACATGTTATAAGTTTTTCTAATTGTTCTCCCCGGCTGACCTGAATCAGGTTTTGGTGCTGGATTTTGGGCCAACTTTTCTTTTCCGTTGTTGCTGCTTTGAGATGCTTGAAATCCACAATGAGGGCAGCTCCACCTATTAAGAAGACTCTGACGATCAAGTCAGTGAGAGCATATAATTATGAGTATAGTGACTAGTGTATGGAATGACACCTACTTTTATTCAGGGTCTCAAGATTCTTTTATAGTGTTCGTAGATCCTCCCTTTATGAGGTAACAACCGTAAATATATTCTGTTAATATATCCCCTTTATTATAGGGGTGTTGGAAGAGCATTATCTCTGACTGTTTGTTTTCAACGAATTTAGAGTAAATATTTGTGCCTAACTGATTCAGTTGTTTTATTTTATTTTGCTCGCCATTTGTGTTGACTTCTCAATACAAAATTGGGCCTGCTACTGTTTGGATCGAGTTAAATATTTGCTTTTTTAGACTACGCGGGCCAGAGTAGTATGCTTAAGTGCTCAGGTCAAGCCCCGAGCACGTCCAACCAGTACACAACCCCCCAGCCTCGAGCCGAGCAGGGTAAGGCGAAGAGGATTAATTGTATAATAGATACGTTACCAGATTAGCCCGAGCCTTAAGGTTCCGCTAAAACGACATGTTGAAGACGACGTCATCGAGTTAGTCCGACCTTAGGGTTCGACTAAATGATGTGTTCTACGTTACAGAATTAGCCTTACCCTTAAGGTTTCTGCTAAAACGATATGTTGAAGACAACATCGCCGAGTTAGTCCGACCTTAGGGTTCAACTAAAGGATGTGTATAGTAGATACTTTACTGAATTAGCCCTACCCTTAAGCTTCCACTAAAACGATGTGTTTTAGATGACATTATCAAGTTAGTCCGACCTTAGGGTTCGACTAAACGATGTGTATAGTAGATACGTTACCGGATTAGCCCTACTCTTAAGGTTCTGCTAAAACGATATGTTGAATACGACTTCACCGAGTTAGTCCGACCTTAGGGTTCGGCTAAACGATGTGTATAGTAGATACATTATGGGATTATTGTTGAACTTGAAGCTTTAATGTCTCCAAATCCATGAAGATTGCTTGAAGACTAGGTTGCTGCTTGTGGGCATGGGTTCTAGGTAGATTAGAATTTGTCAATCCACTCTTAGCTTAATCCAAAACTAAATCAATCAGGTTCTTTAAAAGAAAAATGTTTTTCAAAGTAAGTAAAAAACAACCTGTTGATTTGTCGTTTCAATCGGTTGTTTTACACTTGGTGGATTTGGAAAGGATTTGAAAAATTTGAAATTAGTTGACCTCACAGTCAAAGCCAATTCAATTGATTAATTCATACTTTGAATCAATTGTTTTTTTAAAACTTAACAGAATTGGTTAAATCTGTTTTTGCTTGATTCAAATCTATTTTGGCCTCTGATTGAAAGTCTAAAACGACTATTTTTTAGGCTATATAACTGGTTCTTAAATCTATAATTAAAGAGAGAGATCAAATAACAAAAGATTATAAGTTTTTCAAAGATTGCAAGATTGCTTAAAGCTTTGCATTGATTAAGAGTGGAATAGGATCTATTGTATTCGTTTTGTATCAGGTGTGATCCTTCTTGTTCTTACTTGTTTCTTTTCAATTCATATTTGTAAAATTGCAAGATACTGGTGTCTACAGTCAGAGGGTGTTCTTACTTGTAGTGTTTGTGTTTCAAAGAGGGTGAGTGTTCTTGAAGGGTTCAAGATCACCTCTTTGGTGTTTGTGTTGTGTAATCTGTGGTTGATTACTTAATGAAATACCCAGGAGTTTCTGGGGACTGGATGTAGCTCAGGTTAAGAATGAACTAGTATAAACTTTGTGTGTTGAATCTTTCTATCCCTTACTGCTATTAAAACTGTTTGATCTGTGTTTTTGCAAACTGTTGATAAGCAACCGATTGATTTTCTGGAATCAAATTAAATCAGTTTTGTTTTTTGGCTAATCTGATTGCTTCTTCTGTGATTTTGCATTCATTCTTGTCCAGAATTTTCTAAAATCTTTCATTAAACAATTCACCCCCCTCTTGTTTAAGGCCTTTAAATCTAACAATTAACTCTACCCTTAAGGTTTCGCTAAAACAATATGTTGAAGATGATGTCACCGAGTTAGTCCAACCTTAGGGTTCGACTAAGGATGTGTATAGTAGGTACGTTACAAGATTAGCCCTATGCATAAGGTTTCGCTAAGACGATATGTTAAAGGCGACGTCATCGACTTAGTCCGACCTTAGGGTTCGCCTAAACGATGTGTATAGTAGGCACGTTATCGGATTATAATATGTATAAAGTGGCGATTTTAATATGGCGGTTATTAATAACCATCACATGTTTCCGTATAATACATTTTAGTAACCGCCACAATTATCCTTTAAAATATGTCATTTTTAACTGTCACAATTATCCTTCAAAATAAAAATCCCGCATTTTCTTTCCCTCTCTACACCATTCCTCTTTATTCTCAATTTTTTTTTGAAAACTTGTTGGAAACTGATTTTTTTTTTAAATGTGCTTTCACTTGGAAACCAAATTCACTCTTTGAAAACCAAAACATGTCTTCCCTCTCTTTTCCCCCTCTCTCTGCTAATGAAACCCAGCGTTGCCTCCCACAAAACCCTAACGCGATCTTCATGAAACCCTCCCCTGGCCTTCACGAAACACTCACTCTTCCCTTCACTCATTGTTGCCTTCCTAACGCTCACTCTAACGCCCTTCGCTGTCCGTCATTGCCACCTCTGCGCAAGGTTTTTTCAGGTTCTTTTGCTTTCACACCTTCATCAACCTTCGTTCCCTTAGTTCTCTGTGCTTTTGGATCGGTCAAGGAACTTCACTAGGTGTTTCTCTGTTTCCACCTCCGCTTTCTTTGTTGCTTCTTTGTTTTTCTTTTTTGCCTAATTCATTACACAACGTCAAATGAATTGGAAACTTGTCATAATCAATTTCTCCAGTGAGGAATTCAACTTTTTTTTTTCTGCTTTCTCAAGTCAAGAATTCAGAAGTGAGATTGTTGAATTTTTGCTATTTTTTATGTTGATTTTTTTAGTGTTCGTGATTCGGGAAATCAGAGGATCTGTTAGTGCAATTGTTGCAGTGGCCTTTTTAGTTTCTTTAATTAGTTTGAAGCGTGGAGGTGGTTTTGAACTTTGAAAAGATGAGCTACAACAACGTATTCTTCATTCTATATTGATATGATTTCAATAGCAAGATATAGATGATTCTTTGACATTTTATGGAATCAACTTGAGTTGGAGATTGAATAGGCACTTTTATAGAAATTGATCAATGTTCTATGTTTCAAGAACTCACCAAAACTTGCGCCAAAAACCAAAACTCATATGGAAGTCCCATTTCTTGTCAATTGAACCGATTAAAAGATGCAAGAATTCAATTGAACCGATTAAATTGTCTTAAAAGTGAAATGAACCGAACAAAGTAAGCTAGAATGAAGATGAACCGTTTAAACTCAGCAAGGAAGAAGATGAACCGAACAAAATGTGAAATAAAGGCAAAGCACCGAATAGAATTGCAAGAAAAGAACCTAAGACATGTTTAGGAGTTCATATGAGCACGGAAATGGAAGAAATAGATGGAGAAGAAGGAAGACTTGTGTGGTTGTAGTTCTTGGTTGATGAACACGCCACTTGAAGTGTGAAAGCTCCAAGATAAGTGTGAATTGCTGCCACTTGAGGGAACCAAGGCTCTCAAGATGAGACTAGGAAGAGGAGAAGGCAAGTTCTCACTACACTCAATCACCAATTTGGGAGAGTTTTGTTACTTCAAATATCAATTCTGAATTTAGAAGGACCTAAGCCCTCCTTTTATAGGAGCAAGGGTCGGTCATGAGGCTTACAAAGCTTGTACCACAAGCTAACCAAAAGTCTCCTAAGCTAACGCCTATAGTGACTCATGAAGAGTCACCTTCTAGAAAAATTCTAAACTAATGCCTAAAGATGCTTTACAAAAGAGGTATCTTAAGGTTTCCCTCTAAGCACCTTCCTAAACATTATTCTATATTATTTACAATTTTATACAAAAGAAACTATAAAGAGAGATATTTAATTGAAGCCCATTCTTGGAAGCTTGTAGACTTCTTTGGCTTTAGGCTTGATCCTCTCTTTATTTTATGTCTTCTTTTAATTTTGAGAAGACTAGAAGGAAGAACTTCAAATGTGTGGGTGAATGACCTCTTCCTTCATTAATAAAAGCCTCCCTTATTTGATCTCCATCATATATCCTCACTCAGACTGTTATTTGTATCTTAAATTCACAAAGTTTTCTTCTAAAATATCTTTTCTTGCATGTACTATTTTCTTCTCTGTCAAGTGTTTCATACCTTTCATCTTTTTTACAAGTATTGTAAACTTAACCAGAATTTACCTTGGGAAGATAGAGATAGTTTTGAGTCTCAGGATGAACCAATTTTGGGCTTGAAGTTAATGTTAATACCTATAATTGTTGGTATTCTATCTGCACTAAGAAGAGTTATTGCTCAGCGTGTTTCAATCAAGGTGGTAACATTTATGTAGTTAGCATTTCATACTTTGTGTTTGGTGCAAGGTGTTTTGTGTGAGTCCATAACCCAGAACAATTTTTTCTTTCAGAATCAACTTAAAAGGCGGCTCCATGCTTTAACTATTGCTTCTGCAACATGTTTTATGTTTCCTATTGCCATGTGGGACGTGATCATACTGAGTTCTGTTATTTTGACTTTAGGGTCTATATTAGATAGGGTGATGTGAGTTGGTATATGAAGAGACACTTTCAAGAATTGGATCAAGATTCTAAACCATTAAAGAACACATAAAGAACACAAGATTTGAAATAAGAAAGTAACAAGAATTAAAACTACCGATTGGAACACGACAAAGAACAAAACCCACCAATTGAAACTCAAGAATTCAATATAGAAATGGGTTTCTATGGAAACCAAAACAAGAATAGCATGTACAATGGAAAGGAACCGAACAAAGTGAAGAACAAGTACAACAAATGAAAGGAAACAATTGAACTGATTGAAATTGAAAAAATACAAGAAAACAACAAGTGGGTAATTATGGAAGATGAAAGGATATGGACTTATGTGGTTGATGATCCTTGGAGTGTTTCACGCCACTTGAAGGGTGGACTGGTCATGAAAAGGTAAAAATACATGAAGAGTCACTTGTAAATGAAAATGCAAGGCATATGAAAAGACAAGGTAAATGCCACCCCTTTTCAAGTCACTTCCTTATTCTAGAAAAGTGACTTTTCCTACTACTTCCCTTTTAATGTTCTATCTTGAAACTATTCTAAAAATATTACAAAAGATATTAATTGGGCTTGGGCCTCATCTTTTGAGAAGACTAATAAGAAGAACTTTAAATGCTTTAGGCCTTGTCCGTTTCTTCTATTGATGAAATCCTTATTTCCTTGTTGAGATGAGCCTTCAAGTATAACATCCTTGGTCATGTTTATGTATTTTTGGGTTACATCGTGCTCCCCAAGTTGGAGAGAATTCGACCTCGAATATAAAATCCCTGCAAATAACATGAGTTTGTATACAGAGAAGATATTTCTAAGATTAGGATGTGCAACAAACTTATGTGCATGAAGCTTGGGGATTTCATATGAGATAATTCTAGATACATGTCATGATTGTAAAGGATGTTTCGAGAAGAGATGATTTTTTTGTGAAAATCCTCTTAAAAGTGGGAAACTTTTAGGAGGTATGTCAGTAACATCCCTAAACTTTCTTAACAAAAATGTCAAGTATTTTGAATTATGGAGAAATGAAAAAGAGAGGGAAGAAGTATACCTAAGCGGTTTAGTGAAAAAAGTGAGACCCACGTGACTTTCCTCTTCTTTTTCATTTGTGTTTTTATCTTTTGTTGTAATGAGGGCTTGATTTACCGCATTGAACATTATGGTTTTTTTAAGTGGACAATTTGCAGCGATGTGCCTCAAACTTAAACATTTAAAACATTTTATTTTTGAAGTTTTGGTGGGTGACTTAGGGGTAGAAGGATTTTGTGTAGAAACTTTTTGGGGAGAAATGGTTTCTTTGGAAAAAATTGAAGGAGAAATTTGAGTAGAAATTTTATTTGCATCCTTCCTAGAAGAGTTGTAGAAACCATCATTATGAGTATGTTTGAAAGTTGTTTTCAAAAGGTGTGATTCCACCTGGCTAAGTGAACCACTTCCTTTAAAGAAGAGTACTCATGTAATTTTACCAAATCTTTAATGTCTCTTCCTAAACCACTTACAAACCTTTTTATCTTTGACTCTCTATTAACATGCATATTCATTTTAGGCAAAGTTGTTTCTAAATCTTGAAAGTATTCATCTACCGTCCTATGCCCTTGATGAAGCCTTTGGAACTTCAACAAGTGTTTCTTCCTATAAGGAGGAGGAACAAATCTCATGCGCATACATTCCTTTAAGTCTTCCCAAGAGACCACGGGTTGTCTCTTGTTTAAACCAATGTCCATTACAAGTTTATGCCACCATTGCATGGCATAGTCTAAAAATTCTAGAGAAGCTAATTGTACCTTTGGGTCATCTTGGACCTTATGCACATGAAAAATTTGTTCACATTTAGCCTCCCATCCTAAATACACATTAGGATCACTATCTCCACTAAAGCTAGGTAACTTTACAAATGGAAAATAAGGCTTAGCCACATTTTGGAGCCTTTCTTCATAATGTTGATGATGATGTTGTCTCCTCCATTCGGTTTCCTCTCCATGACCTTGATAGTTGGAAGAGCTTCTTAAAGAATGTCTATGATAATGGCGCCTTCCATGGTTGGAATGGTTGGACTTCTCATTAGTCACCTAAAGTCTTTGTAATCTTTCCTCCAATTGTCTTATGGCGTCATCTTGTTGTGCAAGGGATCTTTTCGCTTCCTTCAATTCACCAAGGATAAATTCTCTTTGTGGAGAATGTGGCTTGGAAGATTCACCACTTGAATAAGTAGCCATTTAAAAAAAAACAAGACAGCAAACACAATGAACAAACAATTTCAAGAAAACAAGCTTAGAGAATTGAACAATTATGTTGCGGTAATGGAAAGTAAAAGCACTCAAAGCACTCCAAGAAATAATTATTTTCCTCAACTAAGCTTCTCTTGGGGTTTGGGTAATTCTAAAATGAAAGATGTCAAAGCAACCCACTCTTTCTCAAAGACAAAACACCACAAAAATTTAAGGGACAATAAAAGACAATCAAGAAAAGGTGTAAACAAGAAAAGGCTATAGCAAAAAGAATATAAGATATATGACAAACTCAAAGAATATTGAATGAAAAGACAATCAAGAAAATAAGGTACTCAATTAAAAGATATCACACAAAAGGAACCTAGAGAAAAGCACTAGAATAGGATGAAGAAAACCAAAAAACAACACTACTAGAATTGTGTAAAAAAACTGTGCGTAACTTTAAAGATTTATCTGGAACTTGATAATGCAAACTGGAATCTGAAATTTAAACCACTGAAACTTCAATATGTTATCTCAATTTGGGCACTGGTATCATACAAAAAGAGTATACCAATTAATTGTGATAAATTTTATAAAATCACTGGCCATCACCGTTTTTCCAAAGTCATAATTTTTGTACTCTGTATGTATTTCATTTATCATTTTTGTTTGTATTTGATTTTTGATGTACTTCTTTTTTTTCACTCTTTTGTAATACTTCAAACTACTTAAATCCAAAATTTCAGAATTTTTCAGTACATAAATTTTGATAAACCAAACAGTCAGCACGTTTTCAAGAAAAACAGAGGAAACCTAATTTGGAATGAAAAAACAGAATTGAGAACTTCAAAAGACACAACAAAATTGATGTTTAAGAACTTGCATGGATCTAACACACAAGCATGAACTCAAAACTAAAAATAAAAGGCACTAAAGGATTAAAAACAGAAATATAAAACTGCACTCAAATAAAATTAATCAACCAAAATTATCAAGAAAAGTACTACATAGAATTGATGGCATTTTGGGAGAAACATGACTTTGACAAAACTTATAGAGATTCAAAAATCAAAATGACACAAACACAGTTAATTGCAACGATTAAAACAACAAGAAAGTACTCAAGATAAGGCAAAAACAGAATGCTAATGACAAGTATATGAAATTAAAGAGCAAGAATGTAAAGTTCTTGAATTAAAAGTGCCAAAAACAACTCAAACACACAAGAACACACCTAAGACTCATGATACCACATGATGTGAGTTGATTAAGAGATGAAGCATTAATAGACACTTTCAAGAATTGGATCAAGATTCTAAACCATTCAAGAACACATAAAGAACACAACATTTGAAATAAGAATGCAACAAGAATTAAAACTACCGATTGGAACACAACAAAGAAGAAAACCCACCAATTGAAACTCAAGAATTCAATATAGAAATGGGTTTCAATGGAAACCGAAACAAGAACAGCATGTACAATGGAAAGTGATCCTGCCTGTTGACCGGAACGCTGGAGAATGCCTCGTCAAAGGATCGACGTGCGCACCGCTTCTCACCTCCGTTCCTCTCCGGGATCTACTTCAAGAACCTGCAAAGAAACGACACGGCGCCCCTGCGGCCAATCGCACTCCGACGCTCAAGTCAGTGACAGTATCACCAAATACTAAGAACGAGAACCATGCAAATCCTCTCTCACAATCAGCTCTATCGCTCGCAAGCGTAAAGTGTATGAACTGAACGTGCGTACCTCAGAAAGTCTGTTAAGAGTTCTTATATACCTGGTGGCTTTCTCTCTCCTGGCAGTTGCAGATTTGGACACGTGGCTCGCATCCAACCGTACACGTGCCATCATCTGGAGGCTCCCTGACTTGGCGCTGCTTCTACTCTCATTTTGGCTAAGTTACTTATGCATGGTACTGCCCAGTGCATAGCTAACTTAGGAGTGCGATCTATACTGGAACTGGCGAGTTAGGGGCCTTCATACACCTTCCCTGTGGTCTCGCCGACCGCCTTCAGAATCTGCTTCTCCTTCATCTTCGGCAATGTGCTTGTTCTGGCGATCTCCGACTGCTTGGTCGCCTGGGTCTACATCTGGCGACTCCATCTTCAACCTGGCGATCGCCTATTCTGGTAAGCTGGAAGTCGGAACACGCCAACTTAACAATCGGCGACTACACGTGCCTCCCGACTTCCTTCCTATCTGCCAACCTGGCGCCTTGTCAACACGCCTACACTGTAGCAGGGTGCCACGTCATCATACCCGACCACCAGGGCGGTACAGAAAGGAACCAAACAAAACGAAGAACAAGTGCAGCAAATGAAAGGAAACAACAAAAGGAAACAATTGAACTGATTGAAATTGAAAAAATACAAGAAAACAACAAATGGGTAATTATGGAAGATGAAAGGAGATGGACTTATGTGGTTGATGATCCTTGGAGTGTTTCACTCCACTTGAAGGGTGGAGAGGCTTCAAGATAAGTGGATGCCGCCACTTGAGAGTCCCAAGAACCTCCCAAGATAAGACTAGGAAGAAGAGTAGAGAACAAGTCTCACACAACTCTCTCACCAATTTGGTATAGTTTTTTTACTCAAAAATTCAACTTTCAACTTGTGTTTACAAAAGCAAGGCTCCTCGTTATATAGGCATAGAGGACCGGTCATGAAAAGGTAAAAATACATGAAGAGTCACTTGTAAATGAAAAGGCAAGGCATATGAAAAGATGAGGTAAATGCCACCCCTTTTCAAGTCACTTCCTTATTCTAGAAAAGTGACTTTTCCTACTACTTCCTTTTTAATGTTCTATCTTGAAACTATTCTAAAAATATTACAAAAGATATTAGTTGGGCTTGGGCCTCATCTTTTGAGAAGACTAATAAGAAGAACTTTAAATGCTTTGGGCCTTGTCCATTTCTTCTATTGATGAAGTCCTTATTTCCTTGTTGAGATGACCCTTCAAGTATAGCATCCTTAGTCATCTTTATGTATTTTTGGGTTACATCATAGGGTTATGTCTTTTGTGAAATTTTGATATTGTTTGTAGTTTTGGCATGTTTGACATCAGACATCGGTGTCAGATAGTAAAGATGGGCCACGTAAGGTGAGCCCCAGAAATCATATCAGTTATCAGATGAAGCACTGAGATATAAGAAAGTCTAAGTCACGAGGTATCTATGCATGTGGGGTGTGTGACGCATTCGAGCATGGCACAAGTAAAGAATCCTTGGAGGCGCTAAGGCCCATTAGGGTTAGGGTTTCCAAGGGTAGTCTGCATGCATGGCATGTGAATACTTAGGGCACCCATAGAACAAATGGCCCCACAACATTGGTGCATGAGTTGGTACCTTGGCGGTCATTTTGTTAGTCGTTGCACTCCAGTAAAGGAAGGTTCTATGTGCCAGATTACGCTATGATTGTGTAATAGTGGCACAGGGACATTCTCCAAGGAACCCTAGACACGGGTAACAGAACAAAGGTAAACCCTAGTTTCAACCTATATAAAGGGCACTAAGAACCCTAACAAGGTACATCGTTTCTAAGACTGAAACTACATTATACACTTATTGTTTCTTTGCCCAGTACTGACTTGAGCGTCGGATTGCAAACGGTTGTCAAGGCGCTCTTTGTCTTTGCAGGTGAGAGATTCTTCAACCAAGGAAGTTCGATTCTCAGGCGCAGATAGGTGGGCCAAAGACTATTGTTCGAGTCAACCAACAAACGAGTCAACCGGCGAAACAAATAGGATTATGTCTTCTGTGGAATTCTTATACTGTTTGTAGTTTTGGCTTGTTTTACATTTGGCAATTTTTGTTTCACATTCCTCTTTCGGGTCCTTCACGGCTCTTCATCCGAATCGGATAACAGTAAAAAGTTGTCATTCTCTGCTTGGGCCTTCTTCAGCACTATTCTATTTGGAAACATTGTGATATTCTATGCTGGCAGTATTGTAGAGGAGAGGTATTATTCAATTTTTAGTTTTATCAAATTATAAATCCTTTTGTGTAGAAAATAATTAATTGACATCTGTCTGACTTCATTAAATGACTATGAAAAAGGTGCAAATCTAAAATTAATCTGGTATGCTCTGAATTATATTTGGATTTTGAAGTTCTATGTTGTAAATAATATAATGGATGGCATTTGGAACTTTTTGAATGTTGTGAAGTAGCTCATCTCCTTTTGTACTGTGTTGTAAATAATATAATGGATGGCATTTGGAACTTTTTTAATGTTGTGAAGTAGCTCATCTCCTTTTGTAGATGGCACATGGTTTTCTCCTCACCAAGGAATTTAGTGGTAGTTGGTGCATGCATCATCATAATGGAGAATGTGTACAAGATGGATTTTTCTCTTGCAGGATTCACAATATGCTGCTTAATATTAGGTTTTGGTATGTTTAGCAGTTCATTTTTAATATTAACCACATTATTCGAAGAATCCACAAAGACATTACTAACCTGAGAATACGACAACTAAAGGTGAAAACTGGTAGACTCGGCACTCGGAGCAAATAGCACAAGTTCTATAGGCATTCAAGAAAGTAAAGCCAGCCATGTTAAAATGATACCCTATTTATAGGAAACCAAATAGAAGAGATGTTACTATGTTCCTCGTTCGGAGCCGTCAGATCTATTCCCATCCAAGGGTCCATACCACTTGGCATACGAAACGACACAAGATCTCCATCGCCAAACTCATCTGATGGAATAGTGCACATCAAAATGGTGATTTTTTCCTAAAAAAAAAGTCACATCTCTGCCAAGCATTAAATGCTTCCAACAGTCACATCTCATCTCAGGAACTCCACTACTTATTCTTGACTTTTCAGAAATCAATCTCTTCGAGCCTGGGGGGACAAGTGTACTGATCGGTACCAAATGAGCCAGTCTCAGTGATCGATCGCCCGATTCAAATAACATATAACATAATGAATACAATAAATAATGGTTATCATTAACAGTTATCACTAGCATTGAATGAGTCAATGTGCATCCCGAAATATCTGGGAAATATCTCCAATATATAACAGATAAAACAGATTATACACTTCCTTAAGATTAAGGAACCGATACAGATCAGTTAACAACTGATCTCCAGCCCATTCAAGCCAAAATCCCACAAAGCAACAATATCAATAGAGCTCTCGAAAAAAGAGTAAGGTACGTTTTTTCCCATTCACTAAAATATACCTAAATCAGAACACTGACTTGAGTGTCAAAGCGCAATAGCAAGTACCCCCCCCCCCCTCCCCCGATGTAGTTGATTTTAGATTGCTTCATTTTAGATGTGACACTTTACTTAGATTGAGATTTTTTTAGCAATTATATGGTGAGAACCCAGAGAAGATCTCCACTTGACACGAACATAACCAAGTGGTTAAGTAAGTGTGAAGGTTCACTTCTAAAGGACAAAAGGAAAAAACAAGAATATGGGGATTGATGATGAAGGGCGATATGTAAAAGAGCATGGAAGGAAAAACAAGAACATAATGAAAACCGAATTGACAAAGGATGAAAATAAGAACACAAAGATAAATGGAATAATGGAAAGAATGGAAAAGATGAAGGAAAGGAAAAGCTTATGTGATGGAAGAGAGGTGGATCACGCCACTTCGAGTGTGGTTTTCCTCCAAGGTAAGTGTTGATGGTTGCCACTTGAGAGCTCTCAATCACTCAAGATGAGATCTAATGCTAAGAGGAAACAAGCCTCACTAACACCTCACATAAATTATGCAGAATAACTTTTCTATTCAAATTCAACATGAAATACATGGAGTAAGGCACCCTATTTATAGGAATGGGTGCCTTGGTAGGCAAGAAGGGCAAGGGTAGGGTGGTAAATGTGTGAGGGGGCTGCCTTTAGGGTTTGACTAAGTCAAAACCGCACCCTAGGCTTGTTCTTCTAGAAACTAGGTCAAATTTCCTTCCTAAAAGGCTAAAAACAAGCTAAAATGATAACTACGGCTCCCTATTATGCTATAGGCACCTATTCTAGCCTATCTTGCTCTTTTGGACCCCCGAAATGAACCCAAATTATTTACATAACTTTTATCTTCTGGAAAGACCAGAAGGAAGAACTTCTGATATTCTGGTTTATAGTTGGTTCTTCTTCTATTTATGCTTTCTTGAGGTTTGGTGGGGCCCGATTTTGTATACTGAGATGATTGACCATTTTGTGAATTGCTTTATGTGTCTTTAGTCCTCTACTGATTGTTGTTGTTTGTATCACCCCCTCCCCCCGGCCGACCGAACATCAGATTTAAAGGAAGGAAACTTAAAGGGATATGGAGATCACCGACACGTCAGCAATTGTGCATCCAACCACAAGTACTATATGGGCCTCTTAGCTCATACAAGTACAAATATATTTTACTCTAGTTTAGGATGAATAACAAACTTCGGTTGTCTAATTTTGAAAGAAAGTAAACCAATAATGTTAACGAGTTATGAAAGATCATTTGGATTGTGAAACCAAATTTAGAAGATGGTCACCAGCTGTATCTAACTAGTGATCCTACTGTATTAGGTTTTTTCAAACTAAAAGTGGTTGTACTATACAGAGCATGCTAACATTCGATTGTATGGCCAGTGGTAATTTTTAATCCTAGTGTTGATATAAGATTATGCTTATACAGTCTAGTGATGAAGAATTCATATATGAATTTTGCTCTCACGATATAACTACATTGTAAATAGTAAATGTCATTTGTACCGCATTTTCCTTCCCAAATATTATTACTTATCCAAGAAGGAGGATATATATATATATATATATTTATAGTTTAGTTAACATTATTAATTTTATGAATTTAATTTAATTATTAAAATATTTGAGGTTTTATTTGAAATAACAAATTGTCATGATATTTCTTCTAATCTTAATTATTAATAAAAATAAAACAAATTTTCTATTAAACAATTTAATAACATTTGTTGAAATGTTAAAATATTTATATTAGTGACATTTTTATAATATTATCTTTATTTAAAAAATAATTACTAAACCTTTTTAGTAACTACTGATCCTGCCGGTTGACCAGAACGCAAGAGTCTGGCCACGTCAAAGGTATCTTCCTCTGGATCGGCTTTGCACCACGCTAGCTTCCGTTCACACCTCGATTCACCTCAAGAACCTGCAAAAGACAGAGTGGCGCTGCTGCGACCGATCGCGCTCCGACGCTCAAGTCAGTGACGGAACCACCAAAACTCTTAGAGAGCCAAGCTAGAAACTCAAGGAACCGTGCAAAACTCTCTCAGCGTACTCAAGTATTCTCAAAGCGTAAAGAAGTGTTCTAAACGCGCGTACCTCAGAATCTGTTAAGAGTTCCTTATATACCTGTGCATTTTCTCTCTCCTGACGGTTACACCTCTGGACACGTGGCTCGCATCCAGGTGTACACGTGTCACCATCTGGAACGTCTTCTGCTTGAGCGCCACTTCTACTCTTCAGGCTATTCGACTAAGTTACTCAGGTGAGGAACAACTCGGTGTATAGCCTTGGAGCGCGATCTCTTCTAATGGCGAGCACGGGTGCCACCATGCACACCTTCTCTATGGTCTCGCCTGCCGCTATCACGATCTGCATTACTTGCTCATCGTGCATGTTCTGGTAAACTTGTTCCCTGGTCTCAACCTCTGGCTAGGGAATGATCATCTGACAACTTCATCCTTCATGCTCGTGCCCTTTGAAGGCCTTGAACAAGCTTTCCTGATCTTTCGGCGATGTCCCCCTCTCGGCGATCTCTGATCACTTGGTCGCCTAAGCTCACATACGGCGACTACAACACAAGCCTGGTGACCGCCGGTTTAAATATGCTAGAGATCGGAGCACGCCAACTTAACGATTGGCGACTACACGAACTTCCCGATGTCCTTCCCTTCCGTCAGCCAGGTGCTCCGTTCAACACGCCTATATTACCACTTGCTGCCACGTCATCACTCCCGACTACCTGGTTGGTACACAAGCCCCCCAGTCTTAAGCGGAGACTTGTCCTGCGAAAAGACTAAGAGGTCACATCACCGTCGATCTACGTGGCGCTGGCACGAAATTCCAAACGTTCGTACCCTCTGCTTTTCTGACGCTCCACCAAACCCCTTTTTCCAATCGCACGACACGTGGCTTCATCAACGGCTATCTCCAACTGTCGTTTGCGCTTCCGAAAACGCTCAAAAAACCCCTAAAACCCCTTGCACTTCCACTGTTCCATCAACTTTCTGCATTCTCAAACGCTCTAAGATTTTCCTCTGCATCCTACGACGCTCCTCAACTCTCTCAATCTCTAACTTTCTTCAACACTCATCCGATCACCAAAAGGTAACTCTTTTACGCCATCTGTTGATACTTGTTGCATTTTGACCGATTCGCATCATCCATTATCTGTCTGGTGCATACGTTGTGGGCTGTTTCTTCCATTTCTCCCCTCTCATAACTTAGGGCTTCGTCTTCCATCACGTTCATCCCAACGAACTCTCGTTCGTTCGTTCTTCTTTCTTCGTCCTCAATCAAGTCGTTCTCTGTAACCTTTGTTCATCCCTTTCATTTTCCTTTGCAGTTCCTGCGATGGCTCATACAAAATCCACCGCGAACCTTCCTTCTTCGTCGCGAACCCCTCCACCCCAAGCGCGTAGGGTTGCTCTTGGGGCAAATCCTCCATCAGCGCGTAACCCACCACGAGCATCTGGTGCTCCTTCTACCCAAGCTGAGAGGCCTGCAACTTCTCACGCCAATCCCGCTCAGGCAACTCCGCCAGTCGCCGGAGGCGCCTCCCTACCTCCAAAGGACTACAAGGAACTCTACCCTTGGGCCACCTCAACTTTGTTAAAAGAGACTTCTTCAATAAACACGGAGTTGGGCGTGCACCGACTAAGGAAAGGGGACCAATCCGAGCTCACATTCCATAAGGAGCACGACAGCAAAATGGTCGTGCTGCCCTGCTTCTCGGGTAAACCGATTTGCGCGAACGATAAAGCGAACAACGGCGAGCTATTCTGCTTTATCTATGCGACGTTCTTCAAGAAAGTGAAGCTCAGACTTCCCTTTACTCGCTTCGAGAGAGAGCTGTTAACCGAGCTCGATATCGCCCCCGCCCAGCTTCATCCCAACAGCTGGGCGTTCGTAAGGGCGTTCCAAATTATGTGCGCACACTTGGGACTACCAGCTTCAGTTGACGTTTTCCTCTTCCTGTTCGAAGCTAAGAATCCCGAAGACCGCCTCTGGATTAGCCTGAATGGGATTGTTGGGAGGTCAATCCTCTCAATCTTCCAGCAATCTTACAAAGATTGGAAGGGAAAATCCGTGAAGGTGTGCGCAAACGATCAAGATCGCTCCTTGCTCGACGCCAAAGAAAGCTTTAGGAGGCCCAGAAGTCCCGACACCATGGGCGAGCTAGACAAAGATCTCTGCCTTTTCTGGAAGAGTGTAGCAGCCGCCAACATCACCTTTCCCACCGCCTCAATAATCTCCTTCGAGTTCCTCGAGGGCCAACTTGAAGCTCACAAAGGTTAGCCCTTACCTCGACACCAAGGTTTTCGTTTTGTGTTGGGACTGACTTCGCATTTCTACCATCTATCATTGGGCGTCCTGTTTGTTGCGTACTGGTCTTGGTTTTTAATTCATATGCCACTTGTTTGCGTTATTCGTGCATATACTTATATATTTTGCTTTTGCTTTTGTGCTTACTCATCTATTTTTTACCCTGTGCAGACTTCATGTTGGGCAAAGGTAAACTAGCTGAACTGAAGGCGATCACCCGATCCCACAAGTTGGCGACGGGTTCCCAAACCGTGCCCAACTCGGTGGTGGAGATCGCCGCTACTCAGGGCAGATCTCCTCCCCAAGGTCCAACTCCTCCGGAGAAACTACCCGCCCCCCCAAAGAAAAAACTTGTCTTGAGGAAGCCAAAGAGGAAAGCTCCTCAAGTGGTACAGGAAGAAGAGGATGACGAGGCGACTAAGGACGACCTTGTCACCAAAAGAACAAGGGTGGCACCCTCTTCACCACCCGCTCTCCCAACACCAACAATACCCTCTCCTCCAGCTCCAACACCGCCAGTCCAAGCAACACCTTTGGCTGTTGCGCTCCATGTGGTTGAAGGCAGCGAGCCTAATTTCATTGAGAATCCTCCAAGCGCCTCCACGCCATTTGTATCTGCTGGAGAGGGTCCTCCTTCAACCACCTCTATCGCCGAGGCTGCACCAGAAGGAGATGAGGGTGGCCATAACTCGCCAATCCTGATAACAGAATCTCCGACTTCACCACCACGCCAAGAAGCCCCCCTCGCCCTACAAACTCAAAAGGGTGGTGGTGAAAGTCAACACCAAGCTCCTCCAGCACCTCCACCGGCAACAACCTCAAGCCGCCCCTCTTCTGTCGACAAGGCCTTGAGGCCCTTCACGGCCAAGCTGAAAATGATGGCGGAGGATCTCCCCTTAATTGTATCAAAAGCTGTGGAGGAGTCCAACAAGAGGCTTCGAGATGAGAACTCAGCGCTCCAGGAGGAGAACCGCCTGATAAGGATTGAGGCGGAAAAACTGTCTTGCAACCTGATGGTGGCAAAAATCGATCATTCAAGGCTGGAGGACACCATGAGCGCTGAGCTGAGGGGCGCGCGGAAGGAGGCCTCCGATCTGCGCCAAAAACTGCACCTCCTAGCTCAAGAGAAAATTGAGCTGGAGAGTAAGCTGGTCCCCTACAGGCTCAAGGTGGCCAACTTGGAGGCATCAATGAAAGCAAATGCGGCCAAGGTGGAGCCTTGAAAAGAGGTCAGCAGATCGGGAGGTGCTCCTCGGGAAAGTTGAGAAGGAGAGGGACGACACCAAGGCTGAGCTCAGCAAAGCTCAAGAGGAAAACATGAGGATTGCTGCGGAGCTGGCCCAGGCTCGGGAGGAAAACAAGAAAGCTGCTGAAGAGCTTGCTCGGGCTCGCGAAGAAGCTGAAGGGCTGAAGAGGCAAACCGACGAGCTGAAGAAGCAAGCTCAAGAGCTCGAGCAAAGCTCCGCCCAAGTCCTTTCTGCCGGGTTTGACGCCGCTTTGGAGCAAGTCTCGTGCCAATATCCCGAGCTCAATGTCTCCATGGTGTCGATCTGCAACGAAGTGGTGGATGGGAAGATCGTGCCCTCTGAAGATTAATTGTCTCCCTCCATCACTTTGCTCTTTGAAAACTTGGTGCTCATTTCTGTTTAGTAAAAACTTGACATGTGGCTTATGTGTAAACTTGTACTGACATTGCTTTTTTATAACTTCTTCTGCTTTTTGCACCTCGTCTTTCTGTTTACTTCGCATTCTTTAACCTTCATCTGCTTTCTTACCCGCTGTATGGTTGATCAACTTAACTGGTAGAACTCGCTTAAATAAATTGACTTAGCGATTCTTCAGGCTTATCTGTTCACTGTTTTGAACTCGAGCAAACTGTTAATCTCATAACAATTTATCGAACTGTTAACTCAAAGTAAAATCTGAGCAACTACCAACTTTCAAACGATGACATTTAACGTAACTTGCAAACTTAAGGCAATAAGTTACCTACTAGGCAGCAGGTTTTAACTTAGACTTGTATCACAATACAGTTTACCTGATCTGCCTGGCAAGGCTAGCCTTTACGCTCATCATCGCCTAAAATTCTTCTGACCGCCATAGGGTTTTGGCCATGTAGGCTTTCTTTGCCTTCATCGCTTGACTATTGTTCCCTCATTTGGGGGTAGAGGCGCCTTTCGGATCCTTCTCTACTTCCCTGAGTTTCAGAACAAAGGACTGGATAGCGAGGTGTTCTCCTTGAACCTACCTTAGCTATCTTTTAAACCTCTTTCTCCCTTCACGCCATACCTGAACTCGTTCAGGATGAGAAGGATTTTATCTGTCCTCACAACGCCTACAGGCGTGGAAGTTTTCTCTGGTCTCACTAAGTCAATATTGATGTTTCACTCAAAGGGGGAAAGGCGTTTTCCTTCCCTTCCCGCCGTTTAAGGTCACGAACACCCCTGACTTTTCAGTTCATCTTGCCTGAACTCACTCTGAGGTGAGAAGGAATTTTTCTCGCCTGAACTCGCTCGACGGCGAGGAGGACTTTATCTTGCCTGAACGCGCTCGATGGCGAGAAGGACTTTATCTTGCCTGAACTCGCTCGACGGCGAGAAGGACTTTATCTGGCCTGAACTCGCTCGACGGCGAGAAGGACTTTATCTGGCCTGAACTCGCTCGACGGCAAGAAGGACTTTATCTGGCCTGAACTCGCTCGACGGCGAGAAGGACTTTATCTGGCCTGAACTCGCTCGACGGCGAGAAGGACTTTATCTCGTGCCTCAACTTGCCCAGGGTGTACATCTCCTCCCCCCTGGATGCACTGAGGACTTTTTCCCTTTCTCTCCTGCACTCGCTCGGGGGCAAGGAGGTCTTTTACTCTTTCTCGCCTGCACTCGCTCGAGGGCGAGGAGGTCTTTTCCCTTTCTCGCCTGCACTCGCTCGAGGGCGAGGAGGTCTTTTCTCTTTCTCGCCTGCACTCGCTCGAGGGCGAGGAGGTCTTTTCTCTTTCTCGCCTCAAAACGCACGAGCGTTGAGGTCTTTAATCATCACTGGTGCCTCCGATCGCCGTAAGACGGTGAGGACTTTAAAACTTTATCTGATGCCGCCAATCGCCGAAAAGCGATGGTGACTTTAAAACTTTATCTTAGAAAGCATGCGGCATAACATTAAACTTGCCTTGAATCACGTACGAGTGATAAGGTCTTTTTCCTAAAACTTTCAAAACAACAAGCATGCAATCTTAGAAACTTTAAACTCTTTGAAAACTCTTCTTTATTGGGTGGCCTCATTAAAAACCCTCCTTAGGGAAAAAAGAGTGCCCCTTTCAAACTGTTTTAACAGAAAGCTTGCAAATCTCTTCATGTTCGTTTTTACTTACAAAGCTTTAACTGTAATATAACTTGAGGTGTGTGGCGTTCCAGGTGCAAGGAATCGCCCCTCCTTCCAATGTCTCCAAGCGGTAGGCGCCGTTCCCGAGAGCCTCGGTTATTCTGAACGGTCCTGTCCACTTAGGCGATAACTTGTTTTCCATCTCGTACTGGTGGGCCTTCCTCATCACCAGGTCGCCCTCTCTAAACTGCCTTGGCATCACCTTTGAGTTATACCTTCGTTCAATCCTCCTTTTCACTACCTCGGCTTTTACTTTCGCCTCCTCCCTGACCTCATCCAGTAAATCCATATTCAACCTTCTTTCTTCATTCGAGTCTTCCGCTACAAAGTTCTGGAATCTCGGCGAGCTCTCCTGGATTTCAACTGGAATCATTGCATCACATCCATAGACCAAGCTGAACGGGGTCTCATGGGTTCCTGACTGCTCTGTAGTATGGTACGCCCAAACTATGCGGGGTACCTCCTCAGCCCACGATCTCTTAGCTTTTTCCAGCCTTCTCTTCAAACCCCTCAGCAACACTCGATTAGCGGACTCTACTTGGCCATTTGTCTGAGGGTGCTCGACAGATGCAAACACCTGCTGAATCCCCACCTCTTCGCACAGCTTCTTCAGTAGGTGACTTGCAAACTGAGTCCCATTGTCTGACACGAGGCGCTTAGGCACACCAAACCGGCACACGATGTTCTTCCATACAAAGCTCTCAATCTTGTGTGCGGTGACCTGGGCCACTGGTTCTGCTTCGATCCACTTGGTGAAGTATTCAATCGCTACCACCAAGTACTTCATCTGCCTGATCGCCAATGGGAAAGGTCCCAGGATGTCAATTCCCCACGTATGAAACAGCCAAGGGCTGTAAATTGACTTTAATTCCTCTGGAGGCGCCTTGTGCCAATCGGCGTGCTGCTGACATTGCTTGCAGCACTATGCATACTTCTTGCAGTCCTCCCTCATTGTTGGCCAGTAATAACCTGCACGGAGAGTTCTTGCAGCCAGGGCTCGACCCCCAACGTGACTCCCACATATGCCCTCATGGAGCTCGGCCATGATTCTTGTACATTTTTCTCCGTGCACACATTCCAGGAGTGGGTGTGTGAACCCAAACCTGTACAACTCGCCATCAATCATGGTGAACTTGCTGGAGTTCTTCTTTATCTTTCTAGCCTCCGTCGGATCCAGCGGGAGAAAGCCATCTGCCAGGCAGCGCTGGTACTGTGTTATCAACGTGTCTGGCTCATTCGTAGCGCAGACCTGCGTCATGTTCACCCTCTCCCCCCGGCATGCCCTTATTCTCGGCGATCTAAAGGTCTCCTGAGTCAAGGATCTGTGACTCCTCGCCGCTTTCTCCGTCGACTTGCTTATCTGAAGAACCAGGTGGTCTGCCACAAATGCTCTAGGCGTCTTCAAAGTTTCTTGGATCACTGTCCTCTGCCTACCCCCCTTGCCCGAACTGGCGAGCTTAGCTAGCAAGTCTGCTCGGGCATTCTACTCTCTGGGCACATGCACCACTTCAAACGAGACAAAGGAACTCTTCAACTCCTGCACATACTCCAAGTAAGCCGCCATTTGTGGATCCTTGGCCTGGAACTCGCCTGTTACTTGTCCCGTGACTAATAACGAGTCACTCTTAGCCATCAGCACCCTAGCCCCCATCTCCTTGGCCAGCGAGATTCCGGCGATCAACGCTTCATACTCTGCTTGATTGTTGCTCGCTTTGAAGGCAAACCTCAGGGACTGTTCTATTAGCACGCCGTTGGGCCCTTCTAGAATGAACCCGGCACCGCTACCCTGCTGGTTTGACGATCCGTCCACCGAGAGCACCCAACGAAAACCATCCCCTTCAACTCGTGCTGCTTCTGACGAGAGCTCGACCATAAAATCAGCGAAAATCTGCCCCTTGATCGGACCTCGGGGCTCATACTTGATGTCGAACTCCGACAGCTCCACCGCCCACTTCACCATTCTCCCAGCTACATCAGGCTTCTTCAGGACTTTCTGGATGGGCAAGTCGGTCATCACCAGCACTGTAAAACTGTGAAAATAGTGGCACAACCTCCTCGCCGAAAACACTACAGCCAGTGCAGCTTTCTCCAAGGCCTGATACCTCACCTCCGGGCCTTGCAACACCTTGGTGACAAAATAAATAGGCTTCTGAGCTTGGTCTTGATCTTGGGCGAGCACCGCACTCACCGCCCTCTCAGTCACAGCAAAATACAACCTGAGAGGGGTTCCTACCAAGGGTTTACACAAAACCGACGGGCTCGCCAAGTACTCTTTAAGCTTCACGAAGGCTTCTTCATACTCCTTCGACCAGACAAACTTGTTGTTTCGCCTCAAACATTAAAAATACGATGGCCTTTCTCTCCGCTAGCTGATACGAAACGAGATAGGGCGGCCATCCGACCTGTAAGTTGCTGCACCTCCTTCACGGTAGCCGGGCTCCTCATCGCCAATATGGCAGCACACTTATCAGGATTTGCCTCTATTCCTCTTTCAGTTAAGAGGAATCCCAAGAACTTCCCTGCCTCCACGCCAAAAATGCACTTCTCGGGGTTCAGCTTTAATCTGAACTTGGCGATTGTGGTGAACAACTCCTCCAGATCCGAAACGTGCTTGCTCTTTTCTGGCGAGGTCACGACCATATCATCTACGTTTGCTTACACATTCCTTCCCAGCATTGGTGCAAGTACCTTATCCATCAGTCTTTGGTACGTGGCCCCCGCATTCTTTAGCCCAAAGGGCATCACCTTGTAACAGTAGCACGACCTCTCAGTCATGAAGGCAGTTTTCTCTTCATCCGTAGGATGCATCTTTATCTGATTATACCCCGAGAAGGCGTCCAGAAAGCTCAGCAACTTGCACCCTGTTGCACTGTCGACCAGGGCATCTATGCTTGGCAAAGGGTACGAATCCTTTGGGCAAGCCTTGTTCAGGTCAGTGAAGTCGACGCACATGCGCCACTTCCCATTGCTCTTCTTCACCAGTACAACATTAGCCAACCACTCAGGGTACTGGACCTCCCTGATATGGCCTGCGGCGAGGAGCTTTTGTGTTTCATCCCTGATCGCCTGGCTCCTCTCCTCGTTAAATTTCCTTCTTCTCTGCCGCACTGGTCTAACTTCTGTGTCCATTGCCAAATGGTGACACAAGAAATCGGGGTCAATTCCCGGCATGTCTGAAGCAGACCATGCAAAAGCATCCAAATGCCGTTCTATCACCTTGGCGATCTGGTCTTGGAGCTCAGCCTCCAAAGATCTTCCCAGCTTGAAGACCTTTCCCCCGATCTCCCTTTCGAGCCACTCCTCGACGGGTTTGGGTCTGGTTTCCCTGGCGATCACCGCCCTGGCGATTCCCAATTCCCTCGCTTCCTCTGGGCGGTTCCTCGCCTCTTCCTCCCGTCCACCGCTCTCTCCCTCAACCTCATCATCCAGCATGGTGACATCGCCTCCGGCAGCCACCTCCATCACCGCATCAACAACTCGCCATTCTGTTGGCTTGGGCTTCACACCAGGGGGCGGCGTCGTGGTGATGTAACTTACTGACCTTTTATTCTTGAGGCTATTCTCATAGCATTTCTTCGCTTCCTTCTGGTCAGATTTGATGGTGATCACCACCCCCTCCATCGATGGTAACTTAACCTTCATGTGCCTAGTTGAGGGCACAGCTCCTATTCTGTTGAGGGTTGGTCTCCCCAACAGAATGTTATATGCTGAGGGGGCATTCACAACGAGGTACTTGATTTTCTCTGTCCTCGAGGCCACCTAATTCGTGAACGTTGTTCTTAGCTCGATGTACCCCCTGACCTCCACCTGATCGCCAGCGAACCCATACAAGCACCCTCCATAGGGTCGCCGCTAGTCAAGGGGTAGTTGCAACTGTGTGAAAGTCGGCCAGAACATTACATCCGCCGAGCTTCCTTGGTCCACCAGTACCCGGTGGACTTTCCTTCCCGCCGTAACAAGCGAGATGACTATGGGATCATTGTCGTGAGGCACAACGTCCCGGAGGTCTTCCTTCGTGAATGTAATATCCACATCTGGTGAGTGGTCTTCCAACATATCCACTGTCATCACAGACCTTGCATATTTCTTCCTCTGTGACGCAGTGCATCCACCACCCGAGAATCCTCCAGCGATGGTGTGGATCTCGCCATGAGTGGGCATCTCATGCTGCTGAGCCTCCCCACCCGCCGGCTGGGAGCTCGACACACCTCCCGTCCTTTTGTCCAGCAGGTAATCATTCAAAAACCCGTTCTTGACCAGATCGTCGAGCTGGTTTCCCAGGGCCAAACACGAATCAACAGTGTGACCAAAACTCTGGTGGAACTCACACCAGGCGTTTGGTTTTGGTCCTAACACCTTGTCGCCCACTTTCTCAGGTGCCTTAAGCCTGGCTGCTATGTTGGGAATGGCGATCAGATCCGCCAACCCCATGACAAACTGGTACTTTGGTGGGCGATTATACTCCCTGGGCGTCTTGGGCCCCTTCCCTTGTTCTTCCTCGGATCATAAGGATGGCGAGTCCTCTGATCCTTCTTGGCCGCCATCGTCTCCAACACCCTCTGCGGCTGGATTCTAGTCTGGGCACGTGGCCTAGCAGGGGCCACGCTTCCTCTCTTCTCGGCGACCTCACTCTCGTCGGCGATGTGGGCCACCGCAAGTCGCCTAACCTCAGCAAACGTGGCGGGGTGAGCCCTAATCAGCGCCTCACAGAAAGGTCCCGGCAGCACGCCCTTTTTGAAGGCGTATACCAACATCTCCTCGTCTTTAGCAGGCAAGCGGATCATATGTGCTCCAAAACGATTCAAATAGTCCCTGAGGGACTCTCCCTGGTATTGCCTGATGTCGAACAGGTCATAAGACACCCTAGGTGGCGCCTTGTTCACAATGTACTGCTCGACGAAAAGCTTCGAAAATTGCTGGAAATTGGTTATGTGACCTGTAGGCAAGCTCACAAACCATTCCAGCGCTGTTCCCTGGAGCGTGCTCACAAACATCTTACAATATACAACATCCAAGCCTCCTGACAGCATCATCTGCGTGTGGAACGTGGTGAGATGTGCCTCGGGGTCCTCCACGCCGGTGAAAGAAGCTTTCACAGGTACCACGCTCGCAGGGATAGGCGTGTCTGTGATCGCCTAGGCAAACAACATTGGGAAAACGTGCGGTGGCGACGACGGCGCGACCTCTTCAACAACTAGGCGTCCTCTCTGCTCCTGAAGAGCTTGACGCAACTCCTCAGTTACTTTGCTGAGCTCTTCATTCCTGGCCTGAGAGGCGACCAGGTCTTCATGCATCTTCGCTTGCTCTATGCGCGATGCCTCCACATTCGCTTGCAGCGCACGCATGATCTCCATCATCTGCGCCCTGGTCATGGCGCCTTCTGCAGCAACTGGCACAACGGGACTTGAACGGTTGCTTCTCATCTTTCTCATGAAAACTCAGCAAACCACACTCCAACAAACAAAACCTTCTCCAGCAAACGATCAATCCAGCAACCAATCGGTCAGAAACTCCCAAACTCCCAAGAACTTCCAAAAACGCAACCACAACAACACGCCGATAGATTCGGACGTCGAAACCTTCGCAGAAACTTGCAATCTCACCACGAGCCTTCTGCTCCTCTAGCAAAACTCTCGATTCATCGATCAAAAACGCGAACAAATGGTGAAACTTTGAATTGACCCATTGAAAACCGCGCAAACAGCAAGAAACTTCAAGAATCCGATCGAAAGCTCGAACGAACGGTGGAAAACTTGAAACTACCAATTAAAACCCATACGAACGGCGGAAAACTCGAATTCACTGAACAAAGCTTGAACGAACGGTGGAAAACTTGAATTCTCCGAACAAAAGCTTGAACGAACGGTGGAAAATGGTTGCACCAGCACACAACCGTACAGAAACTACAGAAAATTCAAGAACTCGCGCTGTGGATGGGGACAGGTTTTACACGGCCCCACGGTGGGCGCCTGATGATCCTGCCGGTTGACCAGAACGCAAGAGTCTGGCCACGTCAAAGGTATCTTCCTCTGGATCGGATTTGTACCACGCTAGCTTCCGTCCTTCACACCTCGATTCACCTCAAGAACCTGCAAAAGACAGAGTGGCGCCGCTGCGGCCGATCGCGCTCCGACGCTCAAGTCAGTGACGGAACCACCAAAACTCTAAGAGAGACAAGCTAGAAACTCAAGGAACCGTGCAAAACTCTCTCAGCGTACTCAAGTATTCTCAAAGCGTAAAGAAGTGTTCTTAACGCGCGTACCTCAGAATCTGTTAAGAGTTCCTTATATACCTGTGCATTTTCTCTCTCCTGACGGTTACACCTCTGGACACGTGGCTCGCATCCAGGTGTACACGTGTCACCATCTGGAACGTCTTCTGCTTGAGCGCCACTTCTACTCTTCAGGCTGTTCGACTAAGTTACTCAGGTGAGGAACAACTCGGTGTATAGCCTTGGAGCGCGATCTCTTCTAATGGCGAGCACGGGTGCCACCATGCACACCTTCTCTATGGTCTCGCCTGCCGCTATCACGATCTGCATTACTTGCTCATCGTGCATGTTCTGGTAAACTTGTTCCCTGGTCTCAACCTCTGGCTAGGGAATGATCATCTTACAACTTCATCCTTCATGCTCGTGCCCTTTGAAGGCCTTGAACAAGCTTTCCTGATCTTTCGGCGATGTCCCCCTCTCGGCGATCTCTGATCACTTGGTCGCCTAAGCTCACATACGGCGACTACAACACAAGCCTGGTGACCGCCGGTTTAAATATGCTAGAGATCGGAGCACGCCAACTTAACGATTGGCGACTACACGAACTTCCCGATGTCCTTCCCTTCCGTCAGCCAGGTGCTCCGTTCAACACGCCTATATTACCACTTGCTGCCACGTCATCACTCCCGACTACCTGGTCGATACAACTACCTTAAAATATCACTTCTTTATTAAATTTTTTTTACTAATTTGTTAAAAAATATTACAAAAAAATATATAGTAACATTTTTAAAATGTCTTTTCTTTATTAAAAAAACCACTAAATATTTTAGTAATATTTTTATAATTTTATTTTTTTTAAAAATATTATTGAAAAAGTTTAGTATTATTTTTAAAGTGTCACCTTTTTTTTAATTAAAATTACTAAATATTTTTAATAATATTTTTATAATGTTATTTTTTTTAAAAAAATATTATTAAAAAGATTTAGTATCATTTTTATAATATCATATTTTTATTAAAAGATATTGAATAATTTTGGTAATATTTTTATAATTTTATAATATTATTAAAAAGATTTAGTAATTGTTCTCGCCGGTTGACCTAGCTGTCATTGACTTCAAAGGCAGGCGGTGACTCCTCCTATTTCTGGCGGTTTCTGTGCTCACTTTTGGGTGTTGGAGAGTGCCTCCGTTGGAATAGAGGAGGCCTTACCTGTTGATTGCACTCCGACGATCAAGTCAGTACTGGGCTAAGAAACAATGAGTAAGTAAAATAGTTCCAAGCTTAGAAACGGTGTACCTTTACCAGGGATCTGAACTCCCTTTTATAAGCTGTTTTTAGGTTAACTCACTGTCCCCGCCTTTCTCTCACCTGAGCCTTACCTTTGGTGGTTTACTGGGAGGACATCCTGGGACGTTATTACACAATCTTAGCATAACAGCCGCACAAAATCTTCCTTTTTTGGAGTGCATAATCTAACAGTATGGTCACCAGGGTACCAACGCTGCGGGATCCATATGTTATGTAGGTGCCCTAATTCTTCACGCGCCATGCAACAACTTTCCCCGAAAACCCTAGCACTTTTGGGCCTTGGCGCCTCCAGAGAATATTTCCTTGTGCTAGACCCGAATATATTATACACACCACATGCATGAACTCTCTCTTGAATTAGGTCTTTCTTTATATAAGTTTCAACACATATGATCTCTGGGACACGCTTATGTGGCCCACCATCGCGACCAGTCCACCGAACCGACCTGCTCCAGTCGCACACCGATGTCTGATGCCGATGTCCGAGGTCTGGCAAGTATATAAGCCCCCCAATCTCGAGCTGGAAATTGTTTCAGTAAAGAGACTAACTGCTCGCCAATGGCAACCTACTCGGGGAATGAGTGACAGGACGTGCACAGTGTCGTGAGGGAACATTTCACCACACTCTCTCCCCAGCGTACACGTGGCCAAATCAACGGTCGAGGCGTATTGGCGCTTGCACTACCCCTTATATGTTAACCTTTCAGTTTTACGCTCCCTTCACTATTTCATTCCTTCTTCGCACATTTCCTCAAACACTTCTGCTTCCAAACGCTCTGTCTTCTTCCCCAAAACACCTCGTCTCGTCAAAGCATAATCACTTCAAGGTATGTTTTTTATTCTGTAATTTCCTTCGTCTTATTATTTTGATGCCCTTAATCTGCTCATAATTTTGTTGGGACTGTTTATGTTTTTCGCACTTACGATTGTTGTTCTTCGTTTTTTTGCTTGCTTGCTTCATTTTCAAAAATGCGTGCATTTCTTCTTCTAAGTTTTGCATTTGTTTTTTTCTCTGTTTTAGCTTTCTTCTGTAAGATGGATCAAACAACCCCTAACCATCCCTCCCCTGACCACAAATCCTTATACCCTTGGGCTCCCGGTAACCTCTTAGAGGAAACCTCTGACTTCACCACCCATGCGAGCATAGTGTCATATAAGATGAGCGAGAGTTGCCACAAATCTCGTATCTTTGGAAGAGAGCACGATAAACTTGTGAGGGTTGTGCCTTGTAGGATAGACGAACCTGTCTGCTGTGATGAGTAATCGAACTCGGATGGACCATTTTGCTTTATCGCAGTGCAAGAAGGCAGGGGGGAAAGTGCTTCGGAGGGTGACCACTCGGACTCCTCCGCCGATCTGTCCTCCTTCCTCCAGAAAGTGTTGCAATCTACCCAAACCAAGGAGAGGTTGGGGAGCTTGGAGGAGAACCCCCTGCTGGAACACGTGTCAAGGCATCTAGGGGAAACTCTGGTTGGGTATAGCCTTCTTTTCTCTAAGATGCGAAGGGCAAAGGAGTTGGCTAGCCAAGAAGTCCTCCAAACCACGGAGCTCAAACGTCGATTCACTGGACTCACCTTGGAAGTGTAAGAGCTTCGCAAAGCTGATCGAGAGACGAAAGGCCTCTTGTTCGAGAAATCTCAAGAAACCTTGAGGTTATATGCTAGGAATGATGACCTCCGCTCTGAGGTGGATGGCTTGAAGAAGGAGCTTGGCAGCAGAGATGAAGAGATGGCCCAACTAAAGGAGGAGATGGCCAAGGTGAAGGCGGAGGTGGTCTGCAAGGATGAACTCTTTCAGCAAACCAAATATGAGCTTACCAGTGATGTCGCTAACTCCTACGCAGCGGGGTTTGAGGATGCCATGGCCCAGGTTGCCTACGTGCATCCTGGGTGGATCTTTCTCAAACAGGTTTGAAAGAGACCATTGTCGATGGGCAATTGGTGGATGTTGAGTAGTGGTGGTGAACTTTCCTGCCATTGCCTTTATTTTGCAACTCAGAGAACACTTTTGTATATATTTTATGAATGAGAGTCTTTTCCTTTCAAACTTAACTCGTATGTTTTGACATGATTCTGCAAACTAACAGCGCGTTAATGTCCGTCTTACCTAAGTAGCATGATCCTTTACTAACTTGCTGCTACTTTTTATGTCCCTTGCCTTTCTCGAGCATGGTATTCTTACCCAAAGAAGGAGTTTTTCCAGGAAATTTACCTTTCTTGACCATGGCACATAGGGGCATATGAATCGTTCGCTAGAACTCTTACTGGTCTCGACCTTGGCGTATAAAGACAAGAGAGATGTCTTACTTTGGAACCATACTATTCTCGACCTTGGCGTATAAAGGCAAAGGAAAGGTTCACTCGTTGTTCTCGACCTTGTCGTATAAAGGCAAGGGAGATGTCTTACTTTGGAACCATACTATTCTTGACCTTGGTATATAAAGGCAAGGGAGAGGTTCACTCGCTTTTTCGACCTTGGCATATAAAGGCAAGGGATATGTCTTACTTTAGAACCATACTATTCTCTACCTTGGCGTATAAAGGCAAGGGAGAGGTTCACTCGCTGTTCTCGACCTTGGCGTATAAAGGCAAGGGAGATGTCTTACTTTGGAACCATACTATTCTCGACTTTTGCGTATAAAGGCAAGGGAGATGTCTTACTTTGGAACCATACTATTCTCAATCTTAGCGTATAAAGGCAAGGGATAGGCTCACTCGTTGTTCTCGACCTTGGCGTATAAAGGCAAGGGAGAGGTTCACTCGTTGTTCTCGACCTTGGCGTATAAAGGCAAGGGAGAGGTTCACTCCCTGTTCTCGACCTTGGCATATAAGGGCAAGGGAAATGTCTTATTTTGGAACCATACTATTAAAGGAAAAGAAAGAATAGGATAAATCCCTTGTATATATTGAACACATAGAGTTATGTTTATATAGGAAAAGAAACATATGGGTTAAGCCCATTACATAAATATGAGATATCTATAATATCTCATAATATCAAATAATATCTAATTATATCTAATAATATATAACACTCCCCCTCAAGCTGGTGCATATAGATCATATGTACCCAGCTTGTTACAAATGTAATCAATCTTAGGCCCTCGTAAGGGTTTACGAAAAATATCTGCTAATTGATTATTTGATTTAACAAACTCAGTCTTGATATCTCCCAATATAATCTTTTCTCGAATGAAATGACAATCAATCTCAATATGTTTGGTCCTCTCATAAAAAATTGGATTTGAGCTAATATGAAGAGCAGCCTGATTATCATATATAAGTGTCCAAATTGCAATTCTTTAAGTAATTGTTTAAGCCAAATAAGCTCACAAGTAGCCGAGGCCATAGCTCTATATTTGCTTCTACACTAGATCTTGCCACAACACTTTGTGTACCGTCCCGTACCCGGGCGTTGATGAAGTCAAGGTCAAAGTCAACGTAAAGCGTCGCCAAGGTAAGGCGTCGCCTAGCAGGGCATCGCCGAGATAGGGCGCCGCCCAACTGGGTGTCGCCAAGATGGAGTGGCACAAGGGCAAGGTAACCACAGCGCTACTCCCCGATATCCATGGGTAGGAAAGACCATGGAGGGGGCAACGCCGTGGGAAGGCCCCAAACCCTGGATGACCACGGAACAAGTAATAAAGAGGAGAGAAAGGTGGCTTCCAGGCCATAGCAACAACACCAGTGTAGGGCAGCCTGACTCGTGAAGTACCCCTGCCGCCCCAGAGACGCCTTTGGGACAGATACGACTCAAGAGGATGGTCACGCCCAGGGTAGCCGGGTGCAGGGTACAAGAGGAAGGCAGATACGCTCTCAAAGTGAGTGACTAGATGATTAGGGGCATGAGTTGGCATCCAAAAAGTCACCCCTAGCGCAGTAGCACTCCCAGGCCGGAGGACTCACACGTAGAAACGTCCCCAGATGGGTAGAAACGCCCCCAGATGGGGTCATGGCGTCGTGAGGCCCTCCACGTGTACGACAGCCAGGTCAGAATAGAAACACCCTTTAGTCAGGTGCCAGGTAATTAAAGTCATTCAATACAGTTTCCGTTTCGAGCGTTCAGGTACTATAATGGCTCCCAAGCATTTCAACGTCTTAAATGCGCTACGTTTTCTAATTATACACGCTGATTGAGTGTGTTACATTTGTGATTAAAGGCGCTTTAAGGCGCTTTAAATGCTTGGGTAGTTTAAATAGCGCTGAGAATGTTGGGAACGGGGTTCGAACTTTTGGCAAATTTACCAGAACTCTCTAGTTGCTTGCTCGTGCCTTGAGGTTACGTACAAGGGACTGGGGAAAGATCTTTGCCTGAGGGAGAAAACATACACACAATACACAGTTCTTTTTACCACCTTCAGAGTGCATACGCGGTGCTCAGAGACGGAAGTGCACAGTTTTGGTGTTTCTTGCTGGCTGACTTGAGCGTCGGAGTGCAAACGGCCGCTAGGGCGCCTCTTTGTCCTCTTTTTTGCAGGAATCCACAGGTAACCAGTGGGAAGGAGTCCCTAGCTGACGGTTGAGGTCACGCACGAAGACGTCCCAGTCAACCGGACGGAACATTTGGCGCCCACCGTGGGGCCGATATAAAACATCATTCCCATCACAAGTTCGAGAAAATCTACCAAGTTACTGTAACGTTGGAGGAGGTTGGAGTGAGAATGGCCCCCACCAGACAAGGTACAGCACGCGCAGCCCCAGCAGAACTATCCATGCAACAGGTCCTAGAGATAATGAGGGGGCTGCAGCAGGATATGGCGGAGTCGAAACTGGAACAGGAACGCATGCAGGCAGATCTCGATGCCTCGCATGAGCGGAATGAAGAGCTCCACCGCGTAAATGAGGAGTTGCGCCAGGGCCTGAGAAATGACCGGGGGCGGCATGGACATGACGAGATGGAGAACCATTCCCCACCAAGGGAGTTTTCCACTCCCTTCTCGCAGGAGATTCTAGATGCAGTGATCCCGAATACGTTCGCGGGGCCCAAGGTGATCTTCACCAGGATGGAGGACCCAGAGACGCACCTTGCTGCATTTCACACACAGATGGTCCTGGTAGGCGGTTCTGACGCTGCCAAGTGCAAGCTCTTTATGAGCACCCTGACTGGGATGGCTATGGACTGGTTCATCAGCCTCCCGGACGGTCATATCACATCTTTCCGCCAATTGTCACGATTGTTCAAGGAACAATACTTAGCAAACAAGGCCCCGCCGCCGGTCTCCTACGATCTGTTTGATGTGAAGCAGTATCAAGGGGAGACCCTGAAGGAGTATATCAATCGCTTTGGGGCCCAGGTCGTGAAGGTTGGTACGACAGAGGAGCCTATGATCGTGTACGCGTTCGTGAAATGCGTATGCCCCGGTCCTTTTGGAGAATCCATCATTCGCAACCGCCCTAGGACTTTCGCTGAGCTACGGCGTCGGGCGGTAGAACATATTGCTTCTGAAGGGGAGGTGTGCGTGAAGCGCACCAGCGTCGTACCCTCACGCCCGAGGGGACCGGCGCGAGCTCAACCTGTCAGGGTCAATGAGACCACGACGGGAAGAACGAAGCCAGATGCGAGACACCCCTACGAGGCCAGAAAGCCCCAGCCCCGGGGTCCAGCGGGAGGTGATCGCCCGGCCAGAGAAAGAGCGAGACTAGCGAGGTACAACTTTGTGGTGGAGCTGAAGGACCTGATCGCCGTGCCTAATATAGCTGAGAGGCTGAGGCGACCGGCGAAAACCGACAACGTGTTAGGGCCTTGCAAAGACTCTTGGTGCGAGTTCCACGAGGCTTTCGGGCACCACATTGATAACTGTCTGTCGTTGGGTTACCAGCTAGATGAGCTGGTGAGAACTGGGTTTTTGAAGGATTATGTCGCGGAGCCCACAACGACCGCCACCTTGCCGCCGCCGGCGGAAGAACCAACACATGAGATGCCTGTGCTCGGCGAGGTCCACACCATTGCTGGAGGTTTTTCCGGCGGGGGACCCACCGCCTCCCAGCGGAAGAAATACGCGAGGGGGGTCAATTCAATCGAAGAGAGAATCTCGGGTGAGCCATGGGAGTCGGATCTCGTGTTCACGAGAGGAGATCTCCGAGATGTGGTACCCTACGACAACGACCCCGTTGTCATCTCAGTCGTCACAGCCGGAAGAAAGGTGCACAGAGTGCTTGTCGACCAGGGAAGTTCGGCAGACGTCATGTTCTTGTCGACCTTTAATAAGTTACGGTTGTCCCCCGACCTGTTGAGGCCCTACACGGGGTGCCTGTATGGGTTTGCGGATAACCAGGTGGAAGTCCGGGGTTACTTGAAGTTGAGGACTACGTTCACGGATGGAGAGGCCTCCCGTACCGAAAGCATCCGGTACCTGGTCGTGAACGCCAACTCCGCCTACGATATTTTGCTGGGCAGGCCGGCGTTAAACCGTTTGAACGCGGTGTCCTCCACACGCCACATGAAGATGAAGCTGCCGGACCTCAGTGGCAAGGTGATAGTCATCAAGTCAGACCAGGAGGAGGCAAGGAAATGCTATGAGAACAGCCTGAAAAAGAAGAGGGGCGTGTTCATGGTATATGAACGTCCGCCGAGCGCGGACACGACGATGATTGAGGCGACGCCCGCTGGGTCGACGCCTAACGAGGCCATACCGGCGAGGGCGACGCCCGAAGCAGATGCACCCATGGAGGAAGGCCCTGACGACACGGCGCCCGTGGAAGAGGCGGCGCCCGTCGATGATGATAGCAGGGAACTGCCAGCGGCTAACGCCGTAGAAAAGGAGATTGGCGGCAAGACATTCAAGTTAGGAAGTTTGCTGAGCCCAGAAGAACAGGAAGGGGTGGCAGAAGTGATTTCGCGCCACCCTGATTTCCTGTGTCACCACCTCAGCATGGACGCCACGGTCCGCCCCGTGCGCCAGAGAAGGAGAAAGTTCAATGAGGAGCGACAGCAGGTGGTGAAGGACGAAACGCAGAAGCTGTTGAGGGCTGGCCACATCAGGGAGATTCAATACCCTGAGTGGCTTGCCAATGTCGTCTTGGTGAAAAAGGCGAATGGAAAGTGGAGGATGTGCGTGGACTTCACGGACCTGAATAAGGCATGCCCAAAGGACTCGTACCCGCTGCCCAGCATCGACGCCTTGGTAGACAGTGCGTCCGGCAGCAAGGTGCTGAGTTTCCTGGACGCCTTCTCAGGGTACAACCAGATCAAGATGCACCCAAGAGACGAGAACAAAACTGCATTCATGACTGAGACCTGTAGTTACTGCTATAAGGTGATGCCTTTTGGGCTGAAAAATGCGGGCGCCACGTACCAAAGGTTAATGGACAAGGTCCTGGCGCCAATACTCAGGAGGAATGTGTACGCCTATGTAGACGACATGGTGGTGGCGTCGCAGGATAGGGCGCAGCATGTGACGGATCTGGAGGAGTTGTTCGTCACAATATCCAAGTACCGCCTCAAGTTAAACCCTGAAAAGTGTGTTTTCGGAGTAGAGGCCGGTAAGTTCTTGGGTTTTATGCTCACAGAGAGGGGGATAGAGGCGAACCCCGACAAATGCGCGGCGATTATCGCCATGCGAAGCCCGACGTCGATAAAGGAGGTGCAACAGCTGAGAGGGCGGATGGCGGCGCTTTCAAGGTTTGTTTCAGCCGGGGGAGAGAAGGGGCATCCATATTTCCAGTGCCTCAAAAGAAACAGTCGCTTTGCATGGACTGATGAATGCGAAGCGGCTTTCATTAAGCTAAAGGAGTACCTGGCGACGCCACCGGTCCTCTGCAAACCGGTAACGTGCCCCTCCGGTTATATTTTACTGTAACGGAGCGGGCTATCAGTTCTGTGTTAGTCCAGGAGCAGAACCAGAGTCAGAAGCCCATCTATTTTGTAAGCAAGGCATTAGAAGGAGCTGATGCGAGATACCAAGCGCTAGAGAAGGCAGCGCTAGCGGTAGTGTTTTCTGCCAGGAGGCTCCGTCATTACTTCCACAGCTTCACGGTGGTGGTGATGACAAACCTCCCTATACAGAAGGTGCTGCAGAAGCCTGACGTGGCGGGAAGAATGGTGCGTTGGGCGGTGGAACTGTCAGAATTCGACATCCAGTATGAGCCTAGAGGATCCATCAAAGGGCAGGTATACGCAGATTTTATAGCGGAACTTTCGCCCGGAGGTGAGCAAGAGGTGGAAGTGGGCTCGCAGTGGCTGCTCTCGGTTGATGGCTCTTCCAACCAACAAGGGAGCGGAGCGGGAATAGTCTTGGAGGGACCCAACGGCATACTGATTGAGCAGGCCCTGCGCTTCGCCTTCAAGGCAAGTAACAATCAGGCAGAATACGAGGCCCTGATAGCAGGAATGCTCCTGGCCAAGGAGATGGGCGCGCAAAACCTCCTGGTGAAAAGCGACTCCCAGCTGATTACGGGGCAGGTGTCGGGTGAGTTCCAGGCAAAGGACCCACAGACGGCGGCGTATCTGAAATACGTCCAGTTGTTGAAGGGAGCATTCAACGCTCTTGAGCTGATACATGTCCCGAGGGAGCAGAATGCCAGAGCTGACCTGCTTGCAAAGTTGGCCAGCTCAGGCAAGGGGGGTAGACAGTGGACAGTGATCCAAGAGACTCTCAAAGCTCCACGTAGATTCGTGGAAGACAACAGGGTGGATGTCCTCCAGATTTATACAACAAGGGGAAGGCCGAGGAGTCATTACTCTTTGACCCAAGATACGCAGAGGGTGCCCCGCATCAGCACATACGCGGATGTGCCCGAGGGAGAGCAAATGCAGGTATGCGTTTTGACCGAGGGAGACACCTGGATGACGCCCTACAAGCGATACCTGGCGGATGGGGCTCTCCCAGTAGAGCCTGAAGAGGGTAAAAAGGTCAAAAGAAACGCAGCAAGATATACCCTGGTGGATGGGGTGTTGTTCAGGCATGGTTTCACTCACCCTATCCTAACGTGCGTAAGCGGCGACGAGTGCACTAGGATAATGGAGGAGCTACACGAAGGCATCTACGGGAGCCACGTAGGGAGAAGGTCTCTAGCCTCCAAGGTAATACGCGCAGGTTTCTTCTGGCCAACAGTAAAAGAGGACTGCGCACGACACGCCCAGCGGTGCAGGCAATGCCAAAAGCACGCCGACTGGCACAAGGCGCCGCCAGAAGAATTGCGATCCATATACAGCCCGTGGCCTTTCCATACATGGGGAATCGACATCCTGGGCCCGTTCCTACTGGCAATCAGGCAGATGAAGTATTTGATCGTCGCCATCGAATACTTCACCAAGTGGATAGAGGCAGAGCCCGTAGCACAGATCACTGCGCACAAGGTACAACATTTTGTGTGGAAGAACATTGTGTGCCGCTTTGGCGTACCTAGGCGCTTGATATCCGATAACGGGACCCAGTTTGCCAGTCAGCAGTTGAGAAATCTGTGCGCTGAGGTAGGAATCAAACAAGTGTTCGCATCGGTTGAACACCCCCAGACCAACGGACAAGTGGAGTCAGCAAACAGAGTTCTGCTGAGGGGGTTAAAAAGAAGGTTAGAAAAAGCCAAAGGGGCGTGGGCAGAAGAGGTTCCAAGGATCGTATGGGCATACCACACCACGCCCCAATCCTCTACTATGGAGACGCCTTTCAGTTTGGTGTACGGGTCAGACGCGATGATTCCGGTAGAAATACATGAAAGCTCACCACGTTTTCAAAACTTTGTGGTGGAGGAATCCAGTGTAGAAAGGCGGGTAAACCTGGATCTACTAGACGAGGCCAGGGAAGAAGCCAGAATAAAAGCTGAAGCAGTGAAGAGAAGAGTAGAGCGACAATACAGCTCTAAGGTAAAGCCGCGGCAGTTTTAGATTGGCGACCTGGTTATGAGGAAGGCTCACCCATATGAGTTGGAGAATAAGCTGTCTCCCAAGTGGACCGGACCCTTCAGAGTTACCGAGGCTAAGGGCAACGGGTCGTATAACTTAGAGACCTTGGAGGGGGGTCCCATCCCGCGCAGCTGGAATGCAGCCAACTTAAAATTTTATTTTAGTTGACTTATGTAAACAGCCATGTAACAATTTAGTTGAAGGGGACACTCTTTTTCCCTCTCGGGGGTTTTTTAATGAGGTCACCCAAATAAAAGAAAAAACCAGTTGGAGAAAAAGAAGTGCCTTGGTTTTCAGCCTTTATCTTTCTCCGTTTGAAGTGATGTGAGGCGTCCCCAAGAACGAAGGCGCCGCCCAGGTGAAGGCGTCGCCAAGAAAGAAGGCGTCGCCTAGGTGAAGGCGTCGCCAAGGGAGAAGGCGTCGCCTAGCTGAAGGCGTCGCCCGGAAAGAAGGTGTCACTTGAATGCAGGCACCATTGAGGAACATGACGAAGGAAAAGCGCACAATATGCGAAACGTATGCAAAGTAAAGCGGCGTTGCAAAAAATCAAGTATGGTATAGAAAAGTTGATGTTACAAGCAATGTTCGATACAAGTGGGCGTAATGCGGTTAGGGCAAATATTACAACTCATGCAAATCACAAAAGAGCCACTTTTCAGTGGCCATCGGAGTCAGCACTGGAGGAAGACGAAGCCCTGATCCCAGCCCGCAGAGCTCGAGTAAGTCGTGTCCTTCTCTCTTGGTTTATTTTCGAACCTGCACCAAGGGAGATAAATGTGTCAGAGACACCATGAAGCAAGACATGCACAGTTAGAAAGCAATAAAGGCTGAAGTTTCTAGGGCAGTGACTCTTACATATGTACTTTTCGAGAGTTCCAGCGTTGAACTCCAAGCTTATCAAAGTGGCAGAGTCAAAACCTCCCGCCTCAGCAAGAATCCGGCAAGCTATTTGATCACTTGGAGCCAGTTTCTTGAAGGGCTTGGTTTTGAGGGCCCTCGCCTCTCTCACCCAGTACAGAGGAAAACCATCCAGAGCGGTGGGAACGAGGTCAGTGCAGCAAATCTTGAAGAACCGGCCTTTCCACCCGGTGAATGAGTTTTGGAAGGGGGTTAGGAGAACTCTCCCAGGAACGTTGCTGAGAGTTACCCAGAGGTTGTGCTTTTGCCTCTTCACCTCAAAGAAGTGAAGAAAGAGGTCAACCGATGGTGCACAACCCAGAAACCCGAAGAGGATGTCAAAGGCTTTGACAAAGGCCCAACTGTTGGGGTATAACTGGGCCGGAGCGACATTGACCTCCGTCAGCAGTTCCTTCTCGAACCGGGAGAAGGGCAGGCGCACGCCGATGGTCTTGAAAACGACCTGGTAAAAGTAGAAGAAGGGGATCCCTTCGTTGGCCCGTTCGTCTCCACATACTGGTTCCCCTAGAGTGCAAGGGAGCACAGCAATGTCGTCATCATGCCTCCTCGCGAAGGCGCGGTGATCATAGGAACATGAATCCCCTTTGTGTTCCCTTATGGCCCTGGTGGCGAGTAAGCATGAGCATTCGTCGAGAAGCTGACTCGAAGCCCAAGGGTACAGGTCCTTGGGATTGACCCTGGAGGAAGTAGCATGAGAAGACATTCTTTAACAAGATCAAGGATAGTCAAGGGCGTATGGCCCGCCGGTAACGCAAGAGTCGAGCGATGGGAGCGAACGCTGGAAGAACCGTTCATGAGAAGAAGAAAGGGTGCAAGAAGAAAGGGTGCAAGAAGAGAGAGTGTAAGTAGGGTACGAAGAGTGCAGAAATGATGAGAACAGCTTCAGAGTTTGAAGAGTTAAATAAAGCGGTTAGAGCGCCAAACGACGCAAGTAGAAGTATGACAGTTAGAGCATTGAACGACGCGAATGGATGCACCGCACGATCGAGCCATGTGGCAGCAGATGGAAGGATGACCCTGGCATCCCTGGTTAAACTCAGAACACGTCGTATCGACGGAATGCCCAGTGGTACGATGCGCCGTCGAAAGTGGATCAGGGGCACAGTAGGAGTCAGGATCAAATCGAATGACTGAACGTCCCATCAAGCCATACAAGAAGCGCCACGTGGATCAAGTCGAATGACTGAACGTCCCATCAGCCATACAAGAAGCGCCACGTGGATGGCTCGGGGAGGACCTTGAGCTCTTCGCTGTCCCCAGGCATCGACCAAGATCGAGGCCAAAGTCAATGTCAAGGTAAGGACGACGCCCAAGGCGACGCCAGCATGAGACGCCCGAGGCGTCGCCTAGAAAGACATAAAGGACGACGCCAGCGTGAGACGTCGCGGGCGTCACCCACCAGAATATCAGCGAGGTTGCCTCCCCGATACCCACAGGTAGGAAAGACTGTGGAGGGAGACGAAGTCGAAGAGGGCAAAGTTAGTTACTGGCGTCACCTCCCCGATACCCACAGGTAGGAAAGACTGTGGAGGGAGACGAAGTTGAAGAGGGCAAAGCTAGTTACTGGCGTCACCTCCCCGATACCCACAGGTAGGAAAAACTGTGGAGGGAGATGAGACCGCCAAAACGCCAGCGAATCACTGACAAGGCGTTCCCCGATACCTATGGGAAGGAAAGACCATGGAGGGAACGACCCCCCCCCCCCTTCCAAAACACTCGGCGTTTCAGACACCCGAGGACGACACGGCGCTGCTGTAGCAGGCCTCTCCTTAGGCGTGGGCGTCGGGCGTTAAGGGTCAAGGAAAGGACCGTTTTGGTGTTAGAGACACCCCGTGGACGATACGGCTCCACTAGGTGAGCCACTCCGTGGGCGTGGGCACTGGCGCGGGACCTTTCCCGAGAATACAAGGCCGCCCAATGAAGTAAAAGAAGCGGGTATAATACGAGCAAAACAACTGAAGCACGCGAAGGCAAAGAATGAGAATAAAATCACACAGGCAGGATTCTATATCGCGAAGGCACGAAAGTAATCATAACAAAATCCCAGAGTTGTAGCGAGCGTGCAGACAGTTCAAAG
Organism: Phaseolus vulgaris; assembly: GCF_051622355.1. Taxonomy (NCBI): domain Eukaryota; kingdom Viridiplantae; phylum Streptophyta; class Magnoliopsida; order Fabales; family Fabaceae; genus Phaseolus; species Phaseolus vulgaris. Next base: position 14,226,860 of record NC_143507.1, on the reverse strand, counting down.
AATTACAAGTTTAACAGAGAGAGTCAAAAACGAAGGTAAAGTGTAAAAGGAGTAAAAGCTTGAGAGGTAAAGGTGGCGGGTGAGAGACAGCGATTCAATCGTCCAAGTCCATAGGCACGACCTTCCCGTCGACGACATGGTGTGTGGGGTCGCAGTTTGAAATATTGATGCCAGGGTTCTCGCAGGACGCCTGAGTCAGAGCCTCTTGGAAGCCCTCTTCAAACGCGCCCGCCATCTCCCCAGTCAATTCTTGGACCTCCCCCTCTAGTTCCGCAACCCTAGAGTCCTTGGATATCAATTGCTTCTCCAGAAATTCCTTCTCCACGAGGAGCTTGTTAGCCTCAACTTGGAGAAGGCTCAAGGCTTCAACCTTCGCAGCCAAGGCGTCCTCTCTCTCACCTAGCTTCTGCCTCCAAGCTCAAGGCTAAGTTTTATTCGCTGCACTTCGGAGGCAAGAGCCGCCTCTTGGAGGCCAATGTTTTGGATTTGGTAGGAGGTGAGCTGGGATAGTTGATCAGCATGCGCCTGTTCAAGTTCTCGCGCGTACGCCTCAGCCCCCTCCCTACCCTCGTGGGCCAGTTTTAGCAAAGATTGGGAAGCTTCCTCCTTGAGCCCCCAGTTTTGTTTCTCCTCCTTCAACGCCCCCACCTCTTGACTCAGCTTGCGGAGAGCCTCCCTCCCTTTGATAGCGTTTCGAGCCTGGGTGCGCCACTTGAGTGCCACCGCCAGAAATGCCCCCATATAATAAGGCATGCCTCCCCCCTTTTGAGGATCAGTTGGCGACATCCCTTCGGTGAAACCCTGCGTCAACTCCCTATGGACGGGGCGAGGAATTCGGGGTTTGCGGGAAGTCGAAGCAGGGACTGGTACAGGAGGGGCAGAACCCGAGGCCTCAGCTGCGTCATGATGCGGCAACGGCGAGAGCGGGGGAACCGAGTCAATCCTTTCTTCTCGTTCCTCGTGGGCTGGTGGAGGTGGAGGTGATGTAGCACTAGGAGGATCGTCCCTGAGAAAGCTCCCACCACCAGGAGACGCGGCTGATGAGGCAGGAAGGCCCGTAGCCCTCCTCTTATGGGAAACCAGGGCAGTGCCCGAGTCTTCGCTGTCAGAGTCTACTATCAGCACCCTTTTCCCTTTGTTGGGGCGTGCTGGGGCAGGGGCCGACGCCATGGCTAATGGAACCGCGGCAATGGGAGGAGGAGAAGCAGACGGTGGAGGAATCGGCAGGGAAGCGACGGTGGGCACGTCAGAGGCGACAGCGTCCCCACCCTCTTTGGCAAATTTTGCCTTCTTCAAAAATTTGGCAAGAGCAAGCCGCCTCGAGGAAGTCATCACTGAACCTGCAGCAGCTAAGAATAGTAGAGTAAAGATTAATTCAGATAAAGCATAAGGGGAGTTCTATGGCCAGACACACGCAGATAACCACAACAGCTAATGCAGTATAAACAATCAAGGGCAGATACCAAAGTAGGTAGAGGGCGTTGAATTCGTTCGCAATGAGTTTGGTGGTATCGAAGACTACCCCCAGCCCCGCCAAGGCTTTGCACACGTCCTGATCGGCGGGGGCGAGCTCATCCAAAGCCAGGGCCTTCATGGTTATGGGCTTATTCGTCCAGTATAGGGGAAAGCCCTCTAGGACGGTAGGATCGCGCTTGGTCGCAAGTACTTTGAAGAACTTCCCTTTCCATCCTTTGAACGAGTTTTGGAAGAGCGTAAGGATGATGCGCCCGACGATGCCAGAAAAGCTCATCCATAGGCTCTTTCCCTGTTTCTTTACCTCGAAAAAATGAAGAAAAACGTCCACGGAAGAGGGGACGCCCAGATATCCGCAGAGAATCTGAAACCCCCTTACGAAAGCCCAGCTGTTGGGGTGGAGCTGGGCTGGGGCGGTGTTTATCTCTGTAAGCAGTTCCTTCTCGAAGGAGGTAAGAGGCAGACGTAAACCCACTCTCTTGAGTACCATTTGATAAAGGAAGAAGAAGGGGCTTCCCCCAGTGTCTCTTGAGTCCACACAAACGGGTATCCCAGGTCTCACCCGACATACCAAGACGTGGGAGTCGTGATTTTTATGGAAGGCGTTGAAATTATAAAGCGCAGGGTCCCCCCTGTGGGCCTCCACGTCCTCAACAGAGTTTAGGGTGGAGCATTCGTCGAGGAGATCGTCGGGGGCCCAGTCGTATTCACCTTTATAGTAAGACTTAGGGAGCGGGGGAGGCGCGGCGGTCTTAGTTTTCGCCATTGATGCCAGAGCTGAAGATCAAAAGAGAAAGAAAGGGTTCAAAGAAAAAGGGTTGGGAGAAGAAAAGGGGAAAAAATGGAAGAATCCTAGGAGAACCCTACCCACACGAGAGAAAAGAGGAACGAGAGGAACGAAGAAGCATACAAACGATATCCAAAGAAATGCAGTAACATGGACAGTCCCAGGTAGTTCATGCAGTAAAGGGAATCATCAAGGAGAGGAAAAACCGTACCTTTGGGGGTTGAAGGGCGTGGAGAGCGGAAGCACGAAAGAGCAGGGGTCGCGAGAGAAGGGATTCAAAGAAGATGAACAGTGAGGAAAGGCAGAGAAAGTGGATGTAACAGTGGTTCCAAGCGCGGGGTTTGGGTAACTTAAACGTTACGAGGAGCGCGAGGGACAACAAATGGTGATCGTGCGATGATGCCACGTGTTGCAGGATTAAGCGTTCAAGGGGAGCGCAAGAGGTTCTTAAGGATGACTGCGTGATGAACCACGTGGCACGCGATTAAGCGTGACCCCAAAAAGCGTTGCTTTCCCCGTTTCAGAGGATGTCCAATCAACCATTAAGAGCACCCCAAGGGTTTGGAGAGCGTCACGTCAATGGTTTCAAGGTTGCTACGTCAGCAAGAATAACACGTCACTGGGTGCCACGTGGATGGCGTGGGCGAAGCCTTCGTCTTTTCGCTGAAGACAAGTCATCAGCTTAAGACTGGAGGGCTTGTGTACCGTCCCGTACCCGGGCGTTGACAAAGTCAAGGTCAAAGTCAACGTAAAGGTCAAAGTCAACGTAAAGCGTCGCCAAGGTAAGGCGTCGCCTAGCAGGGCATCGCCGAGATAGGGCGCCGCCCAACTGGGTGTCGCCAAGATGGAGTGACACAAGGGCAAGGTAACCACAGCGCTGCTCCCCGATACCCATGGGTAGGAAAGACCATGGAGGGGGCAACGCCGTGGGAAGGCCCCAAACCCTGGATGACCACGGAACAAGTAATAAAGAGGAGAGAAAGGTGGCTTCCAGGCCATAGCAACAACACCAGTGTAGGGCAGCCTAACTCGTGAAGTACCCCTGCCGCCCCAGAGGAAGGTCACGCCCAGGGTAGCCGGGTGCAGGGTACAAGAGGAAGGCAGATACGCTCTCAAAGTGAGTGACTAGATGATTGGGGGCATGAGTTGGCACCCAAAAAGTCACCCCTAGCGCAGTAGCACTCCCAGGCCGGAGGACTCACACGTAGAAACGTCCCCAGATGGGTAGAAACGCCCCCAGATGGGGTCATGGCGTCGTGAGGCCCTCCACGTGTACGACAGCCAGGTCAGAATAGAAACACCCTTTAGTCAGGTGCCAGGTAATTAAAGTCATTCAATACAGTTTCCGTTTCGAGCGTTCAGGTACTATAATGGCTCCCAAGCGTTTCAACGTCTTAAATGCGCTACGTTTTCTAATTATACACGCTGATTGAGTGTGTTACATTTGTGATTAAAGGCGCTTTAAGGCGCTTTAAATGCTTGGGTAGTTTAAATAGCGCTGAGAATGTTGGGAACGGGGTTCGAACTTTTGGCAAATTTACCAGAACTCTCTAGTTGCTTGCTCGTGCCTTGAGGTTACGTACAAAGGACTGGGGAAAGATCTTTGCCTGAGGGAGAAAACATACACACAATACACAGTTCTTTTTACCACCTTCAGAGTGCATACGCGGTGCTCAGAGACGGAAGTGCACAGTTTTGGTGTTTCTTGCTGGCTGACTTGAGCGTCGGAGTGCAAACGGCCGCTAGGGCGCCTCTTTGTCCTCTTTTTTGCAGGAATCCACAGGTAACCAGTGGGAAGGAGTCCCTAGCTGACGGTTGAGGTCACGCACGAAGACGTCCCAGTCAACCGGACGGAATACTTTGTTTCTTTCTCTTCCAAGAGATCAAGTTATCACCAATGGAGACACAATAACTAAAATTTGATATTCTATCAGTTGGAGATCCTGCCCAATCAACATTTGAATAAAAAACGACTTTAGTATGGTAATTATGATCATATAACAAACCTTTTCCAGGAGAGCCTTTAATGTACTTCACTATGCGAATGACTGCATTCCAATGATCTTCACATGGAGAATTATGAAATTGACTCTCCACACTAACTGTAAAGAAAATATTAGGACGAGTAACAATGAGATAGTTCAATTTTCCAACTAATCTCCTGTACTTCTCAGGATCTGAAAGAGGCTCCCACTGATTGGGTAGAAGCTTGACATTGGGATCCATGGGAGTATCAACAAATTTCGAATTCATCAACCCAATTTCCTCCATGGTGATCATTGCCTGTATGAACAATGTCATCAACATATACTACAAGATAGATACACCCAGCACTCGAGTGACAATAACAAACTGAATGATCTCCTTCATTGCGAGTCATACCAAATTGTTGAACAACATTGCTAAATTTTCCAAACCAAGCCCTAGGAGACTGCTTGAGGCCATATAAGGATTTGCGAAGACGACATACCAATCCAGAAGACTCCCCTGAGCAACAAAATCGGGAGGTTTCTCCATATAAATTTCTTCCTGCAAATCCCCATTAAGAAAAGCACTATTGACATCCAGTTGATAAAGAGGTCATTGTTGAAGAGCAGCCATAGCTATGAAGAAGCGAACAGAGACCATCTTTGCCAATGGAGAAAAAGTATCACCATAGTCTAAACCAAAAATTTGGGTATAACCCTTAGCCATAAGACGAGCTTTGAGACAAACAATAGTACCATCAGGACCAACTTTGATAGCAAAAATCCACATGCAACCATTTCCTAGATGGTAAAGGAACAAGTTCCCAAGTTCCACTATTCTAAATCGCATTCATTTCATCAAGCATGGCCTGACGCATCCTAAATTAGACTTAATACGACTTAGTCCCCAAATGTCAGAGTGAACAAAGGCAAAAGGAGATGAAGCACGTTGTGAGACAGTACTAGGAAAAGAACTACGAATGTGCTTCCCTAACTGACACGACTCACAGGATAAAGTAGACACATTAGACAAACTTGGAACAAGCTGCTACATCTTTGCAAGACTAGGATGACCTAACCGAGCATGAATGAGAGATGGAGAATCCATAATTGCGCCAACATGTGCAGAGATCTATAGTTGATAAAGTCCATGAAACTCACATCCGGTGCCAATCATCTGTCCCGAACTCCAGTCCTGTAAAGTAACATAATCTTTATTAAAAGAAATAACACAATCAAGGGAACGAGTGAGACGACTAATGGATAATAATTTAAATAGAGACCCAGGGACATAAAGAACATCATCAATATATAAAGAAGAAAAAAGATTAATAACACCGACACCATGTGATGGTACCCTATGTCCATTGGCCATGGTAACCGAAGGTAAATAACCCATAGTAGATAGGGAAGAGAAAAAAGATTTATTACCAGTAATGTGATCTTTGGCACCTGAATCTAGAACCCAAGGACCAAGGGAAGTGGAGTGAGTGAGGCCAACAAAAGATGTACCTGAATGTGCAACAGAAGCCATGGAACTAGGGTTCTAATGATCCTCATACCATTTAATGAATTCATTGAAAATAGCAGGCTGGCCTGGGGTATCAATTGAAGTATGGTCCATAGTAGAAGGTTGCATAGGGGCAGTTTGAGCAACCGCAACAGATTTAGGAGGACAGCCATGTAAGGCATAACATCTGTTAATTTTGTGGCCAAGTTTTCCATAATGGTCACATTTGTGACGCCCTTTGCCCGACTTGTGAGGGCGAGTACGATCATTATGCTGAGAGACTAAAGCATAAGAGTCATCAACATGATATGTTATAATAGTGGTGTGTTTACCTGGCACACGCAAAAGGGTAGAACAAGTGGAAGTAAAATTGGGCACGTTAGGAGATCCCAAAATTTGATCACGAACGTGAGAATAATCATCAGGAAAGGCCATGTAAACCCAATAACATGAAGAACTTGGATCTTTGTTCGAGTTCTTGAGAAGGAGTGGGGGCAGGAGGTAATAACTCATTAAAATCATGAAGAAGAGCATGAAGTTTACCCAGATATTCTGCCATTGTACCATCAAGACGTTTGGGAGCAACAATTGTGAGAAGATTTTGACACACACCATAAAGACGTTGAGTATCATTGGTGTATAATAATTTTGCTTGTTCCAAGATTTCTGAACATGTCTCATATGTAAAAAAAATTTGTTTTAAAGATGAGTTAATGGTAGATTTGATAACAATGCATAATTGAGCATCAATTTTCAACCAACGAGAAACCTCATTTTCAGCAACAATAGGATGAGTAAAATGATCAACATAACCTTGACTCTTAAGCCATAATTTAATATTTGATAACCAAGTGTCATAATTGGTTCCATCCAATTTGTCAATGGAAAGATGAACATTGACGTAATTAGTATAAATAGATGGATTCGGCATAATGACTGCGGAAGAAGCCATAGTGGTAGCGGCAGCGGAAGAAGCCATAGTGGCAGCGGAAAAAGCCATAGAAGATAAGGACAAATCCAGTCACTGGTTAATTGGCGGTAGCAACAAAGATGAAGGCTCAGACAGCGATTTCGGCAGCGTCTCCGGCAGAGGCTCCGACGAGATTCCGGTGACAACTTCGGCGAGGATCCGGCGGCTACTCCGCTGAGACAATGGCGGCTCCGGCGAGGCAGTGAGGCGGTGGCTGGAAAATTCCATTGAATAGTGGGTTCACCAATAAAAATTGAACCCTAAACTCTAAACCCTAACCTTATGCTCTGGATACCATATTAAAGGAAAAGAAAGAATAGGGTAAATCCCTTGTATATATTGAACACATAGGGTTATGTTTATATAGGAAAAGAAACATATGGGTTAAGTCCATTAATTAAATATGAAATATCTAACAATATCTATAATATCTCATAATATCAAATAATATCTAATTATATCTAATAATATCTAACATATACTATTCTCGACCTTGGCGTACAAAGGCAAGGGAAGAGGTTCACTCGTTGTTCTCGACCTTGGCGTATAAAGGCAAGGGAGATGTCTTACTTTACTGTACAACACATTGTAAACATATCTTTCAATTAACTTTTTATTGGGTGACCTCATTAAAAAACTCCGATAAGGAAAAAAGAGTGTCCCCTTAACTGTGTACAATGATGTAACTTAACTGAAATAAAATTTAAGCTTGGTTCCATTCCATGTTCGGGGTATCGTCCCCCCTATAAGGTTTTGAGTCTGTACGCTCCGTTCCCGAGCGCCTTTATCACATTGATGGAGATCAAGTAGAAGAGGATTTTACTAATGGAGGAAGAGGCCATCCACCCAAACATTTAAAGTTCTTCCTTCTAGTCTTCTCAAAAATTAAAGAAGAATTAAATAAAGAGAGGACCAAGCCCAAAGCCAACAAGAAGACTACAAGCATTCAAGAATGGGCTCCAATTAATATCTCTCTTTGTAATTTCTTTTGTATAAATTTGTAAATAATATAGAATAGCTTTAGGATGTGCTAAAGAGGGAAACCTAAAAGACACCTCCATTGTATAGCACTTTAGTCGCTAGTTTTGGTAGGAAGAAACTAGAAGAGTGCCTTTTTACACTCCTTCTCTCTTTAGGCGCTAGATTGTCTTAGAAGGAATTAGAAGGTGACCTTTCAAAATCCTCTTTTGTACATTTGTGACCAGCCCTCTCTATTATAAAAGGCGTGCTTGGGTCTTTGAAATGACAAGTTGAAATTGATTTTTGAGAAGTAAAGAATCTCTACCAAATTGGTGAGTGAGTGTGAGAGACTTGTGTCTTCTCCTCTTCTAGTCTTATCTTGGGAGATCTTGGGCTCTCAAGTGGTGGCAAAACTTATCTTGAAGTCAATCCACCCCTTGAAGTGGCATGCACAATTCCAAGAGCTTCATCCACATAAGTCCATTTTCCCCTTCACTTTCCAAATTACCCATTTTTGTTCTACTTGTTTGTTTTCACTTTCAATCCGTGCAATCTCTTCCTTATGATGTCCTCTTTCATTTGTTGCACTTATATTCAATTTTAATCGGTGCAAATTGGTTGTTCTTGTTGTTTTGGTCACGACCTCCATGGGTATAAATGATATATGTTGTGTTCTTGAGTTTTTATCCATGGGCTTGTTGTTCTTGATGGGTTTCTATGTGAGTTTGGCTTGGTTCTTGTGTTTTGGTGAGTTCTTGAATGATTAAGAACATTGATCCAATTCTTAAAAAGTGCCTAATCATATTCCAACTCTTATTGAATCCATAACATGTTTATATCATATCCCTATCATGTTAGTGTGATCACATCACACATCGAATGGGCTAGTCCATTTGGGAGACAACTTGTTCTCCAGCTGGTAGAGGTGAGCTTTTCACATCACCAAGTCGGCAACCTGGAACTGTCGAGGTTTCAAGTTGGACTTGTGCTTGTACTCCACCCTTCTCTTTAAGGCTTCGGCCTTGATGCGTGCTTCCTCCCTGACTTCGTCCAGCAAATCCAAGTTCACTTTTCTCTCCTCGTTAGACTCCTCGGCCACGAAGTTCTAGAAACGAGGTGAACTTTTCTGGATTTCAATAGGAATCATGGTGTCCGAACCATACACCAGGCTAAAAGGTGTCTCCTTGGTGGTGGACTGGGGAGTGGTGTGGAAGGCCCACACAATTCTAGGGACCTCATCCGCCCAAGTTCCTTTGGATTTTTCCAGCCTTCTCTTTAGACCCCTAAACAAGACTCGGTTGGCGGACTCCACCTGCCCATTCGTCTGGGGTGCTCGACTAATGTGAACACATTCTTGATATCGAGTTTCATTCATAGTTTGCCTAACTGCTGACTTGCGAATTGGATGCCATTGTCAGACACCAAACGTTTTGGGATTCCAAAGCGGCAAACTATGTTCTTCCATATGAAGTGTTGAACTTTGTGAGCTATGATTTGTGCAACGGGCTCGGCCTCTATCGATTTGGTGAAGTACTCGATGGCGACCACGAGGTACTTCATCTGACGAACTGCTAGAGGAAACGGTCTGAAGATATCAATCCCCTAGGTGTGAAAAGGCCATGGGTGGTGGATTGATTGTAGTTCCTCCGAGGGTGCGTGATGCCATTCGACATGTCATTGGCACTGATTGCATCGTTGTGCGTACTTTGTGTAGTCCTCCGTCATGGTCAGCTAGTAGTCACCCGCCCGAATGGCCTTTGAGGAGAGAGCTCAGTCCCCAATGTGACTCCCACATATACCTTCATGGAGCTCTGCCATGATGTGTATGCACTACTCACCACTCACACAAGACAGGATAGGGTGAGTGTAACCATGTCTAAACAACTTCCCATCAACCAGGGTATACCTATTTGCGTTTTTCTTGATGACCCTGGCTTCCGCTGGCTCCAGCAGGAGCACTCCATCAGCCAAGTAGCGTCTATAGGGCGTCATCCAGGTTTACCCTCGTTGACTAGGCCGACGTGCAATGTCTCTCCCCTTAATGAATTGTATGTGCTTATCTGGGGTGCCTTCAATGTTAAGAGTCAACGACCGGTGACCTCTTTTTTCGTCTTCTGGGACGCTTACCTGTTGGACCTCTACTGTGCAGCCTATGGTGGTTCGGGATGCTTCAAGGTTTCCTGATTCAACGACCGGTGACCTTTTTTTCGTCCTTTGAGACACTTACCTATTGGACCTCTACTGTGCAGCCTGTGGTGGTTCGGGGTGTCTTCAAGGTTTCCTGTATAACTGTCATTTACCTGCCCCCTTGCCTGAACTGGGGAGCTTTGCTAGCAAGTCCGCTCGGGCTTTCTGTTCTTTGGGAACGTGTACCTGCTCGAACACCACAAAAGTTTCTCTCGAGAGTATGACATATTCCAAGTATGCGGCCATTTGTGGGTCTTTGGCTTGGTATTCACCTGTGACTTGCCCCGTTACCAGTAGTGAATCACTCTTCACTAGCACACTTCTAGCACCCATCTCCTTGGCTAGCAACATTTCTGCGACCAATGCCTCATATTCAGCCTGGTTGTTACTAGCCTTGAAGGCGAACCGTAGGGCATGCTCGATCAGTAACCCATTTGGCCCTTCCAAAATGACGCCAGCCCCACTGCCCTATTAGTTGGAGGACCCACCGAAAATCTGTTTCTTCTTGATGTTCGACCGTCGAGGAGAGTTCTACCACGAAGTCAGCATAAACCTGACCTTTGATAGACCCTCTTACTTCTGTAAGACCTTGCGAATGGGAAGGTTCGTCATTACAATAACAGTGAAGCTCTGGAAGTAGTGGCGGAGCCTCCGTGCTACAAACACTACAGTCAGGGCTGACTTTTCGATGGCTTGATAGCGCACCTTGGACCCTTGCAAGACTTTGTTGACATAGTATATGGGTTTCTGCACGTGGTCCTGCTCTTGGACGAGGACCGAGCTAATCGCCCGCTCCGTGATGGCGAAGTACAGGCGGAGCGGAGTACCTGGAAACGGCTTGCACAACACTGGGGGACTGGCTAAATAGTCTTTCAACAAGAGGAACGATTCTTCGCACTTCCACACGAACCTGTTGCTCCTCTTCAAGCACTAGAAATAGGGATGCCCCTTATCCCCTCCTGCCGATATAAATCAGGATAAAGCGGTCATTCGCCCTGTCAAATGTTGCACCTCTTTTATAGAGATCGGGCTTTTCATAGCTACGATCGCTTCACCCTTCTCGGGATTTGCCTCTATTCCCGGTGAGTAAGAACCTTAAAAACTTTTCTACCTCTACCCCAAATACACATTTTTCGAGGTTCAGCTTCACTCTATACTTGGCCATCGTGGTGAATAGCTCATCTACCTGAGAGGTGACGACCATGTCATCCACATATGCCTAAATGTTTCGCCCTATCATAGGGACGAGTACCCTATTCATCAACCTCTAATAGGTCGCGCCAGCGTTCTTGAGCCCAAAGGGCATCACTTTATAGCAATAACAAGAGTGTTCCGTCATGAATGTCGTATTGCACTCATCTTTGGGATGCATCCGGATTTGGTTGTACCCGAAGAAGGCATCCAAAAAGCTAAGGAGCCTACAGCCCGACGCGTTGTCCAATAGGGCGTCGATGCTAGGCAACGGGTATGAGTCCTTTGGGCACGCTTTGTTTAGGTCTTTGAAGTCGACGCACATCCTCCATTTTCCATTGGCCTTCTTGACTAGCACTACGTTGGCTAACCACCCAGGATATTGGATCTGCCTTATATGGCCGGCATCCAACAACTTTTGGGTCTCCTGCCTGATGACCAGTCGCCTCTCATCGTTAAACTTTCTTCGCCTCTGACGCACAAGTCAGACCTATGGGTCCATGGTAAGACAATAGCACAAGAAATCGGGGTCAATGTCAGGCATGTCTGAGGCAGACATGCAAAGGCATCCAGATGACGTGTTATCACCTCGGCGATCTGGTCCTGTGCTTCCTGCTTAGGGACCTGCCGACTGCAACTTGTTGAAAGTCGACCAGAACATCACATCTGTCGAGCTCCCCTGATCAACGAGGACTCAGTGCACTCTTCTCCCTACCATCACCACTGAGATTACCATTGGGTCGTTATCGTGTGGGACCACGTCTCGCAGATAAGCCATAGGTGATTATCTTGGGCACTTTCAAAGTTTCTTGTGTTAATGGTGTGAGTTGATTTTTAGATGTTTTCATGTATGGTGACACTTTTACTTAAGGTTGAGATTTTAACAACTAGAGGCGAGGACCTAAGGAAGATTCCCACTGGATACAAACTTAACCAAGTGGTTAAGTAAGTGTGAAGGTTCAGTTCACAGACAGAAAGATGAAAAAACAAGATATGGTGAGAATGAAATATAATTGCGGAATTGAAAATGGGGGCAAGGTTAACATCAATGGTGGACATAGCCTCCCAAATGATGCACCATACTCATATTCATGAGGATAAAATCGAGAACAACAATTAAGAGAAAAAGAGAGAAGAACATAAATGAAATGGAGAAATGGAATGAGAAAAACTTGTGAATGTGGGTGAGAAATGTCACGCCACTTAGAGGGTGATGTGCTCCATGATGAGTGTTTGTTGGCCGCCACTTGAGAGCTTCCCAATCACTCAAGATAAGACCTCAAACCTAAGAGGACATAAGCCTCACTAAGAGCTCACACAATTTGTGCAGAGTTTCATTACTTCATTCAAATTCAACATGTAAAATACAATGGGTAGGCCTCCTATTTATAGGTGAATGAACCTTGAAAAACAAGCAAGAGGGGTAGGATGGGAAAAGGGAAAAAAGGGGCAGCCTTAGGGTTTGACTAAGTCAAACCCGCACCTTAGGTTTGTCCTTCTAGAAACTAGGTACTCCTTCCTAAAGGGCTAGGAACAAGCTAAAATGATAACTATACCCCTTATTATGCTAAAGGCACCTTATTCTAACCTATCTTTGCTATATGGACCCCTAAAGTGAGCCCAAAATTATTTACAACATATTCTATATTTTAAGAAGACCAATAGTTGGTGCTCTGGTTTATGCCCATCTCCTCTGGTCGGGTCCATGAGATTCTTGGTGGGGTCTTGAATTGTTTGTTGAGATTACTGCTCGCCATGTGCTTTGTCTTTTGCTTATTTGGTCATCTTCATAGCTACTTGGTTTGTATCAATTAATGATCGGTGCCTCCTCAATGGTCTTGAGTAACTTTAGGGTTTCCTGAATAACCGACCTTTGTCGACCTCTTTTTCCTGAGCTCGCCAACTTGGACAGCAGGTTTGCTTGTGCATTCTGCTCCCTTGGAACATGCACTAGCTCAAACACGGGGAAAGCTTCCCTTCAAAATGTAACATACCTGAGGTTCGAGGCCAACTATGGGTTTTTGGCCTAATACTCACCTGTAACCTACCTGGTCACCAGCAACGAGTCACCTTTTACCAGCAAGCTTCAAGCGCCCAGCTCCTTGGCCAACAACATCCCAGATATCAGAGCTTCATACTCATCCTGGTTGTTGTTAGCCTTGAAGGAAAATCTCAGGGCCTACTTGATCAATAATCCATTTAGTCCCTCTAGAACGATCTCAACACCACTACCTTGCTGGTTAGAAGATCCATCCACTAAGAGGACCCACTAGAAACCACCGCCATCCACCTGGGTGGCCTTGGCTAATAGCTCTACCACGAAATGAGCATATATCTGGCCCTTGATGGCCCCCCTGAGTTTGTACTGCACGTCAAACTCAGATAGCTCGACTACCTAACGCACCATCAGACCTGTTATATTGGGCTTCTGGAGGACCTTGCGGAATGGCAGATCTGTCCTCACTATCACAGTGAAGCTTTGAAAATAATGGCAGAGTCGCCAAGCTGTAAATACCACTACCAAGGCTACCTTTTCAATAGCTTGATATCATACCTCCGACCCTTGCAGTACCTTGCTCACGAAGTAGATAGGCCTTTGAACCTTTCCCTGCTCTTGCACAATGACTGAGTTGATTGCCCGATCAGTAACTACAAAATAAAGACTAAGAGGAGTACCTGACAGTGGCTTACAAAGGACAGGCGGGCTGGCCAGGTACTCCTTCAACTTGAGGAATGCATCTTCGCACTCGTGAGTCCATACAAAATGATTGTTCTTCTTCATGCATTAAAAATAAGGGTACCCCTTATCCACCAGCTGATAAGAACCTAGACAAGGCGGCCATACGCCCAGTCAACTATTGTACTTCCTTCACTCTGGCAGGGCTTCTAATCCCTATGATCGTTGCACACTTGTTCGGGTTCGCTTCTATCCCCCATTTAGTGAGCAGAAACCCTAGGAACTTCCCCGCTTCCACCCCAAACACACACTTCTTTGGGTTCAACTTTAGGTTATACTTAGCTATTATGGTGAATAGCTCTTCCAAATCAGCAACATGTTGATCCTTTTCTTCTGAGGTGACGATCATGTTTGTACATTTCGCCCAATCATAGGGGCGAGGATCCTATCCATCAACCTCTGATAAGTTGCGCCAGCATTTTTAGGCCAAAAGGCATGACCTTGTAGCAGTAGTTGGAGAGCTCGGTCATGAAGGCGATCTTGCACTCATCACGGGGGTGCATATGGATTTGATTGTACCCTGAGAATGCGTCCAGAAAGCTCAGCAATCGACAACCTGAAGTGCTGTCCACCAAGGAATCTATGTTGGGTAGTGGATAAGAATCCTTAGGTCAGGCCTTATTCAGGTCTGTAAAGTCAACGCACATCCTCCACCTTCCGTTGGTCTTTTTTACCAATAAAACGTTCACTAGCCATTCAGGGTACTGAATTTCCCTTATGTGGCCAACTTTCAAGAGCTTCTACGTATCTTCCTTGATGACCAGACGCCTCTCATCGTTGAACTTCCTTCTTTTTCATCACCATACACCCCCGCCCCCCCCCCCCCCCCCCCCCCCCCCCCCTCCTGCTCTTCAGGCTATTCTCATATGATGATCACTTCTCCCTCGAGGGAGGACAACTTCATCTTCATGTGCCTCGTCGAGGCCATCGTGCCTAACTTATTTGAGGAGGGTCTTCCCATAAGTAAGTTGTAGGCCGAAACAACATTAACTACTAAATACCTTATACTAATTGTGCGAGATGAGGCGCCATCTGAGAAAGTCGTCCTCAGCTCCACATGCCCCCGCACCTCCACCTGATCTCCAGCAAAACAAAACAAGTAACCATCATATGGTCTCAACTGGTCAGGAGACAATTGCAAGTTATTAAATGTTACCCAAAATATCACATCAGTCGAGCTCCCCTAATCGATGAGAACTCGGTGTACCCTTCTTCCCACGATGACGACGGATATCACCACTAGATCATCCTCGTGTGGGACCACGTCTTCCAAGTCAATGCTTGTAAAGCAGAGATCGGGTTTGGCGGTTTGGTTAGACCTCCGTGCCTCTACTGCCATCACCTTTCTCGTGTACTTCTTACGCTTGGAGGCGGAACATTCCCCTCTTGAGAATTCTCCCGAGATGGTGTTCAACTCACCATGGACCGGTACCTCGTGTCCTTGGTCTGCTGAAGTAATTTCTTCCTTTGATCCCTCCTGGCTCCCTTCCTAGTACTCCTTCAAGAATCCATCTTTTATCAGGCCTGCTAACTGATAGCCCAAGGCTATACAGTGTTCCACGTCATGCCCAAACCCCTTGTGGAACTCGCACCATGTCTCCTTACGCGACCCCAAGTTCCTGTCAGATTTTGGAGGGAACATCAATTTATCCACCATCCCTGGCATACTCAACAAATCCTTGTAAGTCATTCGAAATTTTGGTCGGAAAGGCAAGTTTTCTTTTGGCTTTGTCTTTGGCTGGTTCTTCCTAACTGTGTAGGGTGCTCGCCTTACGTCTGACCTCTTTTCGGTCGCAGCTTCGTGGACCCTCAGAGGTTGAGCTCGACTACTTTTTTTGGGCTTGGCTTGCCCTGGGTACATGTTGTCGTGCTTCACAGATACTGCCTTTTCTGCACCAATCTGAACGACAGCTTGTCGTCGTATATCTCCAAACGTTTTTGTTGAATTTCTAATCAGCGAGTCGCTGAACAGTCCTGGCATGATCCCCTGCCTAAAGGCATGGACCATTAAGGCCTCATCTTGGGTCAAGAGCTTTACTGTAAACGCCCCAAACCTGTTTAGAAAATCATGCAGAGGTTCTCTCTATCTTTGCTTTACACCAAAAAGATTGAATGAGACTGGCGGTCGGGCTTGGTTAACAATGAATTGTTCGAAAGAGGTGATGTAGCCATCAAGAAAGCCAACAAACCACTGCAATGTTGTGCCTATGAACATACCCATGAACATCTTGCAATGTATGGCGTATGTTCCTCCCGATATGATCATCTGGGCGTTGAACGTGTTCAGATGGCTTTCGGGGTCTTTTACACCTGTGAAAGTAATATTGGGTGTTATGTAATTAGCTGGTATGACAGTGTCCATAATTTCCTGCGAAAATGGTTTGGGGCAAGCTCTTAGCTAAGCAATCGAGCCTCGCTCCCCTGCGAAGTGTCCGTCAAGCTGCTGTAAATTCCTACGCAACTCCTCATTGGCCTTGCGCAACTCCTCATTGCTCGCTCGTGACACGTCTATTTCTGCCATCAACTAATCTTGTCTAAGCAGTTGCTCAGCTCTAGCTTCTGCCATGAGTCTCTCCTCAACCCTGGATGTCATCATTGCTTCCTGGAAGGCACTCACAATTTCCATAAGTTGTTGTATAGTGGGGGTGTCATTCCTTTAGATCCCAGTGGACCTTGCCTTGTGTTCCTCATTACGTCTGGAAAACTCCAACACAATTGTGGATGGGATCAGGTTTTATCGTGTCCCACGGTGGGCGCCAAATGTTCTTGCTAGTTGACCTGCTTGCCGGTTGACTCTGATGACAAGCTCTAACTCCGCCTATTTCTTCAGGAATCTGTTCTATCTCTTGCTGCTCTGGAACGTAGCTCCGTTAAAACAAAGAGGGTCCTACCTGCTGATTGCACTCCGACGATCAAGTCAGTACAGGGCTTATAAGAGTTTAAGAAGTAGTAAGTCTCAAGCCCCTTTTACAGCTTACCTCTTGTGACAACTTAACATCACGAGAATCTCATCTCAAGCATACCCAACCGGAAAATATTTTGTCAAGGGAGTACATAAAATAATAATAGAATAACCACCAGGGCACCAACTCATGTACCAACGTCTGGGGTCCATTCTCCTTATGTGGGCACCCTACACATGGTGCTTCACTATCTTTCATTATACATGCAACCTAACCTCTACGTGCCCTAAAACACATGGGCTTAGGTTTAAAAAGAAAACACTTACTTGGCTTAGACCCCATATGCACTAAGCGCACCCCTAGGCCCACAACTACCCTTTGCTAGCTGCCTAGGCTTTACGTATGAAGGATTACCTTAATTATACCAAAACGGGCTTACTCATACAACCGGGGCCCAATCAAATGGCCCGTCATACTGGCCCAATAATTGAGCTAACCTGCCTGTTCCATGCAGCGATGTCCAACCACTGAACGTTGAGCTCTGAGCACTTTGGTCCAGTACAAACCCTAAACCCACTTTAAGGCTATATCATGAAACAAGAATAAAATTAGTGTTAGTTAATATTAATGGATAACAAAATGACATCATTTCTAGAAACTAATGGTTCCAATGCACATCATAAACGAAAGGCATTTTCCTTGAAGGAGGAGAGTAATACTATGCATTAAGAGAGATACTTGGCTGTGACAGGTTAAATTTTTGCCTCATTGTTTTTTGTGAAACAATTCTTATTTAATGAATACAGCAACACGTTTCAAATAATGTGTCGTCACCAACTTGCTGCTTGCTCACAACAACTGCAGTTTTATTAGATTTCAAAGGGTAGCTAGCACTAACATATGCACTCCAATTTTTTTTTCTCATACCATTGCAGGGTTTTTCATTCCTAAAAACAAATTGACTCTGTTTCGTAATATTTTCATGGACACTAAAAAACAAAACAAAAATGTGTAGCTCATACACTTTAATTAAAAAACGACACCCACCACCACTAAACTTTTCAGGTTATCTTCAATCTCTACCATCGAATTTTTAACTAAAATATTATATATCTAACTGAAATTTCTTTAGTTTCTGAACCAAACCAATTCCTTTCCTCCCCTTTCTGATGATCACTTGTTAGTTCTTGAGATCATGGCCTTAGCTGTGGTAGGCGGTGCTCTCCTTTCTGCTTTCTTTGACGTTCTTTTCGACAGGCTAGCTTCCCCTAAGCTTGTCAACTTCATCCGTGGAAAGAAGCCTAACAAGTTGCTTCAAAAGATGAAGAGCCATCTGCTAGTGGTTAGAGTTGTGCTTGCTGATGCTGACAAGAAACAAATCACAGACTTCAATGTCAAAGAGTGGCTCGATCTTCTCAATGATGTTGTGTACGAGGTTGACGACTTACTTGATGAAGTGTCTACTAGAGCTGCTACTCAAAAGGAGGTAAGCAATTCCTTTTCTCACCTTTTCAACAGGAAGAAAATTGCTAGTATTAGTAAGTTGAAAGACATAGTTGAAAGATTAGATGACATTTTAAAACAAAAGGAGAGTCTAGATTTGAAGGAGAATCCAGTGGAGAGAAACCAACCATGGAAAGCTCAGCCAACATCTCTGGAAGATGGATATGGTATATATGGTAGGGATAAAGACAAGGAGGTCATATTGAAGATGGTGTTAGAGGATAGAGCTGATGGTGAACAGGTGTCTGTGATTCCTACTGTAGGCATGGGTGGGGTTGGGAAAACCAGTTTGGCAAGATCTGTTTACAACGATCACAAGTTGAAGGAGATATTTAATTTGAAGGCATAGGTTTGTGTTTCTGATACATTTGATATTGTGAAGGTCACAAAAACTATGATAGAGGAAGTCACCAAGATGTCTTGTAATTTGAATGATCTTAACTCACTTCAACTTGAGTTGATGGACAAGATCAGAAATAAAAAATTCTTAATTATCCTGGATGATGTTTGGATCGAGGATTATGATAGCTGGAGTAGTCTTACAAGTATGTGGGATGAGGGGAAGTAAAGTGCTCATGACAACCCGCAATGAAAGTGTAGCGGTTGTAGTTCCTTTTCATTCTCTTAATATATATCATCTAAACAAATTGTCAAACGAAGATTGCTGGTTGGTGTTTGCAAACCATGCATTTCCTCTCTCAGAAGGCCGTGAGAATAGAGGAACTCTAGAAAAGATTGGAAAGGAGATTGTTAAAAAGTGTAATGGATTGTCTTTAGCTGCACAGTCACTTGGAGGAATGTTGAGAAGAAAGCACGCTGTTAGGGATTGGAATAATATACTTGAAAGTGACATTTGGGAACTTCCTAAAAGTCAGTGTAAAATTATTCCAGCACTCAGAATTAGTTACAATTATCTCCCTCCACACTTAAAACGGTGCTTTGTTTATTGTTCACTGTACCCCAAGGATTATGAATTTTAAAAAGATAAACTGATCCTGTTGTGGATGGCTGAAGATCTTGTAAAAACACCAAAACAAAGGAAAAAAAGGAAAGACTTGGTGACGAGTATTTTGACGATTTGGTTTCCAGACCCTTTTTTCAATTTTCAAGTCAGCAGACTTGGGGTAATTATTTTGTAATGCATGACCTGATGCCTGATCTAGCAACATTCCTTGGCGGGGAATTCTATTTTAGAGAAGATGAACTTGGAAAAGAAACCAAAATTGATAGAAAGACTCGTCATTTGTCTTTTACAAGATTCAGTGATCCAATTTCCAATTTCAGATATTGAAGTTTTCAAAACACTAAAATTTCCAAGAACTTTCTTGCTGATCAATTGTAAAATTTCTCCATTCAACAACGAGCAGGCAGCACATAATATAGTGTCGATGCTTAAGTATTTGAGAGTTTGTTTTATCATTTGTGACTTCCAATCTCCGCCTGCTCTGCCTGATTCAATTGGTGAATTGATCCATTTGCGTTATTTAAATCTCTCTCATACAAGTACAGCAACACTGTCGGAGTCATTGTGTAATCTGTACAACCTACAGACTTTGAAATTGAGTTGGTGCTTAAATCTGACTAAGTTGCCTAGTGCCATGCAAAATCTTGCAAACTTGCGTCATCTTGAAATTTTTAAGACTTCCATAAAAGAGATGCCTAAAAGAATGGGGAAACTGAATCAAATACAGAAGTTGGATTTATATATTGTGGGCAAGCATAAAGAGAATAGCATCAAAGAACTGGGAGGACTTCCAAATCCCCATGGTTGGTTTTGTATTAAGAAATTAGAGAATGTTACTAATGGTGAAGAAGAACTAGAAGCCAGGATAATGGATAAGAAGCACATTGATGGTATATCCTTGGAATGGTGTGTAGGTAACGACAATAGCATCAACTCCCAAATTTAATTAGATGTACTCAGCAACTTACAACCTCACCAGCACCTGAAAGGGCTGTCAATAAGTGGTTATAAAGGAACTGGATTTCCAGAATGGGTAGGAAACTTTTCCTCCCATAATATAACAAATCTGTGTCTAGAAGATTGTAACTGTTTCAAGCTTCCTTCACTTGGGCAACTACCATTTCAAACATGAATTCTGTGAAGACTATTGATGCAGGCATTTTTATAAGAAGGATAACATGCGTTGTTGGGAGGTGTGGAGTTCCTTCGATTCAGAAGCTTTTCCTGTACTTAGGAGTCTTAATATAGTTGATTGCCCCAAACTAAAGGGAGACTTGCCTAATCACCTTCCTGCTCTGCTAACACTCAGGATTACAAATTGTGAGCTTCTTGTCTCTTCCGTCCAAGGGCTCCTACCCTTCAAACATTAGAGATACACAAAAGCAACAAAGTAACGTTTCTTGAGTTTCCTCTTTTGGTGGAACGTATAGAAGGAGGTCCAATGGTGGAGTCAATGATGGAGACCATCGCTAACATCCAACCTACTTGCCGTCAATCTTTAACATTAAAGGATTGTTCGTCAGCCATATCTTTTCCAACTGAAATTCCCGAACGCAAACGCACTTGCATACTCTTTAGCTGCTAGCCATTTCAAATGGAAGAGCACTTGAAACAAGCATAGAATGAAGGCACTAAGTCATCAAGTCTGGATAGATAATAGCTATGAAATTGACAGGAATCTCCTATTCTTATTAGAAGTTTTATTTTTCTATGAATATTGACACCGGAAGAGATTAAATTTTCATGTTTCACTTTGTTGTTGTACTTCAAGATCGGATATCTCTTTCTGTTTATGAGATCCCTTCAAAACAAACTAACTAACTAACTCTTTATTGAAATAATTTAACTTAATTTAATTATTACATCAAGAAATCAGTATGACTTTTGAGTTTATCCAAGGTAAAGCATATAATATTTGGTCTAATTAATCAAACCAAAATAATTAATTAGTTCAATTTTATTTAATCAGAACCTTCACCAAAATTTCTTATAGAAAGTCCACACTTCCTTTGATACAATAGATTTATTAAGAGCATACATATTTACATGTCGGGATGGTAGAGGTGATAACAATTGGTCCTGCGACAGATATTTGTAATGCATCTCGTAGTGTTATCAAGCAATTTTCAGTTAATTTTTCAAAAACATAAATAAACTCGATTATAAGTCTATAATCAAAATTCATAAATAGTAGTTCTCCCTTTTTCAACTTGCTCGAGCATAATTTTTTATTAACTGTAAATACATAACCATTTGTCTTGCATAAATAAAAATTATTTCGAAATTTTCCTATTATCAGTTAGATCACTCGATCAAATAATTTATCAGTATAAAATTGATTTATAAATATAATTTAGGAAACAAAATCCAACCAAATACAAACACAAAAAATCATACAATTAGTTTAGCATTTTAAGCTGATGCAAGTCTTAACTAATATTGATTGGGGATGCACCAAACACTTATTTCACCCATCTTAATAATGAAATGAAGTTGGTAAAAATATTTGAATTCCAAAAATAGGACAAATGGGCATCAAAAGTCCCGAAAGGAATTTTGATTCAACTTCCTATACCGAGAATGGGCTTTCCGTATCCGAAATATAAAGAATATATTCAGAAAAACTCATTCTAAGATGAATGTGGAGTGACAACTTATAAAGCGCAGAAAGAAACATCCAATTAATAAAGTGAAGAACTAACAATTGATGTAGACAATCTACCGAAACAACAATAGGACATATCTTCATGAGGAAAATATCGCCACTCCACTAACCGATGGAAATTATTAACCGCTGGAAAAGATGCTTTTCAAAGGTATGCATTTCACAAACGTCTTGTACAAGGAGTAGAATACTAAGTTTGCAACTATTAACAATATCGCCTCATTTCTCTCTTGTAAAACCTTCTGAACACGACATGAGACAACAACTAAAGCTTAAAAGGTAGCGAAGAGAAAAATATCTAATTGTTTTTGTATGGAGAAGGTTCACATCATTCAAAACTGCTCTGCACAATTACTACCTTCTTCAGCTTGAAGAGTCATCAAAAAAAGTACATTACATCATCTACAATATCTGGACAGCATATACCACATGATCACCAAAAGGTCCCTACAGCAAAGTCATTTTTAAAGTGACTAGAAGAAACTGTTGATCCAGATCAGGCACAGAACGCTGAAATGTCCATAGCTAATCTTCTCTGCTGTGCCACAAATGATACAAGCTTGTTATCATCGATGATTGACCAAATGAAGTTTAAAATTTATTTTCTCTAACCCTAGCATTGAGAACATGAAGCTACTTAATACACAGTGAGAGATTATTGCAGGACATAAAAATGATTTTACAAAGTTTTCTATGGTCATTGTTTTACAGAAACATACGATTGTCATGCTTTAATAGTTTATGATCAGCTCTTCATACACAGAAGCCTGGTGAGCTATGCAATAAAGTCTCCCTGTTGTTTCATGCTGTTATAGAGATCACCACTAGAATAAGCCCACTAAAACTGGACACTTAGATTGCAAAAGTACGATACTGAATTATTCTCAATATCAATAGCATTAGTTTATTTTCCAATAAAATAAAACCACATGTTTTACCATTATAATGATATTATTAGGTAAGTGTTCCAATATAAATTGACAGTAAAAACAAAAAAGGGGGCTGAGAGATGATGATGATGATGAAACAAAAGTACCATCGTACCAAGTTTAAACCTCCCCTATATTGGGCATCTATCAACTAAAGAACAAAAAAGATCTCTTTCACACAGGAAAGCTAGAAGTAGCAGAAAAGGTCTTCAAAGAGAAGGTTTGTCCAAATACCCATTAAGTTTGAACATGAACAGCATACCCAAAAATACAGTAACAGAACATCAAGACATGGTACCATACTCATGTTTCCGGTGCGAAACTAAAATGAGCAAAATTTAGATTCTCAATTAATGATTCAACCACACTTCCTAAATTGAGAAGAGAAATGTCAATAACAATCTCATGAACACTTTCTATTATTGGTTAAATTTTATTGAAAATAAAAAATTTGTAAGTCTCACTTCTTGATTATCCGAGTCTCTCTCTTGATTAGGTTTAATAATTGCCCACAGCATTTTCAGAAAGGGACACATGGAACACGGGATATAAGCACAAGCCAGGAGGAAATAAAAGCTTGTAAGCCACTTGACCAACCGTGCCCATGATCCCAAGAGGACCATAATACTTGGGAGCTTGCTTGGGGCAAATTTTACAATTAAGGGTCTGTTGCTTATTGGCTCTCAGCTTGAGAAATACTCATTCTTCGATATTGAAAATCTTCTCGACCCTTTTATTGTCAGCCATATAGCAAATGTTGATTTAATTGTTTGAGAGTTATCTCCATTGAGTAGTTCACACGGTATTTCATGATGCATGGCTTCCACCCTTGTTTCTTCCAAAAGAAATCACGTAATAATTGAGGGAGGCCTTCCATAATCTACCTCAAATGGTGTTCTCGACTCTTTTGTCAGCCATATAGCAAATGTTGATTTAATTGTTTGAGAGTTTTGTCTCCATTGAGTAGTTCACTATGTATTTCATGATGTATGGCTTCCACCCTTGTTTCTTCTGGAAGAAATCACGTAATAATTGACGGAGGCCTTCCATAGTCTACCTCAAATGGTGTAAAACTCGTGGACGCATGGAAATTAGTATTGTACCAATACTTTACAAAATGGACCCACAACACCCGTGACTTTTGCTAATAAAAAATAAATCATCTAAAAAAGGTCCCCAAGTTCACCTCAATTTTTGGCCATTTGACTAAGGGTGATATTTTGTACTCATCTTCAATTGAATACCTTGCAACTCAAAAAATTCTTTAAGAAAGTCGCTCACTAAAATTGGGTCTCAATAGAAAATGGGATACCATGTAGTCAAACACTCTCCTTCACAGACACCTAAGCTTAAGTTTTTGTTGTATATTGGTGTTTGAGGGCAATGAAATAGTTGTACTTGTTGAGAAGTAGAACACCATTTTCATGATAAGTAGGAACCGACAAATTAGGTCCATAAGCACCTATAGCCAATGTAGTCAAAAACACGAGTTTACTCGCATACTCACACGAGTCAGCGAGTTTGGAAGGCCAGCCGAGGTGACTCAGCCAGCAGATCAAAATCGGAGAGGATCGGATGGAGTCGTCGCGCGGACCAATGGATCGGAGACAGAGGTTGTCAATCCTGGATCATGACTCCTGCGCAGCCCTTTTTGGCCAAGAAAAATGGAACTTGGTTGCTCTAGCATAGAGAATGAGGTTTTGCACCGGCGGCTTCGATGGTCTTGTGCAGTGGCGGCGGCGGTGGCACGCTCTAGTGAGGCTGTGACCATGGCGGAAAATGAAGAGATTAAAGGGGATGACGTTCGGTGGAAATGAAGAGTTGCTGCCCAAAATAAACCCTAAAACCTAATTCAAACATTTAGGCCTTGGCCCAATTTTAATATCCTGTCTATTGCAACCCTAATTCAAATTAAGTCATTGGATAAGTATTTTGTAGTAGCAAGAGTAAGTGAGCAATACTATTAATTTAAAATCCTAAATTTATTTGGGCATTATTTGTCCCATTTAAAATACTATAAGTTCCCAATAATTTTAATTGACATCATACTTTTCTTTAATTTATCTATAAGTATATATTGTAACACTATAAATATATATTATAACACTATTAGTAACTCTTACGAGTCGAATTACGACTCTCAAGTTATGATCTTTTATCTCCTCTCCAATTCTCTTACGAGTTACGAGTTTGACTACATTGCCTATAGCAACAATCATATCTTGAAAATTCAACAATCATAAGGTTGAATGACAAACCTACTTAGTACCTAAATCTAACAATATATTGACGACTGATGCCTTTAAATTTTGGTCACATGCTTCTTTGATATTAGTTTGCCTTAGTTTTTCTTTTGTTCTCTTCTCTATTGCAGCATCTGAATTTCTATAAAACATATCCATTTCTCCTTTTTTTTCCACCACTATTTCCCCCTTATCATTACCAGTTGTGGAAATTTCAACTTCATCTTCACTATCATTATTATCATAAGTCGCACTATATACAGGATTGATGGAAGAGATGACTACTTTTTCTTTAAATAATGGTATAATTACCTTATTCGTCCCTACATTTAGGGTCAATATTTAATTTAGTATAGTGATATTTTAAAAAACCAATTTGGTCCTTATGTTTTTTAAAATGTATACAAATTCGTCCTTTCCGTTAAGTCTCATCTTACGACGTCAAGTGTTGTTTATGTGGTAGAGAGAGGTGCTTATTTGGCATGGAGAGATGGGATTTGAGTTTTAAAAAAGGACGTACAGAGAGAAGGTACTCTAAACTGGGTGAGCTTGATGTCTCTCTGGCGAGGTTGGAGACCTTCTGGCGGAGGTCGTCGCCGCCGCCGACAGGGAGAGCAGAAGCGAGGAGTGCGACATCTAAGCATACAATCTAGATTCTGCTAACGATACCCTTCGAAGCATTCGGGAAAAGGAGCCTCTATCAAACTCAGCCTCTACTGTGTCGTAATCGTCATCTTCCTCAACCCCGCAAGCATCACATTCACACACTTCCTCCCCATCGTAATTGCTTTGAGTTTGATCAGTAACTGCAACCTCCCCTTCACCGCGCTGTTTCCCCTCCCACACGGACTTCACGTGCAAAATCTTCAAAACCCAATTTCTGCGTTTTGATATGTCACCCTCGTCGTCATCTCTAACGGCCTTCGCTTTGGCGTTATCCGCCAAAACGGCATTGTCGAGGGCGAGCTCTTCGTGCTTGCTGTTATTCCCCCGAGGCCAGAGAGATTCCAAAGGGTACCGAAAGGTAAACCTCGAAAACAGCAACCTTTGCTGCGAATACCACAGCCAATTGCTTTTTCCAGTAAAGCTTTGGCCGAGACTTCTCTAACAAAGTCAATTTACAAAAAGGAACTAATGGCTTTGGTATTAGCCATTCAGCATTGGAGACCATACCTGTTGGGACGAAAGTTCACAGTCTAACCTAACCAAAAGAGTTTGAGGTACCTCCTAGAACAAAGAATTACGACCCAGAACCAACAAAATTGGCTAGCCAAACTTTTAGGGTATGACTTTGAGCATCCAATAGGTTGGCAGACGCTCTGTCACGAAGATTGGAGGAAAAGGAAGAAAGAGTGGTGGAAATCAATGTTTTGTCCATACCCTATTGGAGGGATATTGAATTAGTGAAAGAAAATAAGCAGGACCTGATATTGAAAAAGATCATGGAGGAGTTAAAAAGCAATCCTAAGGCACACGGGAATTATACCCTGGAAAGTGGGAGACTGACATTATAAGGGGCGACTGGTGTTATCAGCGTCCTCGAGTTGGATTCCTACGTCACTACACGGGTACCAAACTACGCCTTTGGGTGGACACTCAAGAATCTTTCATGCGTACAAAAGAATAGGATAGTCGTTGTATTGGATGAGCATGAAGAAGGTTGTCACTGACTATGTCCATGCATGTACGGTGTGCCAGCAAAATAAATATCAAGCTTGTTCGCCACAACAACTGCTTCAGCCACTACCGATTCCGAACGCGGTTTGGGAGGAGCTGAGCATGGATTTCATTATCGGGCTTTCGAAATCATGTGGGAAGGACGCAATTTTGGTGGTTGTAGATCGCCTAAGTATGGTCATTTTATTGCTCTTAAACACCCATATTCGACTAAAACGATCGTAGAGGTACCTGTGAAGGAGATAGTGAGACTGCATGGTATTCCAACGTCTATCGTTAGTAACAGAGATTCAACATTTCTAAGCCTGTTTTGGAAATAATTATTTAAGTTAAAAGGAACGACGTTGAAGATGAGCACGGCATATCACCCCAAAACAGACGGTCAAACAAATGTTTTGAATAGAACGCTAGAAACATATTTACGGTGTTTTAGTTCAAAACAACCGAAGATATGGGCGACTTTCCTTCCTTGGGCAGAGTACTGGTACAACACTAGCTATCATTGGGCAACGAAATGTACACCATTTGACGTAGTGTATGGACGACCACCTCCATCGTTGGCAAGTTTTGTTCCAGGAGAGACTATGGTAGAAAAGTAGGAGCAAGATTTAATGAACCGGGATGAAACCCTAGCACAGCTTAAATTTCAGGGCGCAGGATCAAATGTCCAATTTCGCCAACCGCCACAGAACACCATCTTGAATTAAAGTGGGGGATATGGTATATTTAAAAATTAGGCCACATCGGCAACTATCGATGCCTAACCGACTGCATCCGAAGTTGGTTGTCAAGTACTATGGTCCTTTCCTGGTTGTAGCAGTGGTTGTTCAATGGCCTTTAAACTTCAGCTACCAGACACGACTCGAATACACCCAATGTTCCATGTGTCTCAACTCAAGCTGGCGGTGGGGCTGCACGAAGTTCAACCCAAGTTGCCTAAAGAGTTACAAGGACCGGCGGGAAATTGTTATCGAACAGAGATCTTGGATAGACACAATAACAAAGACTTGTGGGAAAACTCATCTATTTATCACACATTAGGCTAGACATAGCCTATGCATTTAGTATGGTTAGCCACTTCATGCATGATCCAAGAGAAAGACACTTGCACGCAATAAATAGAATTATTCAGTACTTAAAAGCCTCTTTGGGAAATGATTGCTATTCAAAAAAACGGAAAAACTTATCCATGAAAGTATATACTGATGTTGACTATACAGAATCAATTGTTGATAGGAGATCCACCACAAGCTATTGCATGTTCTTGGGTGGAAATATAGTGACATGGAGGAGCAAGAAACAAAATGTAGTTGCAAGATCAAGTGCAGAGGCAAAATTTAGAGTCATGGCTCAAGGGGTTTGTGAACTATTATAGATAAAGGTCATACTCGATGACCTCAACAAAATATGAAGATCCTATGGGTTTGGCGTGTGATAATAAGTCCACCATTAGTATTGCACACAATCCAGTTCAACATGACCGAACAAAGGACGTAGAGATAGACCAACATTTCTTTAAGGAGAAGTTGGATAATGGTCTTATAGTCACCGAGTACATCCCTTCAAAACTCCAATTGGCGGATATGTTCACTAAAGGACTTCCCACAAAACAGTTCAAAGATCTTACTTGCAAGCCCTAATAGATCTACATTCACCAGCTTGAGAAAGTGTTGCGTAATTAGGAGATAATTATTCCATAAGTAGTGCAGATTCTGTTTTCTATTTTGTATAACTTTAATTACTTATTATTTCTTGCTTTAATTACTTATTATTTATTTCCTTAATTAAGTTGTAAATACTCTATAAATTTAGACTGTAATCTCATTTGTAAATAAATTCATAAATATATTCAATCTTCTTCTTTCAACTGGGCCTGTTACCAATCTAAGGAAAAATACTAGTCTTCGGACCTAAAGGTTTATTTTGGCTGGCTAACAATGTCCCCATGCCCTATGATTTTTAATTTAGTTATGTCCCCATGTCCAATCTTCATAGGTCACAAATGAACCAAGTTATATGGAAGATCGTTATACTTGGTCTCTGAAACACAACTTTGAATATTATACACAAGAGAGTTCTTGTATTGATAATTTGAAACAAAAGATTTAATGAGTAAAGGCAAATGAAATAATAAAAAGTGCAAACTTATGAAGCATAGAGATGGACACTGTCTATAAACCCAATATAACACAAAATGACAATTGACAATAGATTTCATAATATAAGGACAAAAGGTATAAGCATATATATACATTAAAAAATTATTATTATTATTATAAAAGTGTGCATGTTTTAGTGTCTACGTACAAAAGCATAAATTCGACATACAAATATTGAGATATATTTCACAGGCACTAAAACATTTAAACCATATAAGTGTTAAATATCATAATTAATATTTTCATATTCAAGGATTGTTGTGCTAGGAGATGTCAAAGTTTGTATTAAGTAACAAGCTTTAGAGTATGAGTGATCATATATGTCCAACATAGGAGGGTTTATTTCCTTGAAGTGAGACTTTAATAGCTGAATAAGAACCTAAAACATGAACAGTTTCAAAGGCGAAGTTCACACACCAATAAATTTCATGAAATTGCATATTATATAAGTTGAAATCTAAAGTATATATTTTATGTAAAGCTTTAGATGTTTAGCAGAAAGGTCCTGGATATATGGAAGTGGAACTTATATGCAGTTTCACTTGTGCAAACTGGAAAACATTCTTAGGAACGAGGCCTACTACAGCAAATCTAGTATAAATAGAGTGATAAACCACTTGCAGAATATAACAGCTCTGCTGTATTTTCCTTTGGTAGATGGAATTACTTATTTAGTTCAACAAGATTGCTTAAAATCAAAATTCAGCTAAAACGGAATTCTTACCTGAACAAAAAAAGAAGGGGTCACCATATTTGACACAAGTAGTTATTCTGCAGCAGATCTAAAAATTTTGTGTTTTAACTTCCTATTATGATTTTCCTGTTCAAAGTTGATAAAAGAAAAATCAAGCATGAGTTGACTTAATAAAATTCAATAATTTTCTATCAGGCAGACAGGTACAGAAACAAATATATTACTATTTTTCAATCCTCACAGCAACCAAACTAATTTAGTCTAAATCCTTTCCACTTCATGCAGGTTTTCAAGCTGTGCATTAATCTTGAAAAGTGTTTCTCATTGAGACGACTAATGAATGTAAATATTGATTGATCATTGCATGTCAAATTGGCAAATATATATCAAACATAAAGGAAACGTGTAGGAACTAGGCAATAGAACAGCTAATGTAAACTGTCAGGAAAAGAAATTGACAAGATTAAAATGGTGGGAAAATACAAAAAACTAAAAATAAAACTACAATGATGAAAGGGGAGAAATGAAGGGAAATAAAGGGAAAGAAACACAATCAACACAAATAACCAAAAAAAACAAATGCACGCAATCCAGTAAAAGATATCTTGGAAAGAAAAGTATAATGACCACAAAACAAGTTGTAGGGAAATAAAATGAAAAGATGGAAGATACAAATCAGATCAGAAGAGAAGTCCTCAAAAACAAAATGCTTGGAATAAAAGGCAAACAAACTAATGGGAGATAATGAATTAGCAGGAAAATTAAAAACTGAAAGGGTAGGGTAAAGTAAACAAAATGCAGAAAAAAAAGAAGTTCAAAATAGAAGAGTAATGCGTGAAGAAATATATCAATCATCAAAATGCAGAAAAGTAACAAAATTTTAAAAATAGGTTAAAAGCATTGAGCAAAAATACAAACAATAAGTCTAAACATTAAGCCAGATGTGTTACTGAAACCTGAAAGACAAAGATACACAAAAGAATTCCAGGAATGATTATAACCACAAATGTAAATCACACGGTATCTGCAAGTCAAATAAAGGACAAAAAAATAATGGGTGCTAGACATGAAAGTAAACAGCAGGAAATAAAAACTTGGTAGTCACATGCAAACAACAGCGCAAAGAGGCCACCCCCAAAACCGCTATAGTGGCAGAATGATATCACGATGACTGATATTTTGATCCCTAAGTAGATTTGTATAGCATGATGAATATAATATACATGATTAAAAATAAAGAAAACGCCTAAATTAAGGTGGCATAAGTTTCAGATCAGGTTGGTTGGTTGCATAGAACCGCTGGATGTGTCACTGGAAGCCACATAGGAAACACCGAGTGAAATAGAGAGACAAAGCATGAGAGGGAAGGGCTGATTTCATAGAGGGGAGTGAAAGTTATTGGTCATAGGTTAAAACAGAAAGTTAACCTTTTATCCTTAATGAGAAAAACAAAAACATAAGTGATCCCATTTCCCAGCTTGGAATTGAGTCCCTTAGGTTAATCCTAAATTGCATCAGACCTCCCTTAAACTGTGCAATCTTTCGCAATTTGTCCATGCAACATGGCCCACGATGCACGATGGCCACAGACTTCAGGCATGGGGAAGCTGCTATTCCACTGGCACGAACATGTCCTACTGATTACTCTAATTAAAATAACTCAACAAAATAGTTCTACAAGACCCCAAAACTACATCCAAAACATCTCAATTCCCATCAATGCATCAGGCCATGGCAGCAAGCCACATCAGTTTCAATCAATCAGCGTCAACCCCTAAATTAAAACCTCAAAAACTTCACTTAACACACTAGTTGACAAAAACACATTCCTAAGCAAAAGCAATAATACTTCTAGTCAATTAACATTCCCCACATTTAACCAACCATAACATTATGATATTCATCATCATGGCATCTAACAAACAAACATTCAACATTAACAGCAACCACTATGACATTCTAATCGCAATCATCACATGATAAATATAGTTGTCCAACATTGACAACAACAACAATTAGTATCTCAATCATTCCAAAGATGGACTTTTATATTTAGTAGTGCACTAGTACAAAACTGCAAATAACGACTTTGATTAACGACAGTTTTAGGCTTCTAATCATAAAAGAAAACACAATGGCATTTTCATAATAAAAACCAACTTTTGACGACAGTTGACATGAGGACCAGCATTGACAACGGTTGCATGGAAAAACCGTCGTTAAAAATCAAAGAAACGGCATTAAAAATTGAATTTAAGAAAACGACGACGGTTAATATATGGAATCGTCATCATATACCTTGTTTAAGGCATTGTTTCTTCTTCTTCTTCTTCTCCTCTTTTCTCCAACATCGTCTTCTTTGTTATCTAGCCCCTACATTGTTCACCGCACTTACCTCCATCCTCGATCAAGGTACTGAAGCGCCCCACCGCACAGCATTGAAGCCACCCCTAGTTTCAGCCCACTAAAGCTCTCCAAACTACCGCACCAAAGGGCCTCCACACTGCACTGGAAGTTCCCACACCACATCACACCATAAAGTTCACTCAGCACCGTGAAGTCCATCGAACCACAAAGTCCATCCCGCCACCCCACGCCTTCGAGGTTAGTTTTTTAAAATTTCTATTTTGTATTTATAATTCGTTAATAATTATTAATTTTTAAATTATATAGTATTTAGTGTATTTTTAGGATTATATTGTTTTTGTTAATTTAGCAACACTTTTTGTCGACCGTGTTAGTATTGAGTCTAGGGGTGTTCAATCTCCGACAAATATTATTAGACGCTTTGAAGTTCGTGTTTTAGGCATTATTATGTCCAATTTTTGTTATACTTTTCATTGAGATCCTTAGTTTCACGTTTGAGATTTAATACATTAACTTGTGTAGTACTCTAATTTTAAAAGTGTTTCTAGATCTTTATAAACTTTATATAAAAGCTAATGGAGGGTGTACAAACAATAATTGTATTGAATTTTGAATTGTCCGTTTGGACAATTGGGAAGAGTAATCAGTTTTTAAGAGATGATTAGTGCATAACTTATAATCGAATTTCATATATTTTACTACTTAAATTTGGATCATTGCATTTTGTGTTGATCTTCTAGTACATATTTGATTGTGAAGATTTTGGCCGCCACTTTCATTGTCACCGAAGACCAATGCGAAATATTGCTGAAATTTTGTAGAATTGTTTATGTACTACTCAATTATTATAAAATTGAATCTTCTGGAATGGGATAGGGTGATACCTTTAATTAAAAAACTGAGATTTAAATGTATTGTACAAAACATAATTCCAGTAATGTACGTATAAAACATTTAAATGGATCGGAGTTGGATTAATTCTCCATGTGTAAGTGACGCATACAAGAGAGGTTACACGCATACAAGTGAGGTGTGGAAGAATTTATACAGTTTGCACAATGTAATGTCGATAGTAATCACAACGGAGTAAAATTGAGGTGTCCTTGTGTGAATTATTTAAATAGGAGAACATCAAATTGAATGTTTCCGAAATTAGAGAACATCTTTTATACGATGGATTTCTCATATATTATATAACACGGACGTGACATGGTGAATTGTTACACTTACCAAGTGTGCGTTGAACTGAGGAGTTTGTTGATTGGACAATGAACGACAAATTAGAGAACATGATTCACGATGTTGGAGCAGAATCCTTTGTTGAAGTGGTGTTTGAAAATATATCTACTAACTTCACACAATTATCAATAATGTTAAGGTTGATGAATTTGAAGGCAAGAAAATGGATGAACAAAGAAAAACTTCACAGAATTGCTTCAGTTGTTGAAGGAAATGCTTCCAGAAGAGAATACACTACCTAATCAAAATTATGAGACAAAGAAGATACTTTGTCCATTGGGTATGGAATATAAAAAGATACTTACGTTCTAATGATTATATTTTATGTAAAAAAGAGTTTGAAGAGTTAAGATGTCCCAAGTGTAGCTTATCACATTATGAGGCTAAAGATGGTCAACAGAGAATAATAATATAGTCGCAAAGGATGGTCCTCCTGCAATAGTATCTTACAATTATTCCAAGCCTAAAGCGTATGTTTGTGAATCTAAATGACGTTAAAAGCCTGAGATGGCACGCAGATGATAGGAAATGTGATGGACTACTTCGTCATCCAGTTGATTCTTTCTAATAGAAGAAAAAGGAATTTAATTTCCTATGTTTGGAAATGAATCAAGGAATTTAAGACTTGGATTGGCTAGTGATGGAATAAATCCTTTTCGAAATTCAAGTAGCAATCATAATTAAAGGTCTGTTTTGCTGGTCATTTATAACTTACCTCAAGGTATGTGCATGAAGCGCAAATAAATGATGTTATTTATAATGATCTCTAGTTCAAAACAATCAGGAAAGGACATAGGTGTTTATCTTAGTCCATTGATTAAAGATTTGAAATTATTATGGGATGAAGGGGTTAAAGTGTTTGATGGGTTTGGTAATGAATCATTCTAGATTCATACAATGTTATTTGGTACTATCAATGACTTCCCTGCATATGAAAATTTGTCACGTTATAGTGTGAAAGGTTATAGAGCATGTCCGGTTTGTGAAGAAAACACATAATATGAACAATTGAAACCTGACCATCGTAGATTTCTAAATCAATGTCACTCATATAAAAGCCTTTAATGGACACCAAGAACATAACAATTGTCTCATTCCATTAACTAACACATTTATGTGAGGTAAAAAATGTTAAAGTGGTTTTTGCTAAAATAAAGAAGCAAATCGTGACTGAAATATGGAAGAAATTAATTTTGTTTATCTTCCGTATTTTTGTAAGTTAGATGTGAGTCACTATACAAATGTAATGCACGCAAAAAGAATGTGTGTGATAACTTAATTGGAACACTTCTCAACATTAAAGGCAAGACGAAGGACAGTGTGAATGCTCATTTGAATTTGACTGAGATGATTGACACCGCAAGAAGTTGCTAAACGTACATGTTTACATGCATCATGTTACACTCTATCAGAGTAGGAGAGAACAAGTTTTTGTGAATGTCTTAAAGGTGTTAAGGTACAACAAGGCTACTCTTCAAATATCAAGAGTCTTGTATTTATGTATGATTTGAGACTAATTGGCTTAAGGTCTCATGATTTTCATGTTCTAATGCAACAATTACTACATGTGGCTACTCGTAGAATCTTACCAAAGAATGTTAGTCATACCATCACTTGATTGTGTTCCTTTTTCAATTCTATATGTAGTAGAACTATTGAAGTGTATAGGGGAAACAGTGGGCCAATGACGTCTAGTGTGGTTAGCAATGCGAGAATGGAGACTGCTTCCTCCGGCAAAGAGTTTCGGCCAAGAGAAGGATCAAGGAACAAGGGTTCCAGGACACTCCCTTATCCGGAGTATGTGAGACGAAGGGAAGAAGGAAGATGCTTCCACTGTGGAGGGGCGTACAGTCCAGGACATCGCTGTCCAGAGAAGAATTTGAGGGTAATTATATGTGCAGAGGATGAGGGAGGCCCAACAAAGGAGAATCAGGGGTTGTTGTAGCAGATGGAGGACAATGTAGATGAGGAAGAAGAGGAGAAGAAGCATCCATCTCACAGATCTTAATAAAGTGGAATGAGGGGGGTAGGGACACGACGACATGGGAGGATGTGAAAACCATTTAGGAACAGTTTCCAGAATTTAACCTTGAGGACAAGGTTGTTTTGTCCGAAGGGAGTAATGTTAGGACACAAAATAAGAATAAAATTTGGAAGGTATATTATAGAAAAAATAAAAAATAAAGGCGGTTAGTAGTGGTTAGTAGTAGTTAGTAGCGATTAGTGGTGGTTAGTAGTAGTTAATAGCGGTTAGTGGTCTTTAAATAAAGACCAACCGGTTTAGTGAATGGTATGTTTTTGTGTATTCAGTTTGATAGACATGGAAATCCTGTGTAAAAGGAATAATATTTTCCTTTGTGGGCATTCGGAATGTAAAGTGCAGAATTATTAATACAGAAAATTATTCAGTAGATTTTGGTGTTCTTGACCTATTTTTGGGTGTCATTTTCTTGGTTCCTAACAGATGCTAACGGTGAACGGAGATAGCGAAAAAGGAAAGAATGAGGCTGGTTGAGGCGGCGCGCAGTTCTAATGACGGCGTGCGGCGACGGCAGTGATGTTGTGTGTGAGTGAGGAACCCTAACAATAGCTGACCTAAAATGAATTGGGCCACATAATACCTGGCCCAATTGAAATATTAACAATAATCCATACAGTTGACAGCATGACTTATGGTATGCTAAAACAAAAACTGCAATGCAACAACAAAAATCTAAGAAGAATTGGGTCATACCATACTTGGTCCAAATAAAATGTTAAAATGTTAACCTAATAACAGCAACCAACCAATTGTTGTGACTAAACCTAATAACTGCAAAAAAAACCCTAAATTAAATTGAGTCGTGTCATACCCAACCCAATTAAAATATTATAAGTTAACCTAGTAATATTCTATACACAACATAGCAACCTAGTAATATTCTAAACATAATATTATTATTAGTTATGGTTCCGCAATGCTTCCGACATAACCCGTTATGGTATCTGTTATAACTTTATAAAGGATTTTTAGAGTCTCCAATAATTTCCATTATCCAATATTGATAACACTGGTTAAGACCGTCGTCATTTCGTTCTTTTTAACGACGGTTTCAGGCACATTATAATTGGGTCCCTAGGATCTCCATCAATACCCAGACAGGCACATTATAAGTTTATAAAAGTGCGTTTGGACTTTAGTTAGGAAATTAAGTTCGGCTGAACTCAACCGCAATTGAATTAAAAAGCAACTCAGTTTAGCATTTAACTCAAGGTAAATTTTACTTCTAACTACATCTGAAAAAAAAGCTATCAAACATATTGGCATAGTGTACAATGGAAACTGAAAGTGGGTCTGGTGTTCCAATTGAAATCAAAACACAAGCACAGTTAACAATTGATTGACAATGCAAACTTAATTAGATGCATGAAAACTAAAGTCTAATAGTAATGTCACCTGCTGAAGAACCATAGCAGAACTCTCGTCCACCAAGCTGGTCAAATTCTGAATCTTAACAAGCATTTTCTGATACAACTCCTCCAAACCCTCGGTGTAGCTCCTAGCATCAGACCCAACCATTCTGCTCAACCTCCCAACCTCAAACCCCTCGGCACACCCGTCGAGCTCCCTCTGGTCCTTGGCGGCCTGCTTCATCCCTGCCAGCCTCTCGTCGCCACCGTCATCCATCGGGGAGCCGCGGGGTCCGCAGTCGAGCGCGGGGAGCCGCGAGTTGGGGCTGAAAGCGCCGTAGTGGCCGCGGAAGGCAGGGCCAATGTTGATGACGTCGAGGGAGCGGGGCTCGAAGCACTGGGGCCCAGTGCAGAACTGGAATGCGCGGTACTCGTGCGTGTGCACGAACGAGGAGGGCGCGTGGTCGAAGGGAGGGGAAGCTAGGAGGAGGAAGACGCAGGGAGGGAATAGAGAAGGTTGTTCAGGGGAATTTGAGTTTAGGTTTGGGTTTGAGTTATCAATTGAGGAAGAGAATTGAGAGAGAGAGGAGAGGGAGGAGGTGACGGAGAACTCGCGCATGGAGGGGCGGAGGGCGGAGCGGCGGCGGGCGGAGAACCAGCCAAGAAGGGAGGAGTGGGGGAGGACGGCGGAGGGGAGGACGGCGCCGGAGGAGTCGTGGAAGGAGGGGGAGCAGAGGAAGCCAGTGACGGTGGCGAGGAGGGTGGGGGCGGCGGAGGAAGAGTCGTCGGAGAGTGTGATGGGAAGGTGGGTGATGTGGCCGAAGAGGAGGCCGTGGATGGCGGAGGGGGAAGTGGAGAAGCGCTGGATGAGGGATGCGAGTGTGGGGCCGGAAATCGCGATCTTCTGCAATGGTGGATCGTCCATGGCGGCGCTGAGAGAGAGATTGGTGCGAACAAGGGATCTTTATTCACAGTAGAGAGTTTGAGTCTGTTTTACTTTACCAGTACAGATTCAAGAAACGGTGATACGAAGACACTTTCTGGTGATTCTTTTTTTATGCTATATTGTATTCACAATTTAATCTGTTAATTGAAATTCTTACAAAAATGTCACAATAGTTTCGTAAATCTTATATTTCGTTAACTGTTTTAAACATTTAATGAAATAATTTAAAATATAATCATTTTGTATTGGTAAATTATAATTCTATCACAAATTATTGTTCATATAATTTATAAAATAATTACTATATAAATCAACAACTTACTGAATGTAATGATTTGGAATTAGATAATCGTATGAAATTATTTTACACTAAAAATAAGTATTATATATTTCAATAATTAAATTATTTTATCGTTCTCATTTCTCTCACACGGTCACGCAGTTCTCATCTTATCATTTTCTCTCTCCACTCTCTCTGCATTTATTCTTTTTCTGATTTCTTCTCTCGAAGCAATCACTCTTTTAGTTTTCTTTTTCTTTTTCTAGTTTCTCCTCTCAAAAAGCAATCGCTTTTTTAGGTTTTACCCTATAATTTCTACTAATGTTTTTATTACAAATGGCTTTATCGTATCACCCTATAATTTCTACTAATGTTTTTGTTACAAATGGCTCTATAGTATCTTCAACCACATTGAGAGAAGATATTTGCCTTATTTTTTACAATTGAAAAAGCAACACTACATCTTTTATCAAAGTATGTTACATAGTTTTTAGGTTTAAGTTCAAAGGCCTATCAAAGGCTAAGTTTATGCTGATTTCATGGTAGAGCTCTCCTTGGCAGATGCACATCAAGAAGAATCCAACTTCCGATGGGTGTTCTCTGTAGATGGGTCCTCTAACCAACAAGGCAGTAGAGCGGGTGTCATTCTGGAAGGGTTGAACGAGTTATTGATCGAGCAGGCCCTACCGTTCGCCAAAAACACAAAGCAATTTAGTTTAGAATGAAATTCCTTAAAGAAAACTTGATTTCAGAACTTAGTTTGCCAAAAACACAAAGCAATTTAGCACAGCACCAGAAAAACAATTAGTTGTTTCACAGAAACAATCGGTTGTTTATACCAGTTAAAATATACAAACTGAAATTAAAGAGTTTAAGGGATAGAGAGATTGCACACACAGTTTATACTGGTTCACTCTTAAACCAAGAGCTACATCCAGTCTTCCTAGAAACCACTGGGGGAATCCACTAAGCAATCAAACCTAGATTACTTACACACACCATCAAAGAAGTGACTTTGATCCCCTCAAGACACACACTTCCTTTGGCTCAACACATACACCACCAAGAATGTTGATCTTGACAACCTCAAGAGCACACAACACTTCTTGGCCCATCACACCAGAGTTTACACAAAATACAGAAGGATTACACTTGTTACCGAATGATCTTAAATCAATACAAGATGAAAATCATATTCCACTCTCTCTTGATCAAAGCAATCTTTAACTCTTCAAAAGCAAAATCAGTGAAAAACTCAAATCTGTTTTTCTATGATTAAATCTCAGTTCTTGTTTGTTACAAAAGCTGAACAAACTCTTTATAGCTTTAAAAGATTGGTCAAAACATTTAAAACACGAGCTCATTCAGTTATAAAATCATTTAAAGTTCAGTCAAAGCACAAAACAGTTTTCTGTTATGGTTTGAAAACAATCAATCGGTTGTTTTGGTTTGACAACAAGTCAACCACCAAAAACAATTTTCAACCTTTCTCAAAACACCTAAGTATTAAACAATCGATTGTTTCGACAAAACAACAAGTTGTTTTTCACTTAGTTTGGAAAACACTTTCAATTCAAAAGGTTTGAGAATACTTAAGCTTTGGATTCAATCAAGAGTGGATTTACACAGATAATCTACCCCAGATCCTATTCTAAAACACCTCAGCAACAACAAGCACATCAGGCCTTCCATCAAACTCAAAGAATTTGGATTCTTCAAAGCTTGAACACACTTGATTCAACACTTTTAACCTAAGTGTGTGTTTTAGGGCACACAGTGTTTAAGTTGCATGCATAATGAAAGATGACGTTGCACCATGAGTTAGAGTGCCCTCGTAGACAAAATGTTCCATGTTATTGAAGCCTAAGAGAGTGCCTAGTTGGCAGGTGGATTTTTCTGTTATTAGTTTATGCTCTCATTAAGAGATAAGATTATTTTCTGTTGTAGCACATTGAGTGAAGGTGCTCGTAAGCAGAATGTGTTTCTGTTACGTATGCTTTCGGTTGAGATTAGATTTTCATGAGAGAAAGTTGTTATAAGAGATAAACTATAAAAAAAGGGCTTGGACCTCAGGTAAAGGTACGTTATTTCTGAGATTGAAACTAAATACTTCTTTGTTTTTAGTAAGCTCTTACTGACTTGATCATCGAAGTGTGATCAACAGGTAGGACTCCCTCTATTTCAACGAGTCACGTTTAGTACAACAAGACGTAGGACAAATTCAAGAAGAAATAGACGGAGCTAGAACTTGTCACCAGAGACTGGTGAGAAAGTCAACCAATGAGAACATAACTTAATCTATTAAATTTAACTTTCTTTATCTCATTAAAAATCAACTTTTGCTTAATTTTTTAAAATGAAATGAATATGATAGTAAAATCTTTGATTGCCAGAATTTGTGAATGGACATTTGTTCCCCATTAATAATAGGATTGTTGTCTATTACGGGTAAATTACTATTAATTGTTGGGAAAACCTAAAAGTTCAATAATTAATTAATTAAATTTAAATTTAAATTTAAATAATAATATTGCTTAAAATGTGATTCGTCTGCAAAAATTCATATTGAGAGTTTATAAAATTGATTACCAAATTTTGAATTTTCTCTTTTTTAGTTTCTCTTTTTACATATTTTTTTATAACATGCACTTTTCATATATAACTCACCTTACACACTAAATCATTATCACGGTTCGTAATTACAAATTTTAAAATAAAGAGAGATTTATTTAAGTAAATATATAGTGATATAATATACAACAATCTCTTCAGCTTTCCCATAAATTGTGTAGAATATTTTAAATAAAATATTGCCTTATTCAGCTTTTGTTTTGATAGTGAAGGCATAATACTTCTGTGGAGGTAAATGATATTTCTTTTCAACGTTGTCAAAGAATTTAATGCCATACATTGCTCACCATTATAGGATTATTGTTTATTAAGTGTAAAAGACTATTAATTGTCAGAAAAACCTAAAAGTTCAATAATAAATTAATTAAGTTAAAATTTAAATAATAATATTGGTTAAAATGTGAATCATGTGAAAATTTTGTATTGAGAGTATACCAATTTTTTTTTTAGTTTTTCTCTTTACTCCTTCTTTTACATATTTTTTTAACATGCATTTTTCATTCATAAACCACCTTACACACTAAATCATTATCACAGTTCATAATTATAAAATTATTAAAATAAAAGAGAAAAAAATGTTGAAGCCTAAACCCTAAACCTTAAGCATTGTTTTTCCCTAATAAATCCAGCGTTGCTATTATAATCTCCTAATAAATCTAGCCTTGCTATTATAATTATAGCTTTTATACTATTGCTTTTCATATTGTGTTGATCACCACTAGTTAAATTACCTCAGAATATGATGGAATAATAGAAGATACAGGATTTCAGAAGTGCATATTCTCAGTCAAAACACATAGGTTAAAAAATCATAATTAATTTGTAATCTAATGACATATCTTTGACTAGGAATACACAAAAGAATGAGCAGCAATCAACTCCAGAAAAACCAGAAATTGGTAATATTAACCGTAACCATTTTCATCATGTTTATTAATTTTTGTATTTGTAAATTCCTATTATGTAAAACTAGAAATTAACAGGAAAACCAAAACTTCTCAGCATGGTTAATGAAACTCAAGAAATTGAACCTCAATAAGAAAATTCTGCATTGGAAGTTGAGAAGGTTTCCCTTGCTTCTTCTGATCAGGAAAAGAGAAGGTATCAACAATTAAATCACGTAGCATATTTCTTAATTCTAAGAGTTCTAACACAATCCAATGAGTCACCCTAGAGAAAAAAAGATGGTAGATGACCATATTTGTTGATAGAGGCAGACCACTATTTTGGGGACAAACCCCAAAATGATGAGCATTGGAGTTCACTCTAAATCTTCAATTCCAGCCAGAGACGCTTGGAAATACCAAAAGTAGGCCAAAGAGTTGGTCAAATGTCAATTCCAAATAAATGCCCACACAATGTTGTGACCTTCTTTATCTACTCGTTGTCTTCAAGTGCCTTCTCTGTTTTAATACACACAAATTAATATTGGTAAACTTCCAGAAGCACATATGCATTATATGTATGTATGAATAATCATTTCCAAAAACTGGTTAGATAAAACTCATGAATTTTATTGTATTATGTATATTAACAGTATTCATGCAAACTTTGCATTGTGTTTCTAGCATTCATCCCATGTTAATAAAAATAAGGCAATATTTAATTGGTAGCAACAAAGAATTCATAGATGAAGTTTGGGAGTCATATAGCCAAAACATAATTGGTGTCATTGGTAAACAACAGTGAAAAAAAGAGAGGAAAACTTGAAGCTCTTAAATGAAGTGTCTATTGTAGCTTTATAATATAACTGGCAAAGTAAGCAGATAGTAAGCAAACCTTATTATTAGCTGAAGTCATACCAAAACCTTAAGTGTACTTAGTAACAACTATATGTCCCTATCTTCATGTGAAATAATGTCTTTTCCTTCATCTTCTTTTACACTAGAAAAGAAGCTGAGTTGACTAATGTCAGTTCACATAATTATTATGTGTAAATTCTGCAATGATATCCCATCTCTTTTTGTCACAATAATAACATGAACAATTCTAGTACATAATAATTTGCAGACCTTTTGCATGATACTACAACTAGATATATGAAGACTAATTTATCCCCTACTTCTAGATCAAAATTGCAACTAAAAATTATGAATATTATATTAACACAGAATGACATTTCTAGTGGGAAGATTTTAATCATTTTAATACAAATTATTATCAGTTGGGTTGTTGAATAAGCACTATGCAATTCAACACTCACCTACCACAAAACTAACAGATTCAACATTCATGGAAGGTACAAGTGCTTCTTGATCCTGGTTGATAATACAAGCTCCAATTTTTAAAAGTAAGAAAACTAAAAAATGTCAGAGTTCGATCAAGCTTGGAAGGCCTGTTGTAACAATGTTGTTAAACTTTGTTCCAAAATTCATAAGAAAAATTGAAATACATGGACATAACTCCCTATGTTTGTTCCAAAATTGTTAAATTTTTTTTATCTATTACAATAACTGTAGTTAATGTTGAATTGGAATCTCGTGTGCCAAAATGATCTTTATTCTTAATTTTCCAGCAGCTCCAATTTATAGGGAAAAGAAAAAAAGGAAAGGTACAGGGAAAGTATTTTACAGGATTATGAACTGCTTGCTTCCTAGACAACTTTCATGACAAAAACTATGTCAGTTTTAGTGGTAACATGGGTGATTCTGAAGAGCCCCTTCAACTGTTGAAGCCCTATCACAATGGTTGCTCCTGTCACAAATCCAACTATTGCAGCATGGGATAGGAAATCCATAAGGAACCCCTCAAAAATGTTAATTGTCAAAGCCAACGAAAAATCACTCTCAATAATAAACAAATAAATCCAATCACCCATTTTGTTAGTTGCTTTTACTATATATACTAATTATAAAAATTATGAAAGAAACATGTGGAGGATTTATGGATATAAATTAATTGATCACCTGAAGAGTCTGTAGGAAGTCTGAAAGATGCCAGCCATGAGAGTAGGAGTAGAATTAGCTTTATATAACCCACTGGATCAGAAGCAGGATCTACAATTTCTCCATCATTGAGGATAACAACAAAGAAACCACTGCCACGAGACCAATTGTTATCTCTCTTGAAGTTTCCATCACAACATATACAAGTGGTGGTACCACACTTGTTTCTAAATTACATATTAGTAAGAAACCAAAATCAAATATCGAACATATAAAAAAGTGGTAATGAATGATAAGTAGGAAAAAAGAAATTTACAAAGCCCATATTGATGATCAAGAGGTGCCAAGGTTGCATATCCAATGCTAAATGTGGAAAATTGGAAACATCACACAAGTAGAAGTAGTGTTATTTGAAGCCAAGATATAAATCATTTGCAAGTTATAGTTTAGTTAGAATAACATGTGATATGTATACCTGGGGAATACAGAGACTAGCAACAGTGAGGCCTGCAAGAAGATCTTTTCTGAACTTAGTAGTAGTGTAGTTTCTTCCCCCAAGCAAGAATAGGAAAAACAACCTGCAGAATTGATAGAAAGAGTGTGCGTTGGAAATGGTTTTCCTCGCAGAATCTGCAACCACATGCCATGGACTTGGGGCTCAGGAGCGTTAAGAATCCACTAAGACCTTACATCCTGTGCGTTTTTCTCAATGTCCACTTGCATGTGCGAATCCTTTTATTTGCAGGTTTCCAAACCTTCAACCATGAAGAATCCGAACCTTCAAACACATACTCAAATAAACTCGCAGGAAACATGAACAAACATAAGTCAACATAAACACGACATGGTGAGGTTTGCACCCATTTATATACAGTGAAATATCTTAATCATGGGATCTCCAACACGTTAGGATAAATTTTAAATGACTATTACGAAGTAAACTTAAGCCTAACTCAATACTATAAAACTGACTTATAAGGTGAAGTTTGCACCACTTATATATAATGAAATATTCTAATCTATAGTGGATGTAGGATCTCCAATAGACAACTTCGAAAAATTTAATCTTGTAAAACATACTGTTGACAATTTCATGGAGAGAGACTAGAGTTTGAATTCAAACCTCTACTAACTCTCTGTATTACTAGAGGTTTAGAAAACTTCTCCTCTCGCGTCCTATTAGAGGTTTTACTAAACTGCACTAATAAACTTTTATTAAAATAATTTGTAGTGATAATGATATAATATAACGTAGTTGAGATATAATAGTTGTGCATGTTTGAAAATTCATTAAGGATGAAAAAGGATCACGTAAATAGTAACTTATTTGCTTCCAAACATTTTACATCCAATGTAAAATTACATTTGAAATAGAGTACAGTCTCTTCTGCTTTCCCATAAACTGGGCAGAATATTTAAAATGAAATAACGCTTTA
Source organism: Phaseolus vulgaris (assembly GCF_051622355.1). NCBI lineage: Eukaryota > Viridiplantae > Streptophyta > Magnoliopsida > Fabales > Fabaceae > Phaseolus > Phaseolus vulgaris. The sequence goes on along the minus strand of NC_143507.1, from coordinate 14,182,167 downwards.
TTCAACTTTTGTTTTGACATTCAAGGCAAAATACTCATATGTGGAGGTAAATGTATTTCTTTTCATGTTATCAAAGAATTTAATGTCATACACTACTTTGTATCATTTTTTTCTATATTCTATGTATGTAATTTATGACTTCGCGCAGTTCCAATGTAGAGTCTATTCAGTTTTCTTTCATCTCCCTAACAATATATGAAATATTTTTTACAATATAATTAAATATATAAAGGCTATATAATATAAATATATTAATATTAATTGATTAATATATATATATATATATATTGAAATATTAGTATATTAATTAACTTAACTAATATATATTAATATTTATATTACATCCATTAATTTTTATTTTCTTAATTACAATTTCCCAAAATTATCATTATTAAACTAAATAAAGTGTATCTTACGTTATTGGAACTCAAAAGATCTACTCGAGATATCATATTCTTATATGGTGGTTGATGATTAAGGCCAATCACAAAATAAAAAGGTTTTATCTCCTACAATTTAACATTATGTTATACTTATAATGCTATTATTCATTTCAAATATAGTTCAGTTTAAATTTATATATTTTTATAACCAAGTTGATTTAATTTTGCCTTTCATATTTAAAATGTTGATAAGTGAGCTATGTATACTTGATTAAAATAAAATGCAGTTGAATAAAGATAATCATAATGTTTTAACAAATTATAAAGTTAGTATATTACTTAATTAGATGCCAGATGAATATTTTATAATTTTATATCATGTGCATTTAATTTTATATCATGGGCATTTGTGTGTATCGAAGAACTCTAATAAGAATTATGATGAGGTAAATAACAATCATTACTAAAAAATATAAAAACAATGATAAACGCAGTCATTCAAAAGGTGATATTTTTAAAATTAACTTAAATGCAACTATTTAATAGTTGCATTATTAAATAAAGCGCTTTATTTAAGAATACAGTTTTACCTAATAACTGCATTCTTAAATCAAATCACATTGTTTAAGAATGCAGTTTTACCTAATAGTCGCATTCTTAAAACATTTCTTATCCTAACTCTGAAGTGTGTCACTTACGCTGATACAAACTGACAGATAACTAAGGACACAACAAGCACTTCCCAAAAGGGTCAGTCATCTCAAGATACAAAGTCAGACCCCATCAAGCCTCGAGAAAGAATCAACAAAAGAAGAAGCTATAAACCCGAATATTAGAACTTCTTCCTTTTGGTCTTTTTAAACAAATAGAATATGTTTGTAAATAATTTAGGCTCACTTTAGGGGTCTAACTAGCAAATGTAGGCTATAATAAGGCGCCTTTAGCATAATAGGGGGTGCATGTATCATTTTAACTTGTTCTTAACCCTTTAGGAAGACAATTTGACCTAGTTTCTAGAATGACAAGCCTAGGGTGCGGGTTTGACTTAGTCAAACCCTAAGGCTGCCAATTTACTAGAGGCTACCCATTGTATTTTACAAGTTGAATTTGAATGAAGTAAAGAAACTCTGCACAAATTGTGTGAGCTCTTAGTGAGACTTATGTCTCCTTAGGTTTTAGGTCTTATCTTGAGTGGATTTGGGAAGCTCTCAAGTGGCGGCCAACACACTCATCTCAGAACACATCACACTCTAAATGGTGTGACATTTCTCACCCACCATCATAAGTTTTCTCATTCCATTTTCCTTCCATTTCTCCATTCCATTTATGTTTTTGTCTCTTAGTTTTCTTATTTGTTGCTCTTGGGTTTCACTCATAGTTATGAGTGTGGTGCATCATTTGGGGGGCCATGACCACCATTGATGTTTACCTTGTGCCCATTTCAATTCTGCAAATTGCATCTCATCCTCACTATATCTTGTTTTTCATCTTTGTCTCTATGAAGTAAACCTTCACACTTACTTAACCACTTGGTTAAGTTCATGTCCAGTGGGAATCTTCCTTAGGTCATCACCCTTAATACTTACAATCTCAATCTTAAGTAAAAGTGTCATCATAAATGAAAACATCTAAAAATCAACTCACATCATGTGGTATTTAGAGCTTTGGTTTTTGAGCTTATCTTGTTAGAGTTGATTGGAACTTTATTTTCTTGCATCTTTAATTCCTTGTCTTTACATTCAAGCACCTTTAATTTCTTGTCTTTACTTTCAAGCACTTTTAATTTTAGCCTTTACTTTCTTGCTTTTAGATTCGACATTTACCTTATTCAATAGCATTGTTTCTCTTTTTGAATGTCCTTTACCTTGCTTCTTTGCCTTGAGTAATATGTTCTTTAGTGTTCTAGGAGTCTTTATAATTTTTCCTCTACTTACTTGCTTTTAATTGTGAAAGTTTATAAGTAATTGGAAATTTGTTTTAGTAGAAGTAGATTTAAGTTCCAAACAAAAGACTTCAAGTGATCAATTAATTTGAATCCCAAACTTTTTGTGATAATTGGAGTTATATGAAAATATGCATGCTAAAAAAACTATGGACATTTCATTTCCATAATCCAAGAACAAGTATAAGAAAAAGAGAAGAGCAAGGGAATTTGCACAAAAAAAAAATTGTGTTCCAATCTTTCAAAGGGCAAAATCAAAATTTTGGGTTCATCTTGATTGGCAAATTGATTTCAACATTGTGGAATTTTTATCCTTTTGCTTTGACAAATTTCTAAAGAAAGTTTCATTGTTAAAAGTTTAGTAAGTATCTTAGAGTCTTTTTGTGTGCCTTTTTCTTGCTTGTCTTCCTTTACAAGTTTTGTCATAATCCCTTTTCTCAAAATTTGGTTTAGCTTTCTTGTTTTGAGCTTTTCTTGTCTGTCTCTTCAAATTTCTTAAATTTTGTTGTGGTTCTTTAAGATCAAGTGTTATTGGCTTTTTCCTCTTTCACTTGAGAATATTTTCAACACCAAGATAGACCTTTTTAAGAGGATAAAATTCTTTTTTAGTGCTTTGAGTGTTCTCCTCTTGATTTCTTTTCACCAAAAGTGATGCAAACTTGAGAGAGTATATTCTAACTTCTTTTTTCACTAATTGTTTGATTCCTTGTGCAAACATTATGGGTCATTTGTCTTTAGGTGAATCTTCAAAACCCCAATCACATCACAAAGCCCACCTTTTGGGAGAACTTGTGGAGGTCAAGAAGCGAATGGTCCACAAAGATGAGGAAATAAGCCAACTAGCGAAAAGATTGCAAAGACTAGAAGAAGCTCAACCAAGGAAAACTCAAGAAAGGAGATGGGAGCCGCCAAGAACAACTAGACATTTCATGCACTATGGGAGTCAAAGAACATGATTGGCGAGTGCACAATTTTGACAAACGGCACCATCAACACCAACAACAACCATAACATTCTTTTGATTTTGTAAAGTTACCTAGTTTTAGTGGGTCTAATGTCCCTTTGTATTTAGAATGGGAAGCTAAAGTTGAACATCTCTTTAATGTGTATAAGGTTAGGTTAGCTTCCTTAGTTTTTTAAACTATGTCATCCAATGGTGGCAACAAACTATAATGAACATGATTGGCTAGCTGTGGTCTCTTTGTATGATTTGAAAGCATGTATGCACACGTGGTTTATTCCTCCTCCTTATAGGAAGGAACTCTTGTTGAAGCTCCAATGGTTTGTAAATAATAAAATATGTTTGTAAATAATTTGGACTCACTTTAGGGGTCCAAATAACAAAGATAGGCTAGAATAAGGTGTCTTTAGTGTAATAGGGGGTGTAGGTATCATTTTAGCTTGTTCCTAGCCCTTTAGGAAGGCAATTTGACCTAGTTCCTAGAAGGACAAGCCTAGGGTGCGGGTTTGACTTAGTCAAACCCTACGGCTGCCCATTTTTTCCTTTTTCCCATCTTACCCCTCTTGTTTGTTTTCCAAGGCTCTTTCACCTATAAATAGGAGGTCTACCCATTGTATTTTACAAGTTGAATTTGAATGAAGTAAAGAAACTCTGCACAAATTGTGTGAGCTCTTAGTGAGGCTTATGTCTCCTTAGGTTTGAGGTCTTATCTTGAGTGGATTTGGGAAGCTCTCAAGTGGCGGCCAACACACTCATCTCAGAGCACATCACACTCCAAATGGTGTGACATTTCTCACCCACCATCATAAGTTTTCTCATTCCATTTTCCTTCCATTTCTCCATTCCATTTATGTTTTTGTCTCTTAGTTTTCTTATTTGTTGTTCTTGGGTTTCATTCATAATTATGAGTGTGGTGCATCATTTGGGGGGCCATGACCACCATTGATGTTTACCTTGTGTCCATTTCAATTCCGCAAATTGCATCTCATCCTCACTATATCTTGTTTTTGCATCTTTGTCTCTATGAAGTGAACCTTCACACTTACTTAACCACTTGGTTAAGTTCGTGTCCAGTGGGAATCTTTCTTAGGTCATCACCCTTAATACTTACAATCTCAATCTTAAGTAAAAGTGTCATCATAAATGAAAACATCTAAAAATCAACTCACATCATGTGGTATTTAGAGCTTTGGTTTTTGAGCTTATCTTGTTAGAGTTGATTGGAACTTTATTTTCTTGCATCTTTAATTCCTTGTCTTTACATTCAAGCACCTTTAATTTCTTGTCTTTACTTTCAAGCACTTTTAATTTTAGCCTTTACTTTCTTGCTTTTAGATTCGGCATTTACCTTATTCAATAGCATTATTTCTCTTTTTGAATGTCCTTTACCTTGCTTCTTTGCCTTGAGTAATATGTTCTTTAGTGTTCTAGGAGTCCTTTTACTTAACCACTTGGTTAAGTTCTGTCCAGTGGGAATCTTCCTTAGGTCCTCACCCTTAATTGTTAAAATCTCAATCTTAAGTAAAAGTGTCATCGTAAATGAAAACATCTAATAATCAACTCATATCATACGCTTTCATACTTTGCTTTCTTCTTGGCACTTTGTTTTCTCTCTGTTTCTGCTCTTGTGCTTCCTCTCTTCTCTTGCGAGCCTTTATTGTCTTCTTCGTGCCATTGTAAGTTCGTTTCAAGCTCTTTGTCCTTCACCATTGGTTTATTTTTTTTCGTTTCTCTTACTTGTTTGTTTTCTTGCATTGCTTGAAGGTCACCACTGTTTCATTGCCTGTTGTTTTGGGTTTTCACTATGTCGTATTTGCTCTGTCGCTACTACCGCCTCTGCTGCTACCACCATTGCTACCCGTCCCGCGCCACTCTTCACCACCACCGTTGCCTTCACGCACAAGGTTGGTGGTGCTTTAAATTTTTTGAATTTTTTTTAATGTTATTAATTTGTTTATTTTTTATTTTTTATAATTTGTATTTTTTAAAATTTATATTATTTTTGTTTTTAGGTTATAATAGAATTATTAAATTATTAGAGGATAGATAGATTTATATTATTTGATATTTATAATTAATTTAATGATTTTTAATTTTTATATTTAGTATTTATTATTAATTTTTTATTATGTTAGTTCTTAGTTTAGAAGAGAATTATCGTGTTGGTATTGAGTCCGAGGGTGTTCGACCCTTGGCAATTGATGGTATTGAATCTGGGGGTGTTCGACCCTCGGTAAACGTGAGATAGAATACTCATTAGCAAACACCTTAATGATGATTACAGAATATAATGGATCGAAATTGAATTAATTATGTTCGCATAAGTGATGAGTACAAAAGAGGAGTAGAAGAATTTATACAATTTGCACAACGTAATGCGAATAATAGTGGTCATGATGGAGCAAAGATTAGGTGTCCGTGCGTTAATTGTTTGAATGGAAGGATACTAGATGTTAAGAAAATCAGGGAGCACTTTCTATGTGATGTGTTTCTTCGATCTTATACAACTTGGACATGGCATGGTGAATTATTAAATTTACCACGTGTTTCCGTAACTGATGAATATGTGGGGTCCACCATGGATGATGCAGTACATGATGATGTAGATGATGATCGATTGGAGGACATGATTCGTGATGCGGGAGCTGAGTCTTTTGCAGAAGCGCATGGATAAGGAAGTATGTCAAGCGATGCAGATATTTCATTGTATCCTGGATCAACTAACTTCACACGGTTGTTGACGATGTTAAGATTGATGAATTTGAAGGCAATAAATGGATGAACTGATAAAAGCTTCACGAAATTGCTTCAGTTGTTAAAGAATATGTTCTCAGATGGAAATACTCTACCTAATCGTAATTATGAGGATAAAAAGATTCTTTGTCCAATGAGTATGAAGTATAAAAAGATACATATATATTATAATGATTATGATTGTATATTATACATGAAAGATTTTGAATTATTGTCAGAAGATCGTTAATGTGTTAACTAATCGGATTTTTTTCTTATATTTGTTAACCTAATAACGGTATAAAAGAACATTTTTTTTATATTGATTAAGAAGCTAAACTGATATAAAATAAATTGTCACATCATTTCATTCAAATAACTAATGTAAAATTACTATTTTACAAAATATCAGCAATAAAAAGTAATGGGGAAGGAAACAAAGTGGTATTTTCATGGATTATGAACTTCTAAATTTCTAAAACCTTATTATATTGTACAATCTCTTGTTTCTTTCATGTATATGGGAAGAAAAGTAGGTGGTTCATGTTGCAGTAAATAGAGTCAATCAATTAATGTAGATCTAATTTTGTTATTGTTATTGGCTGATGAGTTTTTGTTTTTTTTTATCAGCAATAATTGGCTGATGAGTTGGAGTTATCTTTTTTAGGGTATGCTTCCTTTTGTCCCCAAACAGAAATTATCTAAAGAGCCACAATAGGGAAAAAATTATGTAAATAAAACATCTTAAATTGTAATTTTAGTCTTCTTAATTTCTGGCATGATTTTAGCTGTCTACTTTTTTTATCATAAATTTGATCTCTAATTAAAAAATAATAATTTTTGTCCAATGATTTGTTGTTTCTTTTATTTGGTTTAATTAAATTCTACATTTAACCCATTTGCTATTCATTTAAGATACTATTAACAAATAATTTTTAGTTAATTAAAATATAAAAGCAAATAAGTAAACGTATGTAAAACTAAAAATTAACTAAAATTACGAATTTTCAAAAATCTAATATCAAAATGGTTGATAATAAATTAATATGTACTATTAACAAATAATTTTTAGTTAATTAAAATATAAAAGCAAATAAGTAAACGTATGTAAAACTAAAAATTAACTAAAATTACGAATTTTCAAAAATCTAATATCAAAATGGTTGATAACAAATTAATATGTATATAAAAGAAATAATAACTAATTAGGATTTACTTTGTTAGACTTTTAAAATCTATTCTGTTTAACCTGAAAGTAGTAAGTTGAATTGTTGGAAAGGTTGAACTTTCATGTTTTTAATATGATTTACTGTTAATACAATTAAATGAATAAAGTTAAATATATTATAGTATCTTTGTCAAACTTTTAACTTGTACAATCTAAATATAAGTAGTTTGTCTCTTCAACAAGGTTGCATTCCTTAAGAGAATAAGACTAACATGAGTTCATTCTACTTTGTAATGAATTGGAGATGCAAATGTACTGAATGCTACAGTGATATAACATCAACTCTTTTTCATCATTGCGAATGAGAAATGTGCGAAGGTTACAAGATGCATTGAAGAAAAAGAATCAAGTAATAGCATTGAATGAGGTAAACTCAATCAGATATTCAAACATGCATTATTTCTCGAAGTTAAAAAAGAATACATAGTGTAAAATAATTCTCACTCTATATACACAAAAACTCAATGAACAAATAAATAAAGAATAAAACATGTATAGTTTCCCCAGTAATTCAAGTAATCAAAGTAATCTTCTTCCTCAACACACACAACACTCTCAACATCAACCCTTTACTCAGTTGTTTGGACCTTGGTAGCTTCATCATCCCCTGCAGCCAACTCTGGTTTGATCTCCTCCAATTGCTGCAGAACTTGGTGTACTTCAGGCCTGGCAGAAGGAGATGGATCCACACAATGCAGTGCTAACTTCAACGTGTTAAGCAATTCATCCCCTATGGCTGGTGCATCCCTCATGAGTTCCAAATCAAACACTTCATTAGTCCACTCTTCCTTCACTATGGAGGCAACCCATTGGGGCAAGTCCATGCCATTGGTTGGCTCTCCAGGTGGCTTTCCAGTTAGGAGTTCCAACATGATGACACCAAGACTGTACACATCAGTCTTTGTGTTAGGCTTCTTGGTCTTTGAAAGCTCTGGTGCGTTGTATCCAAGGCTTCCTGCAGTGGCAATGATGTTGGTGTTGGCAGAAGTTGTCATCAGCCTTGAGAGACCAAAATCTGTTATGTGGGCTTCTGTTTGCTCATCCAATAGTATGTTGCTTGATGTGAGGTTCCCATGTACAATGTTCTCTTGGCTATGTAGGTAGCTCAAGCCCCTAGTGACTCCAATAACTATCTTCATCCTTGTTGGCCATTCAATAACAATTTCAGGCCCACGAGCTGCATTTGTTAGAATCAGATGTATCACATATCAGTATCAGAAGCAATGACACAACACATTCTAATCACTATTTAGTACATAGCATGCAGGAATAATTCATGTATATAGGCTTCAGAATCAATGATACAACACATTCTAATTACAGTCAAGTACTCACCATGAAGAATTGATGTATATCTTAAATATATCATATCAGCATCAGAAGAACACAACATTACAAGATATGGCCTACAGTATCAGAAGCAATGGCAGAACCAGTTTAAAGATTAAATATTAACCCATGAGATACTCTAAATACTGCTTATTACTTACCGTGAAGGAATGATGCTAGGCTTCCTTTTGTCATGTAATCAAAGACAAGAAGCTTCTCTCCTTTTGGTCCTAAATAGTAAGCTCTAAGTGCTAAGAGATTTGGGTGTCTGATTTTGCCAAGTGCAGCAACCTCAGTTTCAAACTCCTTCTGCCCTTTAGTAGTCTTTTCCCTCAACCTCTTCACAGCAACTTGGTTACCATCTTCCAGTGTTGCTTTGTATGCTGTTCCATATGCACTTTTTCCCATTATCTCCGCAGTTGCACACAAAAGATCATCAGCAGTAAACACAAAAGGCCCATCAAAGTGAACTAGTTTCCCGCCAGCTTCACCTCCTGATTCAACGTCACCACCAGCTGAAATACCTTTCTCAACACTTCTAGCAGATGCTGCAGCCTTAGCAGCTTTGCCACTCTTTCTGCTTGAAGCAGTTCTTCTCCTGATCAAACAACACAACAAAAAGCAGCAGAGTAATAACAGAATCAACAGAAGAACACCTGCTACTATGAGGATTATGTCCTTGGTGCTTAGTTTGCGGTGGTGAGGCTTAGAAAGAGCCTGTGGTGATTGAGCTGGAAGATTATGAGGAGAGGGTGAAGGGCAAGGTTTTGAGCTGATGTACCCACATAGTTCAAGATTTCCAACAAAAGAGCTAGCATTGAATCTTTTGGAAAGTAGAGATGGGACAGGACCAGATAGGTTGTTGTAAGAGACGTTGAATGAACTGAGATTTGCAAGTTTGGTAAGGGTATCTGGAATTCCTCCAACTAATCTGTTTTCAGAAAAATCAATTTGGCTAATGCTTGAGATGTTCCCTATTGTTGGTGGGATTTGGCCATCAAGCTTATTGTTCTTCAGGTTAAGCACAGAAAGGTTGTGCAACCTATCCAAAGAATCTGGAATATGGTTTGCAAGTTGATTGCTATTAAGGTTTAATGAAACTAGAGAAGAGAGGTTAGAGAAGCTAGCAGGAAGGCTGCCATTGATGGCATTGTTTGAAAGATCAAGAATTTGAAGCCTAGAAAGTGCACCTAGTTCACTTGGAATAGGCCCTACAATCAGGTTATGACTCAAAGAAACATTTTCAAGAAAAGCTAGCTTGCCTAGAGAAACTGGGATGATTCCAGAAATGAGATTGTGATCAAGGGTCAAAACTTGAAGCTGGGAAGCTTTCTTCTTTCCAGCACCACCCCAAGAATCTGGGATAGAGCCAGAGAGGTTGTTGTGTTGGAGGTCAAGAATGGTTAGAGAAGGAGACATAGTCAAACTGCTAGGAATGGATCCAGAAAGTGAGTTGAAGCTCAAATTGATCCTAAGTATCCTAGTAGATCTCGCTAAACTGGGAGGGATTTTACCGCTGAGGGAATTGTTGCTAACATCAAGAGACTGAAGCATTGGACAATTGCCAAGGGAAGGAGGGATAGAACCTGAAAGCTTGTTATTAAAGAGATAAACCCCTCTAAGGTTAGGAAGGAGGCCAAGTGACAAAGGAACTGGACCAGCAAGAGCATTGTCATGAAGACTGAGCTTCCTAAGAGACTGAAGTTGGCCAATTTTCTCAGAGATCCTGCCTCCTAACCCTCTCCAAGGAAGCTGAATTGCAATAACCTCACCATTCACACACTTGATTCCTGCCCACCCTGAACAGGCACCTAGACCACTATCATTCCAGCTCTTGAGAACCCCTTTGAAGTCAATTAGCTCATTCTTAATAGCCCTCAGGGCTTGAAAATCAGCTTGAGTGACAACCACCCCATCCCACAACTGCCCTGAAACAGGCGGAATGGCAGAAGCCAAAGCTTGCAAAAGAAACACAAAAAAGGCTAAGCAAATAAAACCACCACCCCCACCACCTTTGTGGCTCCTCCTCCAATGACCATATGCAAAAGAGAGGTTAGGCTGAAAAGGGTCTGTGTAGAAATCTTTGACATGACAACTGTTGTGTCCCATGAAAGTGGTAAGTGGGAACTTGGAACAAACAATGGCTAAGCAAAGAAAGTAAGACAGACACAAACAGGTTCCACTTCCACTCTCTCTTTAGCTCACAGCTCTCAGACAGACAGCTCAGATAATAGTAGTAGTAGTATAATACTAGTACAATGAGGAAGATCTAAATAACAAAAGAAAGTGGAGAGTGAAAAGAGAAGGAAGGACTACAGTTCTGAAAAAGGGATGTGAGTGAGGAAAGGTGTTGGTGGGGTTTAAGGTTGAAGGAAGATAAATGAAATGAGGTGGTGGTCGTGAGTAGAATGAGTCAAAGGTTGCAATTTTCTTAATCCTAACGGCTAGTTTTACTTCATAGTCTAAATTATCATAACTGCTGCTGCATAACGGGTTGGGTTGGGACATTAGAAGACCAAGCAGAGATGAGATATGATATGGGGTTTCCTCCTCCAACGGCTACATTGCATTGGATTTGGTTTTGGATGCATTATATTTTCACAGGGACCCATTCTTTCCCACGTTCTACTTCCTCAATGTGACTCCTCGTCATCAACATTATTATAGTCTAAGAAAATATGTCACAAAAGACAAAAACTTTTATTACCCAAACTACCCTTGCATAACTGACTGTTTGGGAGAATAATTCATTGTAAAATTCATTTCAAATTAAATTAATTTTGCAAAATTGATTTTGATGTTTGGAAGTTTATATTGCATTTTCCTTTATCTTTGAAAATTTGTGTATTGCTTTTTCATTTAATCTTTTGCTTACATTTTCATTTTAGATTCTATATTTAAAATATTCATTTACTCGTTTAATTTCTATAATAGTTTTTAGAATTTTATATTCTGTCCAACTACTTAAACACGTTTCATTTAAATATATATATATATATATATATATATATATATTCTTTAATCCCTAATCCTTGTTGTCCTCGTAATAAAGATTAAAAAAATTACTAAATTGATCTCTAAAAACCAAAAAAGTGTTAAAAAGTATATGCGTAAGAATTAAAATGTGGTGTTTTTAAGTATAGTTATTAAAGATAAATTATTTTATAACTAAGAATTAAACGTGTAATTAAACTTCTAAAATTCTTATATTTTAGTTTCTTAAAATATTTTTTATATTTTAATTCTTATGCGTCCATAAACAGTGGTTTTACATTTTTCGAAACCCAAAAAAAATATTAAAAAATATCCACACACAAAGTAGGCTTAGAATTTTTACGTATCGAAACAAAAGTGAAATATAAAAATGGAATGGTTAATTAAATAAAATTTTATTCAATAATATTGTTTCAACTCAAAATCAAGTTCGGAATCAATTCTTAACATAAAACTAATATCTTTCCAAATATTATATAAATTGGCATTTTAATGTAATTCTAACATTTTTTAAAATGTGAGTTACAAGACGTATGATGAAAAATGGAGAGGAGAGAAGAGAGGATCACCACTTTACAATATGACGACAAACTAACGAAAGAGAAGTGCAGACAAAATGAAAAGAGGATCAATAAGTCACAAATATATATATATATATATGATTTGAAGAGAAGAATGTAGGAGACTACCAAATAATCAATCACTCTAAATTATTTCATGTTTTTCTTTTCAATTAATTGATTATAAACCAGTTAACAAAAAATAAAAAATAAAAAAATTTAAATGATAAGTATTTTCGAACAGATTGAGACTCAGAGAACTATTGAAACCATTCTTTTGATTCTTTGGATGATTGGTTTGCACTTCAGTTCTTCTTCCTACAAGTCCCTTCCTTTCCTCTACTTGTTTCACTCCTCGGCCTTCACGAAATCCAGACTCGGATGGTACCTGCAGAATGCACTCCAACGCTCAAGTCAGATTTAGTATTTGGCACTGGTATTCTGAGTATAGTGTAATGGCATACCTGATTCTTAGAATCTATGTTATTTATATTATTTTAGTGGGTCTTACTGGATCGGATTAGGGAGTTGGATCACGTTTAAGAATATATTACCTAACTCTTAATATCTGATTAACCTGACTAACTCTGCTTAAGCGTAATTGTATTTGTGGTGTCGGACAGTCCATTGATAGGGACCGAGGCATGGTTTGGTCGGACGAACTCTACCAGTACAATAAGTTTAAAATATTTTAAAAATAATTTATGATAAGATAATTTTCATATTAAATGAATTAAACTTAAATATCTACCTGAAGATGCAGCTTGTTGAGGGCAAAAGTGAGAACTAAAGAAACTTTGTTTTTCTTCTTTTACTTTGTCATTATTTCTGGGGTCATAAAGAAGGTGTTTATCTAGGGCATCTTTCTGGCAATGGTGTATAATGTACTGTGAGTAGGGACATCAAAGTGACACAGATTGTGCACCTTATGCTTTCATAATTCAGAGATCTGTGGAATATAACACATTATTAGCTTGAAAAAGTGGAGCACAAAACAAAGAAGAGCTGTGAAATTTGTTACGTTGGGGCAAAAATATATTGGTGTGTCAGTGTCACATTCATTACGAGACTTTGCCCAATGACGCATTGTGTTTCAACGAATTGATTTTGTTATCTTTTGGAAACAGCATGGAGAAGAAGTGAACTAGAAGAAATTCAAAAATTAAGAGGATTAATTAAGGATTAAGGTATTGTGTTTAACTTTTTCAACAACAAACAAAATCTTGAAATGCAAAAGCTAATGATAATGCTTATAGCTTCAACGTTACACTACATTTATATTCATTGTTAAAAAAATCTAATTATTTTGAGGCATGTGTTAACTAATTTCCTAAGGACACTAAGGATGAATTTGCAATACATGTCATATTAAATTATTTCTATAATTACTTATATGTATAATTTATTCTTGTTATGCATCTTGGTTTTGGAAGGAATATATTCAAAGAATGGTGTTGAGAATCTCATTATTCAATTATTTTAAAAAGTCTTTTAAAGTATTTATGGTAGAATGAAATCCTCTACCGATAGACATCACTAATCTCTAAAAAAAAATAATCAAATAGAAACCAATTTTTAGATATCAAAATAATTAGTTACAATACTAACTAAATTAGAGACCATTTTTGAAACTATAAAAATAGTCAAATTGTTAAATACTAACTTTATAGTTAAATAGTTTCTAAATTGGTATCTAATTAGCTACCAAGGTTTTAACTACCAATATTTAGTTTCTAAATTTGGTAGCAAAAAAAACCTTGGTTGCTAATTAGATACCAATTTAGAAACCCTCTAATAATAATAGAAACTAATTTGGAAACCAAAAATTTATTTAATCCCTAAAATGGTCTCTAATTTACTCACTATAGCAACTAATTATTTTTTGTTTCTAAAATTGGTTTCTATTTGATGATTTTCTTGTAGTGAATATGATATCTAATTTACTCACTATAGCAACTAATTATTTTTTGTTTCTAAAATTGGTTTCTATTTTATTAATTTTCTTGTAGTGAATGTTGTGTTTGAATCCACTAATTAATTTATTGTTGGTAAAGATGAAAATGTGGGATGAAACAAGTTTGGATCCACGAATGTGCTGAGAGATGTGAATGTGAAGAGGGATAGGGATTTGCAGGATGCTACACTATTGACATCCTTCCTGAGGTGTGAAGAAAGCAAGAAAAGACACAAGCAGTGAGCCAAATACGTTTTAGACCTTGCTTTTGTTGTGTATGAGGAGTTAGTAATTTGAGATATTCCATGTAGTGAGTCTTCGTCTCACTCCCTCAAAACTCTCACAAGTTTTTTCATTTTTTCACCAATTCAAACACAATCTAAATGACAATATTGATGAAATTGCTGTGGCAATCTGAATTTAATTATTTGTGATTGTATTTTGAGAGATGACAATGAGAAATATTTGGAAAGTTATTGTTAACTTTATAGCCTGAAAGATAAAGATTATGAGAGCTATGTTCACAAGAGTTATCCATGGTAAAATGGTAATTCCATAATTTTTTTGGAAAGTGATTCTATGTTGATTGTTTAAGCCTTCAAAAAATTTGTTATGATTAGATTTGAAGGAAAAATAAAATTGAATGGTTGTTTAACTATTTATTAAAATTTATCTATATCTCATATATACAAAGAATATAATTTTAGGATTTTTTTTAAAGACTTGCACCCTAATAATATTATGCAATACTTCCTTGAAAAGTAAACTAATCTAAGCGTGTGTAGTATACATTTTTTCATTGTATGGCTATGCTTAATTATCAAATACCTATATATATATATCACTTTTTACTTTTAATTCTTATAGGTTTGTTTGCTAAAAACAAAAATAAGGAAAAACAATATTTTTTAATAAATAATCACTTGTTAACAATTTTTCTATATTTGGATAAATTTCTTTTAAGAAAATTGAAAAAAAGGGAAAACTTCTTTTTCTATAAGCAACTTTGAGTTATTTCTAAAATTAGTTGAAATAATTTTAATTAAAAATATTTTAAGATTATAAACAAGCACGTGTCAGTTATATTAATACATCACTTTTTTTACAATTATATATGTTTTATAAGCACAAATCAACAAATGTACCTAATATTATACATTCTACTTTTTATTTATTTATCTTAATCGTTTAAAAAATATTACACGATGTTTGTTTATGCATTACATTAATCTTTTCAATTATTTTATAAGATTATAAAGGTTAAATGTAAATAATGAAAAGAAATTGGAAAGAGGATTCAAATAATCAAAGAGAGGTACAATAAATAAATACTCCCTCATGGTAAAAAAAACTTTATTGGGTAAATAATTAATTGAGATAGGTAATATGAGAATTTTTTTCTAAGAATTTTATTAGATGTGGAGAAACATATAAAAAATAATTTAATTTAGGTTAAATTCTTTTACGTTTGATTTAACTCATTTTTGTAGAACTTTTAGATTAGCTTAAATTTTGGAGCTGTAACCTAGATTTCCTTTTTTTTCCCTTTTATAAAATAATTCCCACCTAATTTTAGATAAGATTGTAAAAATTAATTGTACCTTTATATTATTAATAAATTATAATTAATGCATTATTATGAAATAAAGGCAATAATTTATTATAAATAAAGATAATAAGATAAATTCTGAAAAATAGTTTTACATTTAATTAAAAATTACTATTAATGTGTAACATTATAAAATCTACTGCTTTTAAGTCAACTAGACATATCCTTAAGTGTATGTAATTAAATCAGAAGTTAAAACAAGCATAACAAGATTTCTAATATGTTAATGTATAGGTCCTATTATAGAATCATCTATTTTTGTGTGAAAATATCATACTATAATCATAAATATAAAAAGAAAGAGGGGGTGACTTAACCATTTAAATAAACATATAATTGTAATTAATACAGATATAAACACACATAGAAACAAACACATGTAGAAAAATAAATATTGAGACACAAATACACTCATTAAGACAAAATCTCTCATCCACAAATGTCTATTCACAAATGTCTAATAGAGTCGGCTAAATCAATGTCGAGTCGAGTCAGCTTGAGTTCAGGTCGAACTAAGTCAGTCTAGTAATAGATTGACTCGACATCGAGCCCATGTCGAACTAAGTCAATATAGGTCCTAGTCAAGCCGAGTCAGTTCGGGTCCAAGTTGAGTTGGTCTGGACCCATATCCAACCGAGTCAACCCAGGGTCATGTTGAGCCGATTGGACTCTGACCCATGTTGAGACGAGTGGGTCCAAACCCATATCAAGTTGATTGGACCCATGCCCATGTCAAGTCGAGTCGGTATGAGTCCATGTCGAGCCGAGTTGGCATGTGCCAATGTCGAGCAAGACCCAGATCCAAGTCGAACCGAGTCATTTTGGGCCTAAGTTGAGTCAACCCATACTCAAATTGAGTCGAGTCAACTCGGGAACATGTCGAGCTAAGTGGGCTCGGGCCAATGTTGAGCTGAGTTGATCTAGTACTAGGTTAAGTAAGCTTGGGTCTAGGTCGAGCTGAGTCGGCCAAAACCCAAGTAGAGCCAAGTCTGCTCAGGCTAGGTAAAGTCAGTCTTGACCCAGGCCAAATCGAATCGGTCTGGGCCAATATCGAGTCAAGTCGGCTCAGGCCCAAGTCGAGTTGAGTCGGCCCAGTATCAGGTTGAATGTAGTTGGCTCGGGTCTAGGTCAAGTCGAGTTAGCCCGAGTATAAGGTTAGTTGAGTAGGCCCGGATCCAAATTTAATCAAGTCGGTTGGGGTTCAAGTAGAGTCGACCTGAGCCTAGATCGAGCCAAGTTAATCTGTGTTCAAATCGAGATGAATTTTTAATCTAATTGATAAAGTAATTTTAATTTAGATTTAATCTATTTTAAATAAATTTAATCTAGTTAAAATGGATATAAATTTTAAATTCAATTCATTTATTGGAGTTTGAAAAATCTATAATTAATGACCATCCTAACATACGCACGCGTAAAAACACAAAAACACACATTAATCTCTCTCACACGCGTACGCATAGACATAGAAGAGATACACACGTGTAGAGACACTCATACACACATGAAAACACATAAGAAAAAATTCAATAATTTCAAGTGACATTTCATTTGTTAATATTTTAAAATTTTCATTTTGTTTTACTACCTGAGGATGAAGGATGGCTTTTGTAGGACGGATCCAACAAAACCATTTCCTGAAACCAAGCTGAGACTTCAAAGGGTAATGCATTTTTAAAAGCAATGTACAAGGAGTCCTTAGGGTTTGGTTCCAAAAGTACTTTGTACCAGGCTTAATGATGATCAAAGTAGTTACCGGTTGGAGGGAAATGGCCAGAGAAATATTTTGTTTTTGTTAATGGGTTTTGGTTCCAATCCTCTAAGGTGTGAGACAACCTTCGCTATTCGTAGTTTTGAATAACAGATTATAAATGGTTGTTGAATAATATTATTCACTGTGTGCAGTGTTAACAACACTTTTTCCATTGGGGGATGGATCCCTTTCACTAACTTAAAAAAAGAATAATATTTTTTACAAGATGAGAAATTACTTGATAAGGATCTTTTCTTCGACTTTTGGCTCAAGAACCATAATCGTGTCACACTGTTCTTTTATAATAAACTCAACAGGGGATTCCTTTGTAGTGTCGGGAAGTGTCATTAGAAATTCATGAGGAATTCAAGGGTTGAGGAAGTACTCTTAATGCTGAGGTATTTTTAGTAACAAGAGAATTAGAGGTACTAACACCCTTTTATACTACTTTTTTTTTGTTAAATGAAGGGGCAAAATCATCTATTCATTTGTTCATTCGTCCAAAGTTTAGGATTCTTTCTTAATCTATTAAGGAATTTTGGAGCAATACTATAATATTTTTTTGAATATTATCGGATACATAATTTAAACATTTCAAGAATGTCTGAAAAGCTAATTCTTTCTGTACCAGATCATTTATGACCTACACTCAACACTGCAAAGAAAATATCTGTTTTATCCTTATTTTTCTAGATATTTATATCCACAACACAAGTAAGACCGTTCTGGATATACAAATTCAGAACTGAGATGTGTCTTCCGGATATAACAATCCACAACACAATAATGTCTTCCATATGCTAAAATTCAGAATATTTTTTTCATTCCAAATGCGAAAATCTGGAAAAGATGAGAAGAGCAATTTGAAGATTAAAAATAAGTGGTGAATACATATCAAAATTGATCTGGTGCACGGAGAATTAGCCTCTATGAAATTGATATATTTTGTGTCCTAAAAAAGTTATTTTAGTTTGGGCTATATGTATCTTTTTTTGTTGACACCACTATTCCATTTTTTAATTAATTTTTAAAAAAGTCTTTGAATATTTTATATGTTTTTCTATTGATTATGAGAATATTAATGTATAATCAAGATACACACAACAGCAAAAATCCAAGCAGGGAATTAAAATGTTATTCGTGATATTTTGAAATTCTGTTATTTGGCCTTATTATTTGTACCGGTTTAGCTTATGTGGGGATTTTGTTTTCATTAAATCCTTCTTCATATTGTAAATATATAGTAAATGAATTTCTATAGGTGTTAAGCGTATCTGATAATAAATTCATTTTCTATCTCTTTAAACTTTTTAGCAGTTTTTAATATTTCTTCTCCGACACTTTGGTACTTAATTTCAGTTTTTATATATTTTTATTTGTTCTTCTTTATTTTTTATTATACTTAAAAAACTTTATTCTTCCATCTCACAAATATTCTTTATTTCATCTTTTTAGGAGGTTTATGAATTAAAAAAATATTTTTAGTTTCAATTCCTCCTTCAGATATATTTGTGTTAAAAAGTAGTTACTAGTATAATTTCTTTTGTTATATTTTTAGTTAATATAAAGTTATTTCGATATCATTTCCCTTTATTACATACTAAATACAAGTGCACATCTTGATGGAAAAAACGCATGCAGAAGCAACACACATAATCACAAATCAATCGCAAAAAATATTTAACGTGGTTCAGTCGCCAACTGCAACCTACATCCACACTGACAATTATTAGGTTTTCATTTTTTGTCCTGTTGCACCTCAATTGCAAGTACAATCATCTCTTTAAATAGAATTATAAAAGGGACACAATGATTAAGCCTACTCACTAAACATGGTGTCTAGTCAGCCCAACCTAATTGATCCTAGCTTCATACCTAACAATCTCCCACTTGAAGCCACGGAACAATGTTCATCTGCGCTTCAAACTGTGTACATGTACTTCTGTAATTTGTTGACGGAACTCAATGTTCCATCTCTAGTTACCACCGGCCTTCTTAATCATTTGAAGACTTTGTTAAAACTCCCCTGAGTTTCAACACGTCAGTCACTGACCCGTTCTCTGTTCCTACCGGCTCCCACTTACAGGAATTGCCAGATCCTGGAATAGCCTGAGAACAAATATACTCCATACTCTACAAGAAATTTTCTGGAGATGTTTCAACAGTTGGAATACTGGTTCTCCTAACCCACTGTCGTCTAGGAACCTCAGCTGAAGCACGACCTGTGCTCCCACTGTGATAAGTACCTCTGACTGGTCTACCTGAACCTTTCCATGGTTGTTCATCCTGAATTTGACTTGCGGTTCTGGGTTTCTCTCTTGTAAAGACAACCCTCTTCTGCCCACGAGATTCTATGAATCGGACTTTGTTTATCTTCTAAACTAGGATGGTCACTCCTTCAGACGGTAATCCGACCATATACAACGAACCTCTCTTTCTTCCGCGGGCCATGACAAGATTTCCCTTGACGACCTTCCACTGCTGATTTCCAAACTTCACTTCATGTCCTTGTTCGTCCAACTGCCTAACAGAAATCCCACTTTTCGTTAAGTTTGGAACAACTCTGACATCCTTCAAAGTCCAGAAATCGACTAGCGTCTTCAACACTATGTCATCCATGCCCGTAACATCAGGAGTTTTGTTGTCTGCTAGTCTTACCTTTCCGAAGTCCCCAATAATTAGATTCTGCAATGCTTCACTACTGTGGGTAGAATGAAATGAAGCACCAAAATCCATGACCTAGGAATCCACACTGCTATCCGCGCAACAGACTAAGAGGTCCTTGTCCGTGGAGTTTTCTGCAATGTTGACTTGTTTACCATTTGGATATTATTTCTGAAATGCCCCACCTCCTTGCAGTTCCAACATGTTACACTTGAGCAATCCTGAGTCGTTGACTGATTCCTTCTTTTGTTCTTTCTCCCACTATCTCTGATATTTTTCTTACCTCTGATGACATATAGCGATTCACTAGATAATTCCCCAAAACTCATTCTTCGGACATCCTCGCCAAGAATGAGATCACAAATCTTTTCAAAAGTGAATCCATCGGATTCTGCTGAACTGGTAACTGTTGTAACCGTTCCGGACCAACTGTCAGGCAAAGACAATAGCACTAGTAAAGCTTGAACTTCATCATCGAACTTAATTTCCACTGACATAAATGTGGCTAAGATCAAATATTGATGTGCTCAGAAACTGAACTGTCATAACTCTGTGCCGCAGCGAAAAACAACCACACCCCACACCTAACATCGCACCGTCACTGCTACACCAGGAGAAAAATGCAAGCGCCACCATGCGTCTTCCGTCACTTGCATCGCCCTACACCTCCGTGTTGTCTCGCTCACTGCAAACACCTACACCTGTTCGCTGCGAAACGCGATCCGACACTGCATGGTGCACTCCACTGCATTGCCTGCACACGACTCTACTGCGAGCAAGCCACTTGCACAACGTCACAAGCCACCACCGCTCCTGTTGCGACCCACACCACTGCACGTCGCACCGTCTACTGCGCACATCTGCCGCGAGTCGCAGTTCTGCCTGTTGCGAATCTTGGGCTGCAATGAAACCTTAGCTTTGGGCCGCCGCTACAGCCCCTACGAAACCCTAGCTTTAGGACGCTGCTACCGCCTTTGCAAAACCCTAACTTTGGACTATGAGGCGCAGACACGGATACGACCAGTATCTGACACGAATACGGACACAAAAATACAGCTAAATTTAAAAATATAAGACACGGGAAACGACTATATATAAATTAAAATATAGTAGTATATTTTGTTATAAGAAAAAAATCAAGAAAAACATTTATAAAAATGATTTAAAAATAATCCTAATAAATATAATTATAAAAAAAAATTATATATAAATTATTTGAAAATATTAAAAATTCAATTAAAAAAAGTTAAATTTAGAGTATACCTTCCTCTGTAACAATGGTAGGTATGCATTTAATGACAAATAATTTTTTTTAAGAATTTAGACATTGGAACGAAGGGATTCATTGGGAAGTGATTCATTGGACAATTGGACAGTGAAATTGATATTATTATATTAAAACTAAGAATAGTTACTTACCTAGGATAGTGAAATTGATATTATAATATTAAAACTAAGAATAGTTACTTCCACCAGGTTCTCTTTTTTCTTCTTCTTCCTTTTTCTTCGTACAATGCTCACCACTCTTACGCCTTCTTCTTGCGTTCAACAATGCTCTCTTACGCGTTCTAACTCATATTTATAGTGTATATTTGTCAAATTATAAATTCTTTTAAGGAAAAAGTATATTATTTGTTCCTAATTTCTTTTTTCTTTCTGACGTCCTTTTTGGCGTGTTCAAGGAGTGGACCGCGTCCTCTTCGGCGTGTCCAGAAAAAGGGTCGTATCTGGCCCATACAAATGCTTCTTACACCGCGTCGTGCATGCATCCGTCGCGTGTCCGCACCTGCGGCGTATCGGAAACGTGAACGACACCATTTTTGCTGTATCCGAGCTTCATAGGCTTTGTGATGTGATTCCACTAGTCATATAGAGAATGATTCTTGACATTCTTAGGAATCACCTTGAGTTGGACATTATAGAGGCACTTTTCTTAGAGTTGGATCATTATTCTAAGACAAGAACTCACAAAAAACTAGTACCAAATCCCAAGCTCATTTGGATGTTCCACATATTGTCAAATTGAACCAACAAAAAGAGGTAAAACTAAGAAGTACCGAACAGAATTGCATAAGAACACATTTCTACCGAACAAAATGAAATTAAAAGGTAAAGAACAGAACATAGGTGCTGGAAAACTAGAAAAGCCGAACCAAACAACAAGACAACAAGCTAGAACAAGGAATTAACAAAGGAGAAAGGAAGGAGAGAAGAAATGCTCATGAAGATGGAAGGATGATGGATGATCTCGCCACTAGAAGTGTGGAATGCTCCTAGATGAGAGTGCTGTCGCCACTTGAGGACTCCATGGATCCATCAAGATAAGACTAGAGAAGAAGGCTCAAAAGCTCTCCAATGATCACTCAAAATTTGAGTAGAGTTTTCTTAGATTAATTCCAATCTGAATTTTACAAAGAGAGCACCTCTATTTATAGCCTAAGGTGCTGAAAAGTAAGCTACACAAATTCAAAAAAACTCCCTCCTAAAAAGCTTCTAGAATTTGCGCCTGAAACAAAGCATGAGGAAGGTGTGATCCCTTCTCTCACTTTGGCACCTCCTTATTTACTCCTACACCTATCTACTAACACACCCCCCCTAAGACTCTTAACTAAAGACTAAAAGATGCTAAAACAAAAGAGGTTTCTAATGTTTCCTTCTAAGCACCTTCAACTAAAGAAATTACAAAAAGAGAAAATAAATGTCCTCTAGCTCCCAAAGCTTTGAACATGCTTCTTGTAATCCTTTGAGGTGGACTTTGACCTCCATGGGCGTCTTCTATTTGTGCCTCCACCTCGTCTTGATCTTGTTGATTGGCCTCCATGTCCTCTTGAGCTTGATCTCCATCACTTTGGGATGCTGCTGCAGGCGCACTTTTTTACGTCTCGAGTCGATTAATTTCTGTTGATTGGATATCTAATGTGTAAACGATCCAAGCTCTTATGCCACTTGATGGAAAAAAAATGCACGCGGAGGCAACACACATAATCACGAATCAACTGCAGAAAATAAACAACACAGGATTTAACGTGGTTTGGTCGCCAACTGCAACCTACATCCACACGGGCAACTATTAGGTTTTCATTTCTGTCCTGTTGCACCCTAATTACACGTACAATGATCTCTTTAAGGCAGTTTCTTCCTGCACCCTTAAATTTTTCTTTTCGTGCACTCTTCAACAGTAGTGATGCTTTTAACACTCAACTCATGGTAAAAAAGAAATTACTAACTTGAAATGTTTCCTACACATAACAAATAGGTTTCCGTTAGAATAATCTAAAAACAAAATAATTATATTGATACATTGTAGAAAACAGTATGTATAATATGATGAGAAATGTATTCATAGTATGGTTGCACACAACAAATGTTTTTCATTAAACCAAATTATATCTTGAAAATGGTGTATATTTAGAACAAATAGGTTTTTAGTTCTTGTAGATGAGAAATATGATGAAAAAAACAAAACAAAACAGATGTTTTTCATAAAACCAAATTGTATCTTGAAATGGGGCTTGCACAGAACATATAGGTTTTTAGTTCTTGTTGATGAGAAATATGATGAAAAAAGCATAATAGAACAAAACAAATGATTTTTATAAAACCAAAATGTATATTGAAATGGTTCCTACACAGAACAAATAGGTTCTTAAGATTAAAAATAAACATTTTAAACTATATTAGTAAACGCAATATGATGAGAAATCTATATACAAAAAACCCAAGAGAGTATTTTCCAATCATGGTGTAAAAACCAACTTACCAAGAACTCCTGATGAGTTTTTGGGGTTTTTGAGAGTTTTTGAGACTGACAGGATTGAGAAGTGTAGTGCAAAATCCATGGAGAAGAGCACAAATAAATAATTAAAAAAGGCTCCAAAATTCCTCAAATATCAAGAATCACATTTGAAATTCAAAAACCATTACCTTGTTTATGTAAGCTGGCTTTGTTATGAAAATTTTGCAATAGGCATACTACCCAAATTTAGGCTTGTGTGAGAGAAAAATGGAAACCTACTTTCCTCCATTCAGAGAAGGTTCAAGGTGGTGTGAGAGAAAAAAATGGAAACCCTGATCCTCCATTCATAGTACCTTTAGATTTTTTCCAATTGTCTTCCACTCATAAGTGAAAAGACTTTGCATTGGGTACGGTAAGGCCTAAGTAAAAAATCTGGAGTGATATGACATAACACATTAAAAAATCATAAGTCTATTTAATCAATGACCACATTGGAAATGATGACCCATTTACCTTCACGCAAACCTAACATGCACCAAATATAAATGAAACAAAATATCATCAACCTCAGAACAATCAAGTGAGATCTTATAAAGTAGTAAATCATCATTAATGTATCTAATTAATGATAATGCAAAAAGGTAAGCAAAATGAGCGGATCAAATAACAAAGATAGATGAAAAATAAATAAACTTTAAAACTGTAATACAAATTATTCATAAATGATATGAACAAATGGCCTTAAAAATTGGAATACCAAGTGATAAAAATGAAATGAAGAAATCAAAATATCAGAAAGCCACAAACTCATCAGAAATTGAATGAAAAAATGACGTTAAAATGATGGAATACCAAGTCATAAAGATCTGGTGAACAACAAACAATATCATATGCAAACCATATAAATCTCCAAAGAATAACATAGAAAAATGAACTTAAAAATTGTAATGCAAATGGTTCAGAAATGAGATGAACACACGGTGTTAAAAAACTAGAATACGAACTAATAGATAAAAATGAGATGAAGAAATCACAATTTCATATGGAAACAATATAAATCTCCAAAAAAATATCATAGAAAAATGGAGTTACAAATGCAAAAGAGAATAGCAAAAATAGCATTAACAAGCTTTAATAACATAGAAAAATGGACTTAAAATTTGGAATACCAAAGTGATAAAAATAAGATGAAGAAATGAAAATATCAGAAAGTCAGAATACAAACTTAATAGAAATGAGATGAACCAATGATGTTAAAATAATGGAATACCAAATCATAAATATCATATGAACAAATCATAATATCAGATGCAAACAATGCAAAAAATATAAATCTGTAAAGAATAACATAAAAGAAATTGACTTAAGAACTGTAATACAAACTCAACAGACATGAGATGAACACATGGCCTACGATGCAAAAAATATAAATCTGTAAAGAATAACATAAAAAGAAATTGACTTTAGAACTGTAATACAAACTCAACAGACATGAGATGAACACATGGCCTACTAACGTTAAAAATGATATAAATCACCACAAAATTACATAAAAAATGGAGTTACAAGTGCAAAAGAGAAGAGCAAAATTAGTGTTAACAAACTTTAATAACATAGAAAAATGGACTTCAAAAATGGAATACAAAGTGATAAAAATAAAAACATCAGAAAGTCGGACTACAAACTCAACAAAAGTGAGATGAACACATGGCCTTAAAAAAATGGAAAACAAACAATAAAAATTATACAAATCTCCACAAAATAACATAAAAAATGGAGTTACAAATGCAATGCAAAAAAATAAAGCAGGAATGACGTTAACAAACTTTAATAACATAGAAAAATATGGACTTAAAAACTGGAAGTGATAAAAATAAAAAACATTAGAAGGTCAGAATACAAACTCAATAGAAATGAGATGAACACATGACCTTAGAAAACTGGAAAACGAACTGATAAAAATGAGATGAAGAAATCACAATACAAATGAAAAAAATGGTATAAAAGATTACCTGGTCCATGGAGATGAAAAGAACAAAACCGAAATGAAATGAATGAATGACTCAATACAACATCCTATATATAGTGAAATACCATCGTCAATGTCATTTCAAATTTCAAAAGCACGTGTCAAGTGTGCATATGTCTAATGGTGTTATTGGAAAAAAGCAATTTTCAAATACACCATCTCCATAATTGTTGAAATTGTGAAAAGCGGTAAGAGTAGGGTAGGGTTCAGAGAGCTTTGTAGAGAGGAGAGGAGAGAAAAGTGAGGGTTTGAGAGAGGGAAAGCAGAGTGAGCATGAGAGAGAAAAATCACACCTTTAAAAAACAGTATGCGACTTGTTTTCAATGGTTCATGTAGTGTGTTTTGATTGGAGCACACTTTGCTATTATTGTATTAAACCATTTGATTTTTTTTTTTTTGCGAAATTTTCTGATGTTGGCACGTGACAAAAGTTCCTGTAAAATGGATTCTATTTGTATTATTTATAGATTTATAAATATCATCTATAACTTTTAAAATTTTAAAAAACTAAATAAAAAAAAACTAATGCAATGTATTTATTACACATTAATAGTATATATTATGTAATAATATATTAGATAAATAATAAGACCATCATGTTAATATTCTATTTTGTATAAAGATTATTATTACAACGATATGTAGTTCTTTCTCCAAATAGTGTTTTTTTTTTTTATTTGTCGCATTTAGTTTTCATCTTTTCCTTTATTAATTTTAGTATTAATTTTTTATCACTTATATTTTTCATTTTATTATACTATCCATTAAAACACAAAAAAAAAAATCATAATAAATATAATACAAATTACACATAATAGTTTTTTTTTAAATTATTAGAAAAACACCTAACATTTTATGAAAAAGTAAATCACACAATAGTTTAACTCTTCTAGCAATACACCCTAAGCTTCTTAGGGATTCAATTCCAATATATTACACTTTTGTAAATGAGTGATGTTCTTACAAGGACCAAGAACACTAGAATCAGGTTGACAAGATTAACTGTTATACAAATCTTCCAATCTTGGGCTGGACTCTCTCGGTTTCTTCTTGGGCTGGGTACTCTGGACTTCTCCTCACGTTGGGTGCTCTCGGCTTCTCCTCAAGGTAGGTGCTCTCGGCTTCTCTTTCGGCTAGGTGCTCTCGGCTTCTCCTTCAGCTAGGTGCTCTCGGCTTCTCCTTCACACAGATGGGGGGTGTACCTGCAAGTCGCTTTGATGCCAAAGTCAGAAATAGTTTAATGATCATCAGATAAAAATCACTCCTACCTACCTCTTATGTTGATCTCCTATTTATACAGTTTCCTTAATGGGCTTATGCTTTTACCTTTGGACTTTCTTTTTACACCGTTTTGTTATTTATGCACCCCCTAATGCAGGCTTTTAATTTAATTAGGCCTTATTACAATAATATTTATATTTTGTTTTATTCTTTTATGCATAACCTCTCGGTTATGTCTTGTATTTAGCTTTCGGCTTAACCTCTCGGTGTCTCTAGCATTCTTCAAACCGAAAGACATGACTTTATAACAATAATTTGCAGTATCTATGGTCAAAGTTGTTTTTGGGATATCCAGTTCATACATTTGTATTTGATTATGCCCTGAATAGGCATCAAGAAAGCTCATCATCTTTTGTCCAGATGCCCCATCCACCAATCGGTCTATGTTGGGTAGTGGTTATGTGTCTTTCGGGCAGGCTTTTTCAGGTCTGTATTGTCTGTGCACATTCTCCATTTTCCATTCGGTTTCTTAACAAGCACCACATTGGATAACCATGTCGTATACTGAGCCTCTCGAATGAAACCAGCTTGCATCAACTTTTCGGTTTCTTCAATTGCTGCCTTTCGTCTTTCTTCTCCCAACTTTCTTCGTTTTTGAGATACCGGTCTTGCTTCTCGGCAAACAGACAACTTGTGACAAATTACCTCCGGATCAATTCCAGGAATATCAAATGGTTTTCAAGTAAATAAATTTTTGTTCTTACATAACACCGTGATGAGTTTGTTCAACAATTCTTCAGGCAAACTTCCACCTATATAAGTACATTATTTCTCGTCCCGGCCCAATACCACTACTGTTGTCTCTTCTTTTGGTTCTAACCTCTCATCATTTAATCTGGGGTCCAAATCTACCATTGCCACCATTCTTTCAGTATCTTTATTTGTTTTCAAATTCATCTTCAAACCTGCTGCATAACACTCTCGAGCATCTTTTCGATTGACATAAATTGTTGCTATCTCCCCCTTCTCTGTTGGGAATTTCATGGCTAAGTGCGGTGTTGAGACTATTGCTCCCAACTTATTCAAAGAAGATCGTCCCAACAATACATTATATGATGTGGAAGCATCCACCACTAAGTACCTGATTTTGATCTTTTTAGTCTTACTGCCTCTTCCGAATGTTGTCATTAAATCAACATATCTTTTTGTGCTAACTCTTTCACCCGAGAAGCCAATGATTTGTTCTCAGAAAGGTACAATATCTTTTTCTCTCAAGTGCAACCTTTTGAAAGTATCCCAAAACAAAATATCAATTGAACTCCCCTGATCAACCAAGGTTTTCATGACGGCATACTCGGCTATTTCTACTGTTATCACCATAGGGTCATCATGATCACGATCAATTTCTTGAAAATCTTCATCTGTAAAAAACATTGGTGGCAAAGTTCTTCTTTTGAAAATATGATTAATGGTTCTAATACTTCTCCAATGTTGTTTTCTCGCTGACGAGGATTCTTTTCCAGAGAACCCACCTGAAATTGTGTTTATAAACCCCCTGATCGGCCTTCCCAAACTTCGCTCCCTACTTCGCCTTACTGACTGTGTGTTTTGATAAACTCTATCATTTCTTCCTTCTGGCCTTCCACCCCTTCTATCATCTCTCTTTTCTACTCTTTTATTTTCTCTTCTTTCAAATCTTTCCACCCTTCTCTCTCCTATCTCACCCCCTCTCAAACCTCTCTCCGGACTTAACCTCATTCTTGTATTTCCTCATCGAACAAAACGTTTCAACTGCCCTGCTTTAATTAATTCTTCTATTCTATCTTTCAACCCAATACATTCTTCTGTATGATGACCATGATTTTTATGATATTCACAATGTTTAGTGTGATCTGCTCTCTCCGGTGTTCTTGCTTTTCTTGGTGGCGGTATTATTTCTGCAGCCATAGTTTCCTGTAGAACTCTTGTTCTGTTTGTATTCAAAGGTGTGTATTGTTGGAATTTTTGACTTCTAAACTTTTCTTGGGCTCTTCTGACCATAGGTCCAATTTCTCTTTCCATCACCCTCTTCTCACCTCCATCAACCCTCACCTGGTTTCGGAACTCTCTTAGTTCTTCCATCTGCATAAATTTTGACGCTCGTTGCCTTAGTTCATCCAAATTAGTCGCGGGTTTTTTTTGTAAAGGCTGTCGGCAAATGGTCTCGGTTTTAATGTTGTTATCATATGATGCATGGTAACCTTTGGGCTGAGATTTCGAATACCCAAGGCGACCTTTCCAAAGTGTTCCATGAACATTCTTAACGACTCTCCCTTTTCTTGTCTTATGTTTACCAAGGCAATTGATGTTAAATGATGAGGGCGACTAGTTGCAAACTGAGCACCAAACTTTTCCACCAATGTATCGAAACAATCAACACTCAAAGGTGGGAGGCGCGTGAACCAACTCAATGATGCTCCTTTCAGCGTCGTAGGGAACACCATGCACATAACATCATTCCACGTATATAAGCTGATCTGAGTGGTGTATATTGCAATATGTTCATCAGGGTCTGTACTTCCATCATATTTGTCAATGGTCAAATTTTTCCAATTGTCAGGTAATGGAGTATAAACTATAACATCATAGAACGGATGCTTTCTGGAAGATGCTCCTGTAAAGCCCCCAGAGTTTTCAAGCAATCTTCTTTTGGTTTGGGAACTTTCATTGTGATGAATCCTTTTGTTCACATGTGCTCTAGGCTGAACAGTTTCAAAGGATGAATTTAAAATTGTTTCCTCTTGTAACTTTCTCCTCATATGTGCATTTTCGGCTCTCAACATACTTAATTCTTCTTCATTATTCTTCTTTAACATCTCAAATTCTTTTTGTAGTTGTACCAACATTGCCATTGACATGTTAATATTGTCTACCTGCTCTCCACCTTGTTCTTCTCTTTGATTCATCTTGTCTTCAACCTTTTTCAGCTACTTCTCGGCCCCACGGTGGGCGCCAAAATGTTCTTACAAGGACCAAGAACACTAGAATCAGGTTGACAAGATTAACTCTTATACAAATCTTCCAATCTTGGGCTGGACTCTCTCGGTTTCTTCTTGGGCTGGGTACTCTGGACTTCTCCTCACGTTGGGTGCTCTCGACTTCTCCTCAAGGTAGGTGCTCTCGGCTTCTCTTTCGGCTAGGTGCTATCGGTTTCTCCTTCAGCTAGGTGCTCTCGGCTTCTCCTTCACACAGATGGGGGGGTGTACCTGCAAGTCGCTCTGATGCCAAAGTCAGAAATAGTTTAATGATCATCAGATAAAAATCACTCCTACCTACCTCTTATGTTGATCTCCTATTTATACAGTTTTCTTAATGGGCTTATGCTTTTACCTTTGGACTTGCTTTCTACACCGTTTTGTTATTTACGCACCCCCTAATGCAGGCTTTTTATTTAATTAGGCCTTACTACAATAATATTTATATTTTGTTTTATTCTTTTATGTATAACCTCTCGGTTATGTCTTGTATTTAACTTTCGGCTTAACCTCTCGATTTTAGTCTACCAGTACAAGTGATAAGTCTTAAATTTAACTAAAGAATCAAGAATCACAAAATTGATACACTATGCCACTGCATTTATAATTATCTACTATATTGTTATTGATCACCTTAATTCATGAATTTCAATTAAGATTGTGGTTTATATTAAATATTTAATTTTCGATAAAGTAATTTTTTTATTAGCAGGGACAATCAAGTTAAAAAATTAAAGAAGAAAAATATGTAAAAAATTTGTTGTTAAATTAAAGAAAAAAATTTACCAGAAGTTATCTAAATTAAAAAAATTATTTTAGACCTATACATATGAACTATAAATAACACTTATCTTGATTGAAAACAACGAGTACTCATATTATTATAATTGAGTTTGAGCAATAGAAATATAAGAATAAATTATGTAAGAATGAGTTAAGGTTTACAATTCTGAAACTATTTATTAGAATTGAGCGATAAAATATATAAATCAAATGAAATAAACGTAAAAATAGTTGACAGTTACAAATAGAAATAGAGAGATGTTATGCTTTGTATTTGCCTTTGCTTATTATCCTCTTTGCTAGAGAGGAAGCAACACAATTTCGTTCTTTCGTTGCCTCAGGTTCACGGTCACGTCTTATTTTTCAAATTTTCGCTGCATTTTTTGAGTTGTTTACTTTCTTATACATTATTTTTTGGATTTGTAGCTAATAAAATAAAAATAATAATTTAAAGAATATATCGCATGTTCAATGATAAAAATTAAGCTAGTGTTAAAGTAAATGAAAAAAAGTAAAAAGGAAGAAAAATAGTAGAAGATAAAGAATTGAAATAATACCTGACAAACATTGAATTTGAGTTCATCTAACTCAAAGAGGCAGCACCGTATCATTTTTATATGGATCCAATATAATTTTTTAAACCCAACATTCCCCTTATCTTATTTATTTTAAAATAAAGTTATAGAGGAGTATTAGGTGTGTGTACTGGTAGGCACCGGACGAACGCACGTGGCCGACCGGCCTTATACACTAAATGGAAACGAACGCACGTGGCCGACCGGCCTTATACACAATAAATGTAAGGGCATTTATGTGACAAGCTAAGGTGGTTAAGATACACCTCCGAAGAATAAGGAATATGCGTTTAGAGAAGATATGTTCCCCAGGTATTCCGGAGCACGACTGACAAGACATATCCATAACCACCCTGAGCCCAAGGGATAGAAAGCCCATTAGGCAATCCTATAAATACTGTGCTCAAGCCAGAGAAAGGCACGTTTTCATTCACTTACGAAACTGCGCTTAGAATCTCATACTTACTTGAGCGTCGGAGTGCCTTCGCAGGTACCCTCCCCCGCCCGACCGAAGTTGATAGCACGAAGGGACGACCGACCAAAGGAGACAGCAAGAAAGGACAATCGACCAGAGGAGAAGAAGATCAACACGTCAGCAATTACACCACGTCAACCGACCGTGCCTGGGCCCCATCTCTCCACTCAGGTACAATTGGCGCCCACCGTGGGGCCGAGGCAAATCTTCAATTTTTGAAGCTATAATGGTTGCGACAAGAAACAACAACGACGCTATGGCAGAACAGATGACTATGATTCAAATCCTCCAAGCTCAGATGGAGGAACTGCGACAAAAGGGGATGGAAGACCATCGTCAACATGAAGAAGATAGACGCCTCCAAGAAGAAGATAGACGCCGCCAAGAAGAAGAAATCGCCTTATTAAGAGAGCAGAATGCACGACTCCAACAACAGGTCGATAATCCCGAACGAGAAGGCCAATCCCATATGGCCGACCGAACCGCCTCTCGCATACCTACACCTGCCAATACCAATCCTGCTTCCAGAGCTGAAACAGTCGAAAGAAAGTCAAGGAAAAGGGGTCATCCTTTTACAGACGAAATTATCACCACTCCACTTCCTGACAAATGGAGAGGCCTCGTCATTAAACTCTATGACGGCTCGACCGACCCGGACGAACACTTAAATGTCTACAAGACGCAAATGACTTTGTATACCACAGATAACAATGTGTGGTGTAAAGTATTTCCCACGTCGCTCCAGGGAGAACCTCTTACCTGGTTCACAGAGCTGCCTCCAAACTCCATTAACGATTTTGACACCCTAGCCGCAAAATTCTCCACTCAATATGCCACTAGCCGACCGCATCACATGTCCTCCATGTCTCTCCTAGCGGTACAACAAGAAAAAGGTGAATCTCTTAGAACCTTTCTAGATAGGTTCAACAAAGCATGCATGAACATCCGAGGGCTCAAACAAGAGGTTGCATTGCACCATTTGGTCTCGGCCATCCGACCGAGCCGTTTCACTGAAAGTCTCATCAAGAAACCACCTCAAGACATGGAGGACCTTCGAACTCGAGCAACCAAATTCATGCAAATCGAAGAACACATTGATTACCATCAACGGTTCAAAGCTGTCGGATTCGGAGCCCTTAAAGACCAAACCCAAAGTAAAGAAAGAGAAGTCGAAACCGAACGAACCGTCCGAACCACTCTGAGGTCCGACCGGAATAGGGGAGGCCGAATCCCCAGGTTTAACAGTTACACCCCTTTAACTGTGCCGAGGGGACGAGCCCTAGATGAAGCACTACAAACGGACCTAATCCCGACATTGAAGCAGTATCAAACACCACCGAATGCAGATACTGCTAAGCGTTGTCAATACCATCAGAATTTCGGTCACACGACCGAAGGATGTCAAGCTTTGAAGGATAAAATTGAAGAACTCATCCAAGCTGGCCATTTACGGCAGTTCGTCAAGAGGACAAGGAGTTCAAGATCCCCACCACGGAATACTGACCGTCCTTCCCGTGGTGTCGACCGGTCGTACCGTAACGATTACAAACGCCACACTGACCGTAGCCAAACTTCGCGAAAACGCAGCGAAAGCCCCGTTCGGCGTACACGCCCCCGTAGCACAAGTCCCGACCGAAACGCCCGACCTCGCCAACGAGTCCGCGAAGTCATCAACATGATTGCTGGACCCGTTAACTTGGGCGAACCGAACCACGAAACAAATTATATAGCTGGAGGATTTGCCGGTGGCGGGTGCTCAAATTCCGCCCGAAAGAAACATCTTCGTGACATCCAGTCCGCTCATGCTACCACGAGGAGGCGTCCACATATACCTCCGATTACTTTCACTGACGAAGACTATATAGCCATAGATCCAGCCCAGGACGACCCCATGGTCATCACTGTAGAAATTGACAAGTTCGCAATTGCCAAGACTTTGGTAGATCAGGGTAGCTCGGTCGACATACTGTATTGGGACATTTTCAAGAAAATGCGCATCCCAGAAGCACATATTCAGCCCTATAACGAACAAATTGTAGGGTTCTCAGGTGAACGGGTCGATACTAAGGGGTACATAGACTTGTACACAACCTTTGGTGAGGAAGACGGCCTCCATAAAACAATAAACGTACGATACCTCCTGGTTAACGCACAAACTTCCTACAACATCCTGCTCGGTCGTCCGTCCATTAACAGATTAAAAGCCATTGTGTCCACTCCACACTTAGCCATGAAATTCCCCTCGGCTAACAACGACATTGCAACCATCCATGTCGATCAAAAAACCGCTAGGGAATGCTATGTAGCAAGTTTGAAAAGTGAGCCAACTCGACGACTCTATACAACCAATACGGACGACCGAGTCCCGCAAAAACGAGGACGTTCCCCCACACGGCGTTCCGGACGACACATGTCCCGTCGTCAAATGATAGCCCTTGTTGACCTCGACCCTCGCATGGACGATCCCCGTATGGAAGCAGGAGAAGACTTGCATCCATTCCCGCTTCGCGATGATCGCCACACTACGCACATCGGTACTTCGCTGAAACCGGACGACCGAATGGACATCGGGACGACACTTGTTAAAAATTCCGATCTTTTCGCCTGGACGGCCGCTGATATGCCTGGCGTAGACCCACAGGTTATCACTCACCGATTATCACTGTATAGAGAAGCTAAACCAATAGCTCAAAAGAAAAGACATATAGGCGAGGAACGACGTCAAGCCGCACGTGAGGAAGCCGACAAATTGTTACAGGCTGGATTCATTCGGCAGGCCCATTACACCACATGGCTAGCCAACGTGGTTATGGTGAAGAAAGCGAACGGAAAATGGCGTATGTGTGTTGACTACACAGACCTCAATAAAGCTTTACTCAATTCATATCTCGTTCGGTTTCATAGGTATTTAACGAAATCAGAATTTATCGGATTTATATATACCTCGCTCGGCATCAGAATTATCTTATTACTTTAATGTAATCAGAATTATTTATGTCACGTTCTGCATCAGAATTATTTACTCAATCTGATGCCTCGTTCGGCATCTGAATTATTACCTCAACGTAATCAGAATTATTTATGCCACGTTCGGCATCCGAATTATTTACTCAATCTTATGCCTCGTTCGGCATCTGAATTATTACCTTAACGTAATCAGACTTTTTTATGCCACGTTCGGCATCAGAATTATTCACTTATTTATGCCACGTTCGGCATCAGAATTATTCACTTATTTATGCCTCGTTCGGCATCAGAATTATCTTATTACTAATGTAATCAGAATTATTTATGCCTCGTCCGGCATCAGAATTATCTTATTACTTTAATGTAATCAGAATTATTTATGTCACGTTCTGCATCAGAATTATTTACTCAATCTGATGCCTCGTTCGGCATCTGAATTATTACCTCAACGTAATCAGAATTATTTATGCCACGTTCGGCATCAGAATTATTTACTCAATCTTATGCCTCGTTCGGCATCAGAATTATATTATTACCTTAACGTAATCAGAATTATTATGCCACGTTCGGCATCCGAATTATTTACTCAATCTTATGCCTCGTTCGGCATCTGAATTATTACCTTAACGTAATCAGACTTTTTTATGCCACGTTCGGCATCAGAATTATTCACTTATTTATGCCACGTTCGGCATCAGAATTATTCACTTATTTATGCCTCGTTCGGCATCAGAATTATCTTATTACTAATGTAATCAGAATTATTTATGCCTCGTCCGGCATCAGAATTATCTTATTACTTTAATGTAATCAGAATTATTTATGTCACGTTCTGCATCAGAATTATTTACTCAATCTGATGCCTCGTTCGGCATCTGAATTATTACCTCAACGTAATCAGAATTATTTATGCCACGTTCGGCATCAGAATTATTTACTCAATCTTATGCCTCGTTCAGCATCAGAATTATATTATTACCTTAACGTAATCAGAATTATTATGCCACGTTCGGCATCCGAATTATTTACTCAATCTTATGCCTCGTTCGGCATCTGAATTATTACCTTAACGTAATCAGACTTTTTTATGCCACGTTCGGCATCAGAATTATTCACTTATTTATGCCTCGTTCGGCATCAGAATTATTCACTTATTTATGCCTCGTTCGGCATCAGAATTATATTATTACCTTAACGTAATCAGACTTTTTTATGC
The DNA here is from genome assembly GCF_051622355.1 of Phaseolus vulgaris. Classification (NCBI taxonomy): domain Eukaryota; kingdom Viridiplantae; phylum Streptophyta; class Magnoliopsida; order Fabales; family Fabaceae; genus Phaseolus; species Phaseolus vulgaris. The sequence goes on along the minus strand of NC_143507.1, from coordinate 14,146,041 downwards.
CTCGTTCGGCATCAGAATTATTCACTTATTTATGCCTCGTTCGGCATCAGAATTATTCACTTATTTATGCCTCGTTCGGCATCAGAATTATATTATTACCTCAACGTAATCATAATTATTATGCCACGTTCGGCATCCGAATTATTTACTCAATCTTATGCCTCGTTCGGCATCTGAATTATTACCTTAACGTAATCAGACTTTTTTATGCCACGTTCGGCATCAGAATTATTCACTTATTTATGCCTCGTTCGGCATCAGAATTATTCACTTATTTATGCCTCGTTCGGCATCAGAATTATATTATTACCTCAACGTAATCATAATTATTATGCCACGTTCGGCATCCGAATTATTTACTCAATCTTATGCCTCGTTCGGCATCTGAATTATTACCTTAACGTAATCAGACTTTTTTATGCCACGTTCGGCATCAGAATTATTCACTTATTTATGCCTCGTTCGGCATCAGAATTATTCACTTATTTATGCGTCGTTCGGCATCAGAATTATCTTATTACTAATGTAATCAGAATTATTTATGCCTCGTCCGGCATCAGAATTATCTTATTACTTTAATGTAATCAGAATTATTTATGCAAGTGTGCATTGCCCACATGTCGGGTCCAGCAATTTTCTATGCCACATTGTTCATTAACTCTTCAAAAGAGGCGTCAGGCTGTGGGCCAGGGGTCTCCCCCTCGGCCTCCTCATTTAAATTATCATCGGGGTTGATCGGCACCAGCTTTCCATCAACTATTATTTTTTCTGTCGTACTGGTCGTCCTCCAGGGATGCTCCATGCAGGCAGGCCGCTTGTCCGATGCCTAACCGAAAATATTCTTCGCTAATGCGAACGTCCCGTCATTCCGTTAAATTTAATGTCTGACAACTCGAAAGGCACAACAATTATTACGACTCTTCGGCTTTTATTCACCTCGAGCCTGGGGGGCAAGTGTACTGGTAGGCACCGGACGAACGCACGTGGCCGACCGGCCTTATACACTAAATGGAAACGAACGCACGTGGCCGACCGGCCTTATACACAATAAATGTAAGGGCATTTATGTGACAAGCTAAGGTGGTTAAGATACACCTCCGAAGAATAAGGAATATGCGTTTAGAGAAGATATGTTCCCCAGGTATTCCGGAGCACGACTGACAAGACATATCCATAACCACCCTGAGCCCAAGGGATAGAAAGCCCATTAGGCAATCCTATAAATACTGTGCTCAAGCCAGAGAAAGGCACGTTTTCATTCACTTACGAAACTGCGCTTAGAATCTCATACTTACTTGAGCGTCGGAGTGCCTTCGCAGGTACCCTCCCCCGCCCGACCGAAGTTGATAGCACGAAGGGACGACCGACCAAAGGAGACAGCAAGAAAGGACAATCGACCAGAGGAGAAGAAGATCAACACGTCAGCAATTACACCACGTCAACCGACCGTGCCTGGGCCCCATCTCTCCACTCAGGTACAATATTTTGAATGGAGATGGTGGTGGTATAGTGGATTGCTTTCGTAGTGGAGGAAAACTCTCACTCTTAGTTGAAATGTCAATGGATTCCAATATCTGGAAGCCTGCATGTATAGTTACGGATGCAAGAATCTAAAAGTTATTATCACAGTTTTGAAATATAGAAATTCGAAAACTGCATGTTTAGTTACGGATGCAAGAATCTAAAAGTTATTTTCACAGTTTTGAAATATAGAAATTCGACTGAACATATCCATAAATGAATTATAAGTTCTTAATATCTATATCTGAAAGCGTTTTTTGAATTCTGAATTTTCATATCCAGAAATTAGTTATCAAATTTTTATATCTGGAATGGTTTGATTAAGCTTACGAATATTAATATATGAAAAACAGACTTTCCTCATTAAAGATTTAGGATTTACATATATTATTGGGTGCATGTGAAAAATGGTATCTTGGAGGAAGAATCAGCCACTCAAAGAATGTACATAATTTATAATTTTTGGAGAAGAAAAAAAAAACAGATCTCCCACTCAACCCAATGCCTCAGTTTCTCAAAAAGGAAATTACCAAAATATAGAAACGTTTCAAATGTTTATGGAAAATAAAATTCTGCAAGAAAACAAACAATAACATAGCAAACAGAAATATTTAGAGGATTAACAATAAATTGTATAAATAAGATATAAAGCATGGAATATATATCAATCTCATCCAATATTATTATAGATAATTGTATATATTAAAAACAATTATAATTTTTTTAATTTTTTACAGTTATAGATAATAAAAGAAAAGAAGCTAATTAAGCCCAGGCTTGAAAATCTGATGAGACAGACACTCTGCAAGTTCTCTTTTTTGCCCCTTATATGCCTTTTGTTTCATTTGGGTAGTCAGCAATGGGTGGAGGTGATGCTATGAAAGCATCAAGTTTGCTGAGTTTGCTGAGAGATATCCAATTCGTATTCATTAGATCTGTTCCTGTCGGTTGACTCGAGAGCCTTCGTACGTCTCACGATACTTCCACGCCTGATTCTCTGTGTCTTTATTCGTGCCTTTCTCTCGATCAAACACCTGAAATCACAAAGACAAGGGGCGCCCTAGAAGTCGTTTGCACTCCGACGCTCAAGTCAACCTTAAGGCTAGGAAACACCAAAATTGTTAAGCGTAAAAGCTATGTGTAAATTGTGTGTGTGAAGCGGCGCAGATGAATAGTGTACCTTACTAGGTTTGTTACTACCCTTTATATAGTCCATGGTTTTCACTGTTTTCATTACCCAAAATAGGCTTTTTGAGGGTGGTCCCTAGCACCGCTATTACCCACTCTTAGGGCAACCTAGCGCGTAGGGCTCCCTAACTGGAGTGCGACCTCTGACGGGATGACCACCTGGGTGCCAACTCGTACACATGATCTCTGGGATCGTCCGTCCTGGGAGTGCCCTAGTCGCTCACGTGCCATGCATGCAACTCACCCCTAGGACGTGACCCTCTCAGGTCGTATCTTTCCCAATGGCTCTTTACTCGTGTTACGCCTGAACGCGTCATCCACACCACACGCATGGACTCTCGTGACCTAGGCTTCTCCCTAACTGATAACTGGTGTGTGGTCTGGGATCCACCTCTCGTGGCCCAGCTCTGCTATTCGAGTCACCGATGTTCGACCTCCACAATGTTGAGGACACATCATCACATCCTGGTGATCGATGTCTGACCACTCTTCAGTACCTTGGCGCACGTGCCTCGCGAGACGCTGACCCATGTCGCTCGTGGGCCCTACCTTACGCGGCCCCATTGTTACTAGTGGTCAAACGACGCCCGAGGAATGGTCGATACACAAGCCCCCCAGTCTCGAGCTGTAACTTGTTCAGCGAAGAGACTAAGTCCTCGCACGGGCGACCTGTGTTCCAACAGCGCCTCTAACGAACTCTTTGAACTTTAGGTAGCGCATAGGTAGCAGGGGTTTGCACACTAACCTACTGACCCCGCCGCTCAGAACCAAGAAAGGATTTATCTATAAATTGCACTGCTCAACCTTGGAGTTCTCACTCGAGAGGGCAATGTTCTCTGCGAACCTGCCCTTTCCTCTCCCGAGGCTTTTAACCCAAGGGAAAGCCTGTGACTGACCTCTTAAAAGAGGATTTCACCGATGAACCATTTCTCTCAACCCTAACGTTCTCACTCGAAGAGAAGGTGTCCTTTGCAAACCTACCTCCTCCGCACTCGAGGTCCTCTAACGCAAGGGAACGACTCGTATCTGACCTCGTCCTCGCTCAAACGCAAGGGAGGATTTCTCTGGTGAACCATACTTGTTCATTCTTGGTGTTCTCACTCGAGGGGGAGGTGTTCTCTACAAACCTACCTTCCCAACACTCGAGACTTCTAACCTAAGCGAACGGTTCACAATTAACCTCATCTTCGCTCAAAGGCGAGGATGATTTAACTGGTGAAATATTTTGTTCAACGTTGGCGTTCTCACTCGAGGGGGGAGGTGTTCTCTACGAACCTACCTTTCCCGCTCTCGAGACTTCTAACGCAAGGTGAACAGTTCGTAACTGACCTCATCTTCGCTCAAAGGCGACGAGGATTTAACTGGTGCACTATTTCGTTCAACCTTGGCGTTCTCACTCGAGGGGGGAGGTGTTCTCTACGAACCTACCTTTCCCGCTCTCGAGACTTCTAACGCAAGGTGAACAGTTCGTATCTGCATTGTACAAGAAATTCGAGAATATACTTCAATCGAAACTTACTGGGTGACCTCATTAAAAAAACCCTTGTAAGGGAAAAAAGAGCGTCCCCTAAGAACAATGTACAATGTTACCGTTCAACTGAAATAAAACTTGAGGTTGGTCGCATTCCATGTACGAGGAATCGCACCTCCCTCCAGGGTCTCAAGCTTGTATGCTCCATTTCCAAGGGCCTCTGTCACTCTAAAAGGACCAGACCACTTGGAGGATAGCTTGTTCTATAATCGATATGGGTGGCCTTCCACATCACCAGGTCGGAGACCTGGAACTGGCGAGGTTTCAGCCTCGAGCTTCACCCTTCTCTTCAACGCCTCAGTTGCTGGTTCGAGTCGCCTCTCACGGGCGACTATCTCTAGTGTGGCGACCCCTTCTTTACTTGGTGCCCTAGTGGTAACCATGAACACCCCTCTCTTCGTCTTGAGGTTGTTCTCATAACACCTCTTAGCCTCCTTTTGATCTGACTTGATGGTAATCACCTTTCCCCCCAAGTCAGGCAACTTCATCTTCATGTGCCTCGTCGATGATACTGCCCTCAGCCTGTTCAGCGTAGGTCTACCTAGCAGTACGTTATAAGCGGAGGGGGCGTTGACGACGAGGTACCTGATGTTCTCTGTACGGGATGCGGTACCGTCTGTGAAGGTGGTCCTTAGCTCCAAGTGCCCACACACCTCCACCTGGTCTCCCGCGAAACCGTACAGGCAGCCAGTATAAGGCCTTAGCAGGTCGGGGGACAACTGCAGCTTGTTGAAAGTTGTCCAGAACATCACGTCTGTCGAGCTTCCTTGATCCACCAGTACAAGGTGTTCCTTTCTCCCAGCGGTTACTACTGAGATCACCACCGGGTCGTTGTCGTGTGGGACGACGTCTCGGAGGTCGGTCTTGGTGAAGACGTGGTCAACGTCAAGGGCGTCATCTGCCTCTTGCGCTTCTACCGACATCACTGCTCGTACATATCTCTTTCGCTGAGAAGCGGTGCACCCTTCTCTTGAAAAACCTCCCGAAATGGTGTGGACTTCATCATGCACGGGGATTTCATGCCCTTAGTCGCCCCCTGTCACCGCCACATTCGCAGCAGCTTGTGTTTCCTGCAAGTAATTCCTCAAGAAGCTTACCAACTCGTTTAGCTGGTGACCCAGTGCCAAACAGTTGCGTATGGGGTGGCCAAACACTTGGTGGAACTCACACCAGGCGTTCTTGTTGGGTCCGAGCTTCTTGTTGGTCTTGGCGGGTAACTTCAGTCTCTCTACTATGTTGGGGATAGCGATGAGGCCCTTTAATTCTACTATAAAGTCGTGCCTTGGTGGCACATTTTCTCTTGCATGCCCCCTGGTTTGGAGCTTCCTGGATTGGTAGGGCTACTGCTTCGCCGGGGTCTTCTTCTCTATCGTTGCCTCATGTACCCCTAGGGTTTGAGGTCGACCTGATGCATGTGGACGCGTGGGAACAATGCATGTGCGCTTCTCATGGACTTCTCCCTCCGCAGCAATGTGAGCCACCGCTCAACGCCTTATCTTGTCGAAAGTTTTAGGACGGTTCCTGATGAGTGATTCGCTGAAGGGCCTCGGCACGATGCCCTTTCTAAACGCGCGCACTATCATCATTTCGTCCTTGATGTTTAGCCTCTCCACCTGTGCTCCAAAGCGGTTGAGGAATTCTTTCAGGGACTCTCCCTGATATTGTCTTACGTCAAAAAGATCGTAAGAGACAGGTGAGGGAGACCAATTCGCGATGTACTGCTCTTTGAACAGCTTAGTGAGTTGTGATGAACCAATCCATCGTTGTTCCCACCAATGTGCTCATGAACAGCTTGCATCGCACTGCGTCAGAAACCCCAACCAACATCATCTGTGTGTGGAAGGCCGTGAGGTGAGCCTCCGGGTCCTCTACACCCGTGAAGGTGGCTTTGGGCCCCAAAAACGTGGTTGGTATCACGGCATCCATGATTGCTTGCGAGAATGGAATCAAGAATTCCCTAGGTGGCGTCGCAAGTTCTTGATCTTCCACCTCACTTTCCCCTGCCTGATTGCGCAAGTCCTTGCGCAACTCCTCGTTGGCTCTCTGCAATTCTTCGTTTCTCAACAACGACGCAACCAGATCAATCTGGATGCGTTCTTGATCCGCTCTTAACGTAAGCACTTCTTCTTGGAGGGCCTGCATCGTTTCCATAATCTGTTGCAGGGTGAGGCTTTCGCCCTCGTTTGGTGCAACAGATCCTTGCCTCGTATTCCTCATCTTTCTTGATCTTTTCTGTTCTTGCTGGTGGGACAGTGTTTTAGATCGTGCCCCATGGTGGGCGTCAAATGTTCTTGCTGGTTAACTCAAGGGCCTTCGTACGTCTCACGATACTTCCACACCCGATTCTCTGTGCCTTCGTTCGTGCCTTTCTCTCGATCAAACACCTGAAATCACAAAGACAAGGGGCGCCCCTAGAGGCCGTTTGCACTCCGACGCTCAAGTCAATCTTAGGGTTAGGAAACACCAAAACTGTTAAGCGTAAAAGTTCTGTGTAAACTGTGTGTGTGAAGCGGCACAAATGAATAGCGTACCTTACTAGGTTTGTTACTACCCTTTATAGTCCAGGGTTTCCACTGTTTCCATTACCCAAAATAGACTTTCTGAGGGTGGGCCTTAACCCCGCTTAACTGGAGTGCGACCTCTGACGGGACGACCACCTGGGTGCCAACTCGTACACCTGATCTCTGGGATCACCCGTCCTGGGAGCGCCCTAGTCGTTCACATGCCATGCATGCAACTCACCCCTGGGACGTGACCCTCTCAGGTCGTATCTTTCCCAGTGACTCTTTACTCGTGTTACGCCTGAACGCGTCATCCACACCACACGCATGGACTCTCGTGACCTAGGTTTCTCCCTAACTGATTATCTGGTGTGTGGTCTAGGATCTACCTCTCGTGGCCCAACTATTGTTCGAGTCACCGACGTCCGACCTCTACAATGCCAAGGACACATCAGCACATCCTAGTGATCGATGTCTGACCACTCTTCGGTACCTTGGCGCACGTGCCTCACGAGACGCTGACCCATGCCACTCGTGGACCCCACCTTACGCAGTCCCATCGTTACTAGTGGTGGTCGGTACAAGATCTTATAATTACAAAGCATAAAATAGAAAAAAAATTGAGAAGTATTTGAGATTAAGTAAATCGTGTTCTCTATTTTTTTAAAATTCAAAATTTCAATTTAAAATAAAAATTTAATTGTTAAAAAGTAAATGTCAATGTTATATTTTAATACAGTAAAGGATAAAATTGAAAAACGAAAAATAGAAAAAAATGAGATACCCTCTTTGTATATTGTAATAGATAAGTAAATTTCTCTTTAAAATAATAATTCTTCATTTATTTTAAAGAAAAAAAAATCCTGATAGATTTAAATAAATGATTATTTTAAAAATTATTTATTAAAAAACACTTATTTTAAATTTAAACGGTCCATTGTTTAACTCGCTTCAATAATTACCAATGTGACATTGCCATCCGAAAAGTTAAGTAACCCGTTTCAATAATTATTTTAGCACATAACTAACTGAGAAGACTTAAATCTCTTCAATCGAATTTGAAATGGTAGCTCAAAATATTCGTATTAATATTAATAGAAATTATTTATTATACAAATCAACAAAATCCAACCTTGCTCCTGCCCAAATTAACTATATATATATATATATTGAGGTTTAAAGGAGAAATATATGATAAAAATGAAAAATATGATCACCAGAACTCAAATAAAACCCTCATCCCACTTCCAGAAAACATCTAAAGTTAAAACCAGAAATCTTATGAAAATGTAATAAACTGAAATATGCATCACATAAACTGAACTATTCACAAATAAACTTGAAAACATCATGTTACCTTTATATCTAACACTGCTTATGCATCTTCACACATAAATCACAAGAAATAACCTTGTAGCAGTTGTTACTAAGGGCTCTATGCAAGGAGTGCTATGATGAAATAATCAACAGATCCACCGCAAACGAACATGAAGTATTCAGATTATGAGGTTGTTGACAATATATTATAAACACTGAAAGATTTGATAACTGGAACCACATTAATCGAACAACATAATTCTGAAAAACAATAGAAGTCATATCATTCAAACATATAAGAAATTTAACACTGTTCTAAAGATTATACCTGACATCGATTCTGTTTCACACCAGATATGATGATATCTAGGCAGCAGCAATACATCACTATTAATTTCCATGGAATCAAACACAAAAAAAGGAAACAAAATGAGTTAATACATTGGGAATACGAAAAATCGTAGATCCCTCAACGAGATCTTCAAATTCAAACAATAAGCAGAGCCACTGAAATCTTACAAACATATACTTGCTAAACCAATACACAATACGGTTATTGATCATACCGTTAAGGTTGTTGATCCCAGATTTCCAGAAATCAAACAAATCACAGAATGAAATTGTTAAAATTGACAGATCTCGATGGATCAACAAATCACGTATATAAAAAAAATAAAAAAACAACAAAGATCCATACATATACCATGATAATTCTCATTATTCACTCTATGTATAATATAATCTGTACATACGGATAAAGGAATTTAAACAAAAAACAAAAGAGAAACTACATTTCCACTTTCATTCCGCTTAGAGGCACCAAAAGTCGACGGATTGGGGAGAGAGTATCAGATCTGAGGATTCAGATAAAAGAGAAACTACATTTCCACATTCTTGTCGCTTCAAGGCACTGAAAATCAACGGATCGGGAGAGTGTCAGATCTGAGGATTCCTTGCTTAGACTCGCGCAGCCACGTTTGGAACAGCAGCGACGGCAGCGGCGGCGGGGCCGCGGAGGAAGGAGAGGAAACCGGTGGTCTGAGAGGCATCCTGCTCGTCGAGGAAAAGATCCTCAGGCACGCGGAATGCACCGTGAAGGCAAACGGCGGCGACGCCGAGCATGAGAGCGGAAATGAGGACGGAGCCGACGCTAGTGAGGAAGACGACGAAGACGGTGAGCGCGGAGAGGATAGCTAGGGTTTCGAAATCGGAGAAGGTTCGGCCAAGGATGACGAGAGGCTGGTCGGAGGGGCGGAAGAGGTAGAGGAAGGTCCAGGAGACGAGGAGGCCGGCGAGGAGGACAAGGGAGAAGGGATTGGTGAGGAGCGAGATCGCAAGGATCAACGAAACGACGGCGTAGTAGTTGACGCGGAAGTAGGAGAAGTTCTTGCGCACGCGGAGCGTGGCTTCAGAGAATGATTCCGGTTTTGAGAAGGCGGAGCGGTCCGCGAGCTCCGTCCAGGGGCGCCGCTGGTCGAGGCCGTGGCGAAGGGAGGCGGAGAGGTTGTTGATGAAGGCGCGGAAGGCGGGGTTGTTGGCAGGAGCCTCGGACATCACCGCGCCGGGACCTCCTGCGGCGGCGGGTTGGGCGTTGGAAATTGGTAGGACGGGAGGCGCTGTGGAAGACATGGTTCTGGAGAGAGAAAGGGGTAGGATTGGTTTTAGCTTTAGAGAGAGAAAATATGAAAGGAAGAATGGGAGGAGTTTTGAATTTATATTTATTAGTTTTGTTTGGTTGCTTAGTGGTGAAGGTTACGAACGCATCACCGACGAAAAACGCAGTTGCGTTTGGGGTCCTTCGTCGTCACTCACACGTCGTTTGCCTAACGCGTTTGTGGAAAGAGGCACAATATATAGTTTGGAGAGTGGGAATTACCGAAAGATTTTCTTTTGATTAGGTCAATGTCTCACAAATTATGTGGTTTTCTTTCACCCTGCCATTCGATAGATGCGGTTACTTAAAATACTATTCTGAATACTTCTTTTCCTTAATTAAGTTTTTAAATATTTCATTTAGTTTACTTATTTTCAATTTGTATAATAATATAGATTAAGTATTCCTTTTAATAATTTTTAATTTTTTCAGTAAGATACAGCAATTTTACCTTTCAATAAATATAGTTATGCCTAACAGAGCAAGTATGTTTGTTTTTATTCTTTTTAGCATAAACGAGTATGAAATTTATGTTGCCTAACAGAGCAAGTTATGCTTAACCGAGTAAGGAGTATTTACTTCATTATTTTCTCTTTTTTTACATTTTTTATTTTCTATTAATTTGGTAAATGCTGTCACAAATTCTCCTTAATTTTTCATTAAATATTCATCATTTGTTTAAAACTTGTTTCCAATAGTTCGGTAATATTTCGGAAAGTGTCCATAAGAGCTTTTCATAAGTGTTTTTATTGGAACCAAGACAATGATTTGAATTACTTTTTCAGTCGGTCGATCTCGGTCTCTACCTCACTCTTCTCGGTTGAATTCTCCTACTCGCTTTTTCACGCCTCCTTCTTGTTAACTTCAAGTTCGGGTGATACTTACAGAAGGCATTGCGACGCGTGAGAATTCGGTACTCGACACTCGGTGCTATTAGTACTGGATGATGACGTACCTGATTCTTTGAATCTATTTATATGATTACCATGGACCCTTTGTTATTGGGCCAGATTAGGGAGTTGGGTCATGCATAGGAGTACATTAGCTAGTGCTTGATTGTTGATTAGTCTCGTTAATCCTATTTAGGTGTAGTGGTTTTGGTCATGTCGGTCGATTTAGACCGGGTGCCGAGTTAGGGTCTCGGTCGTATGGGTCATACCAGTACACTTGCCCCCAGGCTCGAGAGTGGTTAATTCGAAGAGTCTTTATCCGAGATCTTTGTGATAGTTGAGCTTCCCGAGGTGAGACATGACATTGGTAACACCAAACGTGTGACATGACCTGTAATGATGACTTAGGTTTTTTGGCGCCATTCGTCATGGACCGTTGGATCAAGGGAGATCCAATGGTTGGGACGAGAATGACGCTTTGTCTCCCTTCCCTTTCAAAGGTTATAAATAGTGGTCCCCTACAGTTCTGAGTTAATGTTTTACTTACTCCGACATCCGAAACTCACTCATCCTAGCACGTTGCTTTCCTTACTCTCTGAGAGGTTAGCCATGTCTTCGTCTTCTTCCTCGTCTTCTTCTCCTTCCTCATCTTCTTCTGGCTCCTCTACAACCGAGCCTTTATCGGTCGGGGCAATTCAGACGTTGCCTCTGTGGAGGTTTTTGTAGGCGTTGTCAACCGGTCAGATCCCATTGAGGAGTCGTCCCATCTTTCGGGGCTTGACTGGGTAGACCCTAAGGTGACCCAATTTGCTTATGTATATCTGGATGGGTATATTAGTGTGGGGGTGTTCGACCGAGCTTGTTATCAATTTTATGTCAAGATCCTCGTAAAAGGACCAGAGTCCTCGGTCGATGAATTGTTGATTGTTATCAGTTATGATGGTGTGGGGAACTCCAAACCGACATACAATGCTTCTGCACACGAAACTTTGGACATTCTTGGCCAAGATGGAGGCGAGGGGCTCGACATCGATCCATTTGGTGAAATAATCCACCCCGACCAAGGGAAATTTTGTTTGTTCTTTGCCCAGGCTGAAGGGATTGATGATGTCCATTCCCCAAATGGCGAATGACATGGAGACACCATGTTGTGGAACGAATCGGGTTTGAAATGAGACAGGGGGTCGTATTCCTGACACTTAGTGCATTTCTTCACGTATTTTGCACAATCACTCTGGACGGTCGGCCAGAAGTACTCAACCCTGAGGACCTTGGCTGCCATCGTTCGTGCACCCGAGTGGTTCCCACATGCCCCCTCATGTATTTCTCCGAGGACATACTTTGCTTGCTCCTTCGTGATGCAGTTCAGTAACGCCCTGGAGTACCCTCTTTTGTAGAGGTCATGTCCGATCATGGTATACTCGGCTCACTGTTGCCTCATCGTCTTTTCTTCCTCTGGCTTGCATATGCCGAGCTCCAGGTACTGAATGATCGGAGTCATCCAAGTGTCGGCCTCAGTTATGGCCAGGCATTCAACCTCTCCTACGCTAGGATTTTTAGATAAATATGTACCACAAATATGTGGTGGCTCTTCTTTTTAGTTGTAGCGAGTCGAGACAAGGCATCGACCCTTGTGTTGTCCTTCCTACGGATGTGTTCCAGTGTTACCCTTTGGAAACGGGCGATGAGGTTGGAGACCGTGTGGTAGTATCTTTGCAACAACGACTCTTTCGCTTCGAGCTCCCCCTTTATCTGGCCGACCACCAACTGGGAGTCTTTTTGCATGTCACTTCGCAAGTTTCGATGTCGTATGCTAAGTATAAGACATCTAGGATGGCCTTGTACTCTGTTTGGTTGTTGGTGGCTTTAAACTCAAATCTAAGTGCCTGCTCGAGAATGTGGTTGCTCGGACCCTTGAGGACGACACCAACTCCACATGCCATTTTGTTAGAAGATCCATCGTCATACACTGTCCATGCGGCTGAAAGTTCCTGTTGAGGGGTTAGCTCAATCGAGAAGTCAGCTAAGCATCGGGATTTGATTGCACCCCTTGGCTCATAGTGGATATCGAACTCCGAGACCTCCACTAACCACCTTATCATGCGCCTTACAAGATCTGGCTTAAATAAAATTTTAAAGATTGGGTAGTCGGTTTTTACCGTCATGGTATGATAATGGGAAATAAGGTCTCATCCGTCTGGCCGTCAAGACTAAGGCAAATTCTACCTTTTCTATCATCTGATACCTCGTCTTGGCAGCTTGGAGTGTTCGACTGACGAAGTAAACAGGGCGCTCTTCCTTCCCACCTCTTGCATGAGGATTGCACTTACCGCCTCCTTTGAGACTGATAGGTAGATAATTATCGGTTGGTCGGGTCTCGGTTTCTGAATCACTGCCAACGAGGATAAGAACATTTTTAGTTGTTGGAAGATTTCTTTGCACTTCTCATCCTAGATGAACTTTGTTGCTTTACGAAGCAGTTGCACCATCGGCCGTGTTCGGTAGGCCAGGCAAGGGACGAACCTCGAGAAGGCGATAAGACGCCCGATGAGTTGTTGCTTCTCCTTCACATTCTGAGGGCTTCTCATTTCGGTTATCGCTCGACACTTATCCGGGTTTGCCTTAATTCCTCAGTGGGTCAACATAAAACCCAAGAACTTACCTCCCTCAATGCCGAACACACATTTCCCGGGGTTGAGCCGCATCTCCTTAGAGCTTCAAAGACTTCTTCCAAGTCTTGATGTGTTGGTCACATGAGTTCGAATTTACGAATATGTCGTCCACGTAGACTTCCAAATTCAGGATGATCATCCCCTTGAAGACCTTGTCCATGAGTCTCTAATAAGTCGTTTCAGCATTCTTCAGGCCAAACGAAATTACTTCATAGTAATAGTTAACATCATCCGTCATGAAGGCGATTTTCTCTTTGTCCATTAGGTGCATGCTTATTTGGTTTTAGCCAGAGTACACGCCCAAGAAACTGAGAATTTTGTCACCGACTGCACCATCCACTAACCGGTCGATATTGGGAAGCGGATACGAATCTTTGAGGAACGCCTTATTGAGATTCGTATAGTCCACAAACATCCTCCACTTGTCGTTGGCCTTGGTGACCATGACCACATTGGCTAGCCAAGTGGTGTACCGAGCCTCTTGTATGAACCCGACCGACAGTAGCTTCTCGGCCTTTTCCTTCGCTGCCAACCTCTTATCTTCCCTAGCTTGCTTTTCCTTTGGGCTACCAGACGCGCCTCCTTGTAGATCGAGAGCTTATGGGTAAAGATAGTCGGGCTCACCCCCGGCATATCAGACGTTGTCCTGACGAAGAGATCAACGTTTCTCTTCAATGCCTGGTGTACCAGCTCGGCCTCAGCTGCTGCTATGGTTGTTCCTACACAGGTGCTATGTTCCTCATCGAGGAGAGGAATCTGGTGTAAATCCTTTTTAGCCTCGAGCCTCGGCTCTACCATTCAGGGATCTAGGTTGACTAAAGCGACCGTATGTTCCCTGCAGACCGGTTGAGCCTCTCTTTGGGCGGACTTCCATCCTCGAGAGGATTTCTGTTTAGGGGATCGGTCATGATGGGTGTCTTGTTGTGTAGGCTTTACCCTTAAGCTTGTTGCGTAACATTCTCATGTTATTTTCTAATCTACATGCACCGTGAGAATGTCTCCCAATGCCGACGGGAACTTCATGGCCAAATGAGGTGTGGAAACGATCACCCTTAACCTGCTGATGGACGATCGTCCCAACAAGATGTTGTAGGAGGTGTTGACATCTATCGCCAAGTATGGATTTTGATGGTCTTGATCGCCTCACCCTCGCTGAAGCTGGTATACCCTAGGGTGCCCACTCTCTCATCCAAGAAGCCGACCACTTGATCGTCGTATGGCTTCATCTCCTCCTCAGCTATGCTCATCTGCTTGAACCTTTTCCAGTAGAGAATGTCCATTGAACTCCCTTGATCCACCAACGTCTTCATGATGGTGAAGTTGTCTATATCAACCGATATTACCATAGGGTCGTCCTACGAAGGGGCAACACCCTTGAAATCTTCTTCAGTGAAGGTGATGAGCGGCATCCTCGATCGGAAAGATATAGTATTCACCTGTTGTGTTAGAATGTATGACTTTAAACTAGAGGGGGGGGGGGGGGTGAATGGTTTAAAGAGGGAATTCGCAAAATTTTTAGTCTAGAATGAAATTCCTTTAAGAAAACTTGATTCAGAATTTAGTTTTCCAAAAACACAAAGCAATTTAGCACAGCACCAGAAAAATAATCGGTTGTTTCGTAGAAACAATTGGTTGTTTATATCAGTTCACAAATATAAACTGAAATAAAGAGTTCAAGGGATAGAGAGATTGCACACACAAGTTTATACTGGTTCGCTCTTAAACCAAGAGCTACATCCAGTCTTCCAAGAAACCACTGGGGAATCCACTAAGCAATCAAACCTAGATTACTTACAACACCACCAAAGAAGTGACCTTGATCCCCTCAAGACACACACTTCCTTTGGCTTAGCACAAACACCACCAAGAATGCTGATCTTGACAACCTAAAGAGCACACAACACTTCCCAGCCTTACACAACATAGTTTTCTCAAAATACAAAAGGATTACACTTGTTACAGAAAGATCTGAAATCAATACAAGATGAAAATCCTATTCCACACTCTCTTGATCAAAGCAATCTCAAAGCAATCTTCAACTCTTCAAAATCAAAATCAGTGAAAAACTCAAATCTGTTTTTCTTTTATTAAATCTCAGTTCTTGTTTGTTACACAATCTGAACAAACTATTTATTGCTTTCAAAGACTGGTCAAAGCATTTAAAACTGGATCGTATTTAGTTATAAAATCATTTAATGCTTAGTCAAAGCACAAAACAATTTTCTGTTATGGTCCCAAAAACAAACAATCTGTTGAATGCTCGAATCAATCGGTTGTTTTGGTTTGACAACAAGTCAACCATCAAAAACAGTTTTCAACCTTTCTCAAAACACCTAAGTATAAAACAATCGATTGTTTCGACAAAACAACAAGTTGTTTTTCACTTAGTTTGAAAAACACTTTCAATTAAAAGGTTTAAGAATGCTTAAGCTTTGGATTCAATCAAGAGTGGATTTACACAGATAATCTACCCCAGATCCTATTCTAAAACACCTCAGCAACAACAAGCACATCCAGCCTTCTATCAAACATCAAAGGATTTGGATTCTTCAAAGCTTGAACACACTTTATTCAACAATCTCCCCCTATTTGATGAAGACAAATCCTTGGTTGCTTGTGTTGTTTTTGATTGAATCTGAAGCAGTTCTTCTAAAACCAGCATATATACAATCCAATGTTTACTACAACAGCAGGTTAGATGTTCACATGTTGAAAACAATATTCCAGACAAACAATCGGTTGTTTACACGAAACAATCGGTTGTTTCTATTAGCAGAAGCAGAAACAATTATGATATTAGAGATTTCAGCAGTTTTAAACAATTCCAGAGAAAGATACACAAGAACCAATCAATTCTCCCCCTATTTGTCTTCAGAAATAGACTCTAACAGTTATTAAAACAAATTTAGGAAAGATTTTGAAGGTCAAGGATACCTAACTCATTTCGCAAAAAGAAGAACCTCTCTTTTGGTAGTGGTTTTGTGAAGATATTGTTGAACAAGATGCTTTGATGTCTCCAAATCCAAGAGGAAAGCTTGAAGACCTTGCTGCTGGGTGTGTGTGTGTTGTCTAGTTATTTGAAACTTGTTAATTCACTCCTTAAGATGATCCAAGTTCATTTGAATCTTTAACCTTTTGAAAAGATGAGTTTTCTAAAAAGCTGTAAAAAATTCAACAGGTTGTTTTTCAAAACAACAGGTTGTTTTTCAAAACAACAGGTTGTTTTACCTTAGCTGTTTTTGAAAAACTTGGTTGACTTTGCTGTCAAACAAAAACAATCGATTGTTTCGACAAAACAACCGATTGTTTTCCTGCAAACCTTAACAAAATTCTGTTAAGCGGTTTTAATATGTTTTAAATGATCCTAACTAACTTGGCTCCTTTATTAAATGCTTTTGACCACTTGGTGGGTCTATATAAAGATGGTTTTACGCTCTTAATCTTGAAGTAACAGAAAGAGTTTATCAAAACAGTTTTTCTAAGATTTGAAAAAGCTTTGGATCATTCGTATGTGTGTGGAATAAGATTGGGTTGTAATTCTGAACTTTAAGCTTTGTAATACCCAGGTGTATTCTATTCCCTTCTTCCTTGATTACTGTATTTCTGTAGTTGTGTTTCCAAGGAGTGTTGTGTGTTCTTGAGGGGTTCAAGATCAACACTCTTGGTGTGGTTTGCCAAAGGTAGTGTGTTTCTTGAGGGGTTCAAGGTCACTACTTTGGTGTGTGGTGTTTGTAATCTGGTTTTGATTGCATAGTGGAATACCCAGTGGTTTTTGGGGACTAGATGTAGCTCTTGGTGTAAGAGTGAACCAGTATAAATTGCTTGTGTGCTTATCTCTTACCCTTAACTCTTTAAATTATGTTTTTAAGTTGTTTTTATAAACTGCTGATAAAAACAACCGATTGTTTCGACAAAACAACCGATTGTTTTTCTGATATCATCTTAAAACAGTTTTGGTTCTTTGTTTCCTTGATTCTTTTCTTTGTAATTCAGCGTTGAATTTCATTATACCTTCAAAGTTTGCGAAAATCCCTCTTAAACAATTCACCCCCCTTCTCATTTAAGGCCATATATTCTAAGAAATATTAGCTAGCTGCAGTTTTGTCTCAATAAACTTCACTTCACAGTCCCCATTGCTCACATGATCCCTGATGAAATGATGGCATATCTCAATATGCTTAGTTCTTGAGTGCTGAATCTGATTTTTGGTAAGATTGATAGCCCTTGTATTGTCACACATCAAAGGGACCTTGCTGATTTGCAATCCAAAGTCTGCAAGTTGTTGTTTGAGCCATAGGATTTGTGCACAACACCTTCCAGCAGCTATGTACTCAGCCTCAGCAGTAGAGAGAGCCACACAAGCTTGCTTCTTGCTATGCCATGAGACGAGGCTTGAACCAAGAAGGTGGCAAGTGCCACTTGTGCTTTTCCTATCTAGCTTGCATCCTGCAAAATCAAAATCTGAATAGCCAATTAAATGAATGGGAGAGTGAGAAGGATACCATAACCCAATAGTTAATGTCCTTTGAGATATTTTAGAATTCTCTTTGCAGCTTTGAAGTGGGATTCCTTTGGATTTGCTTGATATCTTGCACAAAGACATACCGCAAACATGATGTCCGGTCTACTCGCTGTTAGATAGAGCAAAGAGCCAATCAAACCTCTGTATTTTGTTTGATCTGCCCCTTTTCCAGCAACATCTGCATCCATGTAGCAGCTTGATGGCATAGGTGTGCTTGCTTCCTTGCAACTCTCCATTTCAAATTTCTTGAGAATCTCTTTACAATACTTTGATTGGCATAGAAAGATTCCATCCTTTGTTTGCTTAATCTGCAATCCAAGAAAGAAAGACAATTCTCCCATCATAGACATTTCAAACTCACCTTTCATAGCAACCACAAATTCTTCACACAAACTATCTTGTGTAGCACCAAAGATGATGTCATCAACATAGTTTTGCACAAGGATAACTTCAGAATTTGACTTTTTGATGAAGAGAGTCTTGTCAATCATTCCCCTTTCATAGCCATGTGACAAAAGGAAGTTGCTAAGCCTTTCATACCACTGCCTTGGAACTTGCTTCAGCCCATACAAAGCCTTTTTCAGCTTGAAGACATGATTGGGATATTGATGATCTTCAAAGCCCGGTGGTTGATCCACATACACTTCCTCATTGATGTAGCCATTTAAAAAGGCACTTTTGACATCCATTTGAAAGATTTTAAAACCACTCATACATGCAAAAGCCAGCAGCAACCTCACAGCCTCCAATCTTGCAACAGGAGTAAAGGTTTCACCATAATCAATGCCCTCCTCTTGATTGTAGCCTTTGGCAACTAGCCTTGCTTTGTTCCTTGTGATCACACCATCCTCATCCATTTTGTTTCTGAACATCCACTTCGAACCAATGATGTTCATCTTAGCTATTTTAGGGACAAGAAACCATACCTCATTCCTTGCAAACTGATTTAGCTCTTCATGCATAGCTTCAACCCATTTTTCATCCTTGAGAGCTTCATCAATTGACTTTGGTTCAATTTGATAGACAAAAGTAGTGTGCCTGCAGAAGTTTGAGATGGAGCTACGTGTAGAGACACATTCCTTTATCTGCCCAATGATGTTCTCCATTGACAGATCTCTAGGAATCCTCCATTCTTTGGGCAACTCACTTTGCTGCAGAATTTCAATCGGTTGTTTCGAGCAATCAACCGGTTGTTTTTCTGCACAGATGTCCAACTTCTCCAAACTGATGTTCTATTCATCCTCTTCAGCACTATTCTTCGAGATTTGAATGCTTTTGCGATCCACTTCATCAAAGACAACATGAACAGACTCTTCTACAGTCATTAGCCTCTTGTTGTAGATTCTGTATGCATGACTAGTTAGAGAATAGCCTATGAAGATACCATGATCAACGTTTTCATCAAATTTCCCTAGGTTTTCCTTTCCATTGTTGAGAACAAAACTCTATTCCACACTCTCTTGATCAAAGCAATCTCAAAGCAATCTTCAACTCTTCGAAATCAAAATCAGTGAAAAACTCAAATCTATTTTTCTTCTATTAAATATTAGTTCTTGTTTGTTACACAATCTGAACAAACTATTTATTGCTTTCAAAGACTGGTCAAAGCATTTAAAACTGGAGCGTATTTAGTTATAAAATCATTTAAAGCATAGTCAAAGCACAAAACAGTTTTTTGTTATGGTCCCAAAACAAACAATCGGTTGAATGCTCGAATCAATCGGTTGTTTTGGTTTGACAGCAAGTCAACCATCAAAAACAGTTTTCAACCTTTCTCAAAACACCTAAGTATAAAACAATCGGTTGTTTCGACAAAACAACAGGTTGTTTTTCACTTAGTTTGAAAAAAACTTTCAATTAAAAGGTTTAAGAATGCTTAAGCTTTGGATTCAATTAAGAGTGGATTTACATACATAATCTACCCCAGATCCTATTCTAAAACACCTCAGCAACAACAAGCACATCCAGCCTTCCAGTTGCATGAGCTTAGCGGTTCTCCACCTAACCTCATCCATGTTTGCAACTAGCTCCATGCATAAGCTGTCAGCAAACGGTCCTGGCCGTAGGGTCGTGACCATGTGATGCATGACCACGTCCAGACTCACATTCCGGATGTTCAGGGCTACCTTACCAAACATATCCATGAACTTCCTCAGAGATTCTCCCTTCTCCTAGGAGATGGAAGTTAGGTCATGCGGTTAATTGGTAGCAAATTGTGTCTCAAACTTGGCACCAACGTCTCAAAGTAGTCGATGGAATTTGGAGGAAGTTTCGTAAATTAGCTCAAGGAACCTTCTTTCAGTGAGGTGGGGAACACTCAGCACAGGATTGCACTGTCCGAGGTGTATAAGCTCACGTGCATGGTGTACACGTCCGTGTGCTCGTTAGGTTCGATCGTACCGTCATAACGGTCCCTGTTAAAGCCTTTCCACCTAGCCGATAGTGGTACTCCGATCACAAAGTGGTGAATGAGTGGCGGCTACCGGTCGTAGGGATCAACCTATTCATATAGGAGTCATCGTAAGCCTCCTGGGTTTGAATCTTATCCTTTGGCTCATCGGCAGTTCTAGGGCCGGTGTGGGTGGTGAAGGACCTCCCAGCAAGGTTGGTCGGTCCAACAGAGGGACCCTCATGCACAAGCTTTTTCTTCATTTCTTCATTCTCTTTTCGGAGAGCCAGAATCTTATCCTTATTCTTTCGCTTAGTTTCCTTGTTTCTTCTCTTCATCTCTGACATCTCTCTCTGTAGAGACATCAAAGCGCCATCTGCTCAACACTAGTCATCTTCTCGTTCACCATGTTTCTAGTTGACACCATCTACTTTATTCTTCTCGCTAATTGTCTCGACCCCACGGTGGGCGCTAATTGTTCTCAAACAGGATTTAGACCAAGAGAACGATTCGAACTACTCCTTCGATCGGTCTGTACCTCATTCCCTCTTCTCAGTTGAATTCTCATACTCGCTCTTCCACGTCTCCTTCTTGGTAGCTTTAGGCTCGGATGGTACCTGCAAAAGGCATTCTGACGCTCAAGTGAGAATTTGGTACTCGACACTCCGTGCTATTAGTACTGGATGATGACATACTTGATTCTTGGACTTTGTGCCTATTTATATGATTACCATGGGCCTTTTGTTATGGGGCTGGATTAGGAAGTTGGGTCATGCTTAGGAGTGCATTACTTAATGCTTGATCGTTGATTAGTCTAGTTAATCCTGTTCAGGCGTAATGGTTTTGGACATGTCGGTTGATTTAGACTGGGTGCCGAGTGAGGGTCTCGGTCTAACGGGCCATACTAATACAAGAAGAATTATGGCAATGAATTAAATCGGAGTAAGCACGTGAAGCCGAATCCGTATTTCAATTGAAAGCATTTGACAATTGTTCTCCCAGGCTGACCTAGGTCGAATCTTGGAGGTGGATTTTGGGCGATATCTTTTTTGCTGCCGCTTTGAGATTCTTAATGTCCACATTGACGGGAGCTCCACCTGTTGACAACATATAAATATTAGTATAGTATGAAATATGTGGAATGACACTTACCTTTGTTTAGGGTCTTGAGGCCTTTTTATAGTACTTGTAGATCTTCCCTTTAGGAGTTAACAACCATAAGGATATTTTGTTAATATATCCCATTTATTTTAGGGGTGTTGGTAGAGCATTATCTCTGACTGTTTATTTTTGTCGAATTTAGAGTAAATATCCGTGCTTAACTGATTCAGTTATACATTTAGTTGTTGATAGGGACTGCTCTTTAATATATTTTTCCAGCCATTTAGGCCGACTTCTTAACAGACTATTGGGCCTTTTATTGATTGGGCCGTGTTAACTATTTTTAAAAATAAACGGGCTAAAGTAATATGCTTAAGGGCTTGGGTCAGGACCCGAGTACGTCCAACTAGTATACAACCCTCCAGCCTCAAGCCGAGCAGGCGGAGGCGTAAAGGTTTCATTGTGCGAAAAGACGTTATGATAGCCTTTTTTGTGGTGCCTACACGTGTTCCACGATCAACGACTAGGAAAAGGTGTCATTTCAAGCTCTTTTTTTAAATATTTAAAACCCGAAAAACCCTTTTCTTTCCTACTGCTCTTTGCTTTTCCACTAAGACTAATGTGAGTTGATTTTAGATTGTTCCATTTTAGTGGTGACATTTTACTTATGATTAAGATTTTGAACAACAATATGGAGAGACCTAGGGAAGATCCCCACGGGACACAAACTTAACCAAGTGGTTAAGTAAGTGTGAAGGTACACTTCCAAAGGCAAAAGGGAAAATCATAAAATAAGGTGACAATGATGCATAGTGAGGAAATTAAAAGACATGAAAGTAAACACAATAACATGATGGAAACTGAATTGGAAAATGAAACAAAAACCAATATAGGAAGCACAAATGAAAGTGGCGTATAGGAATGGTAGAAAGGATCAAAGAAAGAAAGCTTATGATGGGAATTGAAAATGGACACGCCACTTGGAGTATGGTTTCTCCAAGATGAGTATAGGAGGGCCGTCACCTGAGATCTCTCAACTCACCCGAGATAAGAGCTAAAGCTAGAGAACCAAGCCTCACACAATTTGTCCAGAGTTTTTCTTCTATATTCAAAATCAACATGAAAATACAAGGAGTAAGGCACCTTATTTATAGGAGATGGTGCCTTGGTAATCAAGAAACAAGGGTAGGATGGGAAACACTAAAAAGAGGCAGCCTTGGGCATGGACTAAGTTAATGTCGCACCCTAAGTCCTATTTCTTCTAGAAGATAGGTCAATATCCTACCCTAAAAGGCTATGCTCAAGCTAAAGTGATAACCACACCCCCTATTATGCTAAAAGGAAACCTATTCTACCGAGATTAAAAATAAAGACACTAGATGATGCTCAGTTCCCAAGGCCTGTGTTGTACTCCTCGTGATCTGTACCGCCCTGGTAGTCGGGAGTGATGACGTGGCATCCTGCTACAGTATAGGCGTGTTGGCAAGGCGCCAGGCTGGCAGAAGGGAAGGAAGTCAGGGGGCTCGTGAAGCCGCCAGTTATTAAGTTGGCGTGTTCCGATCTCCAGCATATCAGAATAGGCGATCACCGGGTTAAATATAAAGTCGCCAGATGTGAACTCAGGCGACCAAGCAGTTGGAGATCGCCGGAGAAAGCACATCGCCGAAGATGAAGGAGAAGCAAATTATGAAGGCGGCCGGCGAGACCACAGGGAAGGTGTATGAGGACACCCTAACTCGCCAACTCCAGTAGAGATTGCACTCCCAAGTTAGCTATGCACTGGGCAGTACCATGCATAAGTAACTTAGCCAAAATGAGAGTAGAAGCAGCGCCAAGTCAAGGAGGCTCCAGATGATGGCACGTATACGACTAGATGCAAACCACGTGTCCAGGTCTGTAACTGCCAGGAGAGAGAAAACAACCAGGTATATAAGAGTTCTCAACAAACTTTCTGAGGTACGCACGTTCAGTCTATACTCTTTACGCTTGCGAGTTGTAGAGCTGACTGTGAGAGAGGATTTGCACGGTTCTTGTTCTCTTAGTATTTGGTGATTCGGTCACTGACTTGGGCGTTGGAGTTCGATCGGCCGCAGCGGCACCGCTTTGTTTCTTTGCAGGTTCTTGAGGTGGATCTCGAAGAGGAACGGAGGTGAGAAGCGGTGCGCACGTCGATCCTTTGACGAGGCAGTTTCCAGCGTTCCGGTCAACAGGCAGGATCATCAGGCGCCCACCGTGGGGCCGTGTAAAACTTGCTCCCATCCACAACGTGAGTTCTTGGAGGATTTCGAAGTTTTCTGCGTGGTTGTGTGCTGGTGCAACCATCGTTCGTTGTTTGCTTGAGTTTCGTTCGGTGAATTCGCGTTTTATACCGTTCGTTTGGGTTTTCGATCGGTGGAGTGAGGTTTCCTGCTGTTCACACGTAATTTGTTTGGTGGAAGTTCGAGTTCTTTCGCTCGTTCGGTTGTCCGTGGGGAAGCGGTGGTTTCTGGTGAAGTTGTGGTTTTCTTTGAAGGTTTACGGTGTTCTTGAGTTTTCTTGCGCAGTTTCGCACAGTTTTCTCCGATCGATCGCTGACTCGATCGTGGTTGAAGTGTCGTTCGCTGCATTCTGGGATTCGCTGAGTTCATGAGAAAAATGAGAAGCAATCGTTCAAGTCCAGTTGCGCCCGTTGCTGCCGAAGGCGCCGCCGCCATGACCATGGCGCAGATGGCAGAGATGATGCGTTCGTTGCAGGCAACTGTGGAAGCCTCACGCGTAGAGCAGGCGAGAATGCATGAGGACCTGGTCGCCTCTCGCGCCAGGAACGAGGAGCTTAGCAAGGTGACTGAGGAGCTGCGTCAAGCTCTTCAGGAGCAGTAAGGGCGTTCTTCTGCTGAAGAGGTGGCGCCGTCGACGCCACCTCGTGTTTTCCCTATGCCTTTTGTTCAGGCGATTACTGACACGCCTATTCCCACGAGCGTGGTTCCGGTTAAGGCTGTCTTTACCGGCGTGGAGGATCCAGAGGCTCATCTAACCACGTTCCATACGCAGATGATGTTGTCGGGAGGGTCAGACGCCGTCTACTGCAAGATGTTCGTGAGTACGCTCTAGGGAACGGCGATGGAGTGGTTTGTGAGCCTGCCTAACGGCCACATAACCAATTTTCAACAGTTCTCGAAGATTTTTGTCGAGTAGTACATCGTGAATAAGGCACCGCCCAGGGTGTCTTATGATCTGTTTGATATAAGGCAGTACCATGGAGAGTCCCTCAGAGATTACCTGAATCGCTTTGGAGCGCAGATGGTCAGATCGCCGGCCAAGGATGAAGAAATGCTGGTCTATGCCTTCAAGAAGGGCGTGCAGCCAGGACCATTCTGCGAGGCCTTGATCAGGGCTCACCCCGCGACGTTTGCTGAAGTCAGGCGACTTGCGGTGGCTCACATCGCCGACGAGAGTGAAGTCGCCGAGAAGAGAGGAAGCGTGGCTCCCGCCAGGCCACGCGCCCAGACCAGGATCCAGCCGCAGAGGGTGCTGGAAACAGCGGCGGCGGCCAGGAAGGACCAGAGGACTCGCCATCCTTACGACAGGAGGAACAAGGGAAGGAGCCAGGGGCGCCAGCAACCAGCACGCCGGGAATACAATCGCCCGCCTAAGCACAAGTTTGTCATGGGACTAGCGGATCTAATCGCCATTCCTAATATATCTGCTAGGTTGAAAGCGCCTGAGAAGGTGGGCGACAAGGTGCTGGGGTCAAAGCCGGATGCCTGGTGTGAGTTTCACCAAGGTTTTGGCCACACTTTGGACTCGTGTTTGTCCTTGGGATATCAGCTCGACGATCTGGTTAAGAGCGGGTTCCTAAATGACTATCTGCTGGACAGGAGGACGGGGGGAGCGTCGAGTTCCCAGCCAGCAGGTGGAGAAGCCCAGCAACACGAGATGCCTATCCACGGGGAGATCCACACCATTGCAGGGGGCTTCTCAGGTGGTGGATGCACCGCATCGCAGAGGAAGAAGTACGCGCGATCGGTGATGACAGTGGATATGTTTGAAGATCACTCGCCGGAAGTGGACATTACGTTCACCAAACAGGATCTTCGGGACGTTGTGCCCCATGACAACGATCCCATAGTCATTTCGTTGGTTACAGCGGGAAGGAAGGTCCACCATGTGGACCAAGGAAGCTCGGCAGACGTGATGTTCTGGCCGACTTTCACGCAGCTGGAGTTGCCCCTTGACCAGCTAAGGCCCTATGGAGGGTGCCTATATGGGTTCGCTGGTGACCAGGTGGAGGTCAGGGGGTACATTGAGCTGAGAACCACGTTTACAGATGAGACTGGGTCGAGGACGGAGAAAATCAAGTACCTCATCGTAAACGCTCCTTCAGCATACAACATCCTGTTGGGAAGGCCCACGCTTAACAGGATAGGCGCCATCCCGTCGACTCGGCACATGAAGGTAAAGTTGCCGTCCATGGAAGGGGTGGTGATCACGATCAAGTCTGATCAGAAAGAAGCGAAAAGGTGCTATGAGAATAGCCTGAAAAACAAGAGATCGGTGAGTTATGTAACAACCACCCCACCTCCCGGTGTGAAGCCCAGATCGATGGTAACAGAGGAGGCCGCCGGAAGAGATGTGGAGATGGTGGACGCTGAGCTGGGGGAGAAGAATGCTGGTCTGGAGGAGGAAGAGGAGCGGAATCGCCCTGAGGAAGCGAGGGAGCAGGGAATCGCCAGGGCGGTGATCGCCAGGGCGGTGATCGCCAGGGCGGTGATCGCCAGGGCGGTGATCGCCAGAGAATCCAGGCCAAAACCTGTCGAGCAGTGGCTCGAAAAGGAGATCGGAGGAAAGATCTTCAAGCTGGGAAGATCTCTGGAGGTCGAGCTCCAGGACCAGATCGCCGAGGTGATTGAGCGGCATCTGGACGCGTTTGCATGGTCTGCTTCGGACATGCCCGGGATTGATCCCGACTTCTTGTGCCATCATCTGGCGATGGACAATTTGGTGAGACCGGTGCGACAAAGGAGAAGAAAGTTCAACGAGGAGAGGAGGCAGGCGATCAGGGACGAAACACAGAAAGTCCTCGCTGCAGGCCACATCAGGGAAGTCCAGTACCCTGAATGGCTGGCAAATGTCGTGCTGGTGAAGAAGAGTAACGGGAAATGGCGCATGTGCGTCGACTTCACCGACCTGAACAAAGCTTGCCCAAAGGATTCGTATCCTTTACCAAGCATAGATGCCCTGGTCGATAGTGCTGCAGGGTGTAAGTTGCTGAGTTTCCTGGATGCCTTCTCAGGATATAATCAGATCAAGATGCATCCCTTGGATGAAGAGAAGACAGCCTTCATGACAGAGAGATCGTGCTATTGCTATAAGGTGATGCCGTTTGGGCTGAAGAACGCGGGGGCCACATACCAGAGGCTGATGGATCGAGTACTTGCACCAATGCTGGGAAGGAACGTGCAAGCGTACGTCGATGACATGGTCGTGACCTCGCAGGAAAAAAGCAAGCACGTTGCAGACTTGGAAGAATTGTTCACGACGATCGCCAAGTTCAAGTTAAAGCTCAATCCGGAGAAATGCATTTTCGGCGTGGAGGCTGGAAAGTTTTTGGGTTTCCTCTTGACTGAAAGAGGAATAGAAGCCAACCCAGACAAGTGTGCCGCCATCTTGGCGATGAGAAGCCCAGCTACGGTGAAAGAAGTCCAGCAGCTAACAGGTCGGATGGCAGCCCTATCTCGCTTCGTGTCAGCTAGCGGAGAAAAGGGGCATCCCTATTTTCAGTGTCTGCGGCGCAATAATAAGTTTGTTTGGACGAAAGAGTGCGAGGAAGCTTTCGTCAAACTGAAGGAGTATCTGGCGAGCCCGCCGGTTCTGTGCAAACCGCTGGTGGGAATCCCTCTCAGGTTGTATTTTGCTGTAACTGAGAGGGCGGTGAGTGCGGTACTCGCCCAGGATCAAGATCAGGCTCAGAAGCCTATCTATTTTGTGAGCAAGGTGTTGCAGGGCCCCGAAACGAGATATCAAGCCCTGGAGAAGGCTGCGCTGGCTGTGGTGTTTTCGGCGAGGAGGTTGCGCCACTACTTCCATAGTTTCACAATACTGGTGATGACCGACCTGCCCATCCAGAAGGTCTTGAAGAAACCCGACGTTGCGGGAAGGATGGTGAAGTGGGCGGTAGAGTTGTCAGAGTTTGATATTAAATATGAGCCCCGAGGCCCGATCAAGGGGCAAATCTTTGCAGATTTCGTGGTTGAGCTCTCATCAGAGGCGACGCGGGTTGAAGGAGACGATTTCCGTTGGGTACTTTCAGTGGATGGATCGTCGAACCAGCAGGGCAGCGGTGCTGGAGTCATATTGGAGGGACCCAACGGCGTGCTGATCGAGCAATCTCTGAGGTTCGCCTTCAAAGCCAGCAACAATCAAGCAGAGTATGAGGCGCTGATCGCCGGGATTCTGCTGGCCAAGGAGATGGGAGCTAGGGTGCTGATGGCTAAGAGTGACTCGCTGCTAGTCACGGGGCAAGTAACAGGCGAGTTCCAGGCTAAAGATCCACAAATGGCGGCTTACTTGGCGTACGTGCAGGAATTGAAGAGTTCCTTTGCCTCCTTTGAAGTAGTACATGTACCCAGAGAGCAGAATGCCCGAGCTGACTTGCTAGCTAAGCTCGCCAGCTCAGGCAAAGGGGGTAGGCAGAGGACGGTGATTCAAGAAACTCTGAAGACGCCGAGAGCAATTGTGGCAGATCACCTGGTCCTTCAGATCAGCAAGTCGACGGAGAACGCCGCGAGAAGCCATAAGTCCCTGACGCAAGAAACTCTGAGATCGCCGAGAATTAGAGCATGCCGAGGAGAGAAGGTGAACGTGATGCAGGTCTGCGCTACCCATGAGCCAGACACTTGGATAACACAGTACAAGCGGTGCCTGGCAGATGGCCTTCTCCCGCTGGATCCGACTGAGGCTAGGATGGTAAAGAAGAATTCTAGCAAGTACACCCTGATTGATGGCGATCTGTACAGGTTTGGGTTCACTCACCCGCTCCTGGAATGTATACACGGCGAGAAGTGCACGAGAATCATGGCGGAGCTCCACGAAGGTATATGCGGCAGCCACGTCGGGGGTCGAGCTCTGGCCGCGAGGACTCTCCGTGCAGGATACTACTGGCCATCCATGAGAGAAGATTGCAAGAAGTATGCCCAATGTTGTAAACAATGCCAGCAGCACGCCGATTGGCATAAGGCGCCTCCCGAGGAGTTGAAGTCGATTTATAGCCCTTGGCCATTTCATACCTGGAGAATCGACATCCTGCGACCTTTCCCGCTGGCGATCAGGCAGATGAAGTACTTGGTGGTGGCGATTGAATATTTCACCAAGTGGATCGAAGCAGAACCAGTGGCCCAGATCACCGCACACAAGATCGAAGGTTTCGTGTGGAAGAACATCGTGTGCCGGTTTGGAGTGCCTAAACGCCTGGTGTCGGATAATGGGACTCAGTTTGCAAGCCACCTGTTGAAGAAGCTCTGCGAAGGGGTAGGAATTCAACAAGTGTTTGCATCCGTCGAGCACCCTCAGACAAACGGCCCGGTGGAGTCAGCTAATCGGGTGTTGTTGAGAGGTTTGAAGAGAAGGCTTGAGAAAGCCAAGGGAAGTTGGGCTGAGGAGGTACCCCGTATAGTCTGGGCGTACCACACCACCGAGCAGTCAGGAACCCATGAGACCCCGTTCAGCTTGGTCTATGGGTGTGATGCCATGATCCCAGTAGAGATCCAGGAGAGCTCGCCGAGATTCCAGAACTTCGTAGAGGAAGACTCGAATGAAGAGAGAAGGCTGAACCTGGATCTACTGGACGAGGTCAGGGAAGAGGTGAGACTGAAAGCTGAGGCGGTGAAGAGGAGGATCGAACGAAGATACAACTCGAAGGTGATGCCAAGGCAGTTTAGAGAGGGCGATCTGGTGATGAGGAAGGCCCACCAGTACGAGATGGAGAATAAACTGTCGCCCAAGTGGACTGGACCGTTCAGAATAACCGAGGCGCTCGGGAACGGCGCCTACCGCTTAGAGACGCTGGAAGGAGGGGCGATTCCTCGCACCTGGAACGCCACGCACCTGAAGTTGTACTATAGTTAAGAGCTTTGTAAGTAAAGACAAACACAAAGGTCATATTACAATGTCTCTGATGAAACAGTTTGAAGGGGGAACTCTTTTTTCCCTAAGGAGGGTTTTTAATGAGGCCACCCAATAAAAGAAGAGTTTTTGAAGTATAAGGCGTTTTCAGATTGCATGTTTGCTTTTTCCCAAAAGTTTTGAAGAAAGACCTTGTCGCTTGTACGTGATTTAAGGCAAGCAAAGACATATCGCATGTTTTCTAAAAGGTTTTAAGTCCTCATCGTTTTTCGGCGATTGGAGGCACCAGTAAAAGTTTTTAAGTCCTCATCGTTTTTCGGCGATTGGAGGCACCAGTAAAGTTTTTAAGTCCTCATCGTTTTTCGGTGATTGGAGGCACCAGTTAAAGTTTTTAAGTCCTCATCGTTTTTCGACGATGGGAGGCACCAGTAAAAGTTTTAAGTCCTCATCGTTTTTCGGCGATTGGAGGCACCAGTTAAAGTTTTTAAGTCCTCATCGTTTTTCGGCGATTGGAGGCACCAGTTAAAGTTTTTAAGTCCTCATCGTTTTTCGGCGATTGGAGGCACCAGTTAAAGTTTTAAAGTCCTCATCGTCTTTCGGCGATCGGAGGCACCAGATGAAAGACCTCAACGCCCTCGCGCGTTCTGAGGCAAGATAAAGACCTCCTCGCCGTCGAGCGAGTGCAGGCGAGGAAGAGTAAAAAGTCCTCAGTGTTTCTGGGGGCGAGAAGATGTAACCCCTGGGGCAATGTAGAGGCACCAGTAAAAAGTCCTCCGTGTTTCTGGGGGCGAGAAGATGTAACCCCTGGGGCAATGTAGAGGCGCCAGTAAAAAGTCCTCCGTGTTTCTGGGGGCGAGAAGATGTAACCCCTGGGGCAATGTAGAGGCTAGTTAAAGACCTTCTCGCCGATGAGCGAGTTCAGGCAAGTTAAAGACCTTCTCGCCGATGAGCGAGTTCAGGCAAGTTAAAGACCTTCTCGCCGATGAGCGAGTTCAGGCGAGTTAAAGACCTTCTCGCTGATGAGCGAGTTCAGGCGAGTTAAAGACCTTCTCGCCTACATGCGAGCTTAGGCAAGATAAAATCCTTCTCGTCTCGAACGAGTTCAGGTATGGTGCAGAGGGTGGAAGAAGTTTGGAAGGTGGCTAAGGTAGGTTCGAAGAGAACGCCTAGTCAACCGGTCTTTTGCTCTGAAGTTCAGGGAGGTAAAGAAGGATCCCAAAAGGCGTTTCTATCCCCAAACAAAGAAACAATGGCCAAAGCATGAGGCCAGAAAGAAGCTGATATCACCAAGAGTCTTTGGCGATCGGGAAGAGTTCAAACGGCGGCGAGAAGGTTAAAAGACCTGTTTGGTGAAGCAGGTCGAGTGGAGCGGTGTTTAAGCCAATGACTGAGTTACAATTCATTGCTTGAGGGATATTTTTACGATAAGGTTAATTGCCTTAAGGTTACGAATTGTTAAGTGTTTGTTGCTTAAGGCTGAAGTGATCCGAAGCAGTTAAGTCAAAGGTTGTACCTACAGTTTTCCTAAGTCATTTCTTTGAAATTAAACAAGCAAGGAAAGTTGAAGCGAGTGGAGAAGTTATAAAAGGGAAAAAAGTAGCCTTTGTCATTAACAGTTAACAGTTCAGAGCATATACACGAAGGGACATAAAGTTTATTACAAGTTATAATACAAGGGAAAGCACAAAGGTAGCAGATGAAGAAGAGTTGATTAGTCTTCAGCAGGAACGACTTTTCCATCCACCACTTCATTGTTCAGCGACACCATGCTGAGATCCAGGTCGGGGAACAGGCAAGCAAATTGTTCCCGCGCAGCTTCGAATCCAGCAGCCAGAATTTGAGCGGAGTTCAGCTTGAGTTCTTCAATTTGCTTCTGAAGTTCCTCAATCCGCTTCTTGAGGTCTTCAGTTTGC
This sequence comes from Phaseolus vulgaris, assembly GCF_051622355.1. Classification (NCBI taxonomy): domain Eukaryota; kingdom Viridiplantae; phylum Streptophyta; class Magnoliopsida; order Fabales; family Fabaceae; genus Phaseolus; species Phaseolus vulgaris. The sequence goes on along the minus strand of NC_143507.1, from coordinate 14,114,742 downwards.
TTTTCAGCTCTTTATTCTGTTGCTCCAGCTCTTCAACCTGTTTCTTGAGTTGTTCATTGATCTCTTGAGCCTGGAGAAGGTCTTCAGTAACCTTTTTGGATTCCGCTTGCGCTTGGGCCAGTTCAGCAACTGCCTTTCCTTTCTCTTCGTTGGCTTTGGCAAGATCAACTATGGCGTCGTCCCTCGCCTTTTCCACCTGCCCAAGGAGGGTCTCTCGGTCAGCTGACCTTTTCTCTAGTTTTTGCACCTTGACGGCGTCAGCCTTCATGAGAGCCTCCAGGTCAACCACTCTGACGCGAAGGGGCACAATCTTGCTCTCCAGTTCGACCTTCTCTTGAGCAAGTTGATGCACCTTGTGGCGAAGGTCAGAGGCCTCCTTGCGCGCCAGCCTGAGCTCGGTGTTCATGGCATCCTCCACTCGGGAGTGTTCGATTTCTGCGAGCGTCAGGCTGAAAGACAACTTCTCCACCTCGACCCTCATGTTGCTGTTTTCGGTTTTGAGGTTGAAGAGGTCGTCTTGGAGCCTCCTGGTTGAGCCCTCCACAGCTCTGGTTATGATCGCCGGGATATCTTCCGCTATGGTCTTCAGCTTGGCAGTTAGAGGTTCCCACATCCTTGTGACCTCCAAAGGGAGGTTTGCTGCTTGGAGAGGCACCAGGTGAGCCTGTTGTTGGTTCTCGTCGCCACCTTCCTTAGCGGGTTCTTCAGTAGGCGCTTCCTGGCGTGACGACGGAATCGGGGACTCGGTGATCAGAATCGGAGAGGTATGAGCAACCTCATCCCCGATTGGAGCAGCTTCTGCAGCTGAGGCGTTTGAAGGGAGACCCCCTCCAGCTGACACATATGGTGTAGAGGCGCTTGGGGGGTCCTCCATGAAGTTCGGCTCTTGGGCCTCAACTGCAGGTGGCGCAGTGGCCAGTGGGACCGCTTGGACTGGTGAGGCGGGGGCCCGTGGGAGTGGCGATGATGGAGGAGGAGCAGGCGTCGATGGAGGTGTTGAGGTTGGAAGAGGGGGTGGAGCAGGCGGTGAAGAAGGTGCCACCCTCTTCCTCTTTGAGACCAAACCGTCTTCGGTGGCCTCGTCATCTTCTTCCTCTTCCTCGTGGATCACCTGAGGGGCTTTCCTTTTAGGTCTCTTGAGGACCAATTTCTTACGTTGGGCAGGTTCCTTGGGTGGTGATCGCCCTTGGACGATGGCTGTCTCCACCACCGAGTTGGGCACCGTTTGAGAACCCGTCGCCAACCCGTGGTTTCGGGCGAGAGCCTTCAGTTCAGCGAGCATGCCTTTGCCCAACATGTTATCTGCATGGAACGAAAATGCATGGGTTAACTCAAGGAAAAAATAAGTGCATAAGGTAGTACACAGCAAAGCAGATGATATGTGCAGGAAAGGTAAAACCAAAGTCTTGCGCATAACGCACAAGACGCCCAGAAACAGCTAAACAGAAGCAGTATTAAAACAACAGTTTTTAAATGTTCTAACCTATTCGAATTTCTAGCTGGTCTTCGTAAAATTCGAAGCAGATCAAGGTGGTGGTAAGGAAAGTAATGTTGGCGTCCGCCACCCTTTTCCAGAAGAGACAGAGATCTCTGTCCAATGCTCCCATGCTGTCAGGACTTCTGGGTCTCCTGAAACAGCTCTTGGACTCTTTCTTCCCCTTGTCCACCCAGTACAAGGGGAAGCCGTCGAGAAGGGAGGCGTCCTTGTCATTAGCGCGCACTTGGACGAACTTCCCCTTCCAGTCCTTGTAGGATTGCTGGAAGATAGCAAAGATGGACCTCCCAGCAATCGCGTTCAAGCTAACCCACAGGCGGTCTCCTGGGTGCTTGGCTTCGAAGAGAAACAAGAATACATCCACGGATGCGGGCAACCCCAGGTGGTCGCACATCACTTGAAAAGCTCGAACAAACGCCCAGCTGTTGGGGTGAAGCTGGGTGGCGGCAATGTTGAGCTCGGTAAGGAGTTCCCTCTCGAATCGGGTGAAAGGGAACTTGAGCTTCACCTTTTTGAATAAGGTCGTGTAGACGAAGCAGAAGGGCCCGTTGGCGCTCACCTTGTCATCGGCACAAACAGGCAGATCGGGGGGGGGGGGGGGGGGCAAGGCAGCACCATCATCTTCTCGTCGTGCTCCTTGTGAAATGATTGATGAAGCTCATCCCCCTTAGTCAGCCGCAAAACTGCTCCCGCAGTGTTCACAGAGGATGTCTCCCTCAGAAGGGTCGAGTTGGCCCAGGGATACAAGGTTTTGAAGTCTGGCAGGGGAACGGGGGCTCCTCCGGCGATAGGTGGAGTCGCCTGGGCCAGGACAGGACGGGAAGACGCAGGCCTCTCAGCCTGGGAAGATGAAGCGCCACGAACTCGTGGTGGATCGTGTGCTTGTGAAGGGGGGTTTCTTGATGAAGGAGGAGGATTCGGGGTGATCTTTGTGCGAGTCATGGTTGCAGCTGCAAGGGAAGAAGAAAAGGAAAAATGATCAGGGGTTACAGAGGCTGACTCGATCATAGAAGGAAGGTGAAAAACGAACGAATGTAGGTTTGTTGCGACGATTGACGAAGCCCTAAGTTACGCAGAAGGAGAAATGGAAAAGCAACCCACAACGTATGCACCAGGCAGTTACAGGATGATGCGAATCGGTTAAAATGCAAGGAAAACCAGCAGAAGAAGGAAAGTAGGTACCTTTTGATGATCAGGAAAACGATGAAGGTTGATGGTGATTCAGAATGCTGGAGAGCGCTGAGAGTTTTCCGCAGAAGAAAGTTAGAGCGTTCGTGAATGCGAGGGAAAGTGATGGAACAGTGCTGAGTGAAAATGGGTTTAAGGGTTTTTTCGAAATGGGTTTATGAAGCGCAAACGGCAGCTGAAGAGAGCCGTTGATGAAGCCACGTGTCGAGCGATGAGTGAGGGGTTTGGTAGCGTCAGAAAAGCAGAAGGTACAACCGTTTGGAATTCTGCGTCAGTGCCACGTAGACCGGTGTTGACGTGACTCTTTCAGTCTTTTCGCTAGATAAGTCTTCGCTTAAGACTGGGGGGCTTGTGTACCGCCCTGATAGTCGGGAGTGATGATGTGGCATCCTGCTACAGTATAGGCGTGTTGGCAAGGCGCCAGGCTGGCAGAAGGGAAGGAAGTCAGGGGGCTCGTGAAGCCGCCAGTTATTAAGTTGGTGTGTTCCGATCTCCAGCATATCAGAATAGGCGATCACCGGGTTAAATATGAAGTCGCCAGATGTGAACTCAGGCGACCAAGCAGTTGGAGATCGCCGGAGAAAGCACATCGCCGAAGATGAAGGAGAAGCAAATTATGAAGGCGGCCGGCGAGACACAGGGAAGGTGTATAAGGACACCCTAACTCGCCAACTCCAGTAGAGATCGCACTCCCAAGTTAGCTATGCACTGGGCAGTAGCATGCATAAGTAACTTAGCCAAAATGAGAGTAGAAGCAGCGCCAAGTCAAGGAGGCTCCAGATGATGGCACGTGTACAACTGGATGCGAGCCACGTGTCCAGGTCTGTAACTGCCAGGAGAGAGAAAACAACCAGGTATATAAGAGTTCTCAACAAACTTTCTGAGGTACGCACGTTCAGTCTATACTCTTTACGCTTGCGAGTTGTAGAGCTGACTGTGAGAGAGGATTTGCACGGTTCTTGTTCTCTTAGTATTTGGTGATTCGGTCACTGACTTGGGCGTTGGAGTGCGATCGGCCGCAGCGGCGCCGCTCTGTTTCTTTGCAGGTTCTTGAGGTGGATCTCGAAGAGGAACGGAGGTGAGAAGCGGTGCGCACGTCGATCCTTTGACGAGGCAGTTTCCAGCGTTCCGGTCAACAGGCAGGATCATGATCCTCTAGGGAAGGCTAGGCGTTGAAGCATTGGCTAGAGGTATATCTTAACCTAGCCCTGTGTCTTCAGTCATGCTCCGAGTCATCCTCCTAGAAGGCTGGGCTTGGTCAGTGGGCACACCCTCTTCTAGGTCCTCATCAAAGACTTAGATAGAAAAGAAAAAAAAAACATTCCCCTTGTAGCGTGTGTGGCACCATGCTCCTCTGTGAACCACCGTGAGCCTGGTACATTTTTCCATTCCTATCCTTCGAATAGTAGAACTTATATCTTGGACTTTTTATATCGTGCTTCCTCATATGTTGTTTGGTTTTCTTCATACGATGCCTATGCAGAATTGTATTTTTCGTATTTGTATGTTTGCTTTGTTTTAGCCATTTTTTAAAGATGGATTATGCCTCTACTTACCCTTGGGCAAAAAAAGAAGTGCTTAAGGAAATCCATGGTTATACCACTCGTTTAAAGATTAAAGAATTGAGGGAGTCGGGGGGTTTAAGTAAAAAAGACGAGAACTTGGTGAAGGTAGTAGTATGTATGATGTGAGTTGATTTTAGGATTGTTCATTTTATGGTGTGACACTTTACTCAGATTGAGATTTTAGGAATATAAGAGTGAAGACCTTAGGAAAATTCCCACTGGACATTAACTTAACCAAGTGGTTAAGTAGATGTGAAGGTTCATTTCACAAAGGCAAAGATCAAAAGACAAGATATGGTGAGAATGGATGCAAAACTCAAATGATAAAGACAAAATCGAAAACAATATAATGAAGGAAACAAAGACAATGAACATAGAATGGAAGGCGAAAATGAAGGAGAATGGAAGAAAGAAACTTATGGAAAATGAGAGTGATGCTCACACCAGTTGATGGGTGGTAACCATCAAGATGAGTGGAAGGTCGCCACTTGAGAGCTTCATTCTTATGAAGATAAGACCAAGGGAGAGGAGATAACACTCACTCAAGCTCACACCAAAATGTGCAGAGTTTCTTTACTTCTCAAAATTGAACTTCTCAAATACACTAGGTAGGCCTTCTATTTATAGGTGAAGGAGCCTTGGAGAACAAGCTAAAGGGGTAGGATGGGAAAAGGGAAAAAAGGGCAGCCTTAGGGTTTGACTAAGTCAAACCCGCATCTTAGGCTTGTCCTTCTAGAAACTAGGTCAAAATGCCTTCCAAAAGGGCTAGGAATAAGCTAAGATGCTTCCCACACCCCCTAATATGCTAAAGGCACCTTATTCTAGCCTATCTTTGCTATTTGGACCCCTAAAGTGAGTTCAATTTATTTACATAACTTTTCTCTTGTGGAAAAGACCAGAAGGAAGAACTTCTTATATTTTTGGTTTATAACTTCTTCCGCTGATGCTTTCTTGAGGTTTTGTAGGGCCCGACTTTGTATACTGAGATGAATGACCTTTTTGTGAGATGCTTGATGTGTCCTTAGTCATATGCTGGTTGCTTTGGTTTGTATCATTAAGTAAACCCCTTTTAATACCACTCGTTTAAAGATTAAAAAGTTGAGGGAGTCGGGGGGTTTAAGTAAAAAAGACGAGAACTTGGTGAAGGTAGGGAGGAGTAACCAGTGTGTTGCGATGAGTCGTCAAACCTCGATGGATCTTTCTGTTTTCTTTATACAACCTTTTTTACCAAAATCATGTTGCGCCTTCCTCTAAGTTTTTGAAAAAGAGTTATTGACAAAGCTTAACGTGGCTCCCGCCCAGCTGCATCTGAACAGTTGGACGCTTATATGAGATTTCGTTATTTTGTGCTCCTAGCTGGATATTTCTCCGAATCTAGAGGTACTCTTTTATTTTTTTCAAATTTAAACCCTCTGGTTGACAGTTGTGGGCCTCTATAATGGTGTTCTTGGAAGAGGTTTGCTCACCCTCTTCCAATTGTGTAATAAAAACTTTAAAGGCCGATTCATAAAAGTTCGTGCCTCGATCGGTGACCCATCTCTGGTAGATGGTTTTCCCTTGTATTGGTCGCCCAACCCTCGCTTCTAGAGTGCTCAACATCTCAAAGACTTGCCCCAAAGGGAGCGGGGTATTAGCGAATTCTTGGAGAGCCTCAAAGTTGTTTTTGATATGTTGACGCTTTTGACGAGAGAGAATACCTACCAGGTTCTCTGAAAGCCTACATTGGTATACACCCTTTCTATTTTAAGATTTTAAAACACGTTTAGATTTTTAAGTTTTAAAACTAGATTTTTGTTTTGTTTTTTAGAGAACATGTTTTCCTTGATTAGCAAAATCAAGCTGGCCGAACGTGCGAGGCGAATGAGGGCGACCAAGGATAACTTAATGGCGAAAGAGACTGCCATGACTGGTGTTGTTCACGTTCAATCCGAGCATGATGATTGTACTGCTTCTGGGTTAGTTTTCAAGAGAAGAAGATGAGAAGTTCTGATTCTTTTAGAACACTCACACTCGGAAGGCTGAGCTCTTACCTAGGATGCTTTGACAATCCAAGAATATGAAGTTGTTGGAAGTTCGAAAGGAAAGAACCCGTGGGATTCGAATTTTGACATCTCGACCCATAATAAATCACGCTTCTTGCTAGAAGATGATATTCCAAGGCTGAATATTTGTCATGAAGACCAACTCTGCTACGATGCTGAATTATTGCTCGGCCAAGCTACAACGCTAGTGTGTTTTGCCAACATCAGGACGAAAGAGCGGAAGAGAATTGAAGGTAAGAAAACTCAACAGATTGCCGAACTTCAAAAGGAGAATGAGCGCCTTCGAATCGAGACCATAGAGGTCGATCTCTTACGTTTGAAGTTGGCTAGGAAGACTCAGGAAGGGCTTGTTCTGACTAGAGAAAAAACCGATTTAGTTGATAAGGTTAATATGTTGGAGAAGAAGATGGGAGACCGGGAAGAGGAGATGGTTCGTAAAAAGGCCGAATTCTTGAAGACAATTGACACACTGAAAGATGATGTGACCCAGTCATATGTCGTCGGCTTCTAGGCTGCCATGGAACAACCTTTGTTCGCCCCTTGGTGGATTTTTCTGAGCTGAGCCCATGCAAAGCTGTGGTTGATGGGAAGCTTATTGGGGAGTCTTAGTTATTTTTACTAATTCCCAAATCTATGAACAATGTTTGACCCTTATATATATTTGACATTTCAATCTTGATTATGTTTAATGTTTAACTGTTTTGTATATTTTTAAACTTATAACTTCCTTAGTCATGCCCTTTCATGTGTCAACGACTTAGCCTATTATTATGCAAACGAATGCAACATTCCGTAAAAACTTAAGAAGTAACATTGATAGGGTGAACTCATTTTGGTTTTAAACATAATACAACTAGGAAATTATAATGATTTACTAACTTGGTGTACCGATAAAGTGCCCGGGCAGATATAAGACAATGGGGATGTCTTTTAGCATTGAGTTGGGTCGTCGTTGGTTGCCATTTAGGATCAACAGAGTTGTTTGGTGTCTCCGAGTTGATTCGTGTTTCATTGTTAGTCAATTTAATATGCAAATAGTGATGTTGCCTAGTTGGTCTGACCTTCAGGGTTCGACTAGAACGATGTGTAGAAAATAATTTTTCCAATTTTGTTTGACCTTAGGGTTCGGCTAAAACGATATGTAAAAGACGACGTCACCGAGTTAGTCTGACCTTAGGGTTCGACTAAACGATGTGTAGAGAATAACATTACTAGATTAGTCTGACCCTAGGGTTAGGCTTAAACGATATGTAGAAGATGACATCATCGAGTTAGTCCAACCTTAGGGTTCAGCTAAATGATGTGTAGAGAATAATGTTTACCAGACTAGAACAACCTTAGGGTTCGACTAAAATGATATGTAGAAGACGACATCACCGAGTTAGTCCAACCTTAGGGTTCGGCTAAATGATGTGCAGAGAATGATGTTACTAGATTAGTTCGAACTTAAGGTTCAACTAAAACGATATATGGAAGACGATGTCATCGAGTTAGTCCCACCTTAGGGTTCGACTAAACGATGTGTAGAGAATAACGTTACCGAATTAGTTCGACCTTAGGGTTCGACTAAAATGATATGCAGAAGACGATGTCAACGAGTTAGTCCGACCTTAGGGTTCGGCTAAACGATGTGTAGAATGGATTTTCCAAAAGACATTTAATTTATTCAAGGGTGACCTCATTAAAAACCCCTTTAAGGGAAAAAAAGTGTCATCAAAAGAAAGAAAGGGAAAGTAAAATGTCTGACTTAAAACATTATAAATAAATTTCTTAACTGATGTAGAACTTGAGGTTCGCCGCATTCCAAGCAAGATGGTTCCACCGTCGAGAGTTTCCAACCGATAAGCTCCATTGCCGAGCACCCCGGTCACTTGGTATGGGCCGATCAACTTTGGGGATAGCTTATTCTCGATTTGATGAGGGTAGGCTTTTCGTAGTACCATGTCGGCTACCTTGAATTGTTGAGGGCTTGTTTTTGGTTTTGTACTTCAACTCCACCCTTCTTTTCAGTGCTTCTGAGTTTATGCATACGCGATTACGAAGTTTTAATCCGAAGGGCATGACCTGATAGCAGTAACTGGATGCTTCGGCCATGAAAGCCGTTTTATTCTCATCCTTTGGGTGTATCCAAATTTGGTTGTATCCCGAGAAGGCGTCCAAAAAGCTCAGTAGGTCACAGTCCGAGGCGTAGTCTACTAAAGAGTCTATGTTCGGCAAGGGGTACGGATCCTTGGGGCAGGCTTTATTGAGATCGGTGAAATTAACGCACATTCTCCACTTCCCACTTTCAATTTTCACCATGACAACATTTTCCAGCCACTCAGGGTATTGGATTTCCCTTATATGGCCAACTATGAGGAGTTTTTGAGTCTCCTCTCGCATGGCGACATGCTTATCCTCATTGAATTTTCTTTGCTTCTGACCGATGGGTTTGGCCTTCTCGTCCATGGTGAGATGGTGACACAAAATCTAGGTCAATTCCAGGAATTCATGTTTTTTGAAATGACTTTGACAATTTTGTCCTCCAATTCCTTGCAAAGTGAGGCTATGAGCTTGAACTTCTTACCATTGATCTCCAATTCCCGAACTTCCCAGCGGGTCCAAGTTTCCTTTTGTCGCATGGGTCGACTTCTATTTCCACACCTGGAGATGTGAGTTGATTTTAGGATTGTTCATTTTATGGTGTGACACTTTACTTAGATTAAGGATTTAGGAATTTAAGAATGAAAACCTTAGGAAAATCCCCACTGGACATTAACTTAGCCAAGTGGTTAAGTAGATGTGAAGGTTCATGTCACAAAGGGAAAGATCAAGAGACAAGATATGGTGAGAATGGATGCAAAACTTCAATGATAAGGACAAAACCGAAAACAATATAATGAAGGAAACAAAGACAATGAACATAAAAATGGAAGGCGAAAATGAAGGAGAATGGAAGAAGGAAACTTATGGAAAATGAGAGTGATGTTCACGCCACTTGATGGGTAGTAACTGTACTAGACCAGACTTCAGACATCGGCACCTGTGGAATAGGTCGGCTCGGTGGTCTGGTCGAGATAGTGGGCCACATAAGTGGGCCCTCAGAGAACACGTGTGTTGAAACCTGTATATATATATATATATATATAAAGGCCTAGTCAGCGAGAAAATGCATACAGGTGGTGTGTGTAGTACATTCGGGTCTATCACAAGTAAATATCCCCTGAAGACGCCAAGGCCCAAGAGCGCTAGGGTTTTTTGGGGGGAAAGTTGCATGCATGATACGTAAAGGACTTGGGCGCCTACATAACAGATGGACCCCGCAACGATGGTACATGAGTTGGTACCCTGGTGGCCATGCTGTTAAGATTGTGCACTCCAAAGAGAAAGGTTTTGTGCGGTTGTTGTGCTAAGATTGTGTAACAACGTAACAAAATGTCCTCCTAGCAAACCTAATTTCACCAGAGATAAGGCTCTGGTGAGAGAGGGGTTGTTACAATGAGGTAACCTAAAAGCATTCTATTAAAGGGAGTTGAGATCCCTGGTAAAGGTACACCGTTTCTAAAACTGAAACTACTATCTTATTTACTCATTGTTTCTTAGCCCAATACTGATTTCATTGTAGTGTAATCAACAGGTAGGCGCCCCACTGTTTCAAACGGAGCCGCGTTCCAACATCCCAGGGAAAGAGCAAATCCAGCAGAGGCAGGCGGATTCACAACCTATTCCCATAATCAACCGACAAGAACATTTGGCGCCCACTGTGGGGCTCTATAAAACTAGGTCCCATTCACAGTCGCATTTTTTGCCATCTAGCAACATGAGAAATACAAGACAAGGTACATCTACATTTGAGGGAGGAGACAACGTCACCATGCAACAACTCATGGAGACCATTATCGTCCAAAGCTGATCAGGACATGATTCTGGCTGATGTACAAGCAGAGCAGACAACCAGTTTGAACCGATTCCAGGTCGATATGGATGCGTCACGAACAAACAAAGAAGAACTGTGTTGGGCCAATGAGGAACTGCGAAGAGAACAACAACGCATGAGGGAGCGCACATTCGACGATCATGCCTTTTTCCTAGGCGATCATGAATGTGATAATACCCACCAACTTCATGACTCCGAAAATCACCTTTACAGGTATCGAAGACCTGGAGGCCTACATCACGACCTTCCACACCTAAATGATGATCTTGGGAGGAACTGACATTATGCATTGCAAGCTGTTTATGGGAACATTTTCGGGCACAACGTTGGACTGGTTCATCAGTCTCCCCGATAGACACATTGCTTCATTTGATGAGTTCTTAACATTGTTCAGAGAACAATTCATTGTCAACCAGGCTTCGTCCCCCATCTCCTTCGACCTCTTCGATGTGTAAGAATACCAGGGAGAACCCTTGAAAGATTTCCTAAATCGGTTCGGGGCATTGGTGGTAAAGTTGCACACCAAAGACAAAGCCATGATGGTGCACACCTTCAGGCGGGGAATGCTATCAGGACCTTTCAGTGATTCTCTGATAAGGTGTCGTCGAAAGAAATTTAGCGAGATCCAACGTTGGGATGTGGCCCACATCAGCGTAGAAGAGGAGGTGATGGAAAAACGTGGAAGCGTTGGACTGACAAGACCTCGGGGAACTGGTCGTCCTCAGCCCATGAGGGTGCATGAGGCTACGACAGAGAAGAAACCCCCGGCTAGGCAGGCGCCATACGAGCCGAGAAAGCATCAGACCAGGGCACACATTGTGTACGTTCTCCAGAATATTACGTCGATCGAGCTTCCTTGATCAATCAGGACTTTGTGTACGTTTCGTCCTACAGTGATGACCGATATAAGCACAAAGTCATCCTTGTGGGGGAACACATCATTCGAGTTGGCTACCATGAAACAGAGGAAGGGGATTGAGGACTGCTCAGACTTCTTTGTGTCTAAGGATATCACATATTGGGAATAACATTTTCAGCTAAATACCGAGTTGCCTCCTCCAAAGAACCCTCTTGCGATGGTATTCAGATCTCCAAGGACCAAAGGGTTGAAAATGAAGCTTTGATGCCTCAAAATCCTTGAAGATAGCTTGAAGACTTTGTTGTTGAGTTTAGGGTTTAGTTCTAGGTAATTTAGAATTTCCTAGATCCACTCTTAATCAAATTCAAAATTGAATCAATTTGGTTGTAAAAGAAAAGTGTTTTTCAAAGCTAAGGGAAAAACAACCTGTTGATTTCTCGTTTTAATCCCTTAGCCTGTGTGAAGGGGTTTTTTTGAAATGTTTTGAATTTGGTTGACTTAACTGTCAAACCAATTCAACCGGTTGATTTTTGAATTCCTTAACAGCTTTTCATAAATCTGTTATATCTGTTTTCAGTTGTTTTCAAACTACTTTGGCTCATGTTTAAATGCTTAAAACGGCTAGTTTGAAGAGATATAAAGCTGGGATTACCCTCTCTATTTGAAAAGAGAGAAAAGTGATTCAGAATACATTTTGTGAAAGTTTGGATTCAAGAAATGGGTTGTGCTTTGGGTAAAAAGTGGATTAGGAACAATTGTGATTTCCTGTAATAAGGTGTAATCTGGTCCATATTTTGTTGTAATTGTTTTTCAGTTTGAACACTTGTAATCTGTGTATCTGTAAATTCAGAGGGTTGTTATGACCGTGTTTGTAAGAAGTCAAAGAGGGAGTGTGTTCTCGTGTGGTCAAGATCACCTCTTTGAGGATGTGGTGTGTTGTAATCTGTTGTTGATTACCTAGTGGAATACCCAGTGGTTTTCTGGGGACTGGATGCAGCTCAGGTAAGGAGTGAACCAATATAATTGTTTGGGTGATCTTCTCTCTCTCTCACTCATTTAAAAACTGTTTTATTGTTAATTTTATCTCTGCTGCCATAAACAATCGATTAAATCGTATTTTCAACCGATTGTTTTTCTGATAACAGTTTTTAATCAATTTGTTTCCTTGGCTGATCTGATTCTTTGATCTGTAAATCATCATTAATCTTCATTCTTATCCAGTATTTGCGAAAAACTTTCTTTAAACAATTCACCCCCTGTTTTTAAGGTCATTAATTATAAAAATTGGCATCAAGAGCTAGGTTCTTGAAATTTTCTCAAGTTCTGTTTTTCAAATATGTTTTAATGGCTGACAAGTTACTTTTTGGGGAGGGAGCTTCTATCAGTAGACCACCTTTATTCTGTGGTGTGAGCTATCAACTGTGGTGTATTAGAATGAAATTTTTTTGTTGATTCTATAGATAGAAAAATTTGAGATGTCATCACAAACAGTTCTTTCATACCTTTGCTTGAAACTAATACAGTTTTCTCTGAAAGTGAAAAAGATCATCTTGAATGTGTTGCTAAAAATATCATTGTATCTGCTATTGATTCTAATGAGTTTCTAAGAGTTTCAAAGTGTGTTTCAGCTAAAGATATGTTGGACTCTCTTGAAAGAATTCATAAAGATTCAAGAAATGCTTGGCTGGACAGTGACAAGTTCTCTTCTGGATCATCCTCTGTAGCTTCCAAAATAAACATATGTTTGATGCCAAAAGAAGATTCTGCATCAAACATCGTAAGTATATTATCCTCTACTAAAGGTGATAGTTATTATCAACTTCTTGTGGGTTTTAAAGAGACTCATGAAGAAGCTCAAAGATTAACCCTTTCAAACAATCGTTTGAAAAGTAAAACAACTGGTTGAAAAATAGAGTCAAGATCTTGGAAGAAGAATTGAACAACTCAAAAACTGATTTTTAAAACTTAGAAATGATTTATAAAAATTCTTCTTGCAAGTGTGAATGTAGTTCTTGCAAAAATTGTGAATCTCTTCAAAAGAAGGTATTTTATCTTGTGAAAACTGTGGATATAATTTCAAAAGGAAAATCCAACTTTGAGAATGTCTTAGCATCTCAATTTTTTTTTTGTGGAAAATCTAGTCTGGGTTTTAATCCACAAAGCAAGAACAGTGGCATTTCAAAACCTTTTTTCAACCATTACAGAAAATCAACCGATTGAAAAGTTCAAACAACCTGTTGTTTCTTGTTTCTACTGTATGAGAAAGGGTCATTCTGTCAGGTTTTGCAAAAATTGCAAATTTTTTGTTCCTAAAGGTATATTGAAATGGATTCTTAAGAATCTTAATGGTTCTTATGATCAACCTAACATGAAAGGATACAAATTCTTTAAGGGATCAAATCTTGTTATTTGATATGTTCTTTTTGTAGGATTTTGCTTCCATATTGAAGGATCTGACAAATCTTGCCTACATGGATGCATATGATTGAGATATAGCTTTGTTTCTGGTGTTATGAACAATTTCAAATTTGTACAGTGATCTTGAAGAATAATTTTTCATTTTCTTCTTATTCTTCTTATACTTGAACAAACTATATTAAATCCTATTCAGTGGTTTTGCAATTAGTTTCTGACTTATCTGGTTCTGTATCTTCTCTAATCTCATACAAACAATATGTGCTTTGATCTATATCTTTGAATTTTGGTTTCTGTTGAAGAATTTGATTTTATTAATCTCAAATTGCTGTCACGGAAAATCAATCGATTATTTTCACGAAACAACCGATTGTTTCAGCCAATATTTCAGCCTTGACAGCACCGTGGTTTATTCTTCTTTATTTCTCTGTGCCTTGATTTGTATCTCTAATCATTCTCAGAGTCGTTGGTGGTCAATGATGCTTTTATTACTACTTTGAACATGTCCTCTCTGTGCACTTACTGCCACTTATGGAATATATTCCTTCATATCTTGGAAATTAAAACCAAGCTGGCTCATCAAGTGGAGCACAAGCTGAGGAAGAAAATGAAGTTGTTGCCATTGGAGATGAACATGCTATTGAAGCTTTTGAAGGTGGACCAAGTGTTGCCACTGTAGATGAGAGGATTACATCCATGACTCCATTTGAAAGACTCATGATAAATAGAATGGATGACTTTGCTGACAGTCAAAGGAGCCTTTATGAGTTGTGTGACACAGGGTTCCAGAGTATGGATACAAGGTTTCAGACCTTGGATGAACAAATTGAGGTTGTGCATAACCAAATTTTTGAGCTACAGTATGGCAACGATGATTGAAGCACGTTTACAAATTTCATAACAAATTTTTCTTCTCTTTATGCTGTTTTTATCCCTTCTTACACTCTATTTGTAAAGACAAATAGGGGGAGAAGTGGCTATGGGGTTGTATTAGGGGTTGTAATCCTCTAATTCCTGCACTTATTCTGTTTGATATCTGCTTAGATAGATGTTAAAATGGCTTTGGGGTTGTATTTGGGGTTGTAATCATCTAATTCCTGCACTTATTTTGTTTGATAACTGCTTAGATAGATGTTAAACTGTTGCACTCTGAATATTTTAACCGGTTAATCTTGTTTTTTAACGGGTTGTTTTTTTGCTGCTGTATCTATGTGTGTGTAACTGGTTTTCACATTGATTTGGTTGATCTTCCTCTTCGGAAATCACCTAGTGGAAATTGGTTATGTGATTTTTGATATATCTGAAGTTAGATTACCTCTTGTACCTGCATCATTTTGTAATTGCAGGTTGTGTCAAATTCTAAACAGAACTTCGCAAAGCAACATAGGGATTTGTCTTCATCAAATAGGGGGAGAATGTTGAAAATGAAGCTTTGATTCCATCAAATCCATGAAGAGAGCTTGAAGACATTGTTGCTGAGTTTAGGGTTTAGTTCTAGGTAATTTAGAATTTGCTAGATCCACTATTAATCAAATTCACAAATGAATCAATCTAGTTTTAAAATAAAAGTGTTTTTCAAAGCTAAGTAAAAACAACTTGTTGATTTCTCGTTTTAATCGATTGTTTTTCCTTAAGCCTGTGTGAAGGGTTTTTTTTGAAATGTTTTGATTTTGGTCGCCAGAGTAAGCACATCGCCGAAGATGAAGGTGATGCAGATTATGAAGGCGGCCGGCGAGACCACAGGGAAGGTGTACGAAGGCACCCTAACTAGCCAATTCCAGTAGAGATCGCGCTCCAAGTTAGCTATGCACTGAGCAGTATCATGCATAAGTAACTTAGCCAAAGGAGAGTCAGAAGCAGCGCCCAAGTCAAGGAGGCTCCAGATGATGGCACGTGTACAGCTGGATGCGGGCCACGTGTCCAGGTCTGTAACTGCCAGGAGAGAGAAAGTGACCAGGTATTTAAGGGTTTCCCAACGAACTTTCAAGGTACGCACGTTTAGATTGTCTTCTTTACGCTTGCGAGTTCTTGAGCATACTGTGAGAGAGAGCATTGCACGGTTCCTTGAGAGTTCTTGAGTGTTTGCTCTTGAAGTATTTGGTGGTTCAGTCACTGACTTGGGCATTGGAGTGCGATCGGCCGCAGCGGGGCCGCTCTGTTCTTTTGCAGGTTCTTGAGGTGGATCGTGACGAAGGACGGAGGTTGAAGCGGTGCACACGTCGATCCAGGTTTGACGAGGCAAGTTCCAACGTTCTGGTCAACAGGCAGGATCATCAGGCGCCCACCGTGGGGCCGTGTAAAACTTGTTCCCATCCGCAGTGTGAGTTCTTGGAGGTTTTCGCAGTTTTCTGTGTGGTTGTGTGCTGGTGCAACCGTTGTTCGCTGTTCATCTAGTTTTTGTTCGGTGTTTTCACGTTTTCCACCGTTCGTTTGAGGTTTTGTTCGGTGAGGTGAAGTTTTCTGCTGGTTGCGCGAGTTTGGTTCGGTGAGATTTGAGTTCTTTGGCTTGTTTGGTTTTTCGTGGAGGAAGCGGTGGTTTCTGGTGGAGTTGCAGGTTTCTGTGGAGGTTTTCGGTGTTCTTGAGTTTCTTGCGAAGTTTTGCGAGGTTCTGACCGATTGATCGCTGAATCGATCGTAGCTGAAGGAAGTGTTGTTCGTTGCACTCTGTGATTCGTCAAGTTTCATGAGAAAAATGAGAAGCAACCGTTCAAGTCCAGTTGCGCCCGTTGCTGTTGAAGGCGCCGCCGCCATGACCATGGCGCAGATGGTAGAGATCATGCGCTCGCTGCAGGCAACTGTGGAAGCTTCGCGCATAGAATAGGCGAGAATGCATGAGGACCTGGCCGCCTCTCGGGCCAGGAATGATGAGCTTAACAAAGTGACTGAGGAGCTGCGTCAAGCTCTTCAGGAACAGCAAGGGCGTCCTATTGCTGAAGAGGTCGCGCCGTCAACGCCGCCTCGTGTTTTTCCTATGCCTTTCGCTCAGGCGATTACTGACACGCCTATTCCTGGAGTGTGGTACCTGTTAAGGCTGTTTTTACCGGCTTGGAGGATCCTGAGGCTCATCTCACCACGTTCCATACGCAGATGATGCTGTCAGGAGGATCAGACGCCGTGTACTGCAAGATGTTCGTGAGCACACTCCAGGGAACGGCACTGGAATGGTTTGTGAGCCTGCCTATCGGTCACATTACCAACTTCCAACAGTTTTCAAAGATTTTCGTCGAGCAGTACATCGTGAATAAGGCACCGCCCAGGGTGTCTTACGATCTGTTTGATATAAGGCAATATCAGGGAGAGTCCCTCAGGGACTACTTGAATCGCTTTGGGGCGCAGATGGTCAGATCGCCGGCCAAAGATGAAGAAATGCTGGTCTATGCATTTAAGAAGGGCGTACTACTGGGACCATTCTGCGAGGCATTGATCAGGGCTCACCCCGCCACATTTGCTGAGGTCAGGCGACTTGCGGTGGGCCACATCGCCGACGAGAGTGAAGTCGCCGAGAAAAGAGGAAGCGTGGCTCCCACCAGGCCACGCGCCCAGACCAGAATCCAGCCACAGAGGGTGCTGGAGACAGCGGCGGCCAGAAGGGATCAGAGGACTCGCCATCCTTATGATCCGAGGAAGAACAAGGGCAGGGGCCAAGGACGCCCGCAACCAGCACGCCGGGAATACAATCGCCCGCCTAAGCACAAGTTTGTCATGGGATTGGCGGACCTGATCGCCATTCCCAATATATCAGCTAGGTTGAAAGCGCCCGAGAAGGTGGGCGACAAGGTGCTGGGACCAAAGCCAGACGCCTGGTGTGAGTTTCACCAGGGCTTTGGTCACACCGTGGATTCGTGCTTGGCTTTAGGATACCAGCTCGACGATCTGGTTAAGAGCGGGTTCCTAAATGACTATTTGCTGGATAGAAGGACGGGGGGCGCGTTGAGCTCCCAACCAGCAGGTGGAGAGGCTTAGCAGCACGAGATGCCTACGCACGGAGAAATCCACACCATTGCAGGGGGTTTCTCAGGTGGTGGATGTACCGCATCACAGAGGAAGCGGTATGCAAGGTCTGTAATGACGGTGGATATGTTTGAAGACCACTCGCCGGAAGTGGACATTACATTCACCAAGCAAGATCTCCGGGACGTTGTGCCTCATGACAACGATCCCATAGTAATTTCGTTGATCACGGCAGGAAGAAAGGTCCACAGGGTGCTGGTGGACCAAGGAAGCTCGGCAGACGTGATGTTCTGGCCGACTTTCACGCAGTTGGAGCTGCCCCTTGACCAGCTGAGGCCCTATGGAGGGTGTTTGTATGGTTTTGCTGGCGACCAGGTGGAGGTCAGGGGGTACATTGAGTTAAGGACTACGTTTACAGATGAGGCGGGTTCAAGAACAGAGAAAATCAAATACCTTGTTGTAAACGCTCCTTCAGCATACAACATTCTGTTGGGAAGACCCACACTCAACAGGATAGGCGCTATACCGTCGACCCGGCACATGAAGGTGAAGTTGCCGTCTATGGAGGGGGTGGTGATCACCATCAAGTCTGATCAGAAAGAAGCAAAGAAGTGCTATGAGAATAGCCTGAAAAACAAGAGGTCTGTAAGTTACGTGACAACCACCCCGCCTCCTGGTGTGAAGCCCCGATCAACGGTAATAGAAGAGACCGCCGGAAGAGATGTGGAGATGGTGGATGCTGAGCTGGGGGAGGGGAACGCCGGTCTGGAGGAAGAAAAGGTGAGGAATCTTCCTGAGGAAGCGAGAGAGCTGGGAATCGCCAGGGCGGTGATCGCCAGAGAAACCAGACCAAAACCCGTCGAGCAGTGGCTCGAGAGAGAAATCGGGGGAAAGATCTTCAAGTTGGGAAGATCTCTGGAGGTCGAGCTCCAGGACCAGATTGCTAAGGTGATAGAACGGCATCTGGATGCCTTTGCATGGTCCGCTTCGGACATGCCCAGGATCGATCCCGACTTCTTGTGCCATCATCTGGCGATGGACAACTTGGTGAGACCAGTGCGACAGAGAAGAAGAAAGTTCAACGAGGAGAGGAGGCAGGCGATCAGGGACGAAACACAGAAATTCCTCGCTGCAGGCCACGTCAGGGAAGTTCAGTACCCTGAATGGCTGGCAAATGTCGTGCTGGTGAAGAAGAGTAATGGGAAATGGCGCATGTGCGTTGATTTCACTGATTTGAATAAGGCCTGCCCAAAGGATTCATATCCTTTACCAAGCATAGACGCCCTGGTGGATAGTGCTGTAGGGTGTAAGTTGTTGAGCTTCTTGGATGCCTTCTCGGGGTATAATCAGATCAAGATAAATCCCATGGATAAAGAGAAGACTGCCTTCATGACCGAGAGATCGTGCTACTGCTACAAGGTGATGCCGTTTGGGCTGAAGAACGCGGGGGCCACGTACCAGAGGTTGATGGATCGAGTACTTGCACCGATGCTGGGAAGGAATGTGCAAGCGTACGTCGACGACATGGTCGTGACCTCGCCAGAAAAAAGCAAGCACGTTGAAGACTTGGAAGAATTGTTCACGACGATCGCCAAGTTCAGGTTGAAGCTGAATCCAGAGAAATGCATCTTTGGCGTGGAGGCTGGAAAATTCCTGGGATTTCTCTTGACTGAAAGAGGAATAGAGGCCAACCCGGATAAGTGTGCCGCCATCTTGGCGATGAGGAGCCCAGCTACCGTGAAAGAAGTACAACAACTAACAGGTCGGATGGCCGCCCTGTCTCGCTTCGTGTCGGCTAGCGGAGAGAAGGGACATCCCTACTTCCAGTGCTTAAGGCGCAATAACAAGTTTGCTTGGACGAAGGAGTGCGAGGAAGCCTTCGTCAAGCTCAAGGAGTACCTGGCGAGCCCGCCGGTTTTGTGCAAACCGCTGGTGGGGACCCCTCTCAGGTTGTATTTTGCTGTAACTGAGAGGGCGGTGAGTGCGGTGCTCGCCCAAGACCAAGATCAAGCTCAGAAGCCTATTTATTTTGTTAGTAAGGTGCTGCAGGGCCCCGAAACGAGATATCAGGCCCTGGAAAAGGCTGCGCTGGCTGTGGTATTTTCGGCGAGGAGGTTGCGCCACTATTTCCATAGCTTCACCATACTGGTGATGACTGACCTGCCCATCCAGAAGGTCTTGAATAAGCCTGACGTTGCGGGAAGGATGGTGAAGTGGGCAGTAGAGTTGTCAGAGTTTGATATTAAGTATGAGCCCCGAGGCCCGATCAAGGGGCAAATCTTCGCAGATTTCGTGGTCGAGCTCTCGTCTGAGGCGACACGAGTTGAAGGGGATGACTTCCGCTGGGTGCTTTCAGTGGATGGATCGTCGAACCAGCAGGGTAGCGGTGCTGGAGTCATTTTGGAAGGACCCAACGGCGTGCTGGTCGAACAATCTTTTAGGTTTGCCTTCAAAGCCAGTAACAATCAAGCAGAATATGAGGCGCTGATCGCCGGGATTTTGCTGGCCAAAGAGATGGGAGCCAGGGTGTTGATGGCTAAGAGTGACTCGCTTCTAGTCACAGGGCAAGTAACAGGCGAGTTCCAGGCTAAAGATCCACAAATGGCAGCTTACCTGGAGTATGTGCAGGAATTGAAGAGTTCCTTTGCCTCCTTTGAAGTAGTGCATGTGCCCAGAGAGCAGAATGCCCGAGCTGACTTGCTAGCTAAGCTCGCCAGTTCAGGCAAAGGGGGTAGGCAGAGGACGGTGATTCAAGAAACTCTGAAGACGCCGAGAGCATTTGTGGCAGATCACCTGGTTCTTCAGATAAGCAAGTCGACGGAGAAAGCAGCGAGAAGTCATAAGTCCCTGACGCAAGAGACTTTGAGATCGCCGAGAATTAGAGCATGTCGAGGAGAGAAGGTGAACATGACGCAGGTCTGCGCTATCCATGAGCCAGACACCTGGATAACACAGTACAAGCGGTGCCTGGCAGACGGCCTTCTCCCACTTGATCCGACAGAGGCTAGGAAGGTAAAGAAAAATTCTAGCAAGTACACAATGATCGATGGCGAGTTGTACAGGTTTGGGTTCACTCACCCACTCCTGGAATGTGTGTATGGCGAGAAATGCACGAGGATTATGGCAGAGCTCCATGAAGGGATATGCGGAAGCCACGTCGGGGGTCGAGCTCTGGCCGCAAGGACTCTCCGTGCAGGTTACTACTGGCCAACGATGAGAGAAGACTGCAAGAAGTATGCACAATGTTGCAAACAATGCCAACAGCACGTCGATTGGCACAAGGCGCCTCCCGAGGAGTTGAAGTCGATTTACAGCCCTTGGCCGTTTCATACTTGGGGAATCGACATCCTGGGACCTTTCCCGCTGGCGATCAGGCAGATGAAGTACTTGGTGGTGGCGATTGAGTATTTCACCAAGTGGATCGAAGCAGAACCAGTGGCCCAGATCACCGCACACAAGATCGAAGGTTTCGTGTGGAAGAACATTGTGTGCCGGTTTGGTGTGCCTAAGCGCCTGGTGTCGGACAATGGGACTCAGTTTGCAAGCCACCTGTTGAAGAAGTTGTGCGAAGGGGTGGGAATTCAACAAGTGTTTGCATCCGTCGAGCACCCTCAGACAAATGGCCAAGTAGAGTCAGCTAATCGGGTGTTGCTAAGAGGTTTAAAGAGAAGGCTAGAGAAAGCCAAAGGAAGCTGGGCTGAGGAGGTACCCCGTATAGTCTGGGCGTACCACACCACCGAACAGTCAGGAACCCATGAGACCCCGTTCAGCTTGGTCTATGGGTGTGATGCAATGATTCCAGTAGAAATCCAGGAGAGCTCGCCGAGATTCCAGAACTTCGTAGAGGAAGACTCGAACGAGGAAAGAAGGTTGAACCTAGATCTACTGGATGAGGTCAGGGAAGATGCGAGATTGAAAGCTGAGGCGGTGAAGAGAAGGATTGAACGAAGATATAACTCGAAGGTGATGCCAAGACAGTTTAGAGAAGGCGACCTGGTGATGAGGAAAGCCCACCAGTACGAGATGGAGAATAAGCTGTCGCCTAAGTGGACGGGACTGTTCAGAATAACCGAGGCGCTCGGGAACGGTGCCTACCGCTTAGAGACATTGGAAGGAGGGGCGATTCCTCGCACTTGGAACGCCACGCACCTCAAGTTATATTACAGTTAAGAGCTTTGTAAGTAAAGACAAACACGAAGTTATATTACAATGTCTCTGTTAAAACAGTTTGAAGGGGCACTCTTTTTTCCCTAAGGAGGGTTTTTAATGAGGCCACCCAATAAAAGAAGAGTTTTCGAAGTTCAAAGTTGTTTTAGATTGCATGCTTGTTGTTTTCAGAAAGTTTTGAAGAAAGACCTTGTCACTTATATGTGATTTAAGGCAAGTAAAGATATATTGCATGCTTTCTAAAAGGTTTTAAGTCCTCATCGTCTTTCGGCGATCGGAGGCAACAATTAAAGTTAAAGTCCTCATCGCCTTTCGGCGATCGGAGGCATTAGTAAAAGTTAAAGTCCTCATCGTCTTTCGACGATCGGAGGCACCAGTTAAAAGACCTCAACGCCCTCGCGCGTCCTGAGGCGAGATAAAGACCTCCTCGCCGTCGAGCGAGTGCAGGCGAGGAAGAGTGAAAAGTCCTCAGTGCTTCTGGGGGCGAGAAGATGTAACCCCTGGGGCAATGTAGAGGCACCAGCAAAAGTCCTCAGTGCTTCTGGGGGCGAGAAGATGTAACCCCTGGGGCAATGTAGAGGCACCAGCAAAAGTCCTCAGTGTTTCTGGGGGAGAGGAGATGTAACCCCTGGGGCAATGTAGAGACACGATTTAAAGACCTTCTCGCCTATGAGCGAGTTCAGGCGAGTTTAAAGACCTTCTCGCCTAAGAGCGAGTTCAGGCGAGTTAAAGACCTTCTCACCGATGAGCGAGTTCAGGCAAGATAAAATCCTTCTCGTCTCGAACGAGTTCAGGTATGGTGTAAAGGGTGGAAAAAGTTTGGAAGGTGGCTAAGGTAGGTTCGAAGAGAACGCCTAGTCACCCGGTCTTTTGTTCCGAAGTTCAGGAAGGTAGAGAAGGATCCGAAAGGCGCCTCTACCCCTAGATAAAGGAACAATGGCCAAGTTGAGAAGTCATGAAGAAACGGATATCACCAAGAGTCTTTGGCGACCAGGAAAAGTTCATGCAGTGGCAAGAAAGTTAAGACCCGTCTTGATAAGGCAGATAAGGTGAAGCGATGTCTTAAGCCATCAGTTGAGTTAAAATTCGTTGTTTAAAGAGTGATTATACGCTAAGGTTCATTGCCTTGAGATTACAAGTTGTTAAAGCGTTATTGTCCGAAGATCGGTGGTTCGAAACAGTTAAGTACACGATTGCGCTTACGAAATCGCTAAGTTAATTTCTTGAAGCAAATTGTGCAAGGAAAGTTAAAGCAGCCAAAGAAGTTACAAGAGAAATGCAAGGACTTTATCATTAAGAAGATATCAGTTCAAGGTACATTTACAAAAAAATCAGAAAAATAGAAAGTTTTATTACAATTATATGCAAAGGGAAAGCATAAAGGTAGTGGATGGAGGGAATCGATCAGTCTTCAGCGGGAACAACCTTCCCATCCACCACCTCGTTGTTAAGGGACACCATGCTGAGATCTAGATCGGGGAACAAGCAGGCGAACTGTTCCCGTGCGGCCTCGAATCCAGCAGCCAGAATTTGGGCAGAACTCAGATTAAGTTCTTCAATCTGTTTCTTGAGTTCTTCAGTTTGTTCCTTCAGCCCCTTGTTCTGCTGCTCCAACTCTTCAGCTTGCTTCTTGAGTTTTTCGATGGTTTCCTGAGCTTGGAGAAGGTCTTCAGCAACCTTCTTGGATTCTGCCTGCACCTGGCCCAATTCAGCAGCGATCTTCCCCTTTTCTTTGTTGGCTTCAGCAAGCTTCGCCATGGTGTCGTCCCTTTCTTTTTCCACCGTCCCCAGGAAGACCTCCCGATCGGCTGACCTTTGCTCCAGTTTCTTCACCTTGGCGGCGTCAGTTTTAATCAAGGCCTCCAGGTCAGCCACTTTCACGCGATAAGGCACCAGCTTGCTCTCTAGCTCAATCTTCTCTTGAGCCAAGAGCTGTACCTTATGGCGGAGATCGGTGGCCTCCTTGCGCGCCACCCGGAGCTCGGTGCTCATTGCATCTTCTACTCGGGAGTGTTCAATCTCGGCGAGTGTCAGATTGCATGATAACTTCTCCGCCTCGATCCTTATAGTGCTATTCTCAGTTCGGAGGGCGTAGAGGTCATCCTGGAGCTTCCTGGTGGAGCTCTCCACAGCTCTAGAGATAATGGTGGGGAAGTCCTCTGCCATCATCTTCAGTTTGGCAGAGAAAGGCTCCCACATCCTCTTGACCTCAAGAGAGAGGTCTGCTTGTGGAGGCACCGGGTGGGCCTGTTGTTGGTTTTCGCCGCCACCTTCTTGAGTTGGTTGCTCAGCAGGTACTTCTTGGCGTGGTGGCGACGTCGGGGATTCAGTAATCAGAATTGGCGAGTTGTGGGCAACCTCATCCCCGATTGGAGCAACGCCTGTGGTTGAGGCATTTGAAGGAGGACCCCCTCCAGCCGATACAAAAGGCGTGGAGGCGCTTAGGGGGTCCTCCATGAAGTTTGGCTCAGGGGCCTCAACCACAGGTGGCGCAGACGCCAATGGAATTGCTTGGACTGGTGAGGCAGGAGCTGGTGGGGGTGGCAATGTTGGAGGCGGAGCAGGTGTAGATGGTGGTGTTGATGTTGGAAGAGGGGGTGGAGCAGATGGTGAAGAAGGTGTCACCCTCTTCCTCTTCGTGACGAGGCCATCTTCAGTTGCCTCGTCGTCTTCCTCTTCCTCCTCGTGGACTACTTGGGGGGCCTTCCTCTTTGGCTTTCTGAGGATAAGCTTCTTGCGTTGGTTGGCGGGTTGGGCCTCAGAGGAAGTTGGGCCTCTGGGTGGCGATCTGCCTTGAGCAGCGGCGATCTCCACCACAGAGTTTGGCACGGTTTGGGAACCCGATGCCAACCCGTGGGTTCGGGCGAGCGCCCTCAGTTCAGCGAGCTTGCCCCGGCCCAACATATTATCTGCATAGAGCAAAAATGCATGGGTTAGCTCAGAAATAAAATAAATGCATAAGGCAGTATGCAGCAAAGCAGATAAATGGTGCAGAAAAATAAAACCAAAGTCTTGTGCACAACGCACAAGACGCCCAGAAATAGTTAACAGAGGTAATGTTAGAATAAAGACTTAGACGTTCTAACCTATGCGAATTTCGAGTTGGTCCTCGAAGAACTCGAAGCAGATGAGTGTGGTGGTGAGGAAGGTGATGTTGGCGTCTGCCACACTTTTCCAGAAGAAGCAGAGGTCCCTGTCCAAGGCACCCATGCTATCAGGACTCCTTGGCCTCCTGAAGCTGCTTTTGGACTCTTTGTTCCCCTTGTTTACCCAATACAAGGGGAAACCGTCGAGCAAGGAAGCGTCCTTTTCGTTGGGGCGCACCTGGACAAACTTGCCCTTCCAGTCTTTGTAGGATTGCTGGAAGATAGAGAGGATCGATCTCCCAGCAATCCCGTTCAAGCTTACCCAAAGGCGATCTCCTGGGTGCTTGGCTTCAAAAAGAAATAAGAAAACGTCCACTGACGCTGGCAGCCCCAAGTGGTCGCACATTATTTGGAAAGCCCGTACGAACGCCCAGCTGTTGGGATGGAGCTGGGCGGCGGCGATGTCGAGCTCGGTGAGAAGCTCCCTTTCAAAGCGAGTGAAGGGAAACCTAAGTTTCACCTTCTTGAATAGGGTGGTGTATATGAGGCAGAACAACCCGCCGGTGTTCCCCTTATCGTCAACGCACACCGGCATGTCGGGAGGGCAAGGTAGCACCGTCATCTTCTCGTCGTGCTCCTTATGGAATGATTGGTGAGGCTCATCTCCTTTCGTCAGTCGCAGAACTACCCCAGCAGAGTTTACAGAAGATGTTTCCCTCAACAAAGTCGAGGTAGCCCATGGGTACAGTTTTTTGAAGTCTGGGGAGGGAACAGAGGCTCCTCCGGCGGCAGGGGGAGTGGCCTGAGCCAAGTTGGGGCGGGAGGGTACAGGCCTCTCAGCCTGAGAAGACGAAGCACCACGTGCTCGCGGTGGGCCGTGTGCTTGTGAGGAGGGGTTTCGTGATGAAGGAGGAGGATTTGGGGTGATCTTTGAGCGAGTCATTGCGGAAGCTGCAGAGGAAAAAGAAAAGGAAAAATGATCAGGGTTCGCAGAGGCTGACTCGATCATGAAAGAAGGGTGAAAAACGAACGAACGTAGGTTCGTTGTGACGTTGACGGAGCCCTAAGTTACGAGAAAGGAGAAATGGAAAAAACAACCCACAACGTATGCACCAGACAGTTAAAGGATGATGCGAATCGGTTAAAATGCAGGAAAAGCCAGCAGGAGAAGGAAAGGAAGTACCTTTTTATGATCGGGAAAGTAATGAAAGATGTTGGTGATTCAGGAGGTTGAAGAACGTTGAGAGCTTTTTTGCAAAAGAGAGTTGGAGCGTCTGAGAATACGAAGAAAGTGATGAAACAGTGAAGCGAAATGAGTTTAAGGGTTTTTTGAAATGGGTTTGGGAAGCGCAAACGTTAACTGAAGGTAACCGTTGATGAAGCCACGTGTCGAGCGATGGAAGGAGTGTTTGGTGGAGCGTCAGGAAAGCAGAAAGTACAACCGCTTGGGATTCTGCACCAGTGCCACGTAGATCGGTATTGACGTGACTCCTTTAGTCTTTTCGCTGGACAAGTCTTCGCTTAAGACTGGGGGGCTTGTGTACCGCCCTGGTAGTCGGAAGTGATGACGTGGCATCAAGCTATGGTATAGGCGTGTTGATAAGACGCCAGGTTGGTAGAAGGGAAGGAAGTCGAGGGATTCGTGAAGTCGCCAGTTATTGAGTTGGCGTGCTCCGATCTCCAACACACCAGAACCGGCGGTCTCCGGGTTAAAGATGAAGTCGCCAGATGTAAACTCAGGCGACCAAGTGATTCGAGATCGCCAGAGTAAGCACATCGCCGAAGATGAAGGTGATGCAGATTATGAAGGCGGCCGGCGAGACCACAGGGAAGGTGTACGAAGGCACCCTAACTCGCCAATTCCAGTAGAGATCGCGCTCCAAGTTAGCTATGCACTGAGCAGTATCATGCATAAGTAACTTAGCCAAAGGAGAGTCAGAAGCAGCGCCCAAGTCAAGGAGGCTCCAGATGATGGCACGTGTACAGCTGGATGCGAGCCACGTGTCCAGGTCTGTAACTGCCAGGAGAGAGAAAATGACCAGGTATTTAAGGGTTTCCCAACGAACTTTCAAGGTACGCACGTTTAGATTGTCTTCTTTACGCTTGCGAGTTCTTGAGCATACTGTGAGAGAAAGCATTGCACGGTTCCTTGAGAGTTCTTGAGTGTTTGCTCTTGAAGTATTTGGTGGTTCAGTCACTGACTTGGGCGTTGGAGTGCGATCGGCCGCAGCGGCGCCGCTCTGTTCTTTTGCAGGTTCTTGAGGTGGATCGTGACGAAGGACGGAGGTTGAAGCAGTGCACACATCGATCCAGGTTTGACGAGGCAAGTTCCAACGTTCTGGTCAACAGGCAGGATCAATTACCTAGTGGAATACCCAATGGTTTTCTGAGGACTGGATGTAGCTCAGGTAAGCAGTGAACCAGTATAATTGTTTGTGTGATCTTCTTTCTCTCTCTCACTCATTTATAAATTGTTTGACTTGTGATTTTATCTCTGGTGCCATAAACAATCGATTAAATCGTATTTAAAACCAATTGTTTTTCTAATATCAATTTTTAATCAATTTGTTTTCTTGGCTGATCTGATTCTTTGATCTATAAATCATCATTAATCTTCATTCTTAGCTAGTATTTGCGAAAAACTTTCCTTAAATAATTCACCCCCTCTTCTTAAGGTCATTAATTCTAAAACAAAGCTTCGTGGTTTAGTTCTTGGGGTGTGACTTCCCCATTTGGCTTCTCTTGGTTGTTCTCGAGGTACTTAGTCAAGAACCCCTCTTGAGTATATTTTCTTTATTATTCAAACCCTTTTCCTCGTCCTTCTTTGCGATGTACGGGACGTACCTTTGGTCAGTTCGCCTACGCGTTGATACATCTTTGCTCTTTGAGCAGCATTCACGCCCACATTCCTAGGACCTCGGCTGCTTTGACTGTGCATTGCCGTTCTTTCTGAGTATGGCTTCTTCTGCTTCGATGACCGTTGCTTGTTCCCTTACCTCAAACAATGTATCCCCCCTATTTCGGATCAATGAGTCGTTGAAAGGGCTCGCTACCATCCCTTTAAGAAGGCAGCGACCCCCATCTCTTTGTTTGGAGTCTGAAGTCTTACCGAGAACTCTCATAAACGGGTCAGGTAATCCTTTAGTAGTTCTCCTTCCCTTTGTTTGACATCAAAGAGCTCTGGTAACCATGGGGGGTCGACTTTATTAGCTGAGAAGTTCTCTTTAAATATCCTAGAGAACTGTGGGAAAAAGGTGATATGGTCGTTGGGGATCCTGTTGAACCACTGAAGAGTGGTTCCTATAAACGTGCCCATGAGCATCTTGCATTGAATTGCATATGACCCGCCCGACATGATCATTTGAGCCGTAAATGCCTTTAGGTGGCTCTCGGGATCTTCCACACCAGAAAAGGGGTAATCTTGGGTGTGATGAAATGGGGGCAGTATCAACTCCTCCATGATTTGTTGTGAGAATGGTTTGGGGTCATCCCTTGAGAACATGTCGGAGAGCGTGCTTGAACATTGCGTCATTTATGTGTGTGCATGTTTCTTTGCAACTCCTTGTTGGTTTTGCGTAACTCCTTGTTGGCCTCAACGTGCTCTTCCGTGGTCCTCCAGGAGGGCTCTATTTGCTCCTTAAGACATGCCTGCCTAAGTCGCATTTCCTCCCGTAGGTGATCTTGATCGGCTCAAGCTTCTTCTCATAGCCGCTCTTGCTCGGCCTGACCCTCTTTCCGTAGCCGCTCTTGCTCTTGTCGGTATTCCTCATTTTCCTGTTGAAGAACTCTCATGGTCTCCATTATTTGTTGCAAGGCTGGGACTTCCTCACCTTAGGGCACTTGCGCTCTTTGTCTAGTGTTCCTCATAGAGTCAGGTTACTTGGTGCTTCTTGTCTAGGCGTTTAGATAATTAGTGGGATCATTTTTTATCGGTCCCCACGGTGGGCGCCAAATGTTCTTGTCGGCTGATCTAGATCGGGTCCTAAAGGTGGATTCTGGGTCAACTCTTCCTTGTTGTCGCTTTGATATGCTTAAAGTCCACAGTGAGGGGAGCTCCACTTGTTGACAAGACTTCGACAATCAAGTTAGTGAGAGCATATAAATGTGAGTATAGTGTGTTATATCTGGAATGACACTTACCTTTCTTCAGGGTCTTAAGGCCCTTTTACAATACTCGTAGATCCTCTCTTTAGAAGTTAACAATCATAAATATATTCTATTAAAATATCTCATTTATTTTAAGGGTGTTGGAAGATTATTATTTGTACCGACCAGTCCTCGGGCATCGTTGACCATTGGTTCTATTGGTGCCACGTAAGAAGGGTCCCACGAGCGACGTGGGCCAGTATCTCGCGAAGCACGTGTGCCAAGGAACCAAAGAGTGGTCAGACATCGGTCACCCGGATGTACCGACGTGCTACTAGACAATGTGGAGAGGTCGGACATCGGGACCCAAACAGCAGAGCTGGGCCACGAGAGGTGGATCCCAGACCACACACCAGTTATAAAAAAGGGAGAAGTCTAGGTCACGAGAGTCCATGCGTGTCAAGTGGATGACGTA
Organism: Phaseolus vulgaris; assembly: GCF_051622355.1. Taxonomy (NCBI): domain Eukaryota; kingdom Viridiplantae; phylum Streptophyta; class Magnoliopsida; order Fabales; family Fabaceae; genus Phaseolus; species Phaseolus vulgaris. Next base: position 14,085,497 of record NC_143507.1, on the reverse strand, counting down.
TTTAGGAGTAACACAAGTATAGAGCCACTGGAAAGATATGACATGTGAAGGTCGCATTCCAGGGACGAGCTGCATGCATGGCACGTGAACAGCAAGGGCACTCCCAAAGGCGGGTGACCCCAGAGATCAGGTGCACGAGGAGGCACCAAGGTGGTCACCCCGTCAAGGGTTGCACTCTGGTTAGGGAACCCACACGCTAGGTTATCCTAAGAGTAGGGTAACAACAGTGCTGAGCCCGCCCCATCAGAAAAGCCCATTTTGGGTAAAGAGGAAACCCTAGTTTCAGTCTATAAAAAGGAAGGTAACAAACTTGGCAAGGTACGCTATTCATTTGCGCCGCTTAACACACACACACAGTGACAGTGATACAGTTTGGTGTTTCTTGACCCTAAAACTGACTTGAGCGTCGGAGTGAAAACGACCTCTAGGGCACCCTTTGTCTTTATGTTTTCAGGCATTCATCACAGGAGAGGCACGTGCAAACGCAGAGATTTTGGACGTGAGAGTGACGTAGACGCACGAAAGCGCTCCAGGTCAACCGACAGGAACATTATCTCTGACAGTTTTTTTTTTTATCAGCAATATCTCTAACAAATTATTTTCGTCGGATTTATAGTAAATATTTGTGCTTAACGGATTCAGTTATACATTTAGTTGTTTATAGTTACTATTAAAGGAAAAGAAAGAATAAGGTAAATCCCTTGTGTATATTGAACACATAGGGTTATGTTTATATAGGAAAAGAAACATATGGGCTAAGCCCATTACATAAATATGAAATATCTAACAATATCTATAATATCTAATTATATCTAATAATATCTAACACTCCCCCTCAAGCTGGTGCATATAGATCATATGTACCCAGCTTGTTACAAATGTAATCAATCCTAGGCCCTCGTAAGGGTTTCGTAAAATTATCTCTTAATTGATTATTTGAATTAACAAACTCAGTCTTGATATCTCCCAATATAATCTTTTCTCGAATGAAATGACAATCAATCTCAATATGTTTGGTCCTTTCATGAAAAACTGGATTTGAGCTAATATGAAGAGCAGCCTGATTATCACATATAAGTTTCATTTGAGTGACCTCTCCAAATTGCAATTCTTTAAGTAATTGTTTAAGCCAAATAAGCTCATAAGTAGCTGAGGCCATAGCTTTATATTCTTCTTCTACACTAGATCTTGCCACAACACTTTGTTTCTTGCTCTTCCAATAGATCAAGTTATCACAAATGGAGACACAATAACCTGAAGTTGATCTTCTATCAAATGGAGATCCTGCCCAATCAGCATCTGAATAACAAACGACTTTAGTATGGTTATTATGACCATATAACAAACCTTTTCCAGGAAAGCCTTTAATGTACTTCACTATACGAATGATTGCATTCCAATGATCTTCACATGGAGAATTAAGAAATTGACTCACCACACTGAATGCAAAGGAAATATCAGGACGAGTAACAGTGAGATAGTTCAATTTTCCAACTAATCTTTTGTACTTCTTAGGATCTGAAAGAGCCTCCCCCTGATTGGATAGAAGCTTGACATTGGGATCCATGGGAGTATCAACAGATTTCGAATTCATCAACCCAATTTCCTCCAAAATATCTAATGTGTATTTTCTTTGAGAGATAACAATACCAATATTGGATTGTGCTACCTCAATCCCCAAGAAATATCTGAGTTTGCCAAGATCTTTGGTCTGAAAGTGTTGACAAAGGTGTTGTTTTACTTGTGAGATGCCATGGTGATCACTGCCTATAAGAACAATGTCATCAACATATATTACAAGATAGATACACCCAGCACTCGAGTGACGATAAAAAATTGAATGATCTGTTTCACTGCGAGTCATACCAAACTGTTGAACAACAATGCTAAATTTTCCAAACCAGACCCTAGAAGACTGCTTGAGGCCATATAAGGATTTGCGAGGATGACATACCAATCCAGAAGACTCCCCCTGAGCAACAAAATCTGGAGGTTGCTCCATATAAATTTCTTCCTGCAAATCCCCATTAAGAAAAGAATTTTTGACATCCAGTTGATAAAGAGGTCATTGTTGAAGAGCAGTCATAGCTATGAATAAGCGAACAAAGGCCATCTTTTCCATTGGAGAAAAAGTATCACCATAGTCTAAACCAAAAATTTGGGTATAACCCTTAGCCACAAGACGAGCTTTAAGATGATCAATAGTACCATTGGGGCCAACTTTGATAGCAAAAATCCACCTGGAATCAACAATAGATTTCCTAGATGGTAAAGGAACAAGTTCCCAAGTTCCATTATTCTGAAGCGCATTCATTTCATCAAGCATGGTCTGACGCCAACCAGGATGAGCTAAGGCATCACCTACAAATTTTAGAATGGATACAGAAGAAATAGATGAAAGGCAGGTATAAAAGGGTTGAGATAGTCTGTGGTAACTCAAAGCAGTATAATGTGGAGAGGGGTTACGGGTAGAACGTATACCTTTACGGATAAAAATAGGAAGACCAGGTTCAACTGTAGGAGTCGGAGGAAGATGAGGTGTTGGCACCAGAATAGAGTCAGCTGATGGACGATGAGACGTTTGACATCGACTATACACCTGAAGAGTTGGTGGCGGTGGTGAATCGTTAGGTGCACTAGGCACAACAAGAGGAATATTAACTTGATTCGATGAAGAAATTGAAGGAGAAGGACAAGACTTAAAGTAAAGGGAAGATTCATTGAAGGTGACATCTGCTGAAATAAAATAATGGTTTAAAGAAGGTGAGAAACATTTATATCCTTTTTGTGATCTAGTGAACCCTAAAAAGACACATTTGTGTGACTTAGGAGATAATTTATCAAGACCAGGACTAAAATTATGAACAAAACATGTGGACCCAAAAACTTTGGGAGGTAAAGAGTGGAGAGGGTCATGTGGAAATAAAATAGAATGAGGAAATTTGTTATCTAAAGCTGAAGATGGCATGCCACTAATGAGATAACATGCACTAAGAACAACATCGCCCTAAAAATGTTGAGGAACATCACCATGGATTAAAATATTACGAGTTGTTTCAACAAGATGTCTATTCTTGCGCTCAGCTACTTCATTTTGTTGAGGTGTATAAGCACATGAAGTTTGATGAAGAATACCATGAGAAGCCATAAATTTTTTAAAAGAATGAGAAAGATACTCACGTCCATTATCACTGCGCAAAATTCGGATGGAAACCCCAAATTGATTTTTAATTTCATTGTAAAATATTTGAAATATAGAAAACAATTCAGAACGGTTTTTCATTAAAAATACCCAAGTACATCTTGAATAATCATCAATAAAAGTAACAAAATATTGAAATCCTAAATTAGACTTAATACGACTTGGTCCCCAAATGTCATAGTGAACTAAGGCAAAAGGAGATGAAGCATGTTGTGAGACACTACTAGGAAAAGAACTACGAATGTGCTTCCCTAACTTGCATGACTCACACGATAAAGTAGACACATTAGACAAACATGGAACAAGTTGTTGCATCTTGGCAAGACTAGGATGACCTAATTGAGCATGAATGAGAGATGGAGAATCCATAATCGCGCCAACATGTGCAGAGATCTGTAGTTGAAAAAGTCCATGAGACTCACATCCGGTGCCAATCATCTGTCCCAAACTCCGATCCTGTAAAGTAACAAAATCTTTGGTAAAAGAAATAACACAATCAAGGGAACGAGTGAGATGACTAATGGATAATAAGTTAAATGGAGACCTAGGGACACAAAGAACATTATCAATAGATAAAGAAGGAAAAAGATTAATAGTATTAACACCATGTGATGGTACCCTATATCCATTGGCCATGGTAACAGAAGGTAAATAACCCGTAGTAGATAGGAAAGAGAAAAAAGATTTATTACCAGTAATGTAGAAGATGTACCTGAATCTAGAACCCAAGGGCCAAGGGAAGTGGAGTGAGTGAGGCCAACAAAAGATGTACCTGAATGTGCAACAGAAGCCGTGGAACTAGGGTTTTGACGATCCTCATACCATTTAAGAAATTCATTGAAAATAGGAGGTTGGCCTGGGGTATCAATTGAAGTATGGTCCATAGTACAAAGTTGCACAGGGGCAGTTTGAGCAACCGCAACAAATTTAAGAGGACGACCATATAAGGCATAACATCTGTCAATTTTGTGGCCAAGTTTGCCACAATGGTCGCACTTGTGACGCCCTTTGCCTGACTTGTGAGGGCGAGTACGATCATTATGCTGAGAAACTAAAGCAGAAGAGTCATCAACATGAGACGTTATATCAGTGGTGTGTTTACCTAGCACCCGCAAAAGGGTAGAACAAATGGATGTAAAATTAGGCACGATAGGAGATCCCAAAATTCGATCACGAATGTGAGAATAATCATCAGAAAGACCATGTAAACCCAATAACATGAAGAACTTGGATCTCTGTTCTAGTACTTGAGAAGCAGTGGTGGCAGGAGGTAATAACTCATTAAAATCATGAAGAAGAGCATGAAGTTTACCCAGACATTCCGCCATTGTACTATCAAGATGTTTGGGAGCAACAATTGTGAGAAGATTTTGACACACACCATAAAGACGTTGAGTATCATTGGTGTATAATAATTTTGCTTGTTCCGAAACTTCTGAACATGTCTCATAGGTACGAAAAAAGTGTTTTAAAGATGAGTGAATGGTAGATTTGATAACAATGCATAATTGAGCATCAATTTTCAACCAACGGAAAACCTCATTTTCAGCAATAGTAGGATGAGTAAGACGATCAACATAACCTTGACTCTTAAGCCATAATTTAATATTTTATGCCCAAGTGTCATAATTGGTTCCATCCAATTTGTTAATGGAAAGATGAAAATTGACGTAATTAGTATAAATATATGGATCCGACATAATGATTGTGGAAGAAGCCATAGTGGTAGCGACAGTGGAAGAAGTCATAGTGGCAGCGAAAGCGGAAGAAGCCATAGAAGATAAGGACAAATCCAGTCACCGGTTAATTGGCGACAACAACAAAGATGAAGGCTCTGGCAACAATTCCAGCAGCGTCTCCAGCGAGATTCCGACGACGGCTCTGGCGAGGGTAGGCTGCAGTACGGCGAGGGACCGACGGCGGCTCCGACGAGACAGTGGAGGCTCCGGCGAGGTAATGGGTTGGTGACTAGAAAATTCCAGTTAATAGTAGGTTCACCAATAAAAATTGAACCCTAAACCCTAACCTTATGCTCTAGATACCATATTAAAGAAAAATAAAGAATAGGGTAAATCACTTATGTTTATTGAACACATAGGGTTATGTTTATATAGAAAAAGAAACATATGAACTAAGCCCATTATATAAATATGAAATATCTAACAATATCTATAATATTTCAAAATATCAAATAATATCTAGTTATATCTAATAATATATAATAATATCTATTCTTTTAATATATCTTACCAGACGTTTGGATCGAGTTCTTAACAAATCATTGAGCTTTTATTGTTTGGACCGAGTTAATTATTTAGTATTTTAAACTATACAGGCTAAAGTAATATGTTTGGGTGCATGTTATTATATTCATAAGCAGGTAAATCTTTGGGTCTTGGCTGTTCCAATTCACAAGTAAGACATGGATACTTTCTTATTTAAGTGATGCTTTGTGCGTTCAGTGTCAGTTCATATTGAAATCATTCGCGGAAATTGAAGCAGAATTGCGGTGCAAGAATTGGAAACATTCAATCGGTGCTTGATTCTTTCAAAGATAGTGCAATATCGGCATGTGTCTTCATCAAAATTTGTTGACGCAATCTTGCTCTTTTCAGTGCTAATCCAATTAATTTTTTCTGTGCCTTGATTCCATGGAATTCAATGTGTTGATTTGGTGAAATAACATTGAATCGGTGGAATCATTTGATATATTTTGTTCAGAGTCTTGCGTGAATCATTTCTTCAGTGGAGTACAATTTTGCAGAGGAAATTCTGGTGCGAGTTAAATTGAATTGTCTTTGATACATGATTTGCTTATGTTCCGTTAAATCAGCAAAAGCAAATTTCAAAAGCAGCTGGAGAAAAGTAATTACGTGAATAATTCATGTGTGGTACTTGATGATGATTTGAGATGTTCTAATTTGGTTGATTGAAGCTTTGAATACATTGGTTCTATTTCTGTGCAACAATTCAGAGCAGTTGGTGGAATTTGAAGTAGATTCACGTTATTGAGACATTTGATCAAATATTTGATCTTTGAAGCGATTGTGATTGAGAATTCAAGAAATATCGATGTGAGAATGATTTCAATTGTTCAAATTGGAAATCAACAACGAAGTGGCATCCATTGAAATACGACAGTTCAATCATGAAGTGAACAATTCTTGGTGGGTGAAAGGAAACTCTGTTCGGTGCAATTAAAGAAGTAAAGTCATTCAATTGGAAGCAAGAGTGATAGCCGTTGGAGAGGATGCTAACTGAGGTGTGCCAATTTCAATTCACATTAATATCTTCCAAGTCAGGTGAGGTATGTTGATCATTTTACACAGTATTTAAATGATTAATATTGTAAAAACACAATAAACTTAATCGATTAAATTTTAGAAAAAATAGTTCATAATTATTAAGTATAAGACATAATCAATTTTTTTTTCTTGAATAATCGAATAATCAATTATGTTCTGTATTTTAATAGGCGTATAATCAATTATGTTATTAGAATGGTGTTGATAATCGATTAGGTAAGTAGTTTGCAAAAAATTTGATAATCGGTTATGTTGTTTTTTAAATTCAAAGGATAATTGATTATATTTTTTTTTATAGTTTCAGTTTTTTTATAAATTTTTATTTATTTTTTAATTTGATGTGGATGTTTTTAGATCTTTTGTTGGTGTGATTTCCTTGATCACAACTTCATCTTCATCCATAAGGTTCTTCTCTTCTTTTTCAGGTATGTAATTTCTTTTAATTTCATATTTTGTCTGTGTTTTTGTTGTATTCATGACTTTATTTATTATGTGTTTATTTATTATATGCTTAATTTTTTTAATTTTTTATAATATTAATTTGAATAAGTTTGTGGTTTATATGAATATTTTTAAAAGTTATTAATTGATATGTTAAAAATTATTGTGAATTGTATTAATATAAAAGATTATATTACATAATTTAAATTTGAAATTATATTTATATAGAAAAGTTAGTTATAATTTTTTAAATTAATTACCTGAATTTTAAAATTAAATATTTCATTTCAAATTCAATACTTATATCAATAAATTAATTATTACACATTTTATATAACTTATTATTGTATTTCGAAAAAAAAAAACATGATGAAATATAAGTTTTCTTTTGATAGATCATTTTAAATTACAAATCTCAATACATTATTTGAAATTAGAATTATTAATATAAATATTTATTTTGTTATTAATCAGAATTAATAAAATATATTATTTGAAATTAAAAATATTAATATAGTAATCCAATTCGTATTATTATTGAGAATTCATTTCATATATTATAAATAGTAATATAAATAATTTTTTAGTTATTATTCAGAATTAATTTCATACATTATTTGAAATTAGAAATATAAATATAGTTATCCAAATTTTGTTTTATTAATGAGAATCCAGAATCCATTTCAATATTTAAATTATAAAATTAAAAATAATAATATAATTATTTGATTAATGTAATTATTATTTTTTTATTAATGAGAATCCATTTTAATATTGAAATTTTAAAATTATAAATATTTATGTGATTTTTTTATATTACAGAATTGAAATCATAAAGTAATTTAAATTAAAAATATTTATGTAATTATTATTTTATTCTTTTTTTACTCAAAATCCATTTTAATAATCAAATTTTAAAATTATAAATATTTATATGATTTTTTTTTCTTAATCAGAACTGAACTCAATGATTATTTCTAATTAAAAATATTATATAATTATTGTCTTTTGTTTTATTAATCAGAATCCGTTTTAATATTGAAAATTTTAAATTATAAATATTTATATCATTTCTTTTTATATTACAGTATTAAAATGATAGAGTAATGTAAATTAAAAATATTTATGTAATTATTATTTTATTAATCAAAATCCATTTTAATATTCAAATTTTAAAACTAGAAATATTTGTACGATATTTTATTAATCTGAACTAAACTCATAGTTAATTTAAATTAAGAATATTTATGTAATAATTGTTTTTTATTATTCAGAATTCATTTTAATATTTAAAATTAAAAAGTATAAATATTTATATCATTTGTTTTTATTTTACAGTATTATTTTTTGTTCTCGAAGGTTGACTCTCCCGTCAGTTGACTAGGTTGAACGTCTTCTCTTAGATCTGTCGCAGTTGAATATTGACTTGTGTCTCTCTAATGAACTGAAACGTGACTCCGTTGTGACAGAGGGCACCCTACCTGTTGATTGCACTCAAACGCTCAAGTAAGGACTCACAAAAAGTAAACAGTTTTCAGTCTAGTGTGCAAAAACAACATACCTTCATTTGGGGTCATGGACCCCTTATGTAACCGCATGTGCAACAACTTCTTCCTTGAGAGAATAAAATCTTAGCTGAAAATAGAACTCAACACATAAAATAATAACAAACAATCCACCTGACATGGGCGTCAACGATTCTGTTATGAGTGTACACATTTATCTTTTAGGGATTTAGCGGTATGTATCACAATACTTCGTATGTATCCCACATGCAACAAACAAACATACACAATTATCTGTAGGCACATACACACAGGTCCCACCCCTACCTGGGGGCGACCACATTGTATTTGTTTTCAATGGACTCTTCCATTTGGCCAAGTACTCATAATCTCCGCTCAGGCCCAATAGCCGAGCTGACCACTTGCCAGCCCACACCGAGAACCGAGATATTTCCAAGATAAACCATCGACCGAGTCCCTGCCCAGTACATAAGCCCCCTAGGCTCAAGCTGAGCTAGGCTAAGCAAAGAGTCTGAGTGCCTCGATATCTGACATAAAGGTTTCACAGAGGTTAGGTAGGCACGGTGCACGAGGCGTTATTGACACGACGTTTCACCTTAATAAATCTTTAGCACACATGTGGCACAACATCAAGGGTAGAGGGGTTCTTAATGTTTTGAATTCCTTTTCCTGTATATATGCTGCCAAATGTTGATTCGCGCCACACTACTTTTTTTCCCTGAATTCGAAACCACTTTTCCTCCCGAGCTTTCCTTTTATTCCTCTTGCGCCTTCCTTCTCAGAGTTGCTTCTTTTCCACATGTATTTTCTCTTTTCAATCCATCTATACCTTTAACTATTTATATTTATATTGTTTGAGTTGGGCTTGTATCCATATTTCATACCTTACATCAATGATCGTGCCTGCTTCGTTGTTGCTTGTATCTGACTTTAAATGTTCATGCATTTAGCTTGTTATTATTCACCATATTTGGTCTGAATCTTATTTGCAACTTTCCTGTATGTTGTGTTTTTAGATAAACCCTGTCCTGGATTACAAAGCCTCATACCCTTGGGCTCCCCAAACCTTTTTGGAAGAGACCTCCTCCTTCAATGCCTCTTCTCTAATAGCAACACTTAGGAAAAATGGTCGCCCCTTTGGTAGGGAAAACGATAGGATACATGTAGTTCCCTGTAGAGAAGATGAACCAGTATGTTGTGATGAGTCTTTTGACCCTGGGAAACCTTTATGTTTTTTCTATGTGACTGTATTAAAAAAGGTCTGCATACGTCTCTCCCTTCCTTATTTCGAAAAAAAAAAGCTTTTAACCAAGTTAAACATCGCTCCAGCCCAACTACATCCTAATAGTTGAGCGTTTGTTCGAGCCTTTGTTGTCCTTTGTACCAGTTCGACCTAATGCCATCTGTGGAGGTTTTCCTGTACTTCTTTGAGGTTAAAAAACTGGGCCACCAACTCTGGGTGTCCTTCAATGGTACCCCTGGGAGGGGATTGCTTACCCTTTTCCAATCTTCTTAAAATAACTTCAAAGGTCATTTCTTAAAATTTCGAGCTAATAAATACCATCCCACCCTTCTGGACGGGTTTCCCTTGTACTGGACTGAAAAACCTTTTTTTACCGTGGTCCGACGTCTGGAAGACCTGCCATCCTCCGATCGAGAAGTTTGTAAGTTCTTATCGAGCTTACAAGTTGTCTTTGACACCGCTTACCTGTTGAGCAGAGAATTCGATCCAGATACCCTAGAGAGTTACACCGGTACAGCCCTTTTTTCTAGACATAGTGAGCTCTCCCTTTCTTTATAGGTTGTAATCTTTTGCCTATGCCTTGCTGCAGGGAGGATGTTGGCCAGATCAACAAAGAAAAACTAGAGAAAATGGCGAGGAAAGCCAAAATGGCCAGACAAAAGCCATTGAAAGTTCTTAAGGCCCCCGCACCTACCGAGGATGAAGAAGACACCTGGTCGGGTCTAGTCTTTCCTTGAAAGAGGAAAGCCTTCATTGCTCTTGCTGCTACCTCCCCTTCTCATGGTCGGGCCAACTTCGCCTAAGTATCTCCATCCAGAGCTCCGTCCTTCTCCCTAGTCATCGTATCCAACTTCGAGGGGGCTCTGAAAGCTCCATAAGGAAAGGATTGTGGGACCCCAAACTTGACGTTGCTACTCACATCGAGGGTGCTTTGTTGTTGCCCCAAGACGAGGAGAGGTTAAGGGCTCAAGGAGGCCATAAAGAAATTTGAGTAGGCTCTGGCCACAAGCTGCTTGGCCATGAAGAAGATATGAAACCAAGAGGCCACCTCCGAGTCCAAGGTTCAGGAGAATGACGAACTCCACCAAAAGGTGGTCGGCATGCAGTAGGAGCTTCAACACCTCCAAGCTCTCTACCAACGTACCGAGCAACTCCTGACCGAGAAGACCAAAGCGATCGAAGAGCAAGCATCAGTGGAGATGGGTCATCGCGAAAAGTTGCAGAGGGAACTAGCTCAGAAAGATGATTTCCTTGCTAGCGAGATCGAAGTCTATAAGGAGGAAGCGACTCAAGCCTTCTTGGTGGGATTTGAAGTTGCTGTAGAGCACGCCTCTAGTCTTTACCCCAAAGTGGATTTCTCACAACTAGCACCAGACAAGGTTGTGGTGGATGGAGAGCTGAGGGAGGGATGATCAAGAATGCCGCAAAACTGATATGACTATGCTTTGCTAGTGAACAATCTATTTTAATATTTTATTGGCGTTATCTTATATATGCCAACCGTTATCTTAATGTTTATTTCTCGCCCTTTAAAATAACTAGGATAAAGATTTTCTTCCCTTAACCAAGGTCTTTCTTGAGGTTGAAAACTCTCAAATGAAAAAGGTCAAAACCTTAAACACTTGATCTTAAAGGAAACCACCACAAAACTTAAGGAAAAATAAAATAAAATAAAAGACAAACAAGAAAAGATTAAGCAAGAAAAGCTAAACCAAATTTGAGAAAGAGATTATGAAAAAACTTGAAGAAAGACAATCAAGAAAAAGGCACACAAAAAAGACTCAAAGATACTCACTAAACTTTTAACAATGAAACTTTTTCTTTAGAAATTGCTAAAGCAAAAGGATAAAAAATTCCACAATGGTTGAAATCAATTTGCCAATCAACTTGAATCCAAATTTGGAAAATGTTTTTCTTTAGTAATTGATGCCACAAATGTCCGTTTTCACTTTCTTTTTTTAATTATAGAAATGAAATGTCCATAGTTTTAATCAACATAATTTCCAATAACTCCAATTTTCAAAAAAAATTGGGATTCAATATAATTGAACACTTGAAATCTTTTTGTTTGGAACTTTAAATCTACTTCTACTAAAACAAGTTTCTAATTAGTTCTCAAAGTTTCAAAATTAAAAGTAAAGTAAGTAGAATCAAAGTAATGACACCTAGAACACTAAGAACATATGACACAATCACAAGAGGTAAAAAAAAAAAATGGACAACAATTTAAACATTAAAAAGAGAAATAGAAGTGCTAATGAATAAAAGAGGTGCTGAAAAATAAAAGCAAGAAAGTAAGGGCTGAATTTTAAAGTTGCTTAAATATAAAAGCAAGAAATTAAAGGTACTTGAATTTAAAGACAAGAAATGAAAGGTGCTTGAATGTAAAGAATGTAAAGTGCCAATCAACTCAAAGCAAAATAAGCTCAAGAACCTAAGTTTTGATAACCACATGATGTGAGTTGATTTTAGGATTGTTCATTTTATGGTGTGACACTTTACTTAGATTGAGACTTTAGGAATTTAAGAGTGAAGACCTTAGGAAAATCCCCACTGGATATTAACTTAACCAAGTGATTAAGTAGATGTGAAGGTTCATATCACAAAGGCAAAATGAAAAGACAATTATGAGGTGAAAATGATGCTAGAAGGTGCGGAATTAAAGTACAAAAAAAATAAACCAAAATAGAATTGTTGAATGGAAACAAGGAAAACCAAACAAGAACATGATACAAAGATTAAAAATGGATTGACAATGGAAGAATAGATGAAGGAATGAGAAAGCTTATGTGATGGATTTGAGAAGTGGAACACACCACTTGGAGTGTGATTGGCCTCCAAGATAAGTGAAGATAGCCGCCACTTGAGAGCTCTCAATACTCACAAGATAAGACCTAAATGTTAAGAGGAATTCAAACCTCACTAACACCTCACACGATTTGTGCAGAGTAACTCTTCTTCTATTAATTTCAACTTGTAAAATAGACTAGGTATGCCTCCTACTTATAGGTGAAGGAGCCTTGAAGAACAAGCTAAATTGTGTGTGAGACTTTTGTTCTCTCAGCTTTGGTCTTATCTTGTGAGAGTGAGAGCTCTTTGTTGAACCAAGTGGTGTTCAAGCTTTGATGAATCCAAAACCCTTTGAAGGATGTTGAAGGCTAGGCTGTGCTTGTTGTTGCTGAGCTGTCTTAGATAGGATCTGGGGTAGATTATGTTTTGTAATCCACTCTTGATTGAATCCAAAGTATAGGCATTCTCAATCTTTTTAAAAGAAAAGTGTTTTTCAAACTAAGTGAAAAACAACCGATTGTTTTGTCGAAACAACCGATTGTTTTATACTTAGGTGTTTTTAGAAAAGGTTGAAAACTGTTTTTCAAAGGGTTGAGCTATCAAAACCAAAACAACCGATTGATTTGAGGAAACAACCGATTGTTTGTTTTGGTACCATAACAGAAAAACTGTTTCGTGCTTTGACTGAGCATTAAATGATTTTCTAATTGTTTACGCTCCAGTTTTTAATGCTTTGACCAATCTTTAAAGGCAATTAATGGTTTGTTAAGATTTGATAACAAGCAACAAACTTTGATATATACAGAAAAAGAGATTTGAGTTTTTCACCGATTTTGAGTGTTTGAAAGAGTTGAGATTGCTTAGAGATTGAGTTTGATCAAAGAGTGTGAGCTAGGATTTTCTCTTGTATAGATTTCAGATTTGCTTATGTAACAAGTGTAATCCTTGTATCTGTTGAACAAAAACCTTTGTGTGTTTGTTGAGAAGTGTTGTGTGTTCTTGAGGGGATCAATATCAGCATTCTTAGTGTTGGTGTGTTGGCCAAGAGAAGTGTGTGTCTTAAAGGGGATCAAGGTCACTTTCTTGGTTGTGTTGTAAGTGATCTAGGTTTGATTGCTTAGTGGAATTCCTCAGTGGTTTCTGAGAAGACTGGATGTAGCTCTGGGTTTAGAGTGATTCAGTATAAATCTTTGTGTGCATTTTCTTTATCCCTTAAGTCTTTAAATTCAGTTTTAATATTTTGCTGTTGATATAAACAACCGATTGTTTCTGCGAAACAACCGATTGATTTCTAGTGCTGTGTTTTTGCTTTGTGTTTTGAAAAACTGAATTCTTTATCAAGATATTCTCGAAAAAGTTTTCGAAAAACATCTTTAAACCATTCACCCCCCCCCCTCTAGTTTAAAGCCATACATTCTAACACTCTTCAAGTGGCAACCCTCATCACTCATCTTGGAGAATCCCCACACTCCAAGTGGCGTGTTCATTCCATTTTCATCTTCATAAGCTTTTTGTCCTTCATCTTTTCTTTCATTTCCATTACACCATATTCCATTGTGTTTATGTTCTTGTCTTTCTTCCATTTTCTATTCGGCCATGTTACCTTTAATTGCTTCCTTTTATGCTCTTTCGTTTCTGCAAAGCATCATCATCTTCATCATATCTTGTTGTTTTCCCTTTTGCCTTTGGAAGTGAACCTTCACACTTACTTAACCACTTGGTTAAGTTTGTTTCCAGTGGGGATATTCCCTAGGTCTCACCCTATAATTGCTAAAACTCAAATCATAAACAAAGTGTCATCATTAAAATGGACAAATCTAAAATCAACTCACATCATGTGGTATTCAGAGCAAGGTTATTTTGTGCTTATTTGCTTTGAGTTGATTTCGGCATTTTTTTCTAGCAGCTTTAAATTATTGCTTTTACTTTCAAGCAATTTTCAATTCAGCCTTTACTTTCTTGTAATTAACATTTCAGAAATCTTTATTCATTAGCACTTTAAATTCCACTTTTGAAATGTTATTTTGTGTCAATATTTTTTGTTCTTACCTATTTTTGTTTGAGTCATATGTTCTTAGTGTTTTTAGGAGTCTTTTATTCCTTCTACTTATTTTGCTTTTAATGGTGAAGGTATAAAAGTAACTAGAAATTTGTTTGAGTAGAAGTTGATTTAATTCCAAACATAGATTTCAAGTGTTCATTTAATTTGAATCCCAACTATTTTTTGCAGAAATTGGAAGTGAATGAAAAATATGCATGCCAAGATTATGGACATCTTAAATCCATAAACCAAAAAAAAAACAAGGATAAAAAAAACGTTTGTGCAATTTCACTTTCTTTTTCAAGTTCAACATTACTAAAAAGAGGATTCATTTTATTTCACAAATTGATTTCATAATTGTGGAATTTTATCCTTTTTCTTTTACAATTTATAAGAAGAGTAAAACTGGATATTTAAAAGTTAAGTAAGTGTCTTTGATTCTTCTTTTGTGCTTTTCTTGCTTGTCTTTTTAAAAGTGTTGTCCTTATCTCATTTCTAACTTGGTTTAGCTTTCTTGATTTTAAGCTTTTCTTGTTTGTCATTCAAAAAAAATTAGTTTGGTAGTCGTACTTAGTATTTCTGAAATTTACTTTGTTAATTCATTACACTTTTCATTCTTTCTACTTTTCTTTGTTGTACCACTATTGGATGATCCAGTAGACGATGTTCGGCTAGATGATCTAATAATTGTACTTTACTTTTAGGGGTGGCAAAGCGGGTCAGCCTGCCCTGCGCTTGGCCCGCAAAAATGCGGGTTGGGTTGGCTGATAAGTGTCTAATTTCAGTAATATTTCATATTAAAATATAGGCACTTATGAAGATTTATTGCTAATCTACATATAAAATAATCCCTAATTTATGAATTTATACCTTCTTACATTTTTTATGATCTTTATTTGAATAAGAGTATTTTATTCCCAAATTTGGTGTTAATTGCAGATTTCTAAGGAAGATTGGAGATTTGGATTAAAGATGAATGATTTGAGCTAAAAAGATAAAGATAGAAGGTCCCAGAATGGAAAAAGATGCAAAGAAAGATTGGGCCTTTTTTATGTTTTATCATTTAGCCCATTAGCGCGACACAATAAACAACCTAACCCTAGAAAACTAGGATAAATAGAGGGCTAGAGGCTCAACCTTAGTGTGCCAGATTGAGAGGAAAACACCATAGAGTGAATTGTAACCCAATTTGGAGAATGGAAGGTGCTAGAAGTATGCGTGGCTAATTCTACCCTTTGGGATTGGGAGTAATCTGCTCAAACTCTTATGTATTGAGGTGATATCTTATATATTAATATTCAGTTCTTGATTGATTATTGGTATTGTTGTTTTACTTTTAATTTTCCGTGACAAATTGAGAATCTTAAATCTGACCGGGAGGTATTTTCAGGGTTCATACCTAAACAACAATACTTAACATATTTGAATGCTAGGAATAGACTTGAAATGTTAATTGCTATTAAACGTCTGAGCTTCGTTCTAAGTTGTTCTTATAATTATGCGAGGGATCGATAGTTAGGGGACATTCTTAAGGATTTTATATGCGAGGAATCGATATAAATGATTTTTATACGGGCATCAATTTCAATCAAAGAACTCAATATTAGCATGCTAATCAAAATACATGAGTGTGGGAGAGATGAAACCTAATCCCTATTTTTCCAATTGAAGCAACTAATTCTTTGTTTGTTTTCTTATTGATCATCGCCAACACAACCACTTTCAATACACTTTTAATTGTTTTGTTTTATATTTAGCGATTATTGTACTTGATAATTCACTGTTCCTTGTGGGATCGATATCCGTCTTTAGGAACAATTATTACTTCTGACAAACGCGGTACACTTGCCGTAAAAAGTCATCAAGTTTTTGGCACCGTTGCCGGGGAACAGATTTGAATTGTTGAGTATAATTTCCTAAATATTGTAAATATTTTATTTTATTTTATTTGCTTTGATTTTGTTTATTTTATTAAAATTAGATTTGATTTTATTTTATTATAGATTTGCTCTTTTAAAAAAAAAAGTTGTTGATTTTATATTCTTTTCTTTTCTTTACGTTATTTAATTTAGTTTATTTTTATTTTATTTTGTTTTATTTTATTATATTTTATTTTAGTTTTTTTTAGGATTATTTTATTACTAGTTTTAGTTTTTATTTCTAGGTAAGCTAGTTAGTTAGAATATTAGTTAGTTAGGCTACAATTATAGTTTTCAGTTTTTATTTTTATTTATTTATTTTTTTTTTTTATTTCTAGTATTTATTTTTTATTTTTAAGTATGTTATTTCTTGTTTTCTTTTATTCTGTTTCTAGTTTTTATTTTATCTATATTTTTTTTAATATTTTTGTTATTTTTCTCTTAACGTCATTTTAGTGTTTTATTTTTGTTTTTTTATTTATTTTGTTTTACATATTTTGTTTTCATTTTTATCTTCAAATTTATTTTATTTTATTCTTTTTAAAGAAAAAAAAAGTTCTCTGTTTTTTTTCTCCACTAATATGTTTTAGGAAGAAAGCAACATGACAGAACAACAAACACTACCTACTAAGAAGACACTTGGAGATTATGTCATGTACCAAGGACCAAGACATTTTTCTAGTATTGCAATACCTACTACTACCAAGGCCTTGGAAATAAATCCCGATTTTCTCACTCTCATCAGTGCCTATCAATTTACAGCAATAGAACATGAGGATCCATATTCACATTTGGATACATTTTATGAATTGGT
Source organism: Phaseolus vulgaris (assembly GCF_051622355.1). NCBI lineage: Eukaryota > Viridiplantae > Streptophyta > Magnoliopsida > Fabales > Fabaceae > Phaseolus > Phaseolus vulgaris. The sequence continues at coordinate 14,068,216 of NC_143507.1, read as the reverse complement.
AGGAACAATAGGTTTTCAATCAGGTGATCTTGAAAATGTTTATATGCGCTTGTTTTCTTTTTCATTGGCAGGAAAGGCTAAGGAATGGCTCAAATCACTTCCAAATCAGAGCCTCACTAGTTGGAAGGATGTAGAGGAAAATTTTTGCAAAGATTTTTTCCAATTTCTCGCTACATCAAAGCAAAGTCTGAAATCTCTATGTTCAGACAAGGAGCAAATGAAGTCTTTTGTGATACATGGGAAAGATTTAAGATGATATTGAGAAAATTCCCAAATCATGGGTTTGAAGATATTGCTCAACTGAGCATATTCCTGAATGGTCTCAGATTTGACATAAAGATGCTCCTAGATGCTGCAGCTGGTGGCACAATGATGACCCTTGATGTAGAACAAGCAACAATAATTATTGATGCATTGGCATCAACCGATTATAAAGCCCAACATGATGGACAAGATCTTCAGAATAAAGGGTTGTTAGAAGATGCACTCTTGGCTAAAAATAAGATTCTGACACAGCAGATTGAGCAACTAACTGCACAAATGGCTAAATTGCCCCAACAATTATATGTTGTTCATTCATCTCAAAGCCAAAGTCAGTCAATTAGGTGTGACTTTTGTGGAGGTGTTCATCCTAATGGTCACTGTTTTTATCAGAACAATTCACCTGAAGTTGAGGATCCATCTATGCATGAAAGAATGAATAAAGTTGAAGACGCTCTGACAAAGATTGTGAGCGCGCAAGACAATATTGTGAGAGCTCATGAAAATAGCATGGCCATGATTAGGAGTATAGAGATCCAGATGGGACCGCTGACCAAACAAATTGCGGAGGAACAAAGTGGCCAGTTTTCAGTCAATAGGCAAACCAATTCAAAAGAGCATTGCGATAATGTAGTGGTTGAAAAAGAAGAAAAAGATGAGACAGAGGGGAAGAGAGATGAGAAAGAGAGAAGTGAGGAGGAAAAAATAAAGAAGAAAAGTGAAAATAAGGAGAGAGGAGTTTTTGAAAAAGATTTATCATATCCTCATTCTCCTTCAAAAAGAGAGAAGGAAAGAAAATTCTTTGATAAATTGCTCCCTAAAAATTATTTTGCAGGAAATTTGAAGCAAGATTCAACATTTGAAAGATTTCGAAAGAATAGGAGCTATATTGAAGAAAAAAATATAGAGCTGGAGGATAGATACAATGTCATTATTCAAAAAGGCTTGCCTAAAAAAAAATTCAAGGACCCAGGGAGTTTTAACCTTCCCGTGTCTATAGGTGCTTTATTAGTAGCCAATGCTTTATTGGATTTGGGAGCAAGCGTAAATATAATTCCTTTGGCAATGCTGAAGAAAATAGGTGATTTGGAGATTAAACCCACCAAGATGACTTTAAAGTTAGCTGATCAAGTAACCAAGTATCCATATGGTGTGGTTGAAGATGTTCTCGTCAAGGTGGATAAATTCACATTGCCTGTAGATTTTGTTGTGATGGACATGAAAGAAGATGAGGAGGTTCCCTTGATACTTGGAAGACCCTTTATGAAGACTGCTAGAATCATAGTTGATGTCGACAAAGGAGAACTTCAAGTTAGAACTCAAGATGAGGAGGTAACTTTAAATCTTTTTAATGGTCTTAAAAATTTTAATGCAGGGGAAGAATGTGTACAGAAGGATGGATCACAGAGATATTCCACCTTGAAATAAATAGGCGTCAAGCTAGATGACGTTAAACGAGCGTTTACTGGAGGCAACCCAGTCCACATTTTAGTTTATGTTGTTACCTTTGTTTATTTTATTTTTTCAAAAAAAAAAATCTTGTATGCCTCCTAATCATTTTGCAGGTTATGACCTGAGGACAAGTTTTATTAGTCAAGGGGGCAGATCCAGCAAATGAAGCAAGACTATAGATAAAGATTTTAACAAAAAGCTGGATGAATTCTTAAGAAGAGAGGATTGAGTAAAAATATGGTTCTATCTCTCTAATTCTCTTTTCTTTTCAATTATTTAAATTTTATTTTCTGTTTAGTTTTTATTTATTTTATTTTATTTTTCGGTTATTTTGTTTTTTGTTTATTTGCTTATTTTGTATTTTGAATAAATTTGTTGTTTTTGTTGGTTTGTTAGTTTTAGGTTTTGAATTATCTTTCTTGAATAAATTTTCAGTTTTAATTTGTTTGCTTTCTAGTTTATTTTTCTCAAATAAAAAAGAACTAGAATATTAATTTTGAAGTGTAGAAAAAAGAATTTGTGTTTAAATATTAAATAGTGAGATGAATTAGACACAGGTTAGAAAAGAAAATATGATTGAATCCCTATTCAAATGTAGTTAAAATTATGATACATGAAAATTTAACAGGATGATTGATTAGGACAGATAATGACAAGACAAAAAGGAATGAGACCATTTAAACCAAGTGAGTGTGTGAACCTTAAACAGTTTTGAGAGTTTTACTGATGAATTGACAGTTGTGGTTGCTTAATTTTTATTTTTGTTGCATCATAAAAGAGCATGAAGATGATTGAGGCATTTGTTTGTGTTAATTAGGAGCCAGGGCCAAAAAGCCAACCTTTATATTAGAATTCCATTTTTTTATATCCCCTTTGGGCCAAGAAATTTTTTGTTAATATTGCACCTTAACCTTTATTGATATAATTTTCTACCCTTTAGCATGTCTAAGGAAGGAGAACATAGATGCAATACATATAGAAAAGGGAATGGTTGGTTCTGATTTTGAAATTTCAAAAAGTTGAAAATAGGAAGAATCTTTTCCTATTATTGAAGAAAAAAAAGAAAAAAAAAGAAAGATAGAAAAAAAATTTCATGAAAATCATGAAAAGAAAGAAAATGACGAAAAAGGTGACATCGAAAGAAAGTGGTAATTAGATAACATATATGTTCTCTATAATTGAATTGTAGGTATGTTCTTCTTCTTTAAGATGTGCATTTTGTTATCTAAGAAAAACCAATATTTTTTGGAAGCCAACCTCATTACCACCCTGTAAAAGACCTCAAGATTCATGTTTCTAATATGTTTGTGATTTGAAGATGAAATGAAAAGCAACTGTGATTTGTTATGATTCAGTGAAAATAGAGAGAAACACTTACCCGTGAGCATATGAGAAGATATTCCTTGATGAATTGTCATTTATTTGTTTTGATTTGATCCTAGAAATTGATTGTGTCTATAATTTTCTATATTTGAATTTGGAAGCATCATAAGTTTCTAATCTAATCTGTTGTTTAGTGAATTAAGTTGTTTGATATTTAAATTCAAATATATTCATTTACTTTGCTTGAGGACTAGCAAGATTCTAAGTTGGGGAGAGTGATAAGTGTCTAATTTCAGTAATATTTCATATTAAAATATAGGCACTTATGAAGATTTATTGTTAATTTACATATAAAATAATCCCTAATTTATGAATTTATACATTCTTACATTTTTTATGATATTTATTTGAATAAGAGTATTTTATTCCCAAATTTGGTGTTAATTGCAAATTTCTAAGGAAGATTGGAGATTTGGATTAAAGATGAATGATTTGAGCTAAAAAGATAAAGATAGAAGGTCCCAGAATGGAAAAAGATGCAAAGAAAGATTAGACCTTTTTTATGTTTTATCATTTAGCCCATTAGCGCGACGCAATAAACAACCTAACCCTAGAAAACTAGGATAAATAGAGGGCTAGAGGCTCAACCTTAGTGTGCCAGATTGAGAGGAAAACACCATAGAGTGAATTGTAACCCAATTTGGAGAATGGAAGGTGCTAGAAGTATGCGTGGCTAATTCTACCCTTTGGGATTGGGAGTAATCTGCTCAAACTCTTATGTATTGAGGTGATATCTTATATATTAATATTCAGTTCTTGATTGATTATTGGTATTGTTGTTTTACTTTTAATTTTCCGTGACAAATTGAGAATCTTAAATCTGACTGGGAGGTATTTTCAGGGTTCATACCTAAACAACAATACTTAACATATTTGAGTGCTAGGAATAGACTTGAAATGTTAATTGCTATTAAACGTCTGAGCTTCGTTCTAAGTTGTTCTTATAATTATGCGAGGGATCGATAGTTAGGGGACATTCTTAAGGATTTTATATGCGAGGAATCGATATAAATGATTTTTATACGGGCATCAATTTCAATCAAAGAACTCAATATTAGCATGCTAATCAAAATACATGAGTGTGGGAGAGATGAAACCTAATCCCTATTTTTCCAATTGAAGCAATTAATTCTTTGTTTGTTTTCTTATTGATCATCGCCAACACAACCACTTTCAATACACTTTTAATTGTTTTGTTTTATATTTAGCGATTATTGTACTTGATAATTCACTGTTCCTTGTGGGATCGATATCCGTCCTTAGGAACAATTATTACTTCTGACAAACGCGGTACACTTGCCGTAATGGGTTGGCCCGCCCCGCAAAGTTATTGCGGGCTAGAATTCTCAACCCGCCCCGCATAAGAGTTGGCCCGTGTTTTTTTTTTTAAAATTAAATATATTTTTTTTTACATTTTGTTCTTAAAAATTTGTCAAATTAAACCTATATATTTGTTACTATCAAACCTAAATTCTTTTTCTTCCTTTTCAAACATAATTAAACATCAAAACATTAAACATTAAGATAAATATCAAATATCACTATTCTTCCACTTCCAAAACATTAAAAATACCTAATTCCAAAACATTAAACATAAAAATAAACATAAACATTAATTAAAAAAACATTAAACATAAACATTATTGACGCGATTGTGTTGTGTTTCTTTCTTTGAAATTTTGTGAAAACCTAATTGTGTTGCCTTGCTACCTAAGTGCCAATTTTTTTTCTTGCGGGTTAGCGGGCCAGCCCGCCCCGCCCCGCTGCTAACCCGCGTGGGTTGCGGGCTAATGCGGGTTAGCGGGTTGAAAAGGTCAGTCCGCCCCGCGTTTTTTAGCAGCGGGCCGCGGACCGGCTCGCACAACCCGCCCCGCTTTGCCATCCCTATTTACTTTCAATCTTCTGTTATATTTTTCATTTAGTTTCTTTTACTAAAATCTTTAATTTTTTAGTCAATTTGTTTATATTTCCACTTTAAAATATGTACTTTATATTCAAGTCATTTACAACTTTCGGTTACACTAGAAAATCTATCAGATGATGGTCTTGGTAGACGGTCTAGTGTAATACATAGTCTTGCATTTTGTTTTCTTTTACATTTTTGAATTTTAAATAAAATTTCCCCCCTTTTTAATTTGTAAAGATGAGAACATCAAAATGATGAACTCAATCATCATGTTTTGTTTAGGACTCGACCTAAGACCCTGATGGAGATCAAGCCCAAGAGAACATGGAGGCCACTCATCAAGCTCAAGAAGAGGTGGAGGCACAAATGGAGGATGCCCATGGAGGTCAAAGTCCACCTCAAAGGATTACAAGAAGCATGTTCAAAGCCTTGGGAGCAAGAGGACATTTATTTTCTCTTTTTGTAGTGTCTTTAGTTGAAGGTGCTTAGAGGGAAACCTTAGAAACCTCTTTTGTTATAGCATCTTTTAGGTTTTAAATAGGACCTTTAGGGGGGTGTATTAGTAGATAGGTGTAGGTGTAGTTTTTGGGAGGTGTCATAGTAGAAAAAGGTCACACCTCCCATGTGACTTGTTTTTGGTGGGAATTTCAAATGAGTTTATTTGAAATTTCCCACCTATTTTTCAGCACCTTAGGCTATAAATAGAGGTGCTTCCTTTGTAAAATTCAGATTTGAATTTTATCTAAAGAAACTATACTCAAAATTGGAGTGAGCATTTGGAGAGCTTTGAGCTTCTTCTCTAGTCTTATCTTGAAGGACCATGGTTTCCTCAAGTGGCGGCTTCCACACTCATCTAGGAGCATCCATTCTTCTAGTGGCGTGATCATCCAACCATTCCTCCATCTTCATGAGCATTCTCTTCTCCTTCCTTTCTTCTTCTTCAATTTGTTCTTATTGCCTTGAGTTTTGAGTTGTTTTTGTTTCGGTTCCTTTAATTTTCCAGCACCTATTTTCTGTTTAGTTTTTAAATTCTGTTCGGTTCTTTTGTTTTGAAGTTCAATTCTGTTCGGTTTGTTCTTTTCCTTCTCCTTTGTTGATTCAATTTGACAATATTTGGTTCATCCAAATGAGTTTGGGATTTGGTACTTGTTTTGGTGAGTTCTTGATCTTAGAACTATGATCCAACTTCTAAGAAAGTGCCTCTACATTTTCCAGCTCAAGGTGATTCCTCAAAGTGTCAAGAATCTTGTTCTATGTGGCTATTGGAATCACATCATGTGGTATCATGAGTCTTAGGTTCATTCTTGTTTAATTGTTGAGTTGTGTGCACTTTATTTCAAGAGCTCTTTTTAATTTCTTGCAATTTAAGTTTCTGTTTTAGAATTTTAATTGAGTATTCTTGCTGTTTTTCTTTTGCTCCAAGTGTTTGTGGAAAGGTTTATGGCACTCATCATTCTTATGAGTATGGTTGCTCTTTTGGAATGGCATTATCCTTCCTAGAGTTTACCTTAAGCTTCCTTCCACTTGTTACAATTTGTGTTGTGTCTTTTAATTTTTGAATCATGTTAAGTTTTGTCTTAGTCATGTTATTCCATATATGTCATTACTTCTAGTAGTACTTTTATTGTTTTGATTGTTTCTTGCTTTGGTGTCATATAATTTTCTGAATTGATGTTGATCCTTTGAGCATTTTCTTTTTAGCATTGAGTTCATACTTGTATTCTAGACCTATACAAGTTCCAATACATCATTTTCTATTATGTCTTTGATAGTTCATCATTCTGTTTTTTTATTCCTATTAGGATTCCTCTGTTTCTGAAAAGAGTGCTTACTGTTTTTCCTTATTGCAATTGATTTACGTACTGTAAAATTCTGAAATTCTGGATTTGAGATATTGAAAGTGTTAGAAAAGAATAGAAAAAAGAATCATTCAAAAATATGAAGTACACAAAAAATGATAAATAAAATAAAAAAAGTGTACATTCCTGCCGAAAAAAATACGGTAATCTGGCAGTGATTTTAAAAAATTTATTTCTCTCAATTGGCTTACTGTTTTTAATTGATTCCAGTGCCATTTTTGAGTTAACATCTTGAAGTTTCTGTGGTATAAATTTCATAATCCAGTTCGCTCTACAACGTTCCAGTTAAATCAGTGAATATCAAACACAGTTTGCATTAAAAAAAAATTTCCAGTAGCTAAATTTTTTTTTGTTTTCTTCATCTACTCTAGTGCTTTTCCTTAGGTATTCTTTTGTGTGCCTACTTTTCTCATTGAGTTCTTTATTTTCTTGATTGTCTTTCATTCTTACTCTTTGAGTTTGTCTTACACATAGTTTTCCTTTTGCAATTACCTTTCCTTGCTTATACCTTTTCTTGTTTGTCTTTATTGTTTCATTGGTTTTGTGGTGGTTTGCTCTTAAGATTGGTGTGCTTGCTTTGACATATTTCATTTGAGGATTCCAAGGCCTCAAGATCAGATTGGTGCAAGAACATTATTTCTTTGAGAGTGATATCTTTTCAGCCTTAAATTCACTTCGGCAGTTTCAATTGGAAAGCTCACTGTTTTTGCTAATTTTTAACTTGTTTGCTGTTTTGTGTGTTTGCTGTTTTTTAATTACAAATGGCTGGATCTTCAAGTGATGCATCCTCCAAGCAGAATTCTCCTTCCAAAGCTTCAATTCTTGGTGAATTACATGAAGCTCAAAGAACAATTAGAAGGTTGGAAGAGAAATTGCAAAAGATGGAGGTCAAACAAACTAGACCATCTCCTTCTATCCATGATGGACATCATTCTCATAGACCATCTTCAAGAGCTTCTTCAAATGATGTTGGCCGTGAAGATGAGCATAGGAGAAGGAGACCTCCACCCCAAGTCCATGGACAAAGACATCATCACCAAGGGGAAAGAATTCACTACGGCAATGGCTTCTACCATGATGCAAAGTCCAAGCTTCCTTCGGTCAAACTACCTTGTTTTAATGGTTCTAGTGATCCAAATGTGTATTTAGATTGGGAGGCTAAGTGTGAACAAATTTTTGAGATCCATGAGATCCAAGATGAGCATAAGCTCAAGCTAGCCACCCTAGAGTTTAGTGATTATGCCATGAAATGGTGGCATGGGATTGTAAAGGACATTATCTATCACAAGGGTCCTCCCGTGGACTCTTGGAACTCTTTAAAGGATCATATGCGCGCTAGGTTTGTGCCCCCACATTTTAGGAAAGACCTCATGTTGAGACTCCAACGGTTTCAACAAGGCACGCTAAATGTGGATGAATATTATAAGGAGCTTGAGACGCTTGTGCTTAAAATTGAATTAGAAGAAAGTGAAGAAGCCATGGTTGCTAGGTTTGTGAGTGGTCTTAGGAAGGATATCCAAGACATTGTTGAGTTACAAGAGTATTCATCATTGGGCTCTTTAGTTCATCTTGCAATGAAGGTGGAAGCCCAACTTGCTAAGAAAAACTCTTTTAAAAATGCTTCCAATAATGGATACTACTCCAAGTCTTGGAGAAACAAAACTTCTTTTTCAAAACATCCTTCCAAAGATTCTTCTTTCAAACCCAAGGAATCTAAGCCATCAACATCTAGACCTAAGTCTCCCACTAGAACATCTAACACTAAATGCTTTAAATGTATGGGTTATGGTCATATTGCTGCAAATTGTCCTTCAAAACGAAGTATGTACATGCATGAGGGCATTGTAGTTAGTGAGCATGATTCGGATTCTTCAAAGCATTCATTGCATTCTCATGCATCTAGTGAGGAAGAGAGTGAATGTCCACTTGAAGGGGACTTGTTAGTTGTGAGAAGACTTCTTGGACAAGTTTCACAACCTTTTGATGAAAGTCAAAGGGAAAATATTTTCCATACAAGATGTCTTATTCAAAACAACATTTGTTCCTTGATAGTGGATGGGGGTAGTTGTGCAAATGTGGCTAGTACAAGAGTAGTAGATAAGCTTGGATTGCCTACTATCTCTCATACAAAGCCCTACAAATTACAATGGCTTAGTGAAGTAGGAGAAATAATTGTTAATAAACAAGTCCTCATCCATTTCTCCATTGGAAAATACAAAGATGAGGTATTATGTGATGTTGTGCCCATGGAAGCCACTCATGTTCTTTTGGGAAGGCCTTGGCAATTTGATAGAAAAGTTTTACATGATGGCTTTACCAACAAATTATCTTTTGAATTCCATGGTCACAAGGTTACTTTAAAATCTCTCTCTCCAAGAGAAGTCCATGAGGACCAAGTTATCATGAAGAAAAAGAGGGAGAGTGAAAAAGATAAAAAAGATAAAAAAGATAAGAGTTCTAAGCCTACACTCCTTGTGTCTAGGCGTGACATTGAAAGGGAAATAGTGGCTCATCATCCTCTTTTTTTAGCCATCCCTAGAACTCTTAGCATAGAAACACTTGTTGATAGTCCTCATTGCTTGGAAAATTTGGTAGAAGAGTTCAAAGATGTGTTTCAAGATCCTCCAAATGGCCTTCCACCTTTGAGAGGGATTGAGCACCAAATTGATTTGATACCGGGCTCTTCTTTACCAAATCGTCCCGCATATAGGACCAATCCAAGTGAAACCAAGGAAATTCGCCAACAAGTTGAGGCTTTGATTGAAAAAGGGTGGGTGCAAGATAGCATGAGTCCTTGTGCTATGCCTATCATCTTAGTGCCAAAAAAGGATGGCACATGGCGAATGTGTTCGGATTGTAGGGCCATAAATAACATAACCATTAAGTATAGGCATCCCATACCTAGATTAGATGATTTGTTGGATGAATTACATGGTTCAAAAATCTTTTCAAAGATTGATCTTAAAAGCGGCTACAATCAAATCCGTATCAAACCGGGTGATGAATGGAAGACGGCTTTTAAGACCAACTTTGGTTTATATGAGTGGTTAGTTATGCCTTTTGGTTTAACTAATGCACCAAGTACCTTCATGCGCCTCATGCATCATGTTCTTAGACCTTTCATTGGTAAGTTTGTTGTGGTTTACTTTGATGACATTCTCATTTATAGCTTATCTTTGAATGACCATAGGTTGCATGTTAGGCAAGTTTTGGAAACCCTTAGGAAGGAACATTTGTATGCTAACCTTGCTAAATGTATGTTTGCTCTTGATCATATAGAATTCCTAGGGTTTGTTGTGAGTTGTAAAGGGGTCCATGTGGACAAAACCAAGGTGGTGGCCATTCAAAAGTGGCCTACACCGAAATCTTTGAATGAGGTCCGAAGTTTTCATGGGCTTGCTTCTTTCTATAGAAGATTTGTCCCAAACTTTGGTACCATTGCCGCACCACTCAATGACATAGTGAAAAAGGATGTGGTCTTTCATTGGGGAGAAGCACAACAAAATGCTTTTGATACTTTGAAAGAAAAATTGACTAATGCTCCCATCTTGGCCCTTCCTAATTTCACTAAGACATTTGAGATTGAGTGTGATGCTTCAAGCATAGGTATTGGGGCTGTTCTCCTTCAAGAGGGCCACCCCATAGCCTATTTTAGTGAGAAATTGAAGGGAAGTCATCTCAACTATTCCACCTATGATAAGGAATTATATGCACTTGTTAGGGCTTTGTTTACTTGGCAACACTATCTTTTTCCCAAAGAGTTTGTGATACATAGTGATCATGAATCTCTTAAATATTTGAAAAGCCAAAACAAACTTAACAAGAGGCATGCTAAGTGGGTGGAATTCATTGAGCAATTTCCTTATGTGATCAAACACAAGCAAGGCAAAATAAATATTGTGGCGGATGCTCTTTCTAGAAGATACACCTTGCTAAATCTTTTAACCTCTCAATATCTTGGTTTTGATCACATTAAGGAACTTTATCATGATGACCTTGATTTTTCTCTCCTCTATCAAGAGTGTCTTAAGGGAGGACACAAAGATTTTTTTATTCAAGATGGCTTTCTTTTTAAAGGAAAACGTCTTTGTGTTCCCCAATGCTCTATTAGATTATCTCTTGTTAGAGAAGCTCATGAGGGGGGCTTAATGGGACATTTTGGGGTTGCTAAAACTTTGGATGTGTTGCATGAACATTTCTTTTGGCCTCATATGCATAAACATGTTCATAGTTTGTGTGATAAATGCATAGCTTGCCGCAAAGCTAAATCTAAAATGCATCCCCATGGTCTTTATACTCCTCTTCCTATCCCTTCAATGCCTTGGGTAGATATATCTATGGATTTCATCTTAGGCTTACCCAAGACATCAAAGGGAAAGGACTCCATTTTTGTGGTAGTGGATCGTTTTTCAAAAATGGCTCACTTTATTCCTTGCCACAAAGTGGATGATGCATGCCACATTGCAAACCTCTTCTTCCAAGAAGTGGTTCGCTTGCATGGGATTCCTAGGTCTATAGTGTCCGATAGAGATCCTAAGTTCTTGAGTCACTTTTGGAAGACCTTGTGGGGCAAGCTTGGAACTAAGCTTTTATTTTCTACCACTTGCCACCCACAAACCGATGGTCAAACCGAGGTGGTAAATAGAACTTTGGGACAACTATTGAGATGCTTTATTTCGGGGAATCCTAGAGTGTGGGAGAATTTACTACCCCATGTTGAGTTTGCATATAACCGAGTAGTAAATTCTACCACCTCCCATTCTCCTTTTGAGGTGGTCTATGGGTTTAATCCCCTAACACCTCTTGATCTTCTTCCTATTCCCCTTCTTGACGATGTCTTGTGCAAAGATGGGGATGAAAAGGCTTCTTTTGTGAAAACTTTGCATAAAGACATCAAGAAGAGAATTGAGAAGAAGGTTGGCAAGTATGCTGAACTTGCCAATAAGAGGAGAAAAGCATTGTTGTTTGATGAGGGCGATTGGGTTTGGCTTCACTTGAGGAAGGATCGTTTTCCTACTCAAAGGAAGTCCAAACTAATGCCTCGAGGGGATGGACCTTTCCAAGTCCTCAAGAGGATTAATGACAATGCTTATGAGTTAGATATGCCTGATACATTCTTCGGTAGTCATACTTTTAATGTCAGCGATCTAACTCCTTTTTCTGTAGGTCTCCAGAATTCGTGGTCGAATTCTCTCCAACTCGGGGAGTATGATGGAGATCAAGCCCAAGAGAACATGGAGGCCACTCATCAAGCTCAAGAAGAGGTGGAGGCACAAATGGAGGATGCCCATGGAGGTCAAAGTCCACCTCAAAGGATTACAAGAAGCATGTTCAAAGCCTTGGGAGCAAGAGGACATTTATTTTCTCTTTTTGTAGTGTCTTTAGTTGAAGGTGCTTAGAGGGAAACCTTAGAAACCTCTTTTGTTATAGCATCTTTTAGGTTTTAAATAGGACCTTTAGGGGGGTGTATTAGTAGATAGGTGTAGGTGTAGTTTTTGGGAGGTGTCATAGTAGAAAAAGGTCACACCTCCCATGTGACTTGTTTTTGGTGGGAATTTCAAATGAGTTTATTTGAAATTTCCCACCTATTTTTCAGCACCTTAGGCTATAAATAGAGGTGCTTCCTTTGTAAAATTCAGATTTGAATTTTATCTAAAGAAACTATACTCAAAATTGGAGTGAGCATTTGGAGAGCTTTGAGCTTCTTCTCTAGTCTTATCTTGAAGGACCATGGTTTCCTCAAGTGGCGGCTTCCACACTCATCTAGGAGCATCCATTCTTCTAGTGGCGTGATCATCCAACCATTCCTCCATCTTCATGAGCATTCTCTTCTCCTTCCTTTCTTCTTCTTCAATTTGTTCTTATTGCCTTGAGTTTTGAGTTGTTTTTGTTTCGGTTCCTTTAATTTTCCAGCACCTATTTTCTGTTTAGTTTTTAAATTCTGTTCGGTTCTTTTGTTTTGAAGTTCAATTCTGTTCGGTTTGTTCTTTTCCTTCTCCTTTGTTGATTCAATTTGACAATATTTGGTTCATCCAAATGAGTTTGGGATTTGGTACTTGTTTTGGTGAGTTCTTGATCTTAGAACTATGATCCAACTTCTAAGAAAGTGCCTCTACATTTTCCAGCTCAAGGTGATTCCTCAAAGTGTCAAGAATCTTGTTCTATGTGGCTATTGGAATCACATCAGACCCTATATTATATTAGGGAAAAATTAGGTTTTTTTTTGGAAGATTGGTGTCATTAAGAGGTCATCACCAGTCTAGGAAGAAACCTTGAGAGAGCTACAAGTTTCTTGTTAATGCATTGGTCTTCTTGCAAGTTACTCAAAATCCTCATAGCCAAATGAATTCACACTTGTCAAGATTGACCTCTATTCCTTGCAAAGTTATCATAAACTCTGGAAACTTTCTGCCATCAACTTTGAAAAAGCATTTTTCGAGGTCTCAACGCATATTATGCGTTCTAGCCTTGCTAAAAATGTTTTTTCGAATGGGTAGGATGATCTTTTTACTTGGTTGATTTGACTACCATACTGTCAACATAAACCTCCATGGTGTTCTAGTGACATCTTTCAAGACCTTATCCATGAGGCACTGGTATGCGGTGCTGACATTTTTAAGGTCAAATGGCCTAACCATGTAGCAGAAATTGGCTCCTTCTATCATGAAAGCTATTTTATCTTCATCAGGTATAATCTGATTAAATTCAAAATATGCGTCAAGAAAACCGAGTAACTTGTATCCCACAGTATTGTCTACAAGTCGATTTTTGCTCAACTAGGGATATGTATCTTTGGGGGCATGGCTTGTTCGAATCAATGTAGTCGGTGCACATCTTCCCCTTGTCATTTGATTTTTTAATCATGACTACATTAGCTAGCCATGTGGTATAAAAAAATTTGTCTTAAGAAGTCATTTTTCAATAGTTGACTAACCTCTTTATTGAAGGCTATGCGTCTTTTCTCTCTGAACTTCCTCTTCCTATGGGGTCACTATTTGGCTTGAGAAAGAATCGTGAGTTTGTGACACATGAAGTCTGGATCAATACTAGGCATGTCTTCTGGGCTCCACACAAAGAGGTCAACTATTCTCGTCGGTTGACCCTCGGGTTGACTGGATGGGCAAACTCTGATTCTAGTTTGTCTCCTCCTGGTGCATTGGAACAATGTTCCACCGAGACAGAGGGGGCTCTACCTGTTGATCACACTCTGACGAACAAGTCAGTGAGAGCATACAAAATAATAATCAGTTTCAGTCTCTAGTACTAAAAAACAACATACCTTTACCAGGGGTCTCAAACCCCTTTTATAGTTATTCCTCTTACAGCTTTCACTCACGAGAATATAATCTCTACTAAAAGCATAAAATAATAATAGAAAACCAGCTGCTCACGTGCACCTTTCATGTTTGGGTGCTAACAGCAGGAAAATATTTTGTCCATGGGCACCTTTACTCACGGTGCTAACAACAGAAGAGGAAGAGAATCTCGTGCACCTTTATTCTCGAATGCTCTCTACTTATTTAACAGCTTTATATATTCAACCAACAACTTTATACATATATTTAACTAATAGCTCTGTGCATATATTCACATATATTCTATTCTAACAACTTAATATGTATCGACATATTTACTTAACTAACAACTTTATATTAATATATGACCAAACTCATTATTTTCTCTATTTTAATTATTCTCCATCGGGCTTACCAATGAAACTGGGTCGAGTCCATGACTCACTTTTGGGCCCAAAACCGAGTTGACCATACCCAAATACTCAGACCGAGGTCCCGAGCACACGAGCATTCTTGTCCAGTGTTTTTTTCTTAAGACTCGTTCTACTTTGTTTCAAGTAGATGGTTTATTGTTTTGCCCACCCTTATGAATTGTGGGGGTTAAGAGTCTACTTGTACATTTATCATGGGCTCCTAAGAAATCGGTCAACTATTTTTAAACTTGGTAACCACCAGAAAATCCTTGATCCCAACCTCATCTCCATCCTCTTGCCCGGCCTGACCATTCTGCACAAAACTTCTTAGGGGCCCTGCTCGAACGATCTCTTCAATAAGATCATAAATTTTATGACATTCTTATGTGAAGTGACTTTGATTTTGATGATAGATACATCTCTTGGCTGGATCATAGAATGGAAGAGAGGGTGTAGGTTGAGGCAACCAACTAGTTCAAGATTAAATGCCTCTTGGATGATGACATTTTGACTAGCATTTAGAGGAATGCAATTTTCATATTTACTCACATTCCTTTTCTTAAAGGTTATCGGGAGTAATGGTTGTGGAGGGAGCTTTTGCCAGTTTTTTGACATACGAGTTTTTTCTTCGATACTAATATACCTGGCTACACGTGTATGGAGTGCATCCATATTTGTAGGTGGGCTAGAATACAAATAATCTAGAAAAATCCCTGGACAAAGTCCCACCAAGAGAGCATGTATGGTCACCGCCAAGCGTAAATCGAGAATATTAGTAAATGCCTTGAAAAATTGGGCCATGTACTGCCTCAATATCTCCATGTATGATATGTGTTTGCAATTGGCAAACCGAGATAAGAACCTCGCACAAAACATGTCAAATGAGCTAATGGAATTCTGAGGAAAGATAATACTATCATTCCACGGCTAGTCCCTTGAGTGTAGCATTGAACAACCTGCAATGTACTCTCGTGTCCTCCAAAAAAATATTATTCTAGGTTAGATAGGCCTTGACATTTGCTTCCTGGTCAAATGAGTTGTCGTATTCTTCAATACAAGACCACTTCCATTTATCAGAAAATCAGACCTTCATGATTTCGGGTGTGAAGGGATGAAAACCAACCAGATTATAACTCGCATATTGAGATACAACAAAAACATTAACACAACTTTAAAGAACATTTATTGATAAGGAGACTTATTAATTAAATAAGTCGAGTCAATAAAAAAAGTTAAAAATCCTAAAATAACATTGTAAAAAAGTTAATGTAAAAAATTAGTGTTGAAGCATTCATTTCAATTCTCTTTATTTTGGATGTCGATAAACTAAGAAAATTAGTGTACATTGATGAACAAGTGGTTTGCGATTTAATTGCATGTTAATTACACACAAAATTTGATGGAGAGGTATGACTATGTCCAGTTATCATTCTTTCGTATTTCATTAATTATGATATTAAGTCTTTAACACACATTGAAAATTATAAAATTTTGTTAATCTCATCATTCATTTAATAAGTTTTAAAAGTTTAATTAACAATAAACAATGAAGGTTTATTCGATTTCGCAAATTTTGCAGCGGAAGAAAGAAATATGAAAGAAGAAAACAAAACACATTTTTCCAAATCATTTTGTTTGTTTGGGACAGTAAATTAAGTGGGAAAACGTAAAAGAAAAGGTGAGTATAGGAAGAAAATTAGTCCATTAATTAAAAATGTTACTGAAATTTATATTGAAGGTATAAAAGTTTGGGTAGAAGTTATAGCAATATTTTTTCCAAACTTTTATAACGTTATAATTATATAATAGGAATATTATAATTCTTTTATTAAAATTAAATTAAATATATAATAAAATATTTATTTATTATTTATTATTATAACTACAAAATAAAAATGTACTGGACCATAACGCTCAGAACTCAGTGCTCGGAGATCGGACATTAGCATTTGTCATAGGCAGGTCAACTCGGCTCTTGGGTCAAGTTGGTGGGCCATGAGATTGGACCCAAGATATATGTGTTGTTTTCTCTTTCGTATACCCCCTTGTGCATAAGGCCTAGGCGGCTAGCAAGGGGTAATTATGGACCTTGGGGTGTACTTAGTACGCAGGAGGTTTAGCTTAAGTAAATGTTTCCTTTTAAAATCTAAGCTCATGTGTGCTAGGGCAGGTAGAGGTTAGGTTGCGTGTGCTCAAAGTATAGCGTAGCACCATGCTGAGGGTGGTTACGTAAAATAGATTGGACCCCTAATGCTTGTACATTAGTTCGTACCCTGGTGGTTATTCCGTTATGATTTTATGCATTCGATAGAGGATAGATTTTGTTCGGTTGCAACACCAAGAGAGTGTTCCCTTGAATAGAATATTTTCCTGTTGAGTATGCTTTAAGTTGAGATGATATTCTCGTGATAAAAAATTGTTACAAGAGGTAGGCTATAAAAAGGACTTGAGATCTCAGATAAAGGTACGTTGTTTCTAAGACTGAAACTAGTTACTTCTTGTGTTTCTTATAAGCCCTGTACTGACGTCGGAGTGCAATCAATAGGTTCGCGTTCCAACTTAACAAAGAGAAGAGCATATTCCAACATAGATAGACAGAGTCAAAACTTGTCTTCAGAGTCAACCGGCGAGCAGGTAAGCGGTGAGAACAAAAAACATTTTCAATTTTTATGAGTAATTTGTTTAGAGGATAAAAACTAAAAAATTCAATTAATGAATATAAAAATATAAAAATATAAAAAAGGTAAAGACAATAATCTAATCTCATTTATGGATGATGGTAATAATATTAATAAATAATAATAGAAATAAATGTTTTTCTATTTTTTTTCGACTTAAAAATGTCCTTTTAATTTTTTTTCTCATCTATTTCTTTTTTATTAAATCACGTTCATTTCTTCTCATGTTTATCACTTCTTTCTCTTCCTTTCCTTTCCTTTATTTCTATTTCTTCTACTGTTTTTCCTCTTTATCAAAATACGGACTGTGGGTTTATGACTCACCTTTCCGTTTTCTTGTCATAATTGGGAGGTTAATTGCCACAATTAATTGCAATCAATGGGAGATTAATTGCCGCAATCAATTGCAATCAATGGGAGATTAATTGCGCAATCAATTGCAATCAATGGGAGGTTAATTACCATTAATTGTATTTATTATTGTTGTCTCCTAGAACCACTATATATAGTGACTTCCTTCAAGCAATGTAATACACAACAAACAGCAACACACACTTGCTTCCTCTCTCTTTTCATATACTCTCTATTTTTGTTCTTGGGTGTAATTGTTTAACCCATATAGAGAGGATTTGTTTTAGGGCTATTTATCTATTAGTCTGAGAGGAATTCATTGTACTCCCAGTATCATTATAGTGAAATTTTTGGCTCTCTCGCCGGTGGTTTTTTACCTCTATTTAAAGAGGTTTTCCACCTAAAAATTCTGGTATCATTCTCACTTTACTTGTTACTTTAATTTCACATAATCTTTGGTTGAAATTATCACGCTTCCGCACACGATATCCCTACAAATTGGTATCTTGATGGGAAACGATGCTCAATGCAAAGTTGTTGGTGAAGGAACAGTCAAAATCAATACACATGATGGAATTGTTAGAACTTTAACAGGTGTCAGATATGTCCCTGAGTTGAAACGGAATCTCATTTCCTTAGGCACCCTTGAATCTCATGGGTGTAGATACTCAGCTGAAGGTGGAGTTTTAAAAGTGTCTAAAGGAGCTCTTATGTTACTAAAGGCAATTCGATGTGATAGTTTGTATGTGCTGCAGGGTTCAACTGTTACAGGTTCTGCAGTTGTTGCCTCACCCAACAAAGATAACACCAAGTTGTGGCATATGAGATTAGGCCACATGAGTGAGAAGGGAATTCTAATCCTCAAGAAGAAGGGTCACCTTGGTAACCACTGTACTGGAAAGGTTGATTTCTGTGAACATTGCATTTTTGGTAAGCAGAAAAAGGTTAGTTTTTCTAAAGCCATACACAGAACCAAAGGTACCTTGGATTACATTCACTCGGATCTTTGGGGTCCGTCAAAAGTTCCCTCCAGAGGTAAATGTCGTTATATGATGACAATTATTGATGATTTCTCACGAAAACTATGGGTGTATTTTCTCAAACATAAGAATGAAGCATTTTCCACTTTTAAAGAGTGGAAATTATTGATTGAGAATCAGACTGGAAAGAAGATAAAGAGGTTAAGGACAGACAATGGCCTTGAGTTTTGTTCAAATGAATTCAATGATTTCTGCAAGAAGGAAGGCATTTCCAGACACTTCACCATCCCAAGTACTCCACAACAGAACGGGGTTGCAGAAAGAATGAATAGAACTATCTTGGAGAGAGTTCGTTGCATGTTCTGCCATCTGGTTTGAGCAAATCTTTTTGGGCTGAAGGCATGTTATCTGATAAACCGCTCTCCTAACAGATCAATTGATTGCAACATTCCAGAAGAAGTTTGGTCAGGTAACCCTGTTGATTATTCTAATCTTAAAATATTTGGTTGCCCTGCTTATTCTCAGGTAAACGAGGGAAAATTAGAACCTCGTGCTAAGAAGTGCATTTGGGTTATGGCTCAGGGGTTAAAGGTTATCGTTTGTATGACCCAGAATCTCACAAAATAATTCACAGTCGGAATGTGACCTTTAATGAAAATGCTATGCTCTCTTCTGTAAAAGATACTGTCATTTCCTCAATTGATACAGGTGGTCAGGAAGAGGCTCGAGAGAAGGTGGAGTTTGAGATTAAAACACCCGCTCATGAGGAAGACGTTCCCAATTCCTCCAGTACTCAAGATCATCAAGTCACTGTTATTGATGGTACAAATGAACATTTGAGTCCACATGAGCAATGTCCACCTAAACGACGAGGATTACCACAGCCATGGTCTATGGCTAAAGAACTTCCACAACAGAGACCAAGAAAACCGACTCAAAGATTAATTGCAGAATCAGCCAACATTGCTTATGCATTAACTATTGCACAAGAGATGGGTGAAGAAGGTGAACCCAAGAATTACTCTAAAGCTATCTCTAGTGATGACTCAACAATGTTGATTGCTGCAAGAGATAAATTTTTAGTTAACAAGTTAAAGGCTCAACTTAGCAGTGAATTTGATATGAAGGACTTAGGTCCTGCCAAGAAAATTTTGGGAATGGAGATCAACAGAGATCGTCAAGCTGGAAAACTTTTTCTATCACAAAAGAAGTATGTTCTTAAGATGCTTGACAAATTTGGAATGCGAGATTGCAAAGCTGTTAATACTCCAATTGCCGCCCACTTCAAGTTGTCATCAGATCAGTGTCTAAAATCAGACGAGGACAAAAGACGCATGTCACATGTCCCGTATTCAAATGCAATTGGAAGTCTCATGTATGCAATGGTATGTACTAGACCTGATTTAGCTTATGCTGTTAGCATTGTTAGCAGGTTCATGCATAATCCAGGCAAGGCACACTGGGATGCCGTTAAATGGATACTTCGTTATCTGAAAGGTTTTCCAGCTCTTGGTTTGGTATTTGATCAACATAGAGCCGATCCCGGAGGAGCAGTTGGCTATGTTGATGCTGACTATGGTGGTGATTTAGATCGGAGAAGGTCACTTTCAGCTTACATCTTTACCCTATGTGGGTCTGCTATCAGCTGGTATTCTTCACTTCAAGCCATTGCGGTTTTGTCCACCACTGAAGCAGAATATATTGTTGCTACAGAAGGTATGAAAGAGGTTATATGGCTTCGAGGCTTGGTAAGTGAACTTGGTCTTCAACAAGATGTTCTTGTTATATTTTGTGATAGTCAGAGTGTTGTTCACTTAACCAGGAACAGTAAGTATCACTCAAGGACCAAGCACATTGAAATTAAACACCATTTTATCCGAGACATTGTTGATACAGGAGATATAATTATTGAAAAAATTCATACGACCGAAAATCCTGCAGACATGTTGACCAAGCCACTTCCATCGGCTAAGTTCGATCATTGCCTGAACTTAGCTGGTATTATCCATACTTAATCAAGGCTTCATGTCGAGAGAGTGTTCCAGTCAAAGGCAAGTCAAGGTGGAGATTTGTGGGTTTATGACTCACCTTTCCGTTTTCTTGTCATAATTGGGAGGTTAATTGCCACAATCAATTGCAACCAATGGGAGATTAATTGCCGCAATCAATTGCAATCAATGGGAGATTAATTGCACAATCAATTGCAATCAATGGGAGGTTAATTACCATTAATTGTATTTATTATTGTTGTCTCCTAGAACCACTATATATAGTGGCTTCCTTCAAGCAATGTAATACACAACAAATAGCAACACACACTTGCTTCCTCTCTCTTTTCATATACTCTTTATTTCTGTTCTTGGGTGTAAGTGTTTAACCCATATAGAGAGGATTTGTTTTAGGGCTATTTATCTATTAGTCTGAGAGGAATTCATTGTACTCCCAGTATCATTATAGTGAAAGTTTTGACTCTCTCGCCGGTGGTTTTTTACCTCTATTTAAAGGGGTTTTCCACCTAAAAATTCTGGTATCATTCTCACTTTACTTGTTACTTTAATTTCTCATAATCTTTGGTTGAAATTATCACGCTTCCGTACACGATATCCCTACACGGACTATTATTTTTCTTTCTTTCATTCCTATCAAAAACTTAAAATGTTATTTTGCTTTTCTTTTCCTTTATTTTCTACTAGTTACCATCAAAGAAAGCTATCATGAGACAAAATTGAAAATGGAAGACAAGTGGAAGTAACCATATTAAGTGGGATTCTTTCTATTGAGTGCTAAATCATGATCACACATGAAAATATATTAGTAGCAAACATCAAAACTCATGGAGAAATGAAGGAGAGCAATATTGTGGTATGTGGGAATAAGATGAAGCATATTACATTTTAGATTTAGTGCGAAATACTGTTGTGTCAAAGACTTTGAGAAAAAAACGTGTTCTTGGTATAGATAGGTTGGTCTGCAATATTGTGCCAATGCTGTAAATCAGATTTTTCTTCACTTCTGAATTTATACCTCCCATTGAAACTATCTCAGCATATGCAGCTGGTTCTTTATTGCCCTCAAAAGATATTGGCACTGACCCCTTCAATATCACCATCACAAACTGCACATATATAGCTTTCAATCATTGTACATTCTACCACAATGTTATCATAAGTGACATTAATTTACTTTTTTTTATAATATGTTAAATATAATTTTCAACCCTCTATTATTAGAATATGTTTTTATCAATGTTATTTTAAATAAAAATAATCTTTAACGTAAATTTTATTATAATGTTATATAATATCACGTGAATTATGAGTGATTATAAAATATTTTAGGATCTTAGTATAAAATATTAAACACACAAAATCTGTTTGCAAACTAATACTATCTATTTTAATAATTTTTTATTTACAAATATTTAGGAAATCTGAAGTTTAGACTAGAAAAAAAAAACTAATTTCACCTAAAACTAAAGTTAAAGGAAAAAAAAAACATACATATATATTTAGAGCGTTCTAATTATTTATATCCAATATTTTTGAAGTGGAGTTTTATATTTTTTACTATGAAAGAGAATGATGAGATCTCATCAAACTTATAATAGTAGGGTTACTGTGGGGTCTCACCAGATAATTAAAAGTGGGTGAGATGTGTTCAGTAACCATTTATAATAAAAGATGAAGTTAAACTGTTGTGAGTGCAATCACTGCACTGCACAGCACACCACAACAACTACCATTCTCCCACAAGCCATCTCCTTTTCTCTTGCACACTTGATTAAAACTAGAACTATTGAAACATATCCACGTTATTTAACTATTTATTACAGTACTATCTTTTATTTCAATTATCACATTTTTATTTTATTTTATAAAGTATTTAGATCTAATTCTTATACTTGCTCAAATTTGCAGTTTGTCATCACACGTTTATAACTTAGTGAGTCTGAAATTATATTATTTTGTTAATGGAAAGCTAAAATAAAAATCATGATATTCTTTCTTCTGGAACCTTTTCAGTTTAGTTACTATTTTTTTTGTTTTTTAAGAAAAAACTCTCAAAATCGATAACATGTGATGTTTATTACGTTGAGAATCCCAACATCAACATGAACGAAAAATAAAATTAATTTATAATATATAAATGAGAATAATTCTAAATTTTAAGATAAGTTAAATTTATATTCACTTTTTATATATATATATATATAATTAAAATTTATTTTAATAAATTTTATTAAATTTATTGTATCATTCGTCATTGAATCATTCAGATATATTTATTTTTATGATTAAGATATACATATCTGAAGAACAATTTATTCAACCAATAAATGAGAATGAATTAAATTTAAAATAGGAAAAGTTAACGTTATAATAGATAGTTACATTTTTTAGCATG
Source organism: Phaseolus vulgaris (assembly GCF_051622355.1). Classification (NCBI taxonomy): domain Eukaryota; kingdom Viridiplantae; phylum Streptophyta; class Magnoliopsida; order Fabales; family Fabaceae; genus Phaseolus; species Phaseolus vulgaris. Next base: position 14,045,234 of record NC_143507.1, on the reverse strand, counting down.
AATGTCAGGAAATTACTTTTGTAGGATAAAATAATAAAGGAGTGCAAGTATAAAAATATTTATAATATCAATCAATAATAAATTATTTCCTCTATCCTTATGTATAAGAAACTTTCAACTAATTCACACCCTTTTATTAAAAGAATTAGTTAAATTAACTGAAACTAATAAATTAATCAATAATTTGCATTAGTGTTACAAAATAATCCATACCATATTCAAAATTAAAGTAATCGAATGTAAGTAAATTCTTATAATCAAGGAATATTTATTTTGAATATTCATTAATTTGTTTAGTAAAAAGATGTCAATTAATTAAGAATATTAAAAAAAATCATCATTAAATTATAAAAAAGAGTCATAAAAAGGAAATTAAAAAGAAAATGTCATAACCACACAGTGTTATTGATATGATCTTTAAACTGTGTAAACTTAGTTTCTATTCTCTATCATTTAATATCCTATCTTCAATGGCTTTCATTATCTTAAGGATGACAATGTTTGCATATGGAGTGCTGAATATCCTATTCCATTATTTTATATCCTAGTGATCCAATTGTTCAACAATATCAAAAAACACTAAAACATTGCACTCTGCCCTACACTTAGAGAACCACCCAACTTGCCTGTCTTTTTCAACCAACTTCTTTAATTGCCCATTTGGATTAGTTTATTTCATTTTCTAAAACAGTTTGTGTTCATAATATTACCAAGTTTGACTCACCTTATTCCACTTGAATCAGACACAGTAATGACCAAAATTCTGTTTATCCAATTTTAAAGCAGTTACTATATTGAACACACATGTAATTAATTAGTGTTAGAGTTTTTCACCATATCTCTCAACTGCGAGACTGAGGAGTGTGGTGGAATCATAGGATCTGATTGCAAACTATAAAACTAACTCTTAAATTAGAAAAGTGAGATTCTAATGTAAATTTTACAAGGTCTTTAAGTTTTCCAACAACAATCTTCCAAACGTTTTACCTATTTTCATCTAACAACAAATAAGTCAGTGAGTTCAAATTGACCATTTTATGCCAAATCGATGATACTTGGTAATAGTAAGTTAGTATGAATCAATATTCACTATCTGAAGATTTCAAGACTCTGACCAAACTATGCAATAGAAAAGAAAAGGGGCAGTTTCTCATCTGCAGAGCAATGAAAAAACTTCTGGATATTCACAGTTAACAAAAATCTGTCAAACATGTAATTTAGATTATAACAGATTGAGTTGTTGAAAGTATAGAGCTAAAAAGTGAACAATAACAGAACTGCATCCAGATTTAGAAGATCTGAGAGTCACAAGCATGTCTAGAAACACAACAAAAATGAAAATTTGAGGCAACCCAAAAGAATTTTCACACAGACTAAGAATTGAGAACAGATTAATTGGAAAAAAAGAGTGACTAAAGAGAAAGGGAGTGTGGCATACCTTCTCTGGTTTGCCGATAATAGTGGAAACAGCAGTAGTGGCTTGAGAAAAGATTGGATCGATGTTGATTCCATCTAAGTTAATGTTGGTGGAGATGTAAAGGCAAGGCATATCTTATCCTATCTTTTGCCTCTGACTCTTCTTCTCCTTTCTTATTGGGAAACCAAATGATAGTTTCAACCAATTCAAGTTGGAGTTTGCTGCAACCCCATCTTGTATGTGCATGTATTTATATGTACAATTAATTGAGTGGAAAGCTGACTTTCACTGTTTCCACCAATTGCTCGGCCTGGACAGTGACATTAATCTCACCCTTTCTTTTTCATTTTCATAAAAACATAAACAACTCATTTTCTGACTTCCTTCATTTCTGGTCTAACTTTCTCAGTTCTGCCTAATAACCCAAGACTGATGTTAGATTAAATGAAGTTACATTCTCTGTAATTCAACACAATTGTTATGATTTTGAAGTTGTAGATTGTCTGTTCTTATTTATTCACAGCAAGGGAAATTACAAAATATTTCCCTTTTTTTTTTCTTTACATGTTCTGTTTTTTTAAAAAGAAAAAGTATTTATCTTACTAAAACTTAATTTCTTCTACAAAAGGGATATTTTAAACTTTAATGTTGTCCAAATTTATTTGGAGAATTAATTATTTTGTTCTAATATGTTTTGTTTTAATTTAACTCACTTAATATATGTTAAGAACTTAGCCCCTTATAAATAAATACTTTATGTTAATTATTTTATAAATTTGATCTCTTCATGCACATAGATCTTGAATTTCAATTTAATTAATTTTTAAAAATTTACTCCTTTCATAAATAGTCTCTTGTATTAAATTGGGGTTAAATTACTAGATAAGAAGAAATCTCGACTATTTATTTATTTGAGTCTCAACCATATATTCATTTTTTTAAATCATCTTCTCAAAAATTAAAATAAATAAAAAATTTAGAATTAAAAAAAATAAAATATTTTTGCTCTATTAATTAAGTTTTATGAATTTCCCTTTTATATCTTATAGTTCATATTTGTCACTGTGTTTTAAATATGCAAAAATTAGTATAGCAAAACTAAAATAAAATAATGAATGGTTAAATTTTAAGAGAAATAATTTACTGGATAAAATATAGGTTTTAAGGATAAATCGAATAGCAATTAGATCTTGAGGCGTTTATTTTGTAAAATAAATAAATCTTAAGATCAATCATTATAAAATTAAAGTTTATAATGACTATTTGTGAAAATAAAAATAAAAATAAGTGAGATAAAATAAAAATTTAAAGTATTATTTTCAAAAGAAATAAAAGTAAGGAGAATTATTATTTTTAATATTTTGACAACACATAAGTTTGATACAAATTGGACTTTTACATAAATGTAATAATAGATTTGACCTGGAAAGTCTAAAGGGAAGCATGATGAAGGTCTCATCCCCAAACATCTTCTAAGAACTTCCTTATTATAAGTGTCATCCACATATATTTTTATGTTAATTTGATGCAATTATCATAGCTTTAAACTATATTTATCTTTATTTTTGTTAATATAGGAGTGAAAATTTTTTTCAATAGAAGTTCTCTCTTTCATTTCCCTTTCCATTTAATTTTTGTTTTTAAGGAATTTTAAAGAAGACAATTTTAAAGATTACAAGAACCCTAATCAATGGAAAGATTAATGACAAAAAAATAAGAAAAGTTGATGTTTTTGCATAAGAAAGACATGGTTGCTTGCTTAAGTCTACCTTCATCTTAAGATCTAGAAGATTTGTTAAAACATTTTGAGATATACAAATTAAGGTATTCTAAACCAAATGATACCTTTGCATTTCAAGATATTAAGCATATACCGGTTTTACATATGTAACAACACTATAAATAAATAAAAAGTAATTAGATGATTATATCTTAATCCAAAGTTGTATTTGACATTTGATGAAAATATATATAGATAAAATTTTATGAAATATTTACTTATTTATTATATTTTTAATAGGTTATTACTTTCTAGAATGAAAACGTAATCACGTAATTAGTTTTTTTTTTTTTTTTTTTTTTATATCTTAGAAGTTATGTAAAGGCAATATACATTACAGATCATGAAATATATATGGGTGTTGTTTGGTATTGGAAATCCATTTCATAATAATAAATTCTCATTAATTTTATCTAATAATATAATATTATTAAACATTTAATACCACTATGGCATTCTTTTATTCATGAATAGGGTTACAGTATTTCTCTTTAATCATGAGTACTATTACAGTATACTCTCAGCACAAAATACGGCAAAAGTTTAGCTAAGTCAAAGTACGTAGAGATACGGTAATTAATCTTTGACTAGCTTTGTTAAGACTATATGAGAGTGATAAATATTATTTATATTTCTCTTAAAAATTAAAAATATTTATTATATATTTTAGACTCAGATTTTTTTATCATTGATCAAACTGTTGAATTTTGTTTTCGTTCCCAATGATTTTTCTTTAATCTTTTTTCTTTCATAATAAATTTTCATTTTGATTTTATCCTAATTTTTTAATTAATTTTGAATAGTGAAATAAAGTGTTTTAAATAACATTTTAGGGATAAAAAAATATAAAAGATGAATTTTTTTAAGATATATTACATACCGAAAGAAAAATATATTTTTCAGATTAACAAACATATTTAAATCTGTATTTTAATAATGTATTTCATATAATTTTGGTGTTTTAGAAAATGTTTTGGCCGAATTATACGATGCTCCCACATTTTTCAAATTACTGTTTTTCTTAAAGCATTTAAGTATATTTTTTCATTTTATTGGCTACTTTAATCTATTTTATAACTTTTCTTGGAATCGCTGTCTTTTTTTTTTGTCTCAGATGCAGCAAACTGTCAGTTAATAAATAAAGTTAATTTTGATTTTGTTAGTTTATGGGTGCACAGAGGAAAAAAAATTAAAAGTTATTTATTTTCTGAATTTGAATTAATATGCACTATTTGAATGTTTTTGAAATAAAAAAATAACATAGGTTCATATATATCTTTATTTTAATAAACATTTTATCAAACTAATAAAAGGCCAATGATTTTCTACACTATCATCTAATAATAATTTCTTGAGTTTATTTTTTCAAAAATAAAATAATATTTTTAAATCGCTTAAAAAGTATAATTTTTTTTACCTTCTTAATTATATATTTATTAACGATCTTAACAAAATTTGTATAAAATGTTTTATTTAATTATATTTTTGCTTTCGAGAACGCTAATTTGATTTCTTAAAATTTGCTATTAGATACTAAAATTATTTTTAAGAAAAATTAAATTATTTTTTTAAGTTAAAAGACTAAAATTGAATTAATGGAACTAAAAATATAATTAATACTGATGCTAAGTAAGTCTTATTTTCCTGAAAAAAACCTATTCCCTTTTAATTGTAATATAATGTAGAAGAAGTTGGTAATTTTTATAGAATTTTTTAGAATTTTTATAACACATAAAATTTTATTTATTAAATGTCCTCTCTTACATGTAACCTCTACTATCATTGAGAAATGCGCAAACCTGATATTTTTTCCAATGTAATACAATTTTAAAAGAAAATTTCTAATATGGACAATTTTTTTTTTTTAAAAAAAAGTAAATCACAAAATCAATATATGATTTATTCAAACGAAAATTGTCAAATCTATTTACGATTTGAAAAAAAGCAGTACATTTCATATACGATTTCTGTATAAAATCATATAAAAATTATATGTTTTCAGTGTAAAATATTATGATCCATCAAATTAAAAGAAAAATTAAAAAAATTGAAATATATGAAATATACAACTTTCAATTATTTTCTAAAATTGTATATAAAATATGTGTTTTTAATTTTAAAAAATAATATATAAAATAAAATAGAAATTTAATAAAAAAAAGGAAATTAGAGAAATATGTTTGAGTTACCTCTTTAATTTTTTTTATATATAATTGTATCGACCCGTCCCCGGGTGTTGACCAAAGTCAAAGTCAAAGTCAAAGTCAAACATATGGTGAGACCCACCAAGGGGCCCCAAGGAAGAAAGTCAATAGATTGACCACTTTGGGCGTCGCTAGGTGAGGGCGTCGCCAGGTTGAGGCGTCGATAATGTCACCCCCCGATACCTAAGGGTAGGGAAAACCGTGGAGGGGCGGCATAGTAAGAGGCCACGGTACGGGCGAGGAGGCCTCGGGCCCCGGTACCTCAGAATAGTAATAAAGAGAAGAGAGGTGGCTTCAAGGCCATAGTCCCAGTACCAATGGGGAGTAACTTGACTCGTGAAGTACCCACGCCACTTCTAGAGAATCCCTGGGAGAGATACGACCCAGGAGAGGGCCACGCCCAGGGGTGAACCATGTGCATGGTACGAGAGGAAGGCAGATACACTCCCAGGGCGAGTGACTAGAAGTTGGGGCGCATGAGTTGGCACACAGGTAGTCACCCCTCGCGCCATATGTACTTCGAGGAAGGAAGACTTACATGTTGGAATTTCCCTAAGTTGGGTTACAGTGTCGTAAGGCCTTCCACGTGGAGTTGCGGTTAAGTTAGAAAGGCCACGTGGCAGTAAGCACTGAAACCCAAGGTATATAAGCTTCTCTGAAAGCTTAGTAAGGTACATTTTACAGATTTCACACAGACTCTAATCATTTGCTCGCTTATGAGTGATTGGAGAGAGAGAAGTTAGTTACAATTCTGTTACACACCTTCAGAGCATTCAGTTACGGTGCTCTGATACGGAGGTGTTTGGTGTTTTCTGTTTGCTAACTTGATCGTCGGAGTGCAAACGGCTGCGAGGGCGCCCTTTGCTCACTTTTTTTCAGGTACTCACGGCGGTGTAGGGTGAAGATCTGAATCGGAGGCGAAGGAGTTCTCGGTATTCGAGTCAAAGCAACGCACGAAGATCTTCTCGGTCAACCAGCAGGAACATTTGGCGCCCACCGTGGGGCAGATTTAAAACATCAGTCCCACCGCAATTCTTCAGGGGTTCAGTCGTAGTTTTCATGATAGTTTCCAAGAATATTCCAAGATCCACCGTTCATCGTTAAGTTTACACAGTTTCACCGATCGCTTTCGGTCTAGTTCAAGTTTTAATCGTTCGTTGGTGAAGTTCAGATCAATTCACCGTTCATCGTGGAAGTTTGCTCAGTTTCCACCGTTTGTTCGTAGTTTCTTTGGAGTTTGCTGAAGAACCACCGCTGTTCGTGGTTTGTTCGTGATTTGCTCTGTTTGCACCAATCATTTTCCGGTCCAGTTCAGTTTCCACCGTTTTCTTCGGTCTTGATCAGTTTCAACCATCTGTTCTCCGTTTTCTTGAAGTTTCCACCGTTCGTTCGCGTTTCCGTTTCTTTTTCCGGAAAAGTTGTCAAGAACCACCGTAACAGTTGAAGATTTCCAAGAATTGCAAGAAAATGAGGACAACCAGGAAAAGTTCGACACATGCTGAGAGTGGAGATATGACCATGCAGCAGGTCATGAATATGATGCAGGGATTGCAGGAAGCAATGGAAGCATCAAATGTTGAGCAAGAGCGCATGCAGGCGGATCTCGCGGCGTCTCAGGCAAGGGGGAAAGGCAGAGGACAGTCATCCAGGAAACACTCAAGACGCCGCAAAAGTTTGTGGCAGATAATAGGGTGGATGTCCTCCATATCAGCACGACGAGGGGAAAGCCGAGGAGTCATCGGTCTTTAATTCAAGACACGGCGAGGGCCCCCAGAATCAGCGTTTATGCGGCCTCGCCCGAAGAGGAGGGTGGAATGCAGGTGTGCGTCTTGGAAAAAGGGGATACATGGATGACGCCTTACAGGCGATACATCGTAGATGGGATTCTCTCAGCGGAGCCTGGAGAGGGCAAAAGGATAAAGAAAAATTCCGCAAGGTACACTCTCATCGATGGAGTCTATTCAGGCATGGGTTCACGCACCCAATTCTGACATGTGTGAGCGGCGACGAGTGCACGAGGATAATGTCGGAACTCCACGAAGGGATCTGTGGAAGCCACGCAGGGGGGAGATCACTAGCATCCAAGGTGATCTGTGCGGGGTTTTACTGGTCGTCAGTGAGGGAGGATTGTCTGAGGTATGCCCAGCGATGCAAGCAGTGCCAGATGCACGCTGATTGGCACAAGGTGCCTCCAGAAGAGTTGAGGTCGATTTATAGCCCGTGGCCTTTCCACACTTGGGGAATCGACATTCTGGGGCCTTTCCCTTTGGCGATGAGGCAGATGAAGTACTTAATAGTCGCCATCGAGTACTTCACGAAGTGGATAGAGGCAGAACCAGTGGCGCAAATCACTGCACATAAGGTACAACACTTCGTATGGAAGAATATCGTATGTCACTTCGGTGTGCCGAGGCGTATCATTTCAGATAATGGCACTCAGTTCGCTAGCCTGCAAATGAATAAGTTATGCTTAGAGGTAGGCATCAAGCAGGTGTTCGCGTCTGTCGAACACCCCCAGACAAACGGACAAGTGGAGCCCACGAACAAAATATTGTTGTGGGGGTTGAAGCGAAGACTTGAGAAAGCTAAGGGGGCGTGGGCAGAAGAAGTACCAAGGATCGTGTGGGCTTACCACACCACGCCTCAATCTTCCACCATGGAGACGCCGTTCAGCCTAGTGTACGGGTCGGAAGCCATGATCCCATTAAAATTCACGAGAGCTCCCCTCGTTTCCAAAGCTTTGTGGCAGAGGAGTCCAACGAGGAAAGAAGGGTGAATCTATACCTGTTAGATGAGGCCAGAGAAGAGGTGAGGATAAAGGCTGAAGCTGTGAAAAGAAGGGTAGAACATCAGTACAGTTCTAAGGTGAAGCCGCGACAGTTCCAAGTAGCTGACCTGGTTATGTGAAAGACTCATCCATATGAGTTGGAGAACAAGTTGTCTCCCAAGTGGACCGGACCCTTCAGAATAACCGAGGCTAAAGGGAATGGTTCGTACAAGCTTGAAACTCTGGAAGGAGGCCCCATTCCACACAGCTAGAACGCAGCCAATTTAAAGTTTTATTTCAGTTGAAAACATTATGTAGTACACAGTTTTAAAGGGGACACTCTTTTTCCCTCTCGGGGGTTTTTTAATGAGGTCACCCAAGTAAAAAAGAAGTTCAAGAATACTTTGTCTCATCTCCCTTTACCTTTTTTCCTGTAATGTAAGGAAACGCTAGAGAGAAAGGCGGCCGCTCTAGGCGTCGCCAGGGGCAGGCATCGCCAGGTGTGGGCGTCACCAGATGAGGGCGAGGACGCCAAACGCGCAAAAACAGCTTGGACGTGGCGCCACCCCAAAAGGAGCGGCGGGAGCGCACTCCTCGGGCGTGGGCGTCAAGTTTAAAAAGTACAGATAGCAAAGTTAAAATTCGGGTGTTTAGTCCCTGGGCAGGGGTTAACGGATTCCTTCGGGACGCCCCCTCCCTAGGTGAGAAAGGCTAGCCCCAGTGTCTGATGCCTCGATACCTCGCAAGGAAGCGACGAAGGGCGTTTCCTTCGAGTATGGGCATCAGGCAGTGAGGAAGTTTGGAGCAGTGGAGAGCCAGGCGACTCTGGTGTAGATACACGCCATATAGGAGAAGCGCCATCCTTTGGGAAACCTTCTCCTTAGGCGTAATCACCAAAGTCCCTGGTCGTCTTGGTGTTTAGACACACCGGGGACGATACGACAATGCTTTCAGCATGCCTCTCCCCGGGCGTGGACACCAAGAACACTGATTCGCCTTGGTGTTTTTAGACACTCCGAGGACGAAACGACACTGCTTACGGGAAGGCCTCTCCTCGGGCGTGGGCACTAAGTGCGCAGAGATAAGGGCTAGTTGCCTTGGTGTTTAGACACCCTGAGGACGATACGGTACTGCTGTCGCATGCCTCTCCTCGGGCGTGGGCACCAAAGTGCGACTTTGTCCCAAGTGTTTAGACACGATGAGGACGAAACGACCTTGCATTCAGCAGGTCTCTCCTCGAGCGTGGACACCCAATGCAAGAAAAAGGGCTTCGACCAAGATAAGTCCTCCTCGCCCTCGAGCGATGTCGAGGCCACAAAAGAGCTAAGTCTTCCCTCGCCCTCGTGCAATGTCGAGGCCATAGAAGAGATGGACCCTCCTACATCTTTAAACGATGACGAGGCCAGTTACACCTTTGGCAGTAAGCGCCTCAAGGCATAAGGAGAGTAAGTAAAGATCGAGTTGAAGTTGTTACAAGTCAAAGAAGCAGAAGGGATTCGAAGAGCGAGAAGAAAAAGCATAGAGAACACAAGTTATCAAAGGCATTAAGAGTAGAAGAGAATGCACAGGAGTATGAAGACAAAGAGCAATCATATTCAAATACGTGGAAAAATATGTTCACAGCAATTGCAAAGTTGAAAGAAAACAACTATCTACGCATGTACAGTATTACAAGTTCTGCAAAATTACAAAGGGAGGCTAATCCTCAGGAGCCTCTAGTGGCACAATCTTGCCTTCAACTATCTCATTGAAGGGGTTGCAGTCGGAGACGTTGATTCCTGGGTTCGCGTAGGCCGCATGGGCAAGAGCCTCAGCAAACCCGTCGGTGAACGCAGTCGCAGCTTCTTGGACCAGCCTCTCCTTTGTTGTTTGGAAGTGTTTTGCTTGTGAGGCCAGCTCCTCATCTTTGGCCGCTACAGCTGTGACCAGTTCTTGTTCTCTAACCTCTAGAGCCTTAATCATCTCTGCTCGCAGCGTTGTGTTTTCGGCCTCCAGTAAGTCACAAGTGTTCGCCTTGGCCTCAAGTGCTGCCTCGGTCTTGGCTAGTTTCTGCTCTCGGTCGACGCAGTGGTCTTCAAGTTTTTTCTGTTGAGCCTTAGAAGTTTCCACTGCGTCTTTGAGGTCCGCGACCTGCACGCGAAGAGGAACCATTTGCCCCAGGAGTTCAGCATGGGCTTGCTCCGCCTCGTGCAGTCTTTTGCTAGCTTCCTCCTCGGCCTTCTGAGCCATCCTCAAGGAGTCCTTGTAGGCCTCCTCTTGGTGGGCCCAGCGACGTGCCAAGGCTTCCTTCTCCTCCTTCAGAGAAGCGCATTCCTTCTCTAGAGCTTGAAGGGCGGAGGCCTCGCTAGCTTTGGCCTTGGCTTGGTCGCACCAAGTGTTGGCACAAGCCATGAAGGCGCCAAGATAGAAGTTCATGCCTTCCTTCTTAGCTCCCTCATCTTGGCTCCCTGGGGAAATCTTGTGGAAGTAACCCCACAACATTTCTTGGACTGGTGGAGGAAGCTCTGGTGAAGATGCAGCTTGAGCAGGTTCAGATTCGACCCCGCCCTCCAAGGCCATTTGTTGTGGAGGTGAGGTGGCGCTTGGAGGGTGCTCCCTTAGAGAATCAGCACCATGGTTTGAGGAAGATGTGGAGGAGACAGCCTGGGGGACAGCCTGGGTGATCCTTCTTCTCTTGAAGACTTGTCCTTCAGCAGACTCCTCCTCACCCTCAGAAGGCACCACCACCACCCCTTTACCTTTGTCAAGGGGGGCTGGTACAGCAGTAGTTTCGGCCAAGGCAAGGGGCATGGCCGCGATAGGAGGTGGTGAGTTTGGGGGGTGAATTGGAGAGGGAAGAGTTTGGGGAGTTGTTGTTGGAGGTGGGTTTTGGGGGCGAAAGGTTAGGGAGGTGGGAGCGGTTTCAGAGGTTGGAGGTATGGAATCCCCAATCCCTTTGGACGAAGCTTCACTCTTAGACTTCAAAGCTTGGGCGAGTTTCCATCTCCTGCTCTTATCCATCTTTGAATTTGCATCAAGAAGACAAACACAGTAAGAGTTAGGCACAAGCTAAGTTGCTGCATGAGAAAAGCAGATAATTCATGTACAAGCAAAAACAAGCAGAAGCAGAGAGTAAATAGTTAAAGAGGGTGATTCTCGTACTTATGTAACGGGTGAGGGCTTCAGCGTCGTATTCACGACTTATCAGAATAGAGGTGTCGAGGACCCCCACGCTGGCCAGAATTTGACAAACCTCTCGATCAGTCGAGGGCAACTCATCTAAGGACTTGGGTTTGGTCAGCTTGACTTCTCGCACCCAGTACAGGGGGAAGCCATCCAGAGCAGCATGGTCGTGCTCAGAGCAGCACACCCTGAAGAATTTTCCCCTCCAGCCTCTGTAAGATTGCTGGAATAGGGAAAGGAGGACTCTTTTGGCGATGCCACTGAAGCTCACCTAGAGGCTTTTCCCTTATTTCTTGACTTCGAAGAAATGTAGGAAGATGTCGACGGAGGGAGGTTGCCCGAAGTACCCACACAAGATCCCGAAGGCCTTGACGAAAGCCCAACTGTTGGGATGTAGCTGGGCTGGGGCAACATTAATCTCCGTGAGAAGTTCCCTTCCAAACCCAGAAAAAGGCAAGCGCATCCCAATGCGCTTGAAGACGGTTTGGTAGAAGAAGAAAAATGGTATCCCGTTGTTGGACCTCTCTTCCCCACAGACAGGTTCGCTTGGGGTGCAGGGAAGCACAGAGATATCCACGTCGTGCCTCCTAGCAAAGGCGCGATGTTGGTAGACGCTTAGGTCGCCGATGTGGTCTCTCCAATCCTTCATGGAGGTTAGGCTCGAGCACTCCGAGAGCAACTCGTCGAAGGCCCAAGGGTAAAGGGCCTTATAGTTGACCCTTAGAGGTGGAGGATTGGCAGTCATTTTTGTACGCGCCATTGAGAAAAGCTGAAGAATAAAGAAGAGAAAGGGTTTAGCAAATGAGGTTTAAGGTGAAAAGGGGAAGAAACCCTAGGAAAAACCCTACCCACGTGAGAGATTGAGAAGAGGGCAAACAGAGAAATGAAGAAGAAAAGTGCAAGTGCGAAGGAAATAAACAGATCCAGGCAGTGATATTAACATAAAAAGTCAAGAGAAAGAGCCATCGAAGGATAAAAATCATACCTTTTGATGATCGAGTTAAGGAAGATTTGAGGTTTGAAGAGAGAATGCAGCGGAAGCTTTGAGAAGATGAACAGTGTAAGAGAATGTGAAAAGTGATGAAAGAGTAACTGGAGCGCGCGTTTTTGAAAGATATAACGTAAACTTGAAGAGCGCGAGAGGCGTTAAGTTGTGGCCGTGCGATTGGGTCACGTGTTAAGAGATTAAAGCGTGACTACGTCACCATAACAGAGAGTGTCATGTCAACTGTGCAGAGAATGTCACGTCATCAGAAGTGCCACGTGGACAGTAGGGCGAGGCCTTAGTCTTAGTCTTTTCGCTGAAAACAATTGTCAGCTCAAGACTTGGGGGCTTGTGTACCGACCCGTCCCCGGGCGTTGACCAAAGTCAAAGTCAAAGTCAAAGTCAAAGTCAAACATACGGTGGGACCCACCAAGGGGCCCCAAGGAAGAAAGTCAATAGATTGACCACTTTCGGCGTCGCCAGGTGAGGGCGTCGCCAGGTTCAGACGTCGATAATGTCACCCCCCGATACCCACGGGTAGGGAAAACCGTAGAGGGGGCGGCACAGTAAGAGGCCACGGTACGGGCGAGGAGGCCTCGGGCCCCGGTACCTCATAATAGTAATAAAGAGAAGAGAAAGGTGGCTTCAAGGCCATAGTCCCGGTACCAGTGGGGAGTAACCTGACTCGTGAAGTACCCACGCCACCTCAGAAGAATCCCTGGGATAGATACGACCCAGGAGAGGGCCACGCCCAGGGGTGAACCATGTGCGTGGTACGAGAGGAAGGCAGATACACTCCCTGGGCGAGTGACTAGAAGTTGGGGCGCATGAGTTGGCACCCAGGTAGTCACCCCTCGCGCCAGATGCACTTCGAGGAAGGAAGACTTACACGCTGGAATTTCCCTAAGTTGGGTTACAGTGTCGTAAGGCCTTCCACGTGGAGTTGCGGTTAAGTTAGAAAGGCCACGTGGCAGTAAGCACTGAAACCCAAGGTATATAAGCTTCTCTGAAAGCTTAGTAAGGTAAATTTTACAGATTTCACACAGACTCTAATCATTTGCTCGCTTACTCACTGTACGCACGAGTGATTGGAGAGAGAGAGAGAAGTTAGTTACAATTCAGTTACACACCTTCAGAGCATTCAGTTACGGTGCTCCGATACGGAGGTGTTTGGTGTTTTCTGCTTGCTGACTTGATCGTCGGAGTGCAAACGGCCGCGAGGGCGCCTTTTGCTCACTCTTTTTCAGGTACTCACGGCGGTGTAGGGTGAAGATTTGAATCGGAGGCGAAGGAGTTATCGATACACAAGTCAAAGCAACGCACGAAGATCTTCTCGGTCAACAGGCAGGAACAATAATTAAAAATATTTTTTAATTGAATAATTTTTATAAATATTTTTTTATTATATACAATGAAAGAATGAGTGAATTCTTAGAAAATAATTTTTTATTATATATAATTAACAGATTAAACATAACTTTTTTATTTTTAATACATGAAAATGATTTTAAATTTTTAATAAAATTAATGGTGTAATATTTTAATAATAAAAAATAATATAAATAAATTATTTAAAAAATATTAAAATTAATCTAATTCATATGATAAAAATTTAAGTTGGTAAGATCACAAATCTGAAACACTGAAATCTAACTGGAAAGCTAAAATAGATAAAAAAGAACATGTTTAAAAAAACATGAAACTCTGACATTTAGTAAAAGCAAACAAATATGACAACCTAATTTAAAAATTACGTCATTTAATTTAAAGATGAACAGACTATTTGTACTGGACCAGACTTCGGACATCGACACTTGTGGAGCAGGTTGATTTGGTGGTCTGGTCGCGATAGTGGGCTACACAAGTGGGACCCCAGAGATGCGTGTGTTGAAACCTGTATATAAGAAAGGCCTAGTCTATGAGAAAGTTCGTGCATGAGGTGTGTATAGTACAATCGGGTCTAGCACAAAATATTCCATGAAGACGCCAAGACCCAAGAGTGCTAGGGTTTTCAGGGGAAGTTGCATGCATCATACGTAAAGGATTAGGGCACCTACAGAACATATGAGCCCCATAGTGCTTGTACATGAGTTGGTACCCTGACAACCATGCTGTTAAGATTATGCACTCTAAAGAGGAAGATTTTGTGCAGTTGTTGTGCTAAGATTGTGTAACAAAGTAACAGATTGTCCTCCCAGTAAACCTAATTTTACTAGAGATAAGGGTCGTTACAATGACGTAACCTAAAGTATTCTATAAAAGGGAGTTGAGATTCCTGGTAAAGGTACACCGTTTCTAAGCTTGAAACTATTTACTTACTCATTGTTTCTATAAGCCCTGAACTGACTTGATCGTTGGAGTGCAATCAACAGGTAGGGCCCCCTCTGTTTCAACGGAGTCGCTTTCCAACATCCAAGAGGAAGCACAAAATCCATCGGAAATAAGAGGAGCCACCGCTTGCCTTTGAAGTCAACCGGTGACTAGGTCAATCGACAAGAACATTTGGCGCCCACCGTGGGGCCCGATAAAACTAGGTCCCATCCACAGTTGCGTTACAAGCCATCTAACAACATGAGGAATATGAGACAGGGTGCAACTACACTTGAGGAAGGCGACAATGTCACCATGCAACAACTCATGGAGACCATTCACACTCTTCAACAAACAGTGGTAACGTCCAAGGATGATCAGGACAAAATTCTGGCTAAGGTTCAGGCCGAACAGACAGCCAGTCAGAATCGATTCTAGGTTGATCTAGACGCATAACGAATAGGAAATGAAGAGTTGCGTAGGGCCAACGAAGAACTGTGCAGAGATCTGCAACGTATGGGGTAGCGCACGACGGGGGAGCAAGTCCCGCCCTTTCCAGTTAGGGCTCGCCCCATGCCCTTTTCCCAGGCAATCATGAATGCGATAATACCCACCAACTTTATGACTCCAAAAATCACCTTTACGAGTATCGAAGACCTGGAGGCCCACATCACGGCCTTCCACACCCTAATGATGATCTCGAGAGGAACTAACGATATGCACAACGTTGGACTGGTTCATCAGTCTCCCCGATGGACACATCACTTCATTCGACCAGTTCTCAAAATTGTTTAGGGAACAATTCATCGTCAACCGGGCTCCCCCCTCCCCCCATCTCCTTCGATATCTTCAATGTGAAACAATACCAGGGAGAGCCCTTGAAAGACTTCCTGAACCGGTTTGGGGCACTGGTGGTAAAGCTGCTCACCAAAGACGAAGCCATGATGGTGCACACCTTCAGGCGGGGAATGTTATCAGGACCTTTCAGTGATTCTTTGATAAGGTGTCGTCCAAAGACGTTTAGTGAGATTCACTTTCCAACATCGACGTAGAGGAAGAGGTGACGAAAAAACGTGGAAGCATTGGACCAACAAGACCTCGGGGAATTGGTCGTCCTCAACCCATGACGGTGCACGAGGCTACGACAGAGAAGAAACCCCCGGCTAGGCAGGCGCCATACGAGTCGAGAAAGCATCAGACCAAGGCATGAACAAGGGAAGGCGCGCCCATAAGGCATAACTTCAAAATAGACCTCAAGGAGATGATCGGTATCCCCAACGTGGCCGATAAGCTGAAGTCACCTCCAAAGACCGACAAAAGATTGGGACCAAGTAAGAACACTTGGTGTGAATTCCACCAAGCCTTCGACCACAACCTGCCCAACTGCTTAGCACTCAAACACCAACTAGAGGAGTTGGTGAGGGATGGTTTTTTGAAGGAATACCTATAAGAAAATCAGGAAACCCCGACGTCGGTAGCCTCAGCAGGAGATTAGGGGCATGAGGTGCCGGTTCATGGGAGGTTAATATGATCTTTGGGGGTTTTTTGGGAGGAGGATGTACCGCCTCCCAACGAAAGAAGTATGCCAGAGAAGTCCCCTGAGCCTGATCTCTTCTTGGTAAAAGATTATGAGTTCAGGCGCCCTAAGTATGTGTTATAAGGCAAGACGACCTTTGTCAGAGTAAGTTTTGAGTTCAGGTGTTCTGAAGTTCTGTTTGCCACAACTCCAAGTGAGTTTAAAGTTATCTATCCGAGGTTAGGGTATGCTAACCTACCTCGAGGTTGTAGAGTAGACTTTGGAGTGTAAACAACACTCAAGTCATATACTCCAACTAAATTACTTATCAGAGCGCAGGTAAGCCAACCTACCTCAATATTGAAAAGGAGACTTGGTGTTGTAAGCTAACTCCAAGCAAAAGGCATTAATATGATAGACATGGCGTGTGAATTGACACCCAGGTCAGATGTCCTAAAGGAAAAAGATATGAAAGAAGTGCCTATGTGGCTTATCCCAAGAAAGATGACCTTTCCTTGGTAAGATTCCAAGGATAGGAGTGTATATGTATATGGTGATTCAGATGGAACGACCCAAGCTCAGTAAGACTCTGAACTCGCGTGCCCAGAATCGTAGCTAGCCATGACTAAGATTGTTTTGCTTAAGCTAGCAAAGATAACTTGTCTTAGTAAGATTCTGAGTTCAGGAGGTACTAAATCGCAATTAGCGGTAGCTAAGAAGCTCGCAACTAAAGATATAAAGAGCAACCTACCTCGATATTGGTGAAACCATCCGAGATCGAGCACTTTGTGGAAAAGAAGCAAGAAAACCTTGTGGGGGTATAGTTGCAACACGAAGGTGTTAAGATTAGACTTAGTGTGTAACACTCAAGTCAGACACTCTAAGCCACAAAATGCCATTTAAGGGCAAACTTGGTGTAGAGATCGGCCCCAGGTCAGAGGCTTAGGTCACCCGTGATCTCGAGGAAGGATGTGTGAGGAAAGCGGTTAAATTTTCCAAGTTCAAAAAAGTCATGCGCGACCAAATTAATTCCCTGCTCATGTAGCTATTTAGTGCTCGAACAGGTGAAACTTCCTTTGCGGCCAGAAGGTACAAATCGTCCATAATATAGCTTCTTCGAGAGCACTATGATTTACCATGCTTAATCAAATGCATTACGTTGATAATGTTGTCCGTTATATTACCATCAGTTAATTAAGGCATACATTGGCCTAAGCTAGTTGAGGTTTATTGGGTTATCACCTACCCCCTGAGAAACTGTTGTTAGCCACCAGAGCACTCAATAGTCTCTCCGTTGAAGCAAGCTCAACTCGAGACTAGGGGGCTTGTGTACCGGACCAGAGCAGTGCTCAGTGATCGGACATCAGCGCCTGAGTCAAGCAGGTCAACTCGGTGGTCTGGTCGAGTTAATGGGCCACGTAAGTGGGCCCCAGGAAGGCATGACTTGAGGTTTATTCATATAAGGCATGATCAGCGAAAAAATGCATGTGGTACCAGATGGAAAGTATCAACTTAACCACTCGGGCAAATGATCCTTCTTGAAATATAAGGATTGTAGTTTCGTCTTATTTTCTTACAAACAAGAAAAGACCTCTAGCTAAACTTGTAATTTATACACTATTGGAACTCAGAATAGAGGAACGAATATTTTGACAATTTTAGAGAGTGTTTCTCTGCTAGGGTTTTTCCCTGCATCTTGCGATCTTATCAAGAATCCACCAATTCTTGTGGCGATCATCCTTAAGCTTATCAAACTTTGTTTGCGGCGCCTTCCTTTAACCAAGTTTCTATTGCTACTGTTTTGAATTTATTCCGTTCTGTAACCCTAAATTCCCAATTTTATTGTCATTTCTATTTGGATTCATATCAGTTGGTATTCAGAGCAAAGGTTTGAGTCATAATATAATTGTGCATCCTGTTTTTGTTTGTTTTTTTGTCCTCATTACTGTTCACGGTTATTGTTCACGGGTACTGTTCACGGTACTGTTCATTTTATTTAAAAAAAAAAGAAGAAACGGAAAAAGAAGAAGAAAAAGAAGAAATAGAAAAAAGAAAAAAAAAAGGAAGAAGAAGAGGAAAACAGAAATAGAAAAAAAAAGCACAAGAGGAAAACAGAAAAAATAGCTCTTATTCAGTGCATACTTGGTGTTTGTTAAAAGTTCTAAAAGTGTCATGTCTACATATTTTATTTTCTCTATATATTGTTTTGCTTGTTGTGTTTTAATTGTCTTGCTTGTTTGTTGATAGTGAAATTGTTCTTCACTATTTGGTTATGTACTATTATTTTTAATTGATTCTGATTGCTACCTTTGAAAGTGATTCTGGATTATTGATTGCTTGATTCTTGTAAGAACCTTAAGTAGAGAAAGAGTGGTAAAAGGCAGTGTGATCATTAAAAAAAACCTTATTGTGTGAAACACGAATGTTGAGTGTAAACACGTGAGAAAGTGGTGGGAGACCCAAACTTATTGTTATTTGTAATCTGTTTACTTGAGCATGGCAGGGGAATCGTCAGATAGTGGACTTTCTCAACTACAAATGCAAGCCTTAACAAAACACTTGGAAAGGATAATGAAACAACAAAGTGATGGACTCCATGAGAGGTTGGATCCAATGGAGCAAGCAAAACAAGTAAATCTAGAAAATAGAGGAGGAGATAAGAGGAGGAAAAGAGAAAATGAGGGAGAACAAAGAACTCTGAGAATTGATGGAATAAAATTAAATATTCCCACATTCAATGGGAAAAGTGATCCTGATGCTTACTTGGAGTGGGAAATTAAAGTAGAGCATGTGTTTGCTTGTAATGAGTATAATGAGGAGCAGAAGATGAAGTTGGCAGCAACTGAATTTTCAGATTATGCTTTAACTTGGTGGAATAAATACCAAAGGGACAAAACTAGATAGGAAGAACCCATGGTAGAATCTTGGACAAAAATGAAAAGGATTATGAGGAAGAGATATATTCCAGCAAGCTACAATAGGGATTTGCAACTCAAGCTCCAAAGAATGACTCAAGGAAATAAAAGTGTGGAAGAGTATTTTAAAGAGATGGAGGTAACCATGATTAGAGCTGGAATGAATGAAGTAAACGAAGCAATCATGGCAAGGTTTTTGAATGGACTGAACTACGATATTAGGGATGTTGTGGAGCTGCAAGAGTATGTTGACATTGAGGACTTGTTGCACAAGGCTAACCAAGTAGAACAGCTACTCAAGAGGAAAGGAATCATGAGGAGGAGTTATAACAATGATAATAATTCCAACTGGAAGAATAAGGCAATGAAGGATAAAGGAGTTCCCTCAAGTTCAGCCATGTCTTTAAGTGGGAAGTCATCTAATAGATATAATAATTCACCACCTAAAAGGAAGACAAGTGATGTAAAATGTTTCAAATGCTTAGGAAGGGGACACTATGCTGCAGAATGTCCAACAAAAAAAACTATGTACATGTTATCAAATGGACAAATAGACAGTGAACGTTCAAGTGAAGAAGAGAAGGAGGATGTAGAGGTGGAGTTGGATGCATTAGAGGGTGATTTGTTGATGATTTGAAGGCTTTTAGGAAGCAAAATGCAAGCTTTGGACCAAACCCAAAGGGAAAATATTTTTCCATACTAGATGTTCCATTCAAGGGAAAATATGTTCACTCATAGTTGATGGAGGAAGTTGCACCAATGTAGCTAGCTCAAGACCAGTTACCAAATTGAATTTGGAGACAAAACCGCACCCAAGGCCATACGAGCTTCAATGGCTTAGTGAAGATGGAGAGATGACAATGAGTAAGCAAGTGTAGGTGCACCTATCCATAGGACAATATAATGAAAATGTCTTGTGTGATGTGGTTCCAATGGAGGCAACTCACATTTTGTTAGGGAGGCCGTGACAGTTTGACACCAAGGCTATTCATGATGGTTTCACCAGTAAAATCTCTTTCATGCCGAATAATAAGAAGATCATTCTCAAACCCTTATCTCCTAGAGAGGTGTGTGAGGATCAAATCAAATTGAGAGAAAAGAGAGTCCAAGAGAAAAGAGAGATGAGTGAAACACCTAAACAGAGCAAGAGTGAAACACATGAGAGAAAAATGAGTGGATTACTGAAAGTGAATGAAGTGAAAAAGCGCTACTTTCTAGCAAACCCCTTTACTTACTTTATTGCAAAAACAACACTTTGGTTGCTGACCATTCTAATCAAATTAATTTTCTTCCTAGTGTTGATTCTTTGTTGCAGGAATTCTAGGATGTGTTTCCAAGTGATGTTCCTAGATGACTCCCACCCCTAAGGAGAATTGAACATCACATTGACCTTATTCCAGGAGCATCTTTGCCTAATAGGCCAGCTTATAGAAGCAACCCTCAAGAGACAAAGGAAATCCAAACTCAAGTAGAAGAACTGATGAACAAAGGATGGGTACAAGAGAGCATGAGCCCCTATGTTGTTCCTGTTATTTTGGTGCCTAAAAAGGATGGTTCTTGGAGGACGTGCACAGATTGTAGAGCACTCAATAACATTACCATCAAGTATAAACACCCTATTCCAGGTTAGATGATTTATTGGATGAACTGTACGGTGCTTGTATATTCTCAAAAATTGACTTAAGAAGTGGTTACCATCAAATTAGGATTAGGGAGGGGGATGAATGGAAAACTTCCTTTAAAACAAAATATGGATTGTATGAGTGGCGTGTGATGCCATTTGGGCTAACAAATGCCCCAAGCACTTTTATGAGATTAATGAACCATGTTTTGAGAGAATTTTTGGGCAAATTTGTTGTGATGTATTTTGATGACATCTTGATCTATAACACTAGTTTGGAATTACATGAAGAACATTTGTGTGCCGTTTTGAATGCTCTTAGAAAAGAAAAGTTGTATGCTAATCTTGATAAATGCAGATTTTGTACTGAACAAATTGCGTTCTTGGGTTTTGTGGTAAGTGCCAAAGGAGTTCAGGTAGATTATGAAAAAGTGAAGGCTATCCAAGAATGGCCTATCCCTAAAAATTTGAGTGAGGTTAGGAGCTTTTATGGCCTAGCTAGTTTCTACAGGAGATTTGTAAGGGTTTTAGCACCTTGGCAGCACCCCTAAATGAGATTGTGAAAAAACATGTTGGGTTTAAATGAGAAGAAAAACAGGAAAAAGTCTTTGTCGCCCTTAAGCATGAATTGACTATTGCCCCCATTCTTGCATTGCCAAACTTTGCAAAATCTTTTGAAATTGAATGTGATGCATCTAATGTGGGTATAGGAGTTGTTTTGATGTAAGAAGGTAATCCAATTTCTTATTTTAGTGAGAAATTAAATGGTGGTTCCTTAAACTATCCCGCTTATGATAAGGAATTGTATGCCTTAGTGAGATCATTACAAACATGGCAACACTATCTCTTACCAAAAGAATTTGTGATTCATAGTGACCATGAGTCTTTAAAGTACTTAAAATGCCAAGGAAAATTAAATAAAAGACATGCCAAGTGGGTTGAATTTTTAGAACAATTTCCATATGTCATTAAGCATAAAAAAGGAAAAGGAAATATTGTGGTTGATGCTTTGTCTAGAAGACATGTTTTGATTTCTACTCTTGAAACAAAATTGTTTGGTCTTGAATTTTTAAAAGATATTTATCCACATGATTCTGAATTTGCTGACATCTATAAGACTTGCACAAAGTTTAGTACCAATGGCTATTTTAAGGACAATGGTTATTTGTTTAAGAAGAAAAGATTGTGTGTTCCTAAATGTTCCATTAGGGATCTTTTAGTAAGAGAAGTACATGAGGGGGGGCTAATGGGGCTCTTTGGGGTTCAAAAGAGCTACGACACTTTGCATGAACATTTTTATTGGCCTCACATGAAACGTGATGTACAAAAGTTTTGTGAAAATTGCATTACTTGTAAAAAGGCCAAATCAAAAGTCAACCTCAAGGTTTCTACACTCCTTTACCTATTCCTGATAGCCATTGGATTGATATTTCAATGGACTTTGTATTGGGTTTGCCACGAACTCAAGGAGGGAAAGATTCTATTTTTGTGGTTGTTGACAGATTTCCCAAAATGGCTCATTTTATTCCTTGTAAAAAAATTGATGATGCTTGCCATGTTGCTGACTTGTTTTCAGGGAAGTAGTAAGACTTCATGGGCTACCAAGAAGTATTGTGAGTGATAGGGATACAAAATTCCTAAGTCACTTTTGGAGGACTTTATGGGGTAAGTTAGGTACCAAACTTTTGTTTTCAACTACTTGTCATCCCCAAACAGATGGACAAACAAAGGTAGTGAATAGAACTTTGGGTACCTTAGAACTATTTTGAAAAAAAATTTTGAAAGCTTGGGAATTATGTTTACCTCATATTTAGTTTTCTTACAATAGGGTTGTTCATAGCACAACAAATTGTTCTTCATTTGAAATTGTGTATGGATTAAATCCTTTAACTCCATTAGACTTGTTACCTATGTCTAACATTTCTGTTGTAAAGCATAAAGATGCACAGGCTAAGGCTGACTATGTGAGAAAGCTACACGAACAGGTAAAAGCACAAATTGAAGAAAAGGTTGAAGGTTATTCTAAGCAAGCTAACAAAGGAAGAAAGAAAGTAATCTTTGAGCCTGGAGATTGGGTCTGGGTACACATGAGGAAAGAAAGGTTCCCTGAACAAAGAAAATCAAAGCTCCAACCTAGAGGGGATGGACCTTTCCAAGTGTTAAAAAAGATTAATGACAATGCCTACAAGATTGATCTTCCAAGTAAGTACAATGTGAGTAACACTTTTAACGTTTCTGATTTGTCTCCTTTTACTGCAGATGATGAAGCTTTGGAATTAACTTCAAGTCTCTCTCAAGAGGGAGGGAATGATGAGTACATCCAAACCAGTTTAAAAAGACTTCGTTGATTACATGCACAACATGTTTGGATCCTTAAAAAATAGAATAATATTTTTAGTTTTTTTGCCTCAAGTAGGATTTGAACCCAGAACTAGATGGAAAGTATCAACTTAACCACTGGGAAAAATGATCCTTCTTGAAATATAAGGATTGTAGTTTCGTCTTATTTTCTTACAAACAAGAAAAGACCTCTAGCTAAACTTGTAATTTATACACTATTGGAACTCAGAATAGAGGAACGAATATTTTGACAATTTTAGAGAGTGTTTCTCTACTAGGGTTTTTCCCTGAATCTTGTGATTTTATCAAGAATCCTCCAATTATTGTGGCGATCATCCTTAGGCTTATCAAACTTTGTTTGTGGCGCCTTCCTTTATCCAAGTTTCTATTGTTACTATTTTGAATTTATTCCGTTCCGTAACCCTAAATTCCCAATTTTATTGTCATTTATATTTGGATTCATATCAATTTGGGTCTAGCACACGTAAATATTTCCTAAAGACGCCTAGGCCCAAGAGCGCTAGGGTTTTTAGGGATAAGCTGCATGCTTGATACGTGAAGGCTAGAACGCCTACAATAAATAGATGGGGCCCATGATGCTGGTGCATAAGTTAGTACCCTGGTGGTTATTCTGTGAAGATTTTATGCACTCCAAGGAGATAAGATTCGGTGCAGTTGCAACACTAATCAAACATGCTTTCACTGGAGATAAGGTTCTCATGAGAGAAGGTTGTTACAAGAGGTAACCTAAAAGTAGTCTATAAAAGGGACATGAGATCCCTGGTAAAGGGACATTGTTTCTAAGACTGAAACTATTTACTTACTCATTGTTTCTTAGCCTAGTACTGACTTGATCGTCGGAGTGCAATTAACAGGTAGGACCCCTCTGTTTCAAAAAGAGTCGCATTCCAACATCTCGAGGAAAGAGCAAAATCCAGTAGAGGCAGACAGAGTCACGACCTGCTCCCAGAATCAACCGGCGACCAGGTCAACTGACGAGACCAAGTGTTGTAAATGTTTTTATTACGACGATTATATAACTGTCTTCAAAAATTGTTTTTAACCATCATTATAAGTTCTTTCTATAGTACTATAGGAATTGAATTAAACACAATAAAAAAACAAGAATAAAAAAAGTAAAAATTGAAAACAATAAGAACATACAATGGTGGTAGGTTTGTGTGCGAATGGAATTTGAAGAAGTTTCAAGCAATTTTGACTAAACAAATCACAATATAAACTATTTAGAATTTTTACAAGAGATATTAAATGGTCAAACATCAAATAAAACACACACAAAAAACTGATTAATTAGATAAAAAAGAAAGAACAACAATAAGATTTGGCACTGGAAAAAGTGACAAGGTGTTTGATAAAAGTTTTGATGATTTTAAATGGTGGAAATTAGTTTTTAATCGATGGAATTGAACTATAAACAATAGAAATTGATTTTAAACGGAGGAAATTGATTTTAAACGGAGGAAATTGAAGAACAAAGAACAAGTGAGAAAAGCAAGAAAGACAAATACTGAAACAGAAAAAAAAAATCAGAAACTTAGTTGAATTGAAGTTTTCTTTTGGATCTTGAAACTTTGATCCACCTTATGTAACCCAAGGTGTTCCTTGGATGAAATGAGATGAAGTTGCAGCAAAAGATGAGAGTTGCACTGAATATATGGAGGTTTTGGTGGGATTTGAAGTGTTTTTGGTTCTAAAATTAGGGAAAGGTTTGACGAACTCCCTAGGGTTTCACTAAGCCTCTAAGCTCTCTAGCAAAGTGAGTTTTGGAAGAGAATGAAGTTTGAAATTCAGTTTACTTATACAAAATATAAAATATGAAAACAAAAAGGAAGGAGACACCTATTTACAGACTTCCATGGGTAAGGTTTAGGGTTTAGTCTAGCTAACCCACAGTGAGCTTTTGAAGCTTCTAAACAATGGAGGTGTTGTGACTACTCTATTCACTTGTGCTCTAGAAACCCTTCCTTGCATGTCAAGTGATGGTTTCTAAAGTGTAAATATTTTATTTACTTCTACTCTAGAAAATGGTCTAGAAATATTAGACCTGAAATAACTATTCTACTTTTTAAAATTTTTATATAGACTAAGACAAATATTTATAATGCACATTTTTCTGTTCTTAGTCCTATATCTTGTTAACTTGGAACTTGTGGATGGTCCTCCATCACTTCTCTTTCTTTCTAGGGATTCTGTCTTCCATCTTTACTAAGTTCATGGGAGCTATCCTTACTATTGAGCATGAAAAAGAGGTTGACTACAGAAATTTGTGAGTGGAGAGTGATTCTACTCTGGTTTGTCAATCTTTTTCTTCGGCTCAGATTGCTCTTTGGTTTATGAGAGACATGGAATAAATGTTTGACTTTTTTTGTAAAGAGATTGAGTTTAAAGTTTCTCACATTTTTAGGGAGCACAATCATTGTAATGATAAACTAGCTTCTTTAGGGATAAATAATAGGTTGGAGTTTTCATGGAATAGTGGTTTGTCCCTTAGCCTTTAATTTAACTTTTTTTCATAATAGGTTTAAAATTCTTATGTTTCATTTTGCTTAGATTACGTTTTGGAGTGTTCTTGTATTTCTTTGCATAGGTTTGGTCTAGTCTCCCATGTTTGCCTTTTCTTTTTCTTTTTTATGATATGTTTCATGAGATACCAGATTTCAGAGTGATGCCTAATGAGTTTGTTTTAAAAAAATCCATATGAAACATTTTGTGTTTAATCCTTTAAAGTGTATATGATATTGGATGTTTTACCAATCTTAATTAGTTTTAATTTTAAATCAATATATATATATATATATTATTATTATTAGCTCATTCGGTGTTTGCATAAAAACTCCTTATAGAGATTTACAAGAATTAGAATCCCCATTTTTATACTGAGAAATATGTAACAAGAATTGGTAAAATGGTAAGCAAGGAACATTGATATTATCAAAGATTATGCACAACATAGATAAAAATAGTGTTTATATTATATATGCTTATGAATGTTATGACAAGGATAGCTAAGCACATGTACGAGTAAAGAAATTAAGAAAGAAACTAAAACCATTTTAGCAAAACAATTTTGACTTCTCACCATCATTTGGTAACATAAAAACGGTGAAATTTTGAAAACATTATGGTTGCAGCGACGTAGACGAAGGTGGTGATTGTTATTGACTAGATTCTTATTGGGTAGGAGGTTGAGTTGAGGTAGCCGATTCAGCAGGTAACATTAACAATCCTGAGAAGTTGAGCAAAGGAACTTTGTATCTCATAAGCAGAGGGGGACGCAACTTGCTTTAGCCTAAGCGCTTGTCGATCCTCTGTAACCTGTAGTTGTGTTGCAATGGCAAGGCAGTCTTCATGCAAGGCGTCTTGTATCATGAGTTATGTAGTGTCAACAATACTTGCTGGTTGACTACTCACAAGTACAACAGGCTTTTGCTTATTGCTTTGGGAGCTAGAAGATGGACGTATTGCATAAAAACTATATGATTGTTGTCCACCTCTACTTTTGTATGGGTTTGCACCAGAGCTTCTGCAACAATTTTGGCTTCTTCATCTTCTTTTGCTTGAGCCTTTGTAAGGATTTGAGCTTTTGTTAAGGCTTTGACTCTTCTTGTCTAGCCAACAAATATGCTATGATCTTCTTTTTCAGCTCAACTTCTAGACACTTCTTTTCTAAAACATCTACTATCTTCTGATCAAGCTAAGGTTGGATAGTGTCTAGAGAAGTTGTATGTAGATCATAAAAACCAATCAGACATACTGCTTCAGGAATTTTGATCAACTTCTTCCATAATTCTGTAAAACAAGCAATCACTCACTGAAAACACTCTTATTTGAATTCCTCTCTATTGTATTTCTTTCTGTGGTGCATATTACAATTGAGAGAGCATCCTTTTTATAGGCTTTAGGAAGCTCTTCTAGAAAAATCTTCATTATGGCCTTAAAACCTCACTAACAACATAATTAAAATCCCACTCCCAACTTTTGACCTTTTACATATCCAAACTCCCATTCTACTCTTTTCTAGTAACTTCTAACTTTAAAACCCACAAATTACATTAAAGTTTATTCAACGAAACTCCCCCATAAACTTAAATGTTTCTACCATCCATCATGCCAATCATTTTCTTGAATTTGTCGAAAAAGACTTTCGGTAGCGGTTTTGTGAAGATATCTGCAACTTGATCCTGACTTGCCACATGCACCAATTCCACACTTCCTTTCTTCACATGATCACGAATAAAGTGAAAACGAACGTCAATGTGTTTGCTTCTTTCATGGTTCACTGGGTCCTTTGCCAACTCAATTGCTGATTTGTTGTCAACTTGAACCACGGTTGCACCTAGTTGCTTTAGCTCCATCTTGGTCAACAAGTTTCTAAGCCATATCGCATGACATACACACCAAGAAGCTGCCACATATTCAGCTTCACACGTCGATAGCGTCACAATCGGTTGCTTCTTTGAAAGCCATGAAAATGTTGTGTTCCCCATATAGAATACATATCCCGATGTACTTTTCCTATCATCTATCTCTCCGCACCAATCGCTGTCAGAGTAACCCACCAACTTGTAATCTTCTACTTTTGAGTAGAACAATCCAAGTGATATAGTACCTTGGATGTACCGTAGGACTCGCTTCAACGCCTTCCAATGTGAGTAAAACGGTTCCTCCATGAATCGACTTATGATGCCGACACTTAATGAAAGATCCGGCCTCGTGCATGTGAGATAACGAAGGCTTCCTACCAAACTCCGGTATCTACTTGCATCGACACGTTCTCCTCCATCGAACTTTGAGAGTTTTGCACCTGGTTCCATTGGTATTGATACTGGGTTGCAATTTTCCATCTTGTACTTCTTCAAAATATCCTTTGCATATGTCTCCTGTGATACAAAAATACCCGTCTCTTTTTGTCTAACCTCTAAGCCAAGGAAAAACTTCATCAATCCCAAATCTGTCATCTCAAATTCCCGTCTCATTGTGCCCTTAAACTCTTCTATCATCTCATTATTGTTACCCATAATAATGAGATCATCAACATAAATAGCAACAAATATCATGTTACCTCCATTGTTCTTTGCATAAAGAGCATGCTCGTAAGGACATTGCTTGAACCTGTTCTCCTTGAAGTATGTATCGATACGAGTATTCCATACCTGCGATGCTTGCTTCAACCCGTAAAGTGCCTTCTTAAATTTTAGCACCTTCTTCTCCTCTCCGATTTTCATGTACCCGGGTGGTTGTTCGATGTAGACTTCTTCTTCAAGCACACCATTCAAGAATGCCGACTTGACATCCATTTGAAATATCGGCCATTTAAATTGAGCCGCTTGGGAAATGAGCAATCGAATTGTCTCCATTCTTACAACGGGAGCAAACACCTCATCGTAGTCAATTCCCTCCTTTTGTTTGTATCCCTTCGCAACGAGTCGCGCCTTGTACCTCTCTATCTCGCCTTGAGCATTCATCTTTTTCTTGAATACCCACTTCACACCAATGGGCTGACTTCCGTCTGGCAATTCTGTTAGCTCCCATGTGTTGTTGCGGTCAATCGCTTTAATCTCCTCATCCATGGCAGTTTGCCACTTCTTGTCTCGCACCGCCTCTTCAAAGTTGATATTTTCTGCATCTGCCAAAAGACATACAAGGTGTACCTCATTTGTCGAATCATACAAATCATGCAAACTTCGAATTTTAGGTTGTCGTGGTTCATCTTCATCATCGGTTGTTTCGGAGTTTATACTTGTCGGTGCAACTATTGATGATTCTCGAACTTCAATCATAACCTCTGAAGAATTGTTCCAATCCCACTTGCTTGTTTCATTTATTCGCACATCACGACTCACCATTACCTTCTTGCTTATCGGGTCAAGGAGCTTGTATCCTTTTGTCTTCTCATCATACCCAATAAAAACATACCTTTTGCTTTTGTCTTCGAGCTTCGTTCTTCGTTGATCAGGTACGTGTGCATAAGCCACACTACCAAACACTTTGAGATGAGAAATTGTTGGCTTTTGTCCGCTCCATGCCTCTTGTGGTGTTTGATCATCTAACTTCACATGTGGACATCGATTTTGCACATAAATGGCGCATTGCACAGCTTCCGCCCAAAATTCCTTTGGCATCTTTTTGCTCTTAAGCATTGATCAAACCATGTCGAGAATGGTCCGGTTCTTCCTTTCGGCCACACCATTTTGTTGAGGAGTGTATGGTGCAGTTAGAAATCGCCTTATGCCTTGCTCCTCGCAATACTCCATGAAAGCCGTTGAAGTATACTCGCCACCTCTATCAGATCGTACAACTTTGATCTGTCTATCAGTTGCCCTTTCCACCATCACCTTGAACTTTTTCAACACCTCAAATGCCTCGGATTTTTCCTTCAGAAAATAAACCCAAGTCTTTCGTGAGAAATCATCGATAAAGGTAACAAAATACCTTTTACCGCCGAAGGATTCTGGAGTAATTGGTCCACATATGTCGGTATGAATCAATTCGAGAGGTTGCTTAGCCCAATATTGAGCCTTCTTTGGAAACGAGGTTCTCATATGCTTGCTGAGCACACATTCTTCACAAAATTTTCCCTCGTAGTCCATGTTGGGTAGCCCGTGCACCATATTCTTCTTCGCTAACTCTTTTAGTCCACCATGATGTAGGTGACCAAAACGAAGATGCCACAATGATGCCTTGTCTTCTATGTTGACTTGCAAACATTTTTCTTGTATGCTTCTCAAATTCAGCATGTACATCCGATTTCTTGCCATCTCGATTTGAGCAACCAAACGCCCTTGCTTGTTCTTCAAGTGTAGTAGCCGATCTTTCAGAAAAATCGAGTAACCTTTCTCCGTGAGTTGCCCCATACTCAATATGTTGGTCTTGAGGTCTGATACGTAATAAACATTTTGGAGTGACCCAATTAAGCCATCCTTTTGTAAGTAGCAAACTGTACCTCGCCCTTTGACCTCCACCTTTGATGCATCTCCAAATGACACATGACCATCTTCAATCTTTTGCATATCTTTGAATAGGTACTCGTGACCGCACATATGGTTGCTTGCTCCTGAGTCGAGGTACCACAGAGTGTAACTGTTAATTTTGACTTCATCTTGAGCCATCAAGAGAACACCTTCATTCGTTTCGACTTCCAAGGCTAGGTTGGTTGTTTCTTCTATCTTTATATCAACACGACAATCTTTTGCAAAATGCCCCACTTTACCACAATTGTAACATTTGTCAGAGTTACAATCCTTCGCATAGTGACCATATTTGTGGCATTTGTAGCACTCGATGTTGGAATAATTCGATCGGCCGCCTCTTCCTCTACCACGTCCTCTTCCACGCCAATTTGGTTGGCTCGACTGTTCCTTTTCCTTATAATACCCTTCATGGTTGCTACCTTTTCCACCACGACTGTTTCCACGACTTCCACGACCACGCCCTCTATATTGAGAATTTTGATGATAGAGTAACTTTTCGTCTTTGATTAACGCCTTGGTTTGAAGTGCTTGCTCGAGTGTTTCCTCCTTCTTCTTCTTCTTTCGTTGCTCGTGTGCCTCGAGAGAACCGGCAAGCTTGTCGATTATGAGTGTCGTTAGGTTCTTTGACTCTTCTATTACGCACACAATACTCTCAAAATTATCGGTTAATGTTCTCAAAATCTTCTCCACAACTCGTGCATCGGTCAACTTTTCACCATTTCGGTTAAGTTGATTCACCACAGTCTGTACACGCGTAATATAGTCAGATACACTTTCCGACTCCATCTTCATGCTCTCCAACTCGCCACGAAGAGTTTGTAGACGCACTTGCTTAACTCGGTCGAATCCTTTGAACACCTTTTTTAAGATGTCCCACGCTTCTTTTGAAGTAGTTGCACTGGCAATCTTCTCAAAGCCCGACTCATCAACCGCTCGGAACAACATGTATAGTGCTGCCTTATCCTTTGATCGCATCTCTTTCAACACCTTGGTTTGAGCTGCCGTATAACCCATGGTATTTGTTGGTTCTTCGAAACCTTCTTCGACCACCTCCCATGTATCTTGAGAACCGAAAAGAGCTTTCATTTGAATGCTCCAATTATCATATGTGGTTGCCTTCGATAATCGTGGTAGCGGTATTTGACCCATCACATTCACCATTGGCTCTTGATACCAAATTGTAAAACAAGCAATCACTCACACTTGAATTTTCTCTCTATTGAAAACACTCTTCTTTGAATTTCTCTCTATTGTATTTCTTTCTGTGGTGCATATTACAATTGAGAGAGCATCATTTTTATAGGCTTTAGGAAGCTCTTCTAGAAAAATCTTCATTATGGCCTTAAAACCCCACTAACAACATAATTAAAATCCCACTCCCAACTTTTGACCTTTTACATATCCAAACTCCCATTCTACTCTTTTCTAGTAACTTCTAACTTTAAAACCCACAAATTACATTAAAGTTTATTCAACAAATTCAAAGTCTGGTTCTTGTAAAAAGAATGTGGTGACATCATTGGGTAGGTCGTAAGAAGATTTGTGCTGATCTAGACATTCTTTATGAAATAATCTGGATGAGGACGCTAAGTTGGAATCCTTGTACGTCTTCTCTTTTGATGTTTGAATATTTTCGCCTTCTGTAAGAGTTCTCTTGAAGCCTTATTTTTTAGCAAAGGCATTGGCCCAACTATAAGCCTTTACAGAGAGATCAACCTTGGAAGGTTGAATAGAGAGTGTAATTTAGGGTTCCCGAATAACTTTCAGCTTCTTCAAATTCAACGCTATAAAAGGTGTGGACACATACAGTCCGAAGAAACTTTGTAGACTGTCTTATGCATAATCTGCATAGACGGTTGAGCAACTTTAACTTGGTCTTTCAAAAACTATTGCAAAAATGTGATGTCTCTTTAAGGTAGATATGACTAAGGGGTAGAACGTATACGAGGTTTAAACTTCTGAACAAATATCTAGATCTTCAACTGCTTGTTAGTAGCTTTCTTAGCTTGCTCAACTGCTATACTGTGACTTTATATATGCAACTGCAACAAGTTTTACTATTTGAAATAAAAAATTATTTTAAGTCAAAATTTAATATTTTAATACAAAGGAGGTGACTTAATGATGAGTAGATGGATAAGAAAGATCTTAAAATAGTTTTAAGCAAAAAAAATTTGTAGGGTAGAATTTATTTTGTTTGTAAATTGTTAGAAATAATAGAAAACATTAGAAGATATTTGCACAAAACATTATGTATTATTCCCTTACATCTTCTAATAAGGCGCATATAAGATCAAATGATACAGACATATAATATTAGAAGACATAGACTAAGATAACGTCGAACTACTCAAATACAAATATGTGCTAGTAATATGTTGTAGGAAAATGTTTGTTGCCTCTATCTTACCAAATATATCAATTCAAGATAAAAAGTACAAGTCAAAATCAAAATCTCGTTAAGTTCGAGCTAAAGTTGTTGTATTAGTCAACTTCCTGACACAAGCTATCTTCAACTTTGGACCAGGTATCTGTCTGTAGAGTGTACTTTTACCATGGATCAAAAAATGTCATTAGAAGAACACTGAAGGTGTTCATTTATCATCAAGGAGAGTGAACCTACATCTTGTATTCGTCGAAGGACGTAACCCCTCCTTAGAGTTTTTAAACTACTGAACTAAGAGAGAAAGCTCAAATTATTGTATTCTTCAAGAGATGTAAACATTCTCTATTAATCAAACCAAATAATCAAATGATCATTTAAACCTTTCAACTTTCTTATATTATCTAGGAGTGGCTTGAGGAAAGAATAGTTATAGACAGTCAGGAGTGACTACATTATTAAAGAATACTCGGTTATCTAAAAGTGGTTAGGTGTAAAGAAAACTATGTGTTAGCCAAAACTGACTTGAGTAAAGAATACTTGGTGTCAACTAGAAATGGCTTGAGTAAAGAATACTGGATGTTATCCATGATTGAGTTTAGTAAATAATATTCCAGGGATTAGCAAATAATGATTACGAGGCTAAAAAATACACAAGTGTACTTTGCAGCGATAGTTTGCCAAGTTGAACTTTGCTTGTTGGCTAAGAACTGGATGTAGTCTATTGCAAAAAATGAACTCGTATAAATTTTTGTACATATTTTCTTTCTTCATTATATCCTATATATGATATGTTATTATCATCCACACTAACTCAAGAAGGAGAGTTAGATGAGATATTTATTTTGCACCTATAGTGGTTGGTCAGACGTAAGAACTATGATATGATCACTCGTTAAATTAAAAGTGAAAATACACCAATCAAGTGAGTTAGTTGAGTTATTTAGTTGAGTTTCAAAAGCTAGAAATGTTGTGACCTTTCAAACAAAATATATTCGTTTAAAATAAGATTTCAAATATGTTTGTCTAATTAAATATAAGATGAAGTGTTAAAGTGGCATCCTACCGTGTTCAAAACTACTTATGTAAACACACTTCGTTAAGTCAATCTGTTTCAGCAAATCAGTTTAGTTCAAAGTTTTATCAAACGAAACATTTACTATTTGAAATCTTAACTGGAAATTTTGTTGAAAGACTCATAGTGAGACTATGCTTGCTTAAAATTTTAAAAATTAATTAAATTAAAATTTAACCTTTATTTCTTGTGATTTTCCTGTTTTTCACCAACATGTTTCAATATTTTTGGCCAACTCCTTCGATTTTCATCATTGTATTTCTAAATTTTGAACCTAAAAATTTCATCCCTAAGATAGGATTAATTTACGAACATTAGATCTAGATTTTAGATTTCACATTTGAATGAAATTCTAGGTGAATTTATATTTCATCTAACTTAGGAAAAGTGACTGTAAATAGTTTTTGCATTTTCTTTAGAAATAAACTTGTGAGATATTCAAGAATTGAGAGATTTTCTAGAGCCCTTTTAAAGTACTTTGAAAGAGATAGTTCACTCTTCTCATTTAAATCGTATTTTGAATTATTGGATTAAGTCACAACTTCATCAACACTTATCTTAGAACTTTTTCAAGTGGCATGACAACCTCCATCACTCCACAAATCAATCTCTTTTATGTTCATGTTCTTATTTTTAAAGCAAGCCCTCACACTTTAATAATGTCATGAATGAAACATGTCCAGTGACAAACTTCTTAGAGTTCTTATTTTTACCTTCTTCCTTGTGTTGTATTGTTCTTATTCTTGTATTCATATTCTTGTTCCACTCTTAGATATAAAATTTCACACTTAGATACTCCTTATGGATTAATTCCTGTTTAGTGGTGAACATCTTTAAGTTTATTTCTTGTGATCTAAAATTTCATAAAAAAAAGTATTGCAAATCAAGTTTCTTAACTCTAATATACTAATTGAAGTTAGAGACTCATCACTTTGTTCAAAATTTAATTTGTTAGATTTTTACTTCCTCCTATCATTATTTCATGTAACTTAATTTTGTGTCTTCACTCATCATTTGCAGATAAATAAACAAAAATGTAATTTAAAAAAAAAATAGGAATAAATCTTGCAACTCAAATCATAAATTAAAAGAAAATTCATAACTTATATTCTACTCCACAAAACTTATTCAACACAAGGTTTTTTTTAAGAAAATAAACTTGAAAAAATTAAATTTAGGATTTGGAATCACCAAAATAATGTTTTGAAATAATAGTGTTCTTGATGAAACCCTAATTGATAGAGCACGTACTGAGCCAACCCAACCTTCTAGAAGGATGATCAGGAGGGTGACATAGAACTCAGGGCTTGGCCAGACACATTCCATAGCCAATGACTCAGGACCCATTATTCCTCAAAAGATTACTAGGAGCATAGCACAAATGATTGGACCTGAGCATAAACTA
The DNA here is from genome assembly GCF_051622355.1 of Phaseolus vulgaris. Taxonomy (NCBI): domain Eukaryota; kingdom Viridiplantae; phylum Streptophyta; class Magnoliopsida; order Fabales; family Fabaceae; genus Phaseolus; species Phaseolus vulgaris. The sequence goes on along the minus strand of NC_143507.1, from coordinate 14,010,362 downwards.
TTTTCCTTGCTTTGTATTTCTTTAGAGTAGGAGTTAAATAGAATAATTGGGTTTGTGCAGGGTCCAAATTAAACCTTAGCTTTTATAAACCTGATCCTGCCTGTTGACCAGAGCGCAAGAGCCTTGCCTCGTCAAATCTGGATCGACTTTGCACCGTGCTAGCTTCCGTCCTTCACCTTGATTCACCTCAAGAACCTGCAAAAGACAGAACGGCGCCGCTGCGGCCGATCGCGCTCCGACGCTCAAGTCAGCGGCTGAACCACCAAAATACTAAGAGAAATAAGAACTTCAGGAACCGTGCAATGTTCTCTCTCAGCGTACTCAAGTTCTCGCAAGCGTAAAAGAAGTATTCTAAAACGCGCGTACCTCAGAAGTTCGTTAGGATCCCTTATATACCTGTGCGCTTTCTCTCTCCTGACAGTTGCACATCTGGACACGTGGCTCGTATCCAGCTGTACCCGTGTCACCATCTGGAGCATCCTTGACTTGAGCGTCACCTTTTACTCTTCAGGCTGTTTGAATAAGTTACTTATGCAGGAAGCAACTCAGCGTGTAGCTGCCTTGGAGCGCGATCTCTTCTGTGTGGCGAGTACGAGTGTCTTCATACACACCTTCCTTGTGGTCTCGCCGGCCGCCATTATATTCTACTTTACTTGCTTCACTGTGCATGCTCGGGTAAGCTGCTCCCCGACCTCAACCTCTGGCCAGCTAGGGAATGACCATCTGACGACTTCATCCTTTGCTTCGAAGCTTTCCTGATCCTTCGGCGATGTCCTCCTCTCGGCGATCTCCGATCACCTTGTCGCCTGGGTTCACATCCGACGACTACGACACAGACCTGGTGACCGCCGGTTTAGGTACGCTAGAGATCGGGGCACGCCAACTTAACGACTGGCGACTACACGATCCCCCGACTTCCTTCCCTTCTACCAGCCAGGTGTCCCGTTCAACACGCCTACATTATAGCTTGCTGCCACGTCATCTATTCCGACTACCTGGGCAATACAAAACCTTACATACATCATGCCTAGTCACACTTCCCAGATGCTCAAATGTTAAAAGTGTGACCTTCTAGATCCATGACCAGTGGTGCGTAACTAGGGAGCTAAGTAGGTTTACCTTGAATTTTGAATTTCTCTCCATACACTAAAGTCACGACACCTCTTTCTACAAATGGTGGCCTTTCCTCTTGTAATTCACACATTATTTTGAGTAAAGAAACTCTGTGTGAGTGATTTTTTGAGTGCCTAAATTCCTCTGAGTCTTATCTTGGCTAAATACTTCAAGTGGTGTTATAATTAATGGCCTAAAAAAGAGGGGGATGAATTATTTGACAAATGATTTTTGCAAAGATTGGATAGGAATGAAGTTTTATCAAAAATCACAGAAGAACAATCAAGGAAGTCAAACAATCAAAGCAATTAAATCTGTTTGCAGTAAATCAATCGGTTGAAACTTCGTTTTAATCGGTTGTTTATAGCAGCAGTAAAACAAATTCAAATCAAACAGTTTATAATGAGTGAGTGTTAGAGAGAGAGGGATTACACAACCAAATTATACTGGTTCACTCAACCCTGAGTTACATCCAGTCCCCAGAACAACCACTGTGTTTTCCACTAGCAATCAATTACAAATTACAAAATACAACACCACAAAGAGGTGATCTTGATACCACAAGAACACTCACCATCCTTTCCTTTCACACAAACTTAGTTAGAACACCCTCTAACCTTATAGGTTTACACACCTTTTACAAGTATAGAAAAGAACTATTACAAGAATCAGAAAGGAACAGATTACACTTGGTAATTCAAGAATCACAGAGCTCCTAAGATCAGATCTTGAACCAATGCACAACTACTTAGCAATCTTGCAAAACTTTTGTATTAAATCTCTTCTAAAAAAACATTTTCATTCTCACTTGTTGTGTCTTTTTGAATACAAAGAGAAACCATATTTATAGCTCTTAAAACTAGTCGTCATAGGTAATCACGAGCCAAATCAATTTTAATTCAACTGAAACAAAATTTAACAGGATTTTGAAAAGCTGTTAGGAAATGTGACAATCAACCGGTTGAAATTTCGTTTTAACCGGTTGAATTGGTTATGACAGTTAGTCAACTAAGTCAAAAGCACTTTCGAAAACCTTCAAATAAGCTAAGTGTAAAACAACCGATTATATCGTGATTTCAACTAGTTGTTTTTCTCTTTGCTTTGAAAAACATTTTTCTCTTTAAAAAAGATTGATCTAGCTTGTGCATAGGACTAAGAATGATCTTTACAAGAATTCTAAATACCTTAAAACTAAGCTTCAACCAAAACAGCAAAGCATCAACCCTTCAACACAGATTTGGATCATCAAAGGTTCCACGTTCTACAAGTTGAAACTCTCCTCCATGTGGCATAAACTCCTCCACTCCTCCACCTCCATGTAAGTCTTCAACCATATAAGTCTATCCTTCTTCTTATCTAATTCCACTTCTTCTATAATTGCCAATTCTAATTCCTTTTGAATTTTAATTTCCACTTGCATTTCTCCTTTGTGTGAGTCTTTTTTCTTTGAAGAGAAACTGATGTGATTCCACTAGCCATATAGAGAATGATTCTTGACATTCTTAGGAATCACCTTGAGCTGGACATTATTGAGGCACTTTTCTTAGAGTTGGATCATTGTTCTAAGACAAGAACTCACCAAAAACTAGTACCAAATCCCAAACTCATTTGGATGTTCCACATATTGTCAAATTGAACCAAAAGAGATGGAGGAAAGGCAAAAACACTAATTAACAAAACAAAACAGTAAGGTACCGAATCAAATTGCTGGAATTGAAGAAGAAAAGATGAAAAACAACCAAGAACACAAATGAACCATAGCTACACAATAACAAGCTGAAATTGCCGAACCAAAACAACTAGGAAACAAGCAAATTAACAAGGGAAGAAAGGAAGGAGAAGAGAATGCTCATGAAGATGGAAGAATGGTTGGATGATCACACCACTAGAAGTATGGATGCTCCTAGATGAGTGTGCAAGCCGCCACTTGAGGAAACCATGATCCTTCAAGATAAGACTAGAGAAGAAGGCTCAAAAGCTCTCCAATGCTCACTCCAATTTTGAGTATAGTTTCTTTAGATAAATTCAAATCTGAAAAATACAAAGAGAGCACCTCTATTTATAGCCTAAGGTGATGAAATATAAGCTACACAAATTCAAAAACTCCCTCCCAAAAAGCTTCTAGAATTTGCGCCTAAAACAAAGCATGAGGAAGGTGTGACTTCTTCCTTCACTTTGGCACCTCCTTTTCTACTCCTACACCTATCTACTAACACACACCCCCTAAGACTCCTAACTAAAGACTAAAAGATGCTTTAACAATAGAGGTTTCTAATGTTTCCCTCTAAGCACCTTCAACAGTATTCTTTATTATTTAATACTTGGCCTTTCCCTTCATAGGATGGACTTGGGTTTGGGCTTGGGCTTTGGGCTTGGGCCTCTCTTTTATTTTATGTCTTCTTTTAATTTTGAGAAGACTAGAAGGAAGAACTTCAAGTGTGATGGTGAATTGCCTCTTCCTTCATTAATAAAAACCTCCTTTACTTGACTCTCATCATACTCCCCGAGTTGGAGAGAATTCGTCCACGAATTCTGAATCCTTGCATATAACAAAGTCAGTTTACTTTTACAATCAAAAGTGTAAGAAAAAGGAAGACATGACTTAGCAGATGGAACCAAAGGGATTGCAGAAAAGGATGTCCTATAAATCGACCAAGGTGGAAAAATTTGTTTGGGAATGATGATGTTTTTTGGAAAAAGACCTCTTAAATGGTGAAACCCATTAGGAGGTATGAAAAAATCATCCCTAACATATTTTAACCAAGGTGGTGTTGAAATAGGAACCTTGGGTAATGAAAAAGATAAAGAAGAAAAAGACCTTGGAGGGTCCATTTGAGGTATAGCACGAGTCAACATGATGGATTTAGAGGAGAAAATGGTGTGACTCGGTGTAGTACTTACTTCTTTTTCTTTCTCATTTTCTCTTTTAGTTTTCATTTTTATTTGGTCCTCATGAACCTCTTTGGGAGAGAAGGGTTTTAATATAACCTTGCGCCCTAGGAAGGAAAAAGACATTGTATTGGATAGGCCATCATGTAAAGCATGTCTATCATATTGCCAAGGCCTTCCTAAAAGAAGATGAGATGCTTCCATGGGCACAACATCACATAAAACTTCATCTTTATACTTTCCTATTGCAAAGTTAATGAGGACTTGTTTATTCACCATGATTTCACCTACTTCACTAAGCCATTGTAATTTGTAGGGCTTGGTATGAGAGATAGTGGGTAAGGCTAACTTCTCCACAACTCTTGTACTAGCCACATTAGTGCAACTTCCCCCATCAATAATCAAGGAACATAACTTGTTGTTGATAAGACATCGGGTGTGAAAAATATTTTCTCTTTGAGTATCATTCAAAGATTTTGGAATTGTGCCCAACATACGTCTTACCATCAATAAGTCACTTTCACAAGGACTTTCACTCTCATTTTCACTTGATGGTCTAGAAGGTGAAGAATGCCTAGGTGAATTGGAATCATGCTCACTAACTACAATGCCTTCATGCATGTACATACTTCGTTTAGAAGGGCAATTAGCAGCAATGTGACCATATCCCAAACATTTAAAACACTTTTGACTAGACGATTTAATTGGGGATTTAGGCCTAGAAGTAGATGGCGTAGGATCCTTGGGTTTGAAAGAAGAATCTTTGGAAGGATGTTTAAAATAAGAATTTTTATTTCTCCAAGACTTGGAGTAGTATCCATCATTGGAAACATTTTTGAAAGAGTTTTTCTTAGCAAGTTGGGCTTCCACCTTCATTGCAAGATGAACTAAAGAGCCCAATGATGAATACTCTTGTAACTCAACAATGTCTTGAATATCCTTCCTAAGACCACTCACAAACCTAGCAATCATAGCTTCCTCACTTTCCTCTAATTCAATTTTAAGCACAAGCGTTTCTAGCTCTTTATAATATTCATCCACATTTAGCGTGTCTTGTTGAAACCGTTGGAGTCTCAACATGAGGTCTTTCCTAAAATGTGGGGGCACAAATCTAGCGCGCATTTGATCCTTTAAAGAGTTCCAAGAGTCCACGGGAGGACCCTTGTGATAGATAATGTCCTTTACAATTCCATGCCACCATTTCATGGCATAATCACTAAACTCTAGGGTGGCTAGCTTAAGCTTATGCTCATCTTGGATCTCATGGATCTCAAATATTTGTTCACACTTAGCCTCCCAATCTAAATATACATTAGGATCACTAGAGCCATTAAAACAAGGAAGCTTGACCGAAGGTAGCCTAGCCTTTGCATCTTGGTAGTAACCATTGCCGTAGTGATGTCTTTCTCCTTGATGATGAGGTCTTTGTCCATGAAATTGTGGTGTATTCCTCCTTCTCCTATAATGCTCTTCTTCACGGCCAAAATCATTTGAAGAGGCTCTTGAAGATGGTCTATGAGAATGATGCCCATCATGGATAGAAGGAGATGGTCTAGCTTGTTGGACCTCCATCTTTTGCATTTTCTCTTCCAAACGTCTAATAGTTCTTTGTGCTTCATGTAATTCACCAAGGATTGAAGCTTTGGAAGGAGAATTCTGCTTGTAGGATGCATCACTTGAAAATCCAGCCATTTGAAATTAAAAACAGCAAACACACAAAACAGCAAACAAGTCAAAATTAGCAAAAATAGTGAGTGTTTTAAGCAAAAATGCCGAAGTGAATTGAGGCAGAAAAATATAGGTCACTCTCAAAGAAATAATGTCCTTGCACCAATCTGATCTTGAGGCCTTGGAATCCTCAAATGAAAGATGTCAAAGCAAGCACACCAATCTCAAAAGCAACCACCACAAAACCAATGAAACAATAAAGACAAACAAGAAAAGGTATAAGCAAGGAAAGGTAATTGCAAAAGGAAAACTATATGTAAGACAAACTCAAAGAGTAAGAATGAAAGACAATCAAGAAAATAACTCAATGAGAAAAGTAGGCACACAAAAGAATACTTAAGGAAAAACACTAGAGTAGATGAAGAAAAGAAAAAATTTAACTACTGGAATTTTTTTTTTTTTTTAATGCAAACTGTGCTTGATATTCACTGATTTAACTGGAATGATGTAGAGCGAACTGGATTATGAAATTTAAACCACAGAAACTTCAAGATGTTAACTCAATAATGGCACTGGAATCAATTAAAAACAGTAAACCAATTAATTGAGATAAAAATTTTAAAATCGCTGCCAGATTACCGTATTCTTTTCGGCAGAATTGTACACTTTTTTTATTTTATTTATCATTTTTTGTGTACTTTGAATTTTTGAATGATTCTTTTTTCTATTCTTTTCTAACACTTTGAATATCACAAATACAGAATTTCAGAATTTTCCAGTGAGTAAATCAATTGCAATAAGGAAAAACAGTAAGCACTTTTTTTCAGAAACAGAGGAATCCTAATAGGAACAAAAAACAGAATTATGAACTAGCAAAGACATAATGGAAAATGATGTATTGGAACTTGTATAGGTCTAGAATACAAGTATGAACTCAATTCTAAAAAGAAAATGCACAAAGGATCAATATCAATTCAGAAAATTATATGACACTAAAGCAAGAAACAATCAAAAACAATAAAAGTACTACTAGAAGTAATGACAATTATGGAATAACATGACTAAGACAAAACTTGACATGATTACAAAATTAAAAGACATATGACAAAAATAACAAGTGAAAGGAAGCTTAAGGTAAACTCTAGGAAGGAGAATGCCATTCCAAAAGAGCAACCATACTCGTATGAATAATGAGTGCCATAAACCTTTTCACAAGCACTTGGTGTAACAAAAGAAAAACAGCAAGAAAACTCTATTAACACCTAAAACAGAAACTTAAATTGCAAGAAAATTAAAGAGCTCTTGAAATTAAAGTGCACACAACTCAACAATTAAACAAGAAGAACCTAAGACTCATGATACCACATGATGTGATTCCACTAGCCATATAGAGAATGATTCTTGACATTCTTAGGAATCACCTTGAGCTGGACATTATTGAGGCACTTTTCTTAGAGTTGGATAATTGTTCTAAGACTAGAACTCACCAAAAACTAGTACCAAATCCCAAACTCATTTGGATGTTCCACATATTGTCAAATTGAACCAAATGAGATGGAGGAAAGGCAAAAACTCTAATTAACAAAACAAAACAGTAAGGTACCGAATCAAATTGCTGGAATTGAAGAAGAAAAGATGAAAAACAGCCAAGAACACAAATGAACCATAGCTACACAATAACAAGCTGAAATTGCCGAACCAAAACAACTAGGAAACAAGCTAAGACAAGGAAATTAACAAGAGAAGAAAGGAAGGAGAAGAGAATGCTCATGAAGATGGAAGAATGGTTGGATGATCACGCCACTAGAAGTATGGATGCTCCTAGATGAGTGTGCAAGCCGCCACTTGAGGAAACCATGATCCTTCAAGATAAGACTAGAGAAGAAGGCTCAAAAGCTCTCCAATGCTCACTCCAATTTTGAGTATTGTTTCTTTAGATAAATTCAAATCTGAAAAATACAAAGAGAGCACCTCTATTTATAGCCTAAGGTGCTGAAATATAAGCTACACAAATTCAAAAACTCCCTCCCATAAAGCTTCTAGAATTTGCGCCTAAAACAAAGCATGAGGAAGGTGTGACTTCTTCCTTCACTTTGGCACCTCCTTTTCTACTCCTACACCTATCTACTAACACACCCCCCCTAAGACTCCTAACTAAAGACTAAAAGATGCTTTAACAATAGAGGTTTCTAATGTTTCCCTCTAAGCACCTTCAACAATGTTCTTTATTATTTAATACTTGGCCTTGCCCTTCATAGGATGGACTTGGGTTTGGGCTTGGGCTTTGGGCTTGGGCCTCTCTTTATTTTATGTCTTCTTTTAATTTTGAGAAGACTAGAAGGAAGAACTTCAAGTGTGATGGTGAATTGCCTCTTCCTTCATTAATAAAAACCTCCTTTACTTGACTCTGATCAGAAACTTCACACATACTTAACCATTTGGTTAAGTTTGTGTCTAGTGGCAATCCTCATTGCCATCAATATATTTTCTAATCCAGATCTAATACAAGTGAGACCAATAATTCAATGAGTGTGTCACCTAAATCAACTCATATCAATTCTTACCGAGAATGAGTTAGAGTCTTTTGAGGTGGATGTTCGAGTTGTGTGAGTGAATCGACTTCTTCTATGAAGGGTTATTAAGCTTTATGTTGAAAACCGAGTGGTGATCCACCTGCAAAAGACTCTCTAATGTTCAATTCAATAAGAGCTTTAAGTATATTGAGTAAAAGGTGAGTAAAAAGTATTGGTTGAGTGAAGAATACTCCTTGATATGGTATTTATAGGCCTTTGGATTTGTGTAATATCTTAGTAACTAATTCAATTATCTAATAGCTGACTTCCATGAAAACATGGATAAATTATTTTCCAATATTAACTAGAGATGCGGTAACTGCAAGTGATTAATGTTCATTGTTATAAATAGATATTATTTTCTTGTTTTTGGTACCAGGTAGTACAAAGAGTTATGAACCTTAAAAGAGTAACACTTTTGTTCTAAAATTTTCAAGTAAAATAGTATACTTTTGTTCTAAAATTTTCAAGTAAAATATCACAATTTAATAACTTTATTGTATCATCATATAAGAACGTTTTTCAAATAATCGTAGATTCCGAAACTACATATAATACACTTACAATTCATAATTTTTTTGGATATCATTTACAATTTTTAATAAATTTTTCTTGTGTATGCCTGAAATAAGTCTTTACTTCGTGTAGATCTATTTTAATGTTTTAGTCATTAAATTGAGTTGCAACAGTTTCGTTTAGAGAGAAGACTAAAAAAATCTTCATGTTTAGCTTTTGATAAACTAATTTTTCTTTTAAAATAAATAAGTTTTTTTTTTTTGGATGTTGATACTTCAATTTTAAAAAGTTTAAATAAAGTAACATGTTCTTTTTATTTCTATTTAAATTGGTAAAAAATTTAAAATATAATCAAGTTATGAATTTAGACGTCACCAACAATATATAATTTTATAAAAAAAAATTATAAAATAATGTTAAACATCATTATGAGATCTCTAACATTTCAAATATACTCAAATATATTGATACTTCATACTTCACAATCATTTCTTATCACATAAAATAATTTATCATATATAATTTATAATTTATAATTTATGGATATTATTTACTATTTTAAATAAATTTTTATTTGAAGGTAATAATCTTAAATCACTGTGAAAGGATGTTTTCTGTCTAAAGTTTGCTTTGTTTGATGTTTAAAAGTAATGTAAAGAGTTAAAAAATTGTAGAATATATATTTATAAATCTTTCATCTTATAATTTGGATTAACATATTATTAAATAAAAACTAATTTTAGAAATAAAAAATAATTACTATATTAACTAAATTAAATACTACAAAAATTATTAATATCTAAAATAATTTATATTATTAATAAATAGTTTCTAAATTCGTATTTAATTAGCTACCAAAGTCTTAAAAAGTCATAAGTGAAAATAAAGAGTAAGGTACTAAAAGAAGCTAATGATATTCTACAATTCTATATTAATTCAACTTAATAATGAAATTTATACTTGAACTCAATCCATAATCTTTTTGTTAGATTGATGACTATTTTACGACAAGTGTATCGAGTTATAAGTATTAAATTGTCCCTAAGGATGGATATTGAACCCACAAGAAACAAGAAATAGTTCTAAAATCTCAAGTATAACATTCACTGAATATAAGAAAATGTGTAAAAATTTTGTTTGAAAGGTTGTTTGTACCATGAATTTGTAAAAAATTATATAAAAATAAAGTAAATGATTGGGAAAATTGCAATTGAGATTCATCCTTCTCATTCGTATGTATTTTTTATGAATAAAAACATATAACATTTCATCTTGATTAACATTGATGCACATATAAAAATCATTTGTATTGATTCCTTGCATACAAAATTATTAAGAATGTCTCCCAAATATTAATTCATTGCATATTTATAAAAATCTCTTATCATTACGAACAAATGTTATAAAACAATTAACATTTCAAATTTATTCCTAACTTTCAAATATGTTAAGCATTATTCTTTAGGTCATATGCTTATAAGTACTTTCCAGTCAAATCTAAGAATCAAAATCAAGATAAAGATTCAAACTTTAACAATAAAATGACAATATCAATCATCAATCAAGAACAAAATATTATAAATAAATATCACCTCAATACATAAGAGTTTGGGAATAAATCATTCACATTCATCTTATAATCCAAAAATATGTAAAAAGATTCAAATTCTTAAATTAGGGGTTGAATTATAACTATTTTATCAATTAAATTCCACAAGTGCCTATCTTTTTGTATGAAATATTACTAAATTATGACACTTATCATAGATGCGTACATACATACATACGTACAAATCAAACATGAACTCACATATCAGGAATATTCACCAAGAAATATCTACTAACATCTTCTAGAAGACTCATATTAAGCGTTATCTACCGAAAACTAATACTTCATAATTTTAGTAGCTCAGGTATCTAACTTCAACTACCTGGATTATACTAAGTTTAAGGTATATCCATATCTACGCTTGAACATGTATTATGAAAATACGAACTTTCATTCAACTTCTCACAATCTGATGTCTCAGTCTACATTACATCAATGAAGTTATAAATCTATGTTAAAACATGTATTTTTGCTTAATACATGTATTCAACCATGGTTCATATATCCTCTTTTATACATTTCATTCATGTATATCACAACATACTCAACAAATATTATTATTCAATACATTCCAACTAAAATTATTTTTCTTCCTTCGTCATACAAAAAATTACACTATTAATAAACATGTCATCACTACTATAAAAGGGTGTTTAGACGACGGTTTTTAAAGCATTAGAACACCAATTTTAAAACCTTGTTCTATCCAGCTGTCGTTAAAAAAATTCAATTTAGAGGACAATTTAAGCCATCGTCTTTATTTTTGCCTATAGATGACGATTAATAAAAAGCATGTTGTCTATTTTGTTCCTAACATACAACGTTTTTGTCCAAATTGTCATCTTTATTGTCCATCATTTGAAAAAAAAAATCACCATATTGACGATGAGTTTTGCTAAAACTGTCGTTGTTATGTAATATTGACAACAATTTCGGTTTTAACCATCGTCTATGTGGCAAAAGAATTTAGTTTAGTTTTTTTATCTGATATCCTCTTCTTTATTAACATGTATAAACCCTAGGAAAATTCCATAATAAGATAGAAAAAAATATAAATGCACATAAAATAATAAAAAATTAACCACATCAAATCAAATTGTAAATTAATTATGTAAAGTCAAAATTTATGTACACAAAAAGCATATAAAATAAATCTAATATTAAAGAACATAAAATTAAGTTATTTTAATCAATCATCTATCCTAGGATGTTGTAGAAGTTGATAAAATAGGATGCCCAAGTTTTTCTCACATAATCAATTGATGTAGAATCTTGTGATTGAACATCCATAAAATCCTGCAACACATAGTAAGTTGAAATTAATCCATAAAGTAGAAATAGTTTGTGATATAAAGAATTAGTTAAACTTGATTACCTTGTCCCTACCTTTTTCAATATGGACTTGTACAATGGTTACCAACTATTGCATTACATAATAATCACACTCATTCCCCCCGTTTGTTTACTGCACTACAATTCAATATTAATGAAAACTTAATGAAGATATATATTTATTTTACAAACAAAAGAAGATAGAAAATTAATTAATGAAAAGTACAAATAAACTTAAGGTGTAACCATGTTAGCTTTTGAACCTTGCACTTGGTCGACGTCTCAAAATTTAATACATAGTGCATTAGCTAATTATAAAAAAAAACACTCATTAGGAGTTGCTTAAGTAATTTACGTAGCAAATTGAGAATGTAATTAAAAATTCATTATTTGGTTGAGATACGTAGGTGACTTCTTGTGCAATGAGTAGAACCACACAATAATGTCATCAGTTAGGGATATCACTAGTAACTCCCAGTGATGCTTGCATTAAAAAAGCTATTAGTATAACTATAAGTGATGGAGCACTTATAATTTATTTCTCCCTTGTAACCAAGCAGTTGATGATGTATGTATGGGTTTCAACTTTCTTATTTCACAATAGATTAATTAATTAGGGATTCATAAATCCATATACATCCTATTTCCCCTCATTAATACACACTCTAGAATATAGTTACAAGTATAATTAGTTAAATTATAATCAATTATTTAATTATATAAATTAAATTGAAATAATTTTTAAGAGACTTAGATAATCTAAAGCTAAATGACTAATACATTAAGCTCTTGATTGTCAGTTACAACCCCTAACACATTAAACATGTATATATATAACGAAATGGAATTTTTCCTTCCAAAAATAGTAACATCTCATGGAACCTCTGTTGGGTTTGTACCTATGGACACAACAACCTATAATAATGCGACAATAGGGTCGTCGATAGAAACAAGTTGCTTCTTTCTTTGTGAACTTGGTTTTCGATGTTGTTGATGCAAAGTAAACAACACTAAAATTAACTTAAATGTACAAATCTATTCATATATAAATAAAAATTAATAATTACAATTTATTTTCTTACCGGGGCATGTCCACATATAACTCACATTGGCATGTCAAGCCAATGTCAGTCCCTAATGAATTATTAGTTGCACAACTCCCCTATGTGATAACTCTCACTGTGGGAGCCACAAAGGTCTATTGGCAGGAGATGTTTGCTATGATAGACTAAGGTCTCGATGTGCTACTCAAACTCCTACCTTAGGTTTTGAGTAACCTCTTCTGTGACCTCCTACGTGATCTGCTACCTCAATTGTAGAATGGCTTTTTAGTTGGGTGTCTTAGAGAAATACTATCGTGAAAAAGTTCCAAAGAATTGATAAATGTCAACCCCTAATCATGCAACACACACGATCAAGGTGGTCAGGTCGCCCAATAATAGCAACAAGTATGTTTTGACGACCCTGAGTAATAAAAGCACATTGAGACCTTTGCTCAACAAAGGAATCCTGCAATATCCCAAAATTATATAAGTATTTGATATTATGTTGTAGTAATACCTAAAAATTCATGACGAATAATAATTGGAAAAATTAAAATTAAAATTAAAATTATATCACTAAAAATACCCTAAGAAATATCACTTAACCTGGTGGAGGTAGCGTAGATGGCTGGAGGCGCAGTGTAGGTGGTTGTAGGAGTGTAGGAGCAAACCAATATGCAGTGCATTAGTGTTGGCTTTAGAGGCGTATTGATGGTCGTGTTGGCTCTACAAACTCAAAACGCAAAAAAAATAAAAAATAATGCAGGCTGGACCCACAGTGGGAATGAAGTAAAGAATAAGAGAACAAAAGCAGAGGAGACTACGAGAAAGTGCAGAGGAATGATGGGAACACGAGGGCCAATAAATAAGTCCATAGACTGTTCATAGGACATAACCGTCATCTATTTGGAATTTTTACGTTTGGACAATGGTTCTCCCCCAAACCGTCATCTATTTTGTATTATTAGACGATAGTTTTTAGCCAAATTGTTATAATTTTTTTAATTTTTGTTTAGAGAATGATTTTCATGTAAACTATCATCTATATGTTGAATTTATTTTCAAAATTTTCACTGCGTTTTGTACAATGACAAACAACTCTAAATCGTTGTTTATATATGTTGTTAAACCGTGTTTTTGGTGCATTCACATTCACATTACATGTATTTCTTAAAATTCATTTTAAATATAGAAATAAATCATTGAAGCATAAAATTCAATAAATTTTTGCATATAAACATACATATACATAACCAAAATATTCAGAAAATTAGGAAAAATCCATTGTAATATGAACACCAAACGATATCTCTGCTTGAGCGAAAAAAGTTATGCTTAGTTAGTGTATCAGACGAAGCACTGACTAGAATAAATCGGACGATATCTCCGCTTGAGCGCTTCTAATTTTGCTTCGGCAAGGATATTGAACAATACTCTCACTTAAGCGACTCAATTGAAATATCTGCTTAAGTGGTTCAGAATTCGTTAAGCAAGGGTGTTAGACAAAGTCCTCACTAGAGCAACGATACCTCCTCTTAAGTGCATGATGGACTATCTCACTTGAACTTCAAACAACATTCCCATCTCTTTTCGAATTATTCTTTTCAAAATAAAACAATTGAGTTTACCTTACTTTTAATACTTAAAATAAAATGAAGACTCCAACTAGGCATGTAACCTAGTCCAACATGCAAAGTAAAGACTCTAGACCCAATGTGCACCATATATACCATTGATAAACTTTGGACTCCATATATAGTATAAGAGTCTCCAAGTTACACATGGCACATGAACTTTCAAAGTCTATATGCAATTGAAGAACATTAGACACACATATAACATAAATTCCTTGAAATTCTACATGCAACTGAGAACATTAGAGCACATGAAACATAAGTTCTTTTAATTCACATCCAATTAAATAACATCAAATGCACATGCAATCGAACTTCAAACTCAACACGCAACACAAAATTATTCTACTAAAATAATCTAAGTCAGATTTCTTACTTTAAAAATCTAGCTTCTCCAATCCAAAACTCAACAAGTCTTATTTTCAATACTGGAAACTCAAACCGGCTAACAGAAACTTTAATCATCAAACTAAAGTTATCACTACTACCTTAGATTAACAAATATCCATCTTCTGTGTCCATCAAATTATATATGCAAGCATTTAATCGTAGCATGTAAACAAGCAATTATCTCAAGAAAAAAAAGACAAAAAAAAACTTACTCTAAATAAAATTCAAATAGATTATCTTGTTCTCCCTGCTAAAATTATTTAGATAAACTCAAATCTTGACCATGTTGTCCCAACAGCTCACTTCTTGTATTTTATTTTGCTAAATGCTCATGTCCAAGTTAATGTAGTTTGGAATTGTGTTTGGATAGCTGTAGTTAGTGAATTATGGAAGCACATGAATAAACATATTTTCCAAGGAGGGGTGATCGATCATTCGGAAGTGTTCACTTTGGCACAATTAAAGGCTTGGTCTTGGGTAACTTCTAACACTGTTTCTGCAAGTTTTACTTACTCTGAGTGGTGCATTGATCCTAAGGCTTGTATGTTTTCAATAAAGTGAGCTTTTATAAGAGATACTCCTTCGGTTGGATTGTTTGTTGTTCTAAGCTTCTGTTGTTCTTTTTGCCCCTTGTTGTGGTTGCAAAGAGATTGTATTGGGTTTGGTTTTGAGTTTGTACGTGTTAGATTTGAATTTGTACGGGTTAGTTTTGAATTAGTACGGGTTAGTCTTGAAAGTGAACGGGTTGTACGGGTTTTTAGTGGTAGATTTGTTTGTCTTTCTATTTGTTGGTTTGGGAGACCAGAAAAATTGTCTCATATTGTTTAGGTATGTATAAGGGTTGAATCACCTCTTAAGTGGTTCCTGTTACTCCCAATTATCATGTTTTGTTGATTCAAATGATTTCGAAACATTTTATTTAAAAAACTTAAAATAGTTTATATATATAATTAAATATTATTATACTTAAGTAATAAAAAAAATGAACACTAGCATGGTTACCTTTAAAACCAAGCTTTTAAAATTGTAGTTATAATTTTTTTCTTCTTAACATTATAATTGCAGTATCTATTAATATCTTCTTAACTGTCCTTAAAAGCTTATTATTATAAACATGAAATTTAATAAACATTTGGTAGAACTTATTTAATTTTAGTATCTGAACTAATAAAGGACAAGTATACTTTGCTTTTAAGCCGAATAAGGTTTTGTAGTCACATGATCATTATTGTAGGCCACATGTGTACAGTTTCCATCAAACAACAGCAACCAGAAATCGTGGGCGGAATAGATGGCTTTCAACAGGTCATAGTTGCCTCTAATGACCAAACTGAGCATTCAATTATTAAGACTTGTTATTTACTACTGTTGTTCTTGACTTTCCTTCCATGTGGTTGAATTCCCAATCAACTAAGCTCAATTAGATTAAACACAACATTAGTTTATTAGTTACAGTTCAACTCCCTACCTTATTAATAAAATAAACATGTTTATTTTATAATGTTATGATCTAGAGTTAATTAATACAAAATTATTATAATTAATTATGGTATTTAAAGCGCTATGTTAATTTATTCATCGCTAATAAAAAAAATAAAAATTAAAGCGCTATGTTTTGAAAGTTTATTTTTATTTGTATATAGTCTTATCTTTTATAAATTACCACGATGAATTAGTATTTACAAACTATTCCTATACTTCAATTTCTAAATTATATTAAACTTTCGGATGTACCAAACACCTTC
Organism: Phaseolus vulgaris; assembly: GCF_051622355.1. NCBI lineage: Eukaryota > Viridiplantae > Streptophyta > Magnoliopsida > Fabales > Fabaceae > Phaseolus > Phaseolus vulgaris. The sequence continues at coordinate 13,993,850 of NC_143507.1, read as the reverse complement.
CATGTGTAATGTGTAGGGAAATGAATCATATAGTCCAATATTTAACAAGTGGTCCATCTTTGAATCAAAAGGAAGGAATACATGGTTTATTGAACTAAAAACAATACATTTTTCTGTCGATGGCTTCTGTAGAATTAACAGCTTATTAGACGTTGATGAGCTTGCGTTAGATATTGGAAAGTGGATCACTTTATACACAAGATAAAGCATATATTTTTAGGGTATAATTAAAAATAATTAAATATAAATTAATTTTAAAAAAATAATAATTAATTACTACGTTAACTAAATTAAATATTATTTTAAAAATTTATAAATTTATTAATAAAATTTATAAATTACTTTTTATATTAATATCTAATTAGCTCTCCAGATTTTAGCTATCAATTTTAGAATATAAATTAATTGGTAGCTAATTAAATACTAATTTAAAAATCTTATTAATTATAAAAAATGACTTTAATATTTTTAGTTTTTAAAATAGTATCTAATTAGTCATATAGTAACATATTATTTTTATCTTTAAAATTAATTTTTTATTTAATAATATTTTTTATAAAAGCTCTCATGTTAGGGATCATTATGAAACTTGACATCTCACCTTAAGTAACAATAATCATTTGTCACCACATGAAAAATATATTATTAAAAAAAAGGAAATACAAGTAAATATGAGGGGATTAAACCAAAACTCACATATAAAAAATCTAACAAAAGCGAAACTTAGGTAATCTAAAGCTATTAATAAAGAATTACAAGAAAGATTAGATAGAAGTCTATTATACACATGCAATTGTTTTCTATGAATAAACCCTATGTGGGAAAATCAAGTTTATGATTTCCAAAGTACTAAAGTTTTGGAAGGAGGGATATATGGAGACCAATTGATTTTACCCCACCATAGAGAACTCCTGGATCCAAGAAAAAATTCCTTGTAGATTTGAGACTGAAATGACTATAGTCTTCCAAAATCCAATTAGGAGTATCCCGTTCTTGCCTAATCATGATATGTTCAAAAAAATGATTCACCTGTTGTAAAGGCAAGGGAATAATCCAATCACGACCATTTCAGAATTAGGTTGTAGTCATCAAGATTCTAGAACCATCAGGTACCCCTACAATGTTTGATAAACAAGTAGAAGAACAACATTTATCATTCCAAAAATTAATAACAGTACCTGTACAAACAGTTCAAGAGGTATTCAAGAATAGTGTAATAAAACTGTTTAACCTCAAGCTAAATAGAAGAGGAGCTATAAGCCAATCTAAGTTGGTACTAGATTTAAGAACTATGACTTTCAAGAGAAGAGACCAATACTTATTACTATAAGCAAAATTTCAAGTAAACTTGAGAAAGTAAACATTATTTTTGTATGGAGGTTGAAAACAAATCTTAACTATAATTATGTCTTTCTTAATATATCACCGGTAGAAATAAAAAAAAATTCTCCACTCCACTCTATATACACATTGGAAATATCTTGTGTTAGATGTTTAAGGGCATGATCGAGAGGCATAATTATGGATGTGACATGTTTTACTTGAGAGTACGTCTATGTAATAATTGAGGAAAAATTATCAATCACTTTTCATGGTTCATACCAGTGATTTTCCACATTATACATTTCTTCCTAATGGGTTGTCTAGATTCTCCTAATTTACTAATTGACGTGTGAGTCATGTTTTTCTTTTTCCTAGATTTTCAATTGCTGGAATGCAATAGCAAAGCTTAACACATGGATAATCATTATAGTAATTATTTTCTTCTATATGTGCCTTTGTCTTAATTATATGCCAGGTGTTTAAATTTTGATCGTTTTAAAACAATCTTTTTGTTAATGTCTTTGTTGTAATTATGATAATGTAATATCTCTCGATATATAACATTATTAGATTTAGCTTGAGCGTATGTATTAGACTTTTATTAGACTTTTCTTATAGGTCACTTTCTTTTTCACACTTAAAACAATTTGCAATATATAATATCATAAAATAATGTGTTTTCTTTTAGTTACTGAAGGCAAGCATTCTTATGTATTGATATAATTCTTTTCATATATTATGCAAATAGTTGTTGCTAAGAATCATTCAACTATTATTAGATGATATATAAAAAGATTGTGTATTGACACTGCATTTGAACTAATGGTTAAAACAAGAAATATGATTACCATTAAAAAATGATTTTATATATAGAAATAGGTTAATCACATTGTTTAATGAATTGTTTTAACATGTTTATTATAAGCGTTAAGCCTCTAGTTGTTTATTACTGATATAAGGTTCTTACGGTTTATTAACAAAAATTTTGTTCAGTGATTAAGAAATGTAAATGTATAGACATACGGAATAATAGTATAATAGAAAATAAGCAGTTTAATGTTTAGTCATATTTATTATATAAAAAAATTGATATGTTAGAGTAAAGAGAAATAGATATTAGAGCATGTAAATATGCATAAAACAATATGTACTGATACATGGTATTATATTATATATGCATGATATGTATTGATACAAGGTATTATAATGGAGTATTGTAAATTATCATTTTCGACTTTAGAAAAAATGTTACTTTAACATTAAATAACATTTTGACAACATTTTCTTAAATATAAAATATGCTTGACAACACTTTCTTAAATATAAAACATGCAGCCGTGAATTTAGATTTAGATAACATTTTTTTTTTCATCGTTGCCTTGCGATTAGTATTGTAATATCTATATAAATTATGCGTGTCATAGTGATACTGAGTCAATACCAAAATAACTACGTTTTTGTCTAATTTTTCAATATATAACTCACATATAATTTATTAGATACATAAATAAATTTAATTCAAATTTAGTTATGTTTTTTGAAACACAAGTTGTCATTTAGGACTTTTATCATATCAACTAAATGTTAATGTATGTAATAGATTATGAAAACATCTATCCATAAATATATACATGCATTACGAATTATCATAGCTTAAGATTCAATTCCAAAATTGATCACGCAATTCAATTTCTAACTCACAAAATTGTAGATCATAATCATGATTTAACATAGAGATGCTAGAACTAGAATAATGAGGGAGAAAAGAGAGAAAAAAGTAACTAAGGATATGAAAAGGTTTAAAAAAGGAATTTGGATCCTCTCTTTCGAATTGCATGTAATTTATTTGTACTAATACCTAATTTGACTTAATATAATTGATCAAACCCTCATTAGGCTCATTAATTCAAAATACAATTGGGCTAAAAGTACAAAAAGGAGATGTAATATCATCATGTTATAGATTATAACAACATCTTATACAAAAGGGAGAAGTGAAAGAAATTCAAAAGTTTATGGGTAATCTGAAATTATGTACAACTAAGCTATGATTTGTAAGTTCTTATCCAAAGCACACTTATTATAAATGGTTGATTTTCCTCTTATTTAACGAGGTTCACAATCGGTCTATACTGTTTAAAAATGGTGAATAAGTAGTGTGATCTAGACTTTTAAATAATTTTGACCTCAAGACCGTTACAAAATTGGTTAATATTTTATTTACATAAAAATGACAAATAAGTTGCACGATCTACATCATTAAATCATTTGGCCATCTTAGACTATTACAAATTTATGTACTTCCTATCTACATAAAATGGTAAAGAAGCTTTGTGGTCCACATTCTTAACTCAATCCAAAGTTCAGACCATTACAAATTGGTTAATTCCTATTCTACACAAAAATGGTGAATAACTGGTGTGGTCCTAGGTTTTTATCGATAATTGATCATTCATTGTTTGATGTAATTGCTAGTTAAATTTAACAAGTGGTATAATTGCTAAGTATTATAAATAATTGAGAATTTGTTGAGCGATCTAATTATTAGTTAATTATTATAGTAATTGATCATTAGTTATCTGATTTTATTAATATTTAATTATTATGAGAAACAGGAAAAACAGAAAAAGGGAGATTGAATTGTGTTTTAAAGACTCTTCAAAAAAATTTGCTAATATCGTCTCATGTTAACTACTCAAACGATAATTTTGTTTGTTAAGTGATCTAGTAGTAAACTATTAACATATATTGTGTCTGATGTACCATCATACACACAACTTCATAATTTCAAAAATTTACTTGTTTTAAAACATTTTCTAAAGTACTTTCAGAATTACTCTCCTTCTTAAATTAGTGCAGATAATCATAACAAGTAATAACAAGGAGATAAGGAAGATATAAAATACACAAAATATTTTATAGTGGTTTGTTTGTCGCGTAACAGACTACATTTATTTCTTAATCAACAGATTGAGTTTCAATAGGCAAACGAACATTTTGAAGTACAATCGAGTATTATTTGGACTCGGAGCCACTCCTTGCTAATCTCTTGACTATTCTTTTCACAACTCATTCTTGGCTTACCCCTATGTATTCTTTACATAAGCCACTCCAAACTTAATGAGTATATTTTTTAGCCCGTAACCACTTTTGGTTAATCCCTTGAGTATTCTTTTCATAAGTTTAACCTAGTATTCTTTCACAAGTCATTTGTGGCTTAAATGAGTTTTTTATAAACAACAATCACTAGTGGTTAATAATCGGGTATTATTTGCCAAACCGACATTATTGGCTAAGATATGAAGGTTATGAGGGTATGATTAACATATAATTGGTTTTGCCTATTAGGGAGGGATTACATCTTTTGATGTATACAAGGTTTAAGCACTCTTTCCCAGTTTTTTAGGTGAACACTCATAGTTGTTGAAAATGAAGGTTTGATGCCTCCAAATCCATGAAGGTTGCTAAGTGAAACTCACAACTGAATCAATATGGTTTCAAAAAGAAAAATCTTTTTCAAAGTTAAGTGAAAAAACAACCTGTTGATTTATCGTTTTGATCAGTTGTTTTTCCTCAGCTTGTGTGAACGGTTTTTGAACTGTTTTGGTTTTGGTTGACTAAAACTGTTAAATCAATTCAACCGGTTAAATCGACGTTTCAACCGGTTGATTTTTGAATTTCTTAACAACTTTTAATAAATCTGTTCTATCTGTTTTTAGTTATTTACAAACTGTTTTGGCTCATGTTTAACTTATTAAAACGGCTACTTTGATGAGCTAAAAATCTGGGATCACCCTTCCTATTTCAAAAAAAGAAAAAGTGATTCAGAAAAGATTTTGTAAAAGTTTGGATTCAAGAAAGCAAGATTGCCTTGAGTTGTGCTTTGGTTAAAGAGTGGATTAAGAGCAACTATGATTCCTGTAATCAGGTGTAATCTGTTTCATATTCTCTTGTAACTGTTTTTCAATTTGAATACATGTTATCTGTGTATCTATAAAGTCAGAGGGTTGTTCTGACACAAAGATTACGTAGTTCTTCCAGTAAGAATTAAGCTTCTTTTAGAAAATATTTATTTGTTTGTTGATATTTTTTAATTTTTGTATTTGTTCTTACCGGTTGACCTGGTCGTCGATTCACTCCGAAGACAAGCTCTGGCTCCGTCTATCTCTGTTGGAATTTTCTCTTCCCTTTTGTTACGTTGGAATGCGTCTCCGTTGAGACACATGAGGCCCTACTTGTTGATTGCATTCCGACGATCAAGTCAGAACAGGGCTTATAAGAAACAAGAAGTAACTAGTTTCAGTCTTAGAAATAACGCCCCTTTAACCTGGGATCTCAAGTATCTTTTATAGTTTACCTCTTGTAACCATTTTCTATCACGAGAATATCATCTCAATTGAAAGCGTACTCAATAGGAAAATATTTTGTTCAAGGGCCCACTCTCTTGGGGATACAACCGAACAAAACTTTTCCTCTTTGGAGTGCACAAAATCATAACAGAATAACCACCAGGATACCAATTCATGTACCAGCATCAGGGGTTCAATTTGTTTTACGCAGCCACCCTCAGCGTTACGCTATACATGCAACCTAACTTATCGTGCCCTAACACACATGTTCTTAGGTTTAGCTAAAACATTTTACTCGTACTAGACCTATAAGCACTAAGCGCACCCCTAGGTCCATTACTACCCCTTGCTGACTGCTTAGACCTTGCGCACGAAGGGTTATGTTAAGTATACAAAAAAGACTTAACACACATATCTTGAGCCCAATCACATGGCCCATCAACTTGCCTCAAAAGCCGAGCTGACCTGTCTGAGGCAGATGCTGAGCTCCGACCAGCGAGCACTGAGCGCTCTGGCCTAGTACACAAGCCCTTCAAGCTCGAGCTGAGCTTGCTTCAGCAAAGAGGCTACTTGCTCGCCCTTGGTGACTTACGTGTCTTGTGGGTAGTGGCGCATGCAGCACGATGCACGAAGCGTTTCTGAGTGGACATTTCACCACACTCTATCATGAGCGCACATGTGGCCTTTCATCAATGGTTGGGAAACATTGTCGCTTGCCCTTCCCAACACTGTGTTTTATAACGTTCAAAAAACTTAGTCGTTTCTCACTGCTCCATCTTCCTTTCACCAAGCCTTCGCGCCTTCACTCAAACTCTTTGGACCTCCTTCCCCAACCTGGGCAACCTTCTTGCCTCGACTCGTTCTTCAACCCAAGGTACCCCCTTTGATCCATAACTATGTACTAGCATCATTTAATGCTTTCATTATCATCATATCAACTATTCTTGGACTGTTCATTCGATTCTGATTGTTGTGTTTGTTTAGCTTCGTTGTCTTTCTTGAATCTTGAACACGTGTTGCTTTCATTGCCTGAATGTGTGCTTGCTTTCTTTTCTTGTTTTAAATACTCTGAGTGATGGATTATCGAAAACTGTATCCCTGGGCCTCTAATAACCTTTTAGGAGAAACCTCTATGTACACTTCCTACGAGCAAATACTGCTTTATATGAAAAGCGAGCGTCCAAAAAATTCTTAAGTTAGTGCCCTGTAAGGAGGATGAGCCGATCTGCTGCAATGAATCCTCGGACCCAGATGGCCCCTTTTGTTATTTCTACACCACTGTTTTCAAAAACGTTCTCCTTCATCTACCTATGTATAACTTCGAGAAAGCACTCCTCACCGAAATTAATGTTGCCCCTGCCCAGCTACATCCAAATAGCTAGGCATTTGTTCGGGGATTTTCCATTCTTTGCACCCACCTCGCCCATCTGCCATCAGTAGAGGTCTTTTTGCATTTCTTTGAGGACAAATGCCTAGGTCGCCAACTGTGGGTGTCCTTCAACAGGGTGGCTGGGAGAGCCTTGTTGTCACTCTTCTAGCAATCTGACAAGAGTTTCAAGGGAAAATTCTTGAAGATTCGCTGCAATAAGAGGGTCCCAACTCTGCTAGATGGGTTCCCCTTGTATTGGACTGAGAAATCGAGATTTTAAGGTGTCAGATGCTTGGAGGAAATGCCCCCAACAAGAGCGAGAGGTGTGCCTCTTCTTCTCCAGCTTGAAGGTTTTGACACAACCACCCTCATAAGCCAAGAGTTCTCCCAGTGGGACTTAAAGCCTATATTGGTATCTCTTCCTCCTTTACTCTTGTTGGTGCTGATTGGTATATTTGTTTACTGAATTTCCCCTATTTTTCATGCAGACAACATGCTGGGTATGCTTAACAAGAAGGAGTTGGCGGCTAGGGCAAAAAATATGAAGGCAACCGTCCAAGCTTCCCCTACAAAAGACTTGAAGCTCAAGGCTGTTGTTGAGGTTGTCCCCTCCGATGATGAAGAAAGCTACTATGGGCTTGTCTTCAAGAGGAGGTGAAAAGTTGCCACTGAGCCTGCTAAACACTCTGCTTCAGATGGCTGTGCACTTTCCCCTCAAGCTCCTCCACCCAATCCTTCTCCTTTTCGTGATATAGTGGTGCAAGAGAGTGTGGGTGTGAGTGCGCCAGAGGGAGGACTGTGGGATCCTACCTTGGATGCCTCTTCCTTCCTCGAGAAGACCCTGCTAACTACCAATGCCAAAGAAAAACTGAAGAGCTTGGAGGAGGACCAGCTGGTGAAGCAAGCAGTGAGGTAGGCCCGACCATTTCCAAACTAAGGGGATGGAAAGGCTCAGCCAAGAAGGAATCCCACAAGGTTGCTGAGCTCTCGCAGTAAGTTGGTGGGCTCCCGCAAGAAACAGTTAAGCTTCGTGAGGAGCTCCAGAGGTCGCAGCAAGAAGCCAAGGCTCTCCTGACTGAAAAGTCCAAAGAGGTCTTGAAATTATCTAACAAGAACGTTGAGCTTCAGGCCGATGTGGAAAGGTTTAAAGAAGAGCTGGCCAAGAGGGGCGAAGAGATGGTCTAAAAGGATGAGAAGTTGGAGAAGGTCAAGGAGGCTCTTACTGACGATGCTGCCAACTCATACCTGACAGGTTTTGAGGATGTCCTCACCCAAGCTTTGGGAATCTACCCTGAAATGGATTTCTCTCAACTTGGTTTCGACAAGACCATGGTAGATAGACGATTGGTGGATGAGGAGGAGTACTGTCTTGAGTCTTCCTGTACTCAACTGCCTTTTGCAGCTTTTTGAACAATTTCTTAAACCTTTGTATGTATATGTACCTTTATTTATTTAACTCGTTTATCTTTGTCACACTTCGACTAGGGTATCGACAATGCATGCTTTAGTAAACATGACTATCGTAACTTAATCAACTGATGATAATATAACTGACCACCTTATCAATGTAATACATTGATTCAGCATGGTAAATCATAGTGCTCTTGGCAGAGCTATCTCATGGACGACCCATACTTTCTAGCCACAAAGGATGTCTCACTTGCTCGAGCGTTGACTAGCTATGAGCAAGGGATTAGGTTTTTCGACTTGGTCGCGCAGGACTTATGCACTTGGAAAGTATATTCGCTTTCTTTACACATGCTTCCCCAAGGCTGGGGTTGACTTGAGCATCTGACTTGGGGCCAATCTCTATGCCAAGTATGCCCTTGAATGATTTTAGTGGCTTAGAGTATCTAACTTATGTTGGGTTTAATAGTGCCAAAGTTCAAGAGGGGGGGTGAATTGACCTTTTAAAACTTTCTCGCAGAAAAAGTGTTTAACATAGTTTTACAGAAAATAAATCGATTTATGTAGAAATGAACAGATTTATTTCAGCACTATTTTTGTTTGAAAAGCTTTTAATTCAGCAAGGTTAATCACAAGATTATGCAGATAGAATTTTCAGATGCACACACACAGATATCAGATTTGAAGAATAGTGTAACACAAAAACAGCAACCCTCAATTCCAATTCATGTGATTTAGGTTCAGTTAAGGGCTTGACAATTAGTGAGACAATCTATCACACAACCTGTTTTATTAACCTTTAACAGATTATCAGTGTTCTTATTGAAACCAGACAGTTTTCCAGAAATTAAGAACAATGAATCACAGAACAGCAAGCTTCAACTTTAAGCAATTGTTTAAGGTCCAATTGATAACTTTAACAATTTCTTGAGCAACCTATCACTGCCAATCTGTTCCAGTGGCTTTTAGCAGTTTTTATATGTTCTTATCAGATTAAAACAACTTTTTCAGAAATCAAGAACAGTATGCACAGTGCCCAGAAAGAACAAATTTATTTTCAATTGAACAGATTTATTTCTTTGCTGATTTATCAATTATGCAGAAACGAAATTGCAGAGAGTGAGAGAGAATAAACACAAGCAATTATACTGGTTCACTCAACTGAGCTACATCCAGTCTTCACCAACAACAGGTGGAAATCACTAACACACAGTACAACCAAGTACAATTCCCACTGTTCTTGAAACCTACAAGAACTTAGGTACTCTTGCTGAAAAAACCTATTTCAGCATACACACACACCCACTCTTCAAGAACACCTATCAAGAAGAGTGTTCAACCAAACTATTACAAGAAATGAGATGTGAAACGACTACACCTGATTGAGGATACACAGATCTGCCTTAAACCAGTAGGCAAGATTGCTAGAACAGTAGCAGCACCTCACACCAAGCTTTTGTAACCAAACCAAGAACAAGCACTTTGTGATTTTTGAAATCTTTGAAGAACAAATGCTAATCCTTTGAAAACACTTAACTCTCTGCTGTCAAAACTTGTTTTTGCAAATGTATGAATTGTTGTTAAACTCAGAAACAAGTTTGCATTTTATAGAAAGCCAGCTTATAACAGAATTTTGAAAAACAGTTAAAGTTGTTATAAAATGAACTGATTGAAAATAAAATGAACTGATTTATTTTCAAAAGTAGTTAGAGAATTTGTTAAGTGAGGAGACTTAGTCAACCATTCTGGTGCTGAGATAAAACTGAAAAACGTTTAGGCTTGACATGGCACCAGAGATAAAAAGAATCTATTCATTTACAGATGAACAGATTTATTTTTCAAAATGAAAACAGAGAAAGTTTAACTATTTGAAACTCAGTCGTTTTGAAAAGAAGAAGACATAGTCAAAATACCTGATGCACAAAATCTAATTTTTACAAGACTTAGCCAAGGCATCAGTGAAAAAAAAATGAATCTGTTTATTTAGAAAAGAACAGATTTATTTTTATGCAGTAAACGTGTTTTTGTGTAAAACATGTGAAAAACAGTTTAAGAAAACTTATGCTTGTTCTTATCACATGGCCAGTGGTTATGAGGTGAGTTACTTAGCAAAAAGCCCACTCTTAGACAACCTCTAAGCACTAACTAAGACATACTTAAAGCAAAGCAAAAATACACATGAAATGTACATAAAAGTCTTCATCAAACACTACATATAAGTCTTCATCAAACACAATCTTGAAGGGGCAGCAACCATCTTCAACAACTTAGGTGTTGGCTCACACAGAAAGTCTACTCTCAACACCTTTGTGGTGCATTGCTACCGCACAGGGTTAATCTTATTTCATTTCCATAGAGTGCTCGAGCTTGGATGGTTTCACAAACACCAAGGTGGGTTGGCTTACCTTCCCTTGGTTAAAGAATCTTAAGTCCATTCAGGGTGTTTAGACTCAGAATCTTACTGAGAAAAGGTTTACCCATCTGAATAGCATGGTCGTCAAGTCACCTAGGCCTCAAAATCTTACCAGAGGAATATGAGACCTTGTTTAATTGTCAATCATGCATACATTGCGCTTACTCGGATAACATACCGGTCAAGTCGCCTTCTTGTGTGTTAACAGAGTATCTTGGAAAAAGATCTTCCAAGAATAGTTTTTTCATTGGACGACCTCATTAAAAAAATCTCGTAAGGGAAAAAAAGTGTCCCTTTAGTTATTCAAATTGTTCAAAAAGATCGACAAAATATATTAATTAAAATAAAACTTGAGGTTGGCCCCATTCCACGTTTGGGATATAGCTCACCCTCCAAAGTATTGAGCCAGTAAGCTCCATTTCCGAGTGCCTCTACCACACAGAATGGGTTGGTCCACTTGGGGGACAGCTTATTCTCCAACTGGTAGGGGTGAACCTTTCGCATCACCAGGTCAGCAATATGGAATTATCGAGGTCTCAACTTAGACTTTTGTTTTTGTTCCACCATTCTCCTCAAAGCTTCAGCTTTGACGCATACCTTCTCTCACACCTCGTTGAGTAAGTCTAAGTTCACTTTCCTCCCTTCGTTAGATTCTTCTATCACGAAGTTCTGGAATCGCGGCGAACTCTTTTGGATTTCCACAGGGATCATGGCGTTTGATCCATACACCAAACTAAAAGGCGTTTCCTTCGTGGTGGATTATGGAGTGGTGTGGTAGGCCCACAAGATTCAAGGCACCTCTTCTGCTCAAATCCCTTTAGCTTTCTCCAACCTCCTTTTCAAGCCTCTGAGCAAGACTCTGTTGGCGAACTCGACCTGTCCATTTGTTTGAGGATGCTCTACCGAGGCGAACACCTGCTTGATGTCGAGCTTAGTGCACAGCTGCTGGCTTGCGAACTAGGTGTCGTTGTCAGACACTACACGTTTTGGGATGCCAAAACGACAAACGATGTTCTTCCACACCAAGTGCTGAACCCTGTGGGCAGTTATCTGCGCAACTGGTTCAACTTTTATCCACTTGGTAAAGTACTCTATGGCCACCACTAGGTATTTCATTTGCGAATCGCTAGTGGGAACAGACCTAAGATGTCTATTCCCCAAGTGTGGAAAGGCCAAGGGTTGTGTATGGATCACAACTCCTCTGGGGGTGCATGGTGCCAATCGGTGTGCTTCTGACATTGCTCGCATCGATGTGCATACTTCAGGTAGTCTTCCCTCATGGTCAGCCAGTAGTACCCCGCTCGAACGACCTTCAAGGAGAGTGCTCGCCCTTTGACATGACTTCCACATATGCCTCCATGGAGCTCTGCCATGATGCGCGTACACTGATCCCCAGTTACGCATCAAACTCCTCATCAAGTGAAGATGAAAAAGCCAATCTGTATTTGATGGTAGAGGGAGAAGATGATTCAAGCAGTGTAAGTTCTTGTGCCTTTTTAAATGCTGAAAACTATAGTCAATTGCTTCAAGCTTTTAAAGAAACTCATGAGGAAGCTGACTGATTGGCTCTCTTGAACAACCGGTTGAAAGGGTTGAACAACTGGCTTGAAAATAGAGTCAAGACACTTGAAGAAGAATTAGAATATTCAAAAACTGATTTTGAAAATCTTGAAATGCATTACAAAAATTCTTCTTGCTTGTGTCACTCAAAAGCTTGTGAAAATTGTAAAACTCGTGAGAGTAAAGTCCACTATCTTGTAAGAACTGTGGATAAACTTTCAAAGGGTAAATCTAACTTTGAAACTATCTTGGCATCCCAAAAATTTGTTTTTGGAAAATTTGGTTTGGGGTTTAATCCTCAAAGCAAGAAAAATGGGATTTCAAAGCCTTTTTTAAAAGTGCTAGAAAAACAACCGATTCAAAAATCGAAACAACCGGTTGTTACATGTTTTTAATGCATGAAGAGAGGCCACTCTGTTAGATTTTGTAAAATTAGGAAATATTTTGTTCCTAAAGGTATTATGAGATGGATTCCAAAAGATTCTGAAGTTCCCAGTGATAAATGTAAAAGGAACCACATTTGTAAGGGGACCAAATCTTGTTGCTTGAATTTATTGTGTTGTAGGAATACTAAGAGAAGCATGGACTCTTGAGTCATCAGATCAAGCTTTTGGAAAGAAAAGATCTTGTCTATAATTGAACTAAGGATTCTATACCAGCTTAAGTCTTCTTAAAAGCCAAAAGAAGTTCTCTTGATCATGCACTATGACTCATTGAAGAGGCTTTATGACAAAAGGATAAGGCTTTCTTTGTTTCTGTTGTTTTTCTTTTCTTAATATGTGTTAAATCTTCATCTAAACTGTAATATATGTGGAGCAATTACATTTTCATTTTCCCTGCTATTGAAAATTCCAATTTGTTGCTGCTTCAGAAAAACAACCGATTGTTTTCTCGAAACAACCGATTGTTTCTTCTCTGATAGCACTGCATAATATTGATTTAATTTCTTTATGCATTCTATCTTTTACAAATTTCAATCTTAAAGGAATTATGAGTCAATAAAGCAGTCATAAGAGTGTGATTTGGTTCAGGAAGAGGTTACTTCTTGCCATAAAAGGAATATGTTCCATATCTTAGAAATTCAAGTGCCTATATGACTAATCAAATCCACATGTGCTAACCATGTGTTTTTCTGGTATGGGCTGACGTGATTACTGTGCAAGCTTGGACCAAATTCCTCTTCTTGAAGACTGAAACCGACTGCAACCAAAGGATCAAAGAGGATTTCTATTTTGCTATAAAACCCTTTGCAGCTATTTTTCTACACAAAAACAACCCATTGGCACATCTCTTGTTGCATCTCATATTTTTCTCTGTTTTCTTTCTCTCTCATTTTGTTATCATGGATTCCACTCCTACATCATAAAAAAGGATTAAAAAAACCAGGGCTGTAAGAACATGAGGGCGTTGAGACAATGAGTTGATTGAAAAATATCGATTTGAAACAAGTAGAAAAGTGATAAACAACCCAAAAGTTGTCTCTTTCAGCTGATTGAAAAGTCTTCTCAAAGAACAACTACTAAAGAGGTTCTTGGAGATGAAAGGGAACATTTATCCTGATCTTATTCGGGTTTTCTACACCAACTTGAAGTTTGTTGGCAACAACCTTGTTTCTCATGTCAAAGGTGTGATATGGAGATTACTCATGAGGTATGAACTGTTGTAACTGGTTTAAAGTATGCTGGGTTGAGAATCAACAAAGGGAATATTGGTGTGGTGGAAGATTTCAACAAGATTCAGTATTATAGAAGTTGTTCGAAGAATCCTCAAGCACAAGTAAGAACTTGTTCTGTTGGAGGGTTGAACTTGAATGAAAGGTTGTTGGCTCTCATTGTAACTTGGATTCTAACACCAAGAGCGAGCAATCATTCTGTTCTCACTCAGGAAGATCTTGTCTACATATATTGCATTATGAGCAAAGTCAAGATCAATTGAATACATATCATCAAGGAACACATGCAGAAATATATGAGGTTAAGTGACTATCATTATCCTTATGTTATCTTGATTTCTAAATTCTTAAACTATTTTGAAGTAGGTCTTGAGGAAGAAACATCTGAATTGGTGAAATCAACACATGAAGTGAACAATGGTTCACTAAGCAAGATCGGTTTTACCAAGATTGCTAGAAGATGGGTAAGCAAGGATGGTGAACATGATGAAGAAGATGAAGAAGTTGCTGAAGGTGTTGATGTTGATACTCAAAATGAAGATCAACCTGTTGCTGACATTGGTGCTGGAACAAGTGCTGGAAATCAAGGAAATAGAATTCTCTTATGTCTCCTTTTGAGAGATTCATGGTCCATAGGTTGGACAACTTTGCTCAAAATCAAATGAATCTTCATGATCTTTGTGCTACAAAATTTCATAACTTTGACAAAAGATTTCAAAGCATGGATACACGTTTTCAAACCCTTGATGAATAGATTGAAGTTGTTCAAAACCAACTTTTTAAGCTGCAGTATGGGAAAGAAGATTGAAGCCAAGTTTTGTTAAAATTCTATGCTAGTATTGCTTTATTTTTTAACTATTCTGTTTTTATCTCTTCCTAATTCTATTTGTGAAGACAAATAGGGGGAGACTATGGTTTATGTGTTGTCTTAAAACTGTTATAACCTACTATAACTCTGATTTAAGTTTATGTTGCATATGATGTTTGATTTGGTGTGTTTTGGCATAGTTTGTGGTTGGTTTTCTATTCTTGTGATTATGTAGAAAACTAGTTGATGTGTAACTATAAGATGCTATTAGAGATGCTCTGGATTGCATTGTTTCTGTTTTGCAGGTGTTGTTTCATATTCAAACAAGACTAACACAAGCAACCAGAGATTTGTCTTCATCAAATGGGGGGAGATTTTGATCAAGAGTGATCAAGAGATTTGAAGAATCCAAATCCAAGGTGCTTGATGAAAGATTGGTGTTGTTGTTGTGTGTGGGTGAGATCTAGGTAGATTAAAGTGTGATCCACTCTTTTGTTGAATCTAAAATTGATGTGAATTAAAACCTTTTTGAAATTAAATGTTTTTCAAACTAAATGAAAAACAACCTGTTGTTTTGTCGAATCAACCAGTTGTTTTGTTCTTAGATGTTTTGAAAAAGGTTGAAAGTTCTTTGACTTGGTTGACTTAACTGTCAAACTAAATCAATCGATTGTTTTGTAGTTTCAACCGGTTGTTTCTTTGAAAATCCTAACATGATTTTGTTTTAAATGGTGAATCTGTTTTAAATGATTTCTAACTGAATACGCTGCTTCATTAAATGTTTTGACCAATCTTTAGAAAATATAAATAGTTTGTTATATGTTTCTAAAGAGTAAGAAATAGTTTTGAGAAATTCAGTTTGACATATTTGATCTCAAGTTTTCAAGATTCACATCAAGCTTTGGTTTTTCAAGTGAGAGTGGAATAGGATTGCAATTGTATTCTTTTCAGATTGTACTTTGATCAGGTGTAATCCTTTCTCAATCTTCTGTATTTTTGTTGTTGTATTGCCAAGGAGTGTTGTGTGTTTTTGAGGTGTTCAAGATCCATACTCTTGGTGTGGTTTGTCAAAGGTAGTGTGTTATTTTAGGGGTTCAAGGTCACTACTTTGGTGTGTGGTGTTTTGTAATCAGGTTTGATTGCTTAGTGGATTACTTAGTAGTTTCTAGGAACTGGATGTAGCTCTTGTTGTAAAAGTGAACCAATATAAACTGTTTGTGTGCATTTCTCTTTCTCTGAACTCCTTTAAATTCTGTTTTTAAGTTGTTTAAGTTTTAACTGGTATAAACAACCGATTGATTCGAAGAAACAACTGATTATTTTTCTGTGTTTTGCTTTAAAATAGTTTGTGTTCTTGGCTAACTTGATTCCTCTTCTGGATTTCTACACAAAATTTCATTAAACCTTCAAAAGTTTTCGAAAATCTCTTATAAACAATTCACCCCCCTCTTGTTTATGGCCATATATTCTTACACTTTGTACTCTTCTTCCCACAGTGACGACCGAGATCACGACCGGATCGTCCTCATGTGGGACTACGTCTCTCAAGTTAGCCTGGTAAAGGTCGGGCTCGGTCGGTTGATCAAGCTCTCACGCCTCTACCGTCATCACCTCTCTTCGCCTTCGACCTAAACTGGTTTTTTCTTGGCGCATAAGGTGCTCGCCCGATGTCTGACCTCTTCTCGGTCACAACTTCATGCACTCTCATTGGTTGGGCTCGATCGCCTTCTTTGGTTTTGGCCTGCCCTGTGTACGTGTTCCCGCGCTTTATTGTTATAGCTTCTTCCATGACGATGTGGGCAACAACTCGTCGCCAGATCTCTCTGAAGGTCCTTGCCCGGTTCCTGTTCAATGAGTCACTGAATGGCCCTGACATGATCCCATGCCCGAAGGCATGGACCATCAAAGCCTCGTCCTGGGTTTGGAGTTTTGCCACGAACACCCCAAACCTATTCAAGAAATCCTTCAAAGGTTCTCCTTGCCTCTGTTTCACCCTGAAAAGGTCGAAAGGGATAGGCGGTTGTGCTCGGTTGACAATGAACTGTTCCTTGAACAATGCAGAAAACTAATCGGAAGAGGTGATGTGACCATCTGGGAGGCCAATGAACCACTGTAGCGTTATGCCTGTGAACGTGCCCATGAACATCTTGCAATGCATGGCATCCGTTCCTCCCGAGATCATCATCTGAGTGTTAGATGCTGTGAGATGGGCCTCCGGGTCTTCTTCAAAGGTTCTCCTTGCCTCCGAGCCCTTGCGTGAATGGTTGGGCCTCGCTCTCCTATGGAGCACTCTCTCAGCCGTTGTAGGTCCCTACGCAATTCCTTGTTGGCTTTGCGTAGCTCCTCATTGCTTGCTCGTGACACATCTAGCTCTGCCCTGAATTGGTCTTGCCTAAGTACATGTTCAGCTCGAACCTCTGCCATGAGCCTCTCTTTGTCAGCCCTGGATGCCGTCACTGTCTCTTGAAGGGCGCAATTGGTCTCCATGAGCTATTGTATGGTGGGGTTGTCACTTCCTTCTGGTCCTGCCAGACCTTGCCTCGTATTTCTCATCACGCCTAAAAGCTTGAGCACAACTGCGGGTGGGACCTGGTTTTATCGGGCCCCATGGGCGCCAAATGTTTTTGTCGGTTCACCTAGTCGCCGGTTGACTCTGAAGACAAGCTCTGACTCCGTTGGAATCTACTCTTCCCTTTTGTTACGTTGGAACGTGGCTCTGTTGAGACAGAGAGGGCCCTACCTATTGATTGCACTCCGACGATCAAGTCAGTAGAGGGCTTATAAGAAACAAGAAGTAACAAGTTTCAGTCTTAGAAACAACGTATGTTTACATGGGGTCTCAAGCCCCTTTTATAGCTTACCTCTTGCAACAACTTTCTATCACGAGAATCTAATCTCAACTGAAAGCATACTCAACTGGAAAATATTCTATTCAAGGGCACACCCTCACGGTGCTGCAACAGAATGAAATCTTTCCTTTAGGGAGTGCATAAAATAATAACAGAATAACCACCAGGTTACCAACTCATGTACCAGTATTAGGGGTCCAGTCTGTTTACGTAGGCACCCTCCACGTGGCGCTACACTTCTCTCCTGCATACATGCAACCTAACCTTTATGTGCCCTAACACACATGGGCTTAGGTTTAAAAGAAAATGTTTTACTTGAACTAGACCCTATGTACATTAAACGCACCCCTAGGTCCATAACTACCCCTCGTTAGCCACCTAGGCCTCATGCATGAAGGGTTATATGAAAAGGGACTAATATATACATTTGGGGCCCAATCACATGGCCCGCCAACTTGGCCCAAGAGCCGAGCTGACCTGTCTATGGCAGGTGTTGAGGTCCGACCATCGAGTGCAGAGCTCTAAGCACTCTGGTCCAGTACAAGAATGAATCTGCTATATTGTATCATAGTATGATTGTACAACATGCAACACACCGAAATGAAACATTATTTTTTTTTTGTATGCTCATCTTTAAAACACTACCTAAAGTTTTCTCTGAATAGATGCCTTTTTGTCTCACATAGGAGGCGGTGCATTACTTCAGTGACTTTTTTTATCCAATAGATCTCTTTATTTTACACTCTACGATTTCTAAGACTCATCATAGTCTCTATCATTTCAACCTATACATATGTCCTATTCAAATTTTTTTTTTATTCTGAATTTATAATTGTATGTGTTTATTGGATTGTGCTCTTAATGGTTATTACCTAAGTTACAACTGCAAGTAGCATTACCAAAATTAATTACCCAAGTTACGTTTGAACAATACAACAATATAACAATATAATATTTGGTACACTGTACATGATTGAAATATTTGGTCCTACATATATTTTACATAAATTAAAAACTTTACGTAAAAAAATTGCAAAATCTAAAACTAAAACATTCAGAAAAAAAAAAACTAACAAAAGACTAAATTACATTACACTTTAATTACATTACATTAAATATAGCACAAATTATATTAAATGTAGAATAAATAAGGCATGAAAAGATACAACTACTAATATTATTTATATTCTCTAAGCTACAAATTAGTGCAATACATTGATAGTACCTATTGATGCCTAAGTTTAGATATTTCCTACATTCCCTATAAATAAAATTAGTAAAATAAAAGTGATTTGAAAAACATAATAGTAAATATTTAATTATTATTCAAGTGCATAACAATGAATATTGTTTTATTATCTGGCAAATCATTTTGATGTGATTCCACTAGCCATATGGAGAATGATTCTTGACATTCTTAGGAATCACCTTGAGTTGGACATTATAGAGGCACTTTTCTTAGAGTTGGATCATTTGTTCTAAGACAAGAACTCACCAAAAACTAGTACCAAATCCCAAACTCATTTGGATGAACCAATTTTAGTCAAATTGAACCGAACAAAAGAGTAAGAAAAGCAAATGAACAAGATGAATGGACTGAAATATAAAACTGCCGAACCAAAACTCATAAAAAACAGCAAGAACACCAAACCAAAACTCAAGAACACAAGCTAAGAAAAACAATAGAAAGAGAAGAAAGGAAGGAGAAGAGAGTGCTCATGAAGATGGAAGAATGTTGGATGATCTCGCCACTAGAAGTGTGGAATGCTCCTAGATAAGAGTGATGCCGCCACTTGAGGACTCCATTGATCCATCAAGATAAGACTAGAGAAGAAGGCTCTAAAAGCTCTCCAAAGGTCACTCAAAATTTGAGTAGAGTTGATGGAGATCAAGCTCAAGAGAACATAGAGGCCACTCATCAAGCTCAAGAAGAGGTGGAGGTACAAATGGAGGACGCCCATGGAGGTCAAAGTCCACCTCAAAGGATTACAAGAAGCATGTTCAAAGCTTTGGGAGCTAGAGGACATTTATTTTCTCTTTTTGTAGTTTCTTTAGTTGAAGGTGCTTAGAGGGAAACTTTAGAAACCTCTTTTGTTATAGCATCTTTTAGGCTTTAGTTAGGAGCTTTAGGGGGGTGTATTAGTAGATAGGTGTAGGAGTAGAATAGGGGGTGCCAAAGTGAAGGAAAGGATCGCACCTTCCTTGCTTTGCAAATAGGCGCCGGTTCTAGTTTGATTTGGAGGGAATTTTGAATTGTTTTAGCTTTCATTTTTCAGCACCTTAGGCTATAAATAGAGGTGCCTTCCTTGTAAAATTCAGATTTGAATTTATCTAAAGAAACTATACTCAAAATTGGAGTGAGCATTTGGAGAGCTTTTGAGCCTTCTACTCTAGTCTTATCTTGAAGGACCATGGTTTCCTCAAGTGGCGGCTTGCACACTCATCTAGGAGCATCCATACTTCTAGTGGCGTGATCATCCAACCATTCTTCCATCTTCATGAGCATTCTCTTCTCCTTACTTTCTTCTTCTTCAATTGTTTATGTTGCCTTTTGTTTTGAGTTGTTTTTAGTTTCGGTTCTTCCAATTTCCAGCACCTATATTCTGTTTTGTTTCTTAATTCTGTTCAGTACAATTGATTTTGGTTTAATTCTGTTCGGTCTTTTCTTTTTAAATTCCTTTTTTGATTCAATTTGACAATATTTGGTTCATCCAAATGAGTTTGGGATTTGGTACTTGTTATTGGTGAGTTCTTGACTTAGAACCATGATCCAACTCTAAGAAAAGTGCCTCTATATTTTCCAGCTCAAGGTGATTCCTAAAAATGTCAAGAATCTTGTTCTATGTGGCTATTGGAATCACATCAAGAGTTTTCTTAGATTAATTCCAATCTGAATTTTACAAAGGAAGCACCTCTATTTATAGCCTAAGGTGCTGAAAAATAGGTGGGAAATTTCAAATAAACTCATTTGAAATTCCCACCAAAAACAAGTCACATGGGAGGTGTGACCTTTTTCTACTATGACACCTCCCAAAAACTACACCTACACCACTCTCCTAAGTCACATGGACAATGTGACTTTATTTTACATTTTCACACACCTTTATTTAATAACCACACATCCTAAAACTATACAAGAGTATTTCAAAGCTTGGCCTTGCCCCTCATGGGATGGACTTGGGCTGTTTGGGCTTTGGCCTTCTTGGGCTTGGGCTTGGGCTTTGGGCTTGGGCCTCATCTTTATTTTATGTCTTCTTTTAATTTTGAGAAGACTAGAAGGAAGAACTTCAAATGTGAGGGTGGATGTCCTCTTCCTCCATTAATAAAAGCCTCCTTTATTTGATTCTCATCACATTTAGTATTATAACATATGAATTATGCCAACACATTACAAAAGTTGTCAGATAATGAAAAGACCAAAAAAATGAAACAAATATTTTCCACATGTAGAAATGTCATCCTTATACTGCACAAAAAAAAATAACTATTCGTGTCTGGGTCTACAATAACAACTTCATTATTACCCATTACTGAACGCATTTGGCAAATGACCTACGAAAAAACATAAACAATCAATAATTATAATCAAAATTACACAACCCTGATGACTTCCTGCAATAGAGTTCACTGGTCCTTAGATATTACAAAATAAACAAAGTATCTAAATAGAATAAACAAAATCAGATAATACTTCCTTTTTTATCTTAATATTTCTTTTGAAAATTTTCAAAGGAAGATTATCCTCTTCTAGCTGCAACATGGGTAGTGATTCTCTTTCAAGTGGTGTCATAGTTAAACTATCATTCCCAAGATCACTAGTTTGTGATCCAAAATTGGTACATTAAGTGGAAAACTTTGTTACAAATCCTGTTAGACAAAAAAAAATTATTTTACATCCTAAATAAGTTAGAATAAACTACTTTGTCGTCAAAGGTCATTTACCTCTATAATTTTCACACAAGTATCATCATTGAAAAGATTGGAAGATTGTTGGTCTGAATAAATAATTAAATTAAAGTAAATAATTTGTGAATATCTATTCTAAAGTAGTTATAAATATTATTTTGTTCCACACTTGACCTTATCATGACTTTCAAAAATTTTAGCACATGACTTGTTGAGCAGCGAGTTTGCTTCCCTGTCGAAAAGAATAAAGGTGTTTGAATTTGTTCATCAATGACACGAAGTTTAATCTTATACCTGAAATACATAAAGATAATTTAGATTTTTACATTAGAATTCATATCTTACAACAACAATACTACAAACAAAGCTAATTTTTAAAAAAATAAGTACTACCTAAGGGAAACCTTCATTACATGTGTGTTACATTTTTCACAAAAACATTATCTTTGAGTCTGGGTGGACTACCTTATTACACACGCAGACAATGTACCACCAGTCATCATAATCATCAACGTGCTTGATAGTACCCAAAACTATATAGGTGTTTACCTGTAACAATTGTTATCTATTAACAAAGATATCCCTACGTCTATATAAAATATATGACAATACTCTTCATAGTATTACCTCTTTGCTGTCCTTAAGGCCTTGTAACGTGTTCCTAGGAGTGACCTGAAGGTAGTCATCCTTTAAATTGTGTTTAGAAGATTCAAAAAGTTGGCTGAGTCCTAGAGATTGTGAATCACTACTTGAACACATCATATACAATACGAATATAGGTATAAGTTTTATCTAAAATATTAAATAACACCATGTTTTACATTTATAAATATCATGTGGGTGAAGAGACAACCTTTTTTCAGAGCAAGTGCGACTTCAGTATTCAGATTATATTTTACCTTGGTATAATCAATGCAATTCTGGACATAAACATTTTCTAAATATACAAAAGAATAAAAACATAATATTAACAATGAAGCCGAAATAATGACATTGTTTACATTGAGAAATCAATATAAAATATCAATAATTTACTTTGTATACTTTGAAAAACTTTCACTTTTGCAAATTCAATACTTACAACAACATTTTGTACTCCACCAGATGAGAGAAATGCATTTAACTCATCCACGTAGTTTCCAAAAAGGGTGCATTCAGTACGAAACCTATTTACAAAATACATATTCATTACACAGTATTTAAAACCAATTCGTAGTATTAAAATTTAAAAGTAAATAGAAGAATTACCCATCACACTCTAAGCAGATGATATTTAGTTTTGTCTTCCTTCCATCCTTTTGCAACTCTTTTTCAGTTCTAACTCCTGTGACCACTCCTATAATATCTACTTGAAAGCAAAAATCATAATAATGAATGAAATAATTATATAAATGTAGTTAGTTGAATGTGAATGTTAACTTAAATTTTGGACATACTTAGTAAGTAATCAATTTCAAAACCAGAAGCATAAATGACAGAAAGAGGTATGTATTTTGGACTACATTTTGGTACCAGTTAAGCATCAACTGAAGTTATCTTTGTTCCAAACTGAAAATTGATTTTATAAGGGTGGTGTGTTCTGTAAGAGCCACCATTTGATGCAACAATGAATGATTGGAAAGAATACACACTGCCATCAACAATCTCACTTTGAAATTTATAGATCAAGGTCCTCCTGATTGATCCATGTATTCTGACTCCCTGGAAGAGAATACAAAGGAAACCATGATTAAAGTACAAAACATAAACATGTAAGGATGAGTCAAGTACAAAAAAAAAAAAAATGTAACCGAACAAAGTAGTGCCAATGAATATAATATTACCTATTTGTCTTACAAAGTCAACTCTATTGAAAACGGAATTTCGGATTTAGCAAGATTAGTAACAAACCACAAATGTATAACTCTAACAACAATTCTCCAGTTCTCTTTTGTAGGACTAACATTGTTAAAAGAATGTATTTGTTTATGAACTTGCAATGTAGACATATTGTTTGTATGGGGAAGCAAAATGTGAATACAACCACAAAAGAACACAAAATACCAAAAAGTAACAAATACCAGACACTAACAAACACCAAACAGAAACACAAAACTAAGGAATTAGCTCACATCTATCAACATATAAATACTACAATATTTAATATTTAATATTTTGACAATGAAAATAAATAAAGAAACATCCACAATTTCAGAGTCTCAAATTTAAAATATTTTTCACAGTGCAGGTGATTAGTATGCAGAGTATGTTTTAACCAAAATGGTATACTTGATCGCTTTGAGATTCATGAAAGCACTTTTGAAGGATTTTAACACATTTTGAACAAAGTTGAAATTTTAAAACCTAGAAAATATTGTTTGACAGGCATAAGCGTCTAGAAAATAATGCTAATGGAATCAGAACCATGTGTTAGTGTTGACATAAGTATTTTTTGTTTTGTTCTAGCATATTTTGGGCAACGTTCAAAGTCAACTTTGTATTCGTCTCCGTTGAATTTAATACTCTTTTGTAGTCACAACATATTTTCCAATTTCACATAAAATACACAAAATAGTTACTAAATAATCGAAGCAATTACTCTCAAGAAAAAACGTGAAAAAATAACATAACAGGATAATTAAAATGTTAAACCAAATTAGGTCAACAATGGAAACTTGACATACAATTTTGGGAAGATAAAAAATTTGAAACTTTTTCATTGAAAATACCCTACATTTACCCTCCTCGACTTCGAGTGCAATATATGTAATCTTTGTTGTTCATAAGTTTTCTATTATCAATAAAAAAAACCGTTTCATATGTGAGTGGCTTCAAATATAGTAAGTTTCTTGTTTTTGGATTGCCGAAAAGTTGGCAACAATTTATTAACACGCTTTTAGCAATGTGAAAGCGAAGAACCTACAACATAGGGTTTCAAAGCTGACAATGATTACACACGACGTCTGTAACTTTACAGATTTGTAACCTTTTTTTAACACAATTAGAGTTATCTTGAAAGCAAATCTTGGCTTCAAAATATGAGACTTGAACAACGAAGAAGATTCAAGATCAAAAGTAAGCAACATAATTAAAAAATGCTACCTTTGCTTACCTTTTTTCTAAAGTAGGAAAGAATGCTTTTAGCCTCCATTATAACTTCATTCGTTACTAAATGAAACAATCTTGAATAACACTATTTTGGTCATTGGTCTCTCTATAATTAAAAAAAATAGAAGGAAATACATAAATAAACAATGAAATGAAAAAAATTAAGTAAAGTACAAACAATTACACAAAAACAAAACCAAACAGTTGTAGAACAATTACATAGTAAAACTCTGCCAAAAATATATTATTAGATGTAGAGAGGTATTAATAAAGTTCTTTGCATTGAGGGACTGTAGTGCAATATGTTGAGTTACATTCCTGTTGTTCTCGGAATGCATTTACTTATAAAAGAACAACGTGCAACAAAAGAATGGAAAATAACAATTTAGTATACATAATAGATAATATGAATGTACGTTTCTTGACCGAAATAGGATTATAGGGTTTAACACGTCATATTGTGGTAACACATGAGTAATAATTATAACTAAATGCAAAATATTGTGTACATATTGGATAAAGTGTTAACAACATATTTAAAAGTATATATTGGAATCATGCAAATAAAATTTAACTCCGTGTGTATTCTTATAATGCAAATAAATAATGAATGAAATAAAACTACGTATAATTGACAATAAGCTTAAATAAAATAAAAGACCCAACATCTAAGGAAAAAAAACTGAATCTAAAATAAAAAGTGAATGTAAACAAAATTTAAAAAAGCATGCATATGGAATGTGTAATCGTAAAATGAACACAACAATATATGAGATAAAATTTATAAATTATTATTTTACATACATTTTATTTTTTGTTCTATGTACTGGCTCGTACTAAACGTTTAGCACATTTAAAATTATGCCAACATATTGAAAAAAATCAGATTGTAAAAAGAATGATGAGTATGCATAATGAATGAATGATGAATAGATACTATTAAGCACAATATTGTTAAATTAAATAAAAAGGAAAAGTACCATTGTCCTTGTTTCCCAAAAAAAAACATTTTGCCAAAATAAATTGACAAAAAAGAAACTATTCACAGCAGTAACAAAACCCTCATATCGGTAAGGGCCTTCTCACTGTAAGTCTCGAAGATTAATTTGTCACCTTCCCGAAATGTATGGAAATCACAAAATTGTATCTGACAGAGACCCCTTGTTCGTCAGTACTTTTTGGAGACAATTGTTCACAGCATAAGACAATACATTAAAATTCAGTTCACCATATCATCTACAAACGGATGGCCAAGTGGAAGTGCTTAACCGAGGATTCAAAGTTTACCTGAGGTGTTTTGTGAGAATCCAACCTCGTAAGTGGTATCAATATCTTCATTGGCATAACTATGGCACAATACCACCCACCATTCGGCGATAGGGACCTCCCTGTTCCACACTTTGTATGGTCGGCTGGGACCCACATGTAGACGCAACCATCCCCGATATACTGTCACATCACACCATCATCCTTCGCGAACTCAAGGAAAACTTACGATGGACACACTAACACATGTGTGACCAAGCGAACCACCACCGCGATGACCGCAAATTCAACTCTGGCGATTAGGTCTGGGTGTGCCTCCAACCCTACTGGCAACACTTCATGGAGCATCGTTCGAACCAAAAGTTGGGTCTGCGTTTTTTCGGACCATACCAAGTCCTCTGCCATATCAGTGTCGTTGCGTACTAGCTCCAACTATCGTCGATGTTCTGGTTCACTCTGTCTTACACGTCTCACTCCTTCCTCCATTCAAAGGGTCTCGCAATGTCTCTGAACTCCTATCCTCAAAAACAACACACTCCCTCTCTTTGCAAAACACATAACTCAACCCAACACCAAACACCTAACTATTTGAATGCAATACAACCACACCACGTAATCCGCGCTTAGAGTGTGGCAACTCCCAAGACCTCGAGCCCAGCGAAGTCGTGTTTCAGAAAACTCCACTCACACCTAACCCTAATTCCAAAATGGCACATCCCCCACCAAAACCTTACTCTCAAACGATGTCTCCCCCACCCAACCTTAATACTCCAACGACTCCTCCCACCCTTAAACCTAATAACCAGTCTATTATCACCTTTGCAGCCCACGTAAACAATATACCCCCTTTCCCAAAATGTCACCCCACCTCCTAATTAACCATAATACTCCTATGACCCATGACTGGTTACACTCCTACACTTAAACCTAATAATTAGCCCAATATCATCCATGCAACCCAAATAAACAATACATCCCCATTTTCCTCCAACGTCACCCCACCAACTAAACCTAATACTCAAGCCGCCCAACTCTAACCCACTCACACACCTACAGCTCAATTACCTTATATAACCCCTTTTTCCACGAATTCAACCACACCAAACATGCCCACAACCCAACAAGTCCCAAAGGCACAATTGAATCCAATATTCCACTTTGAGGACAAAGTGTCTTTCAGAGTGGAGAGTATTGTTACACCCTGACCCAACATTAGCACAAGACCCATCATACAACCTAATTGGATGAAGGACTTTGTAGTAGGATAGGTGCAAAGACATTTTATTGTTCTGTCATGTTGTGTTTTCCTTTTATTAATGTTTACTGTTATGTTATGTAGCACAGATACTGATACGGACACTGATACGACACGGGCACGGACACAAAGATATGTGTAATATCTAAAATATAGGACACGGGGACACGAATATATATATTATATAATTATGAATTATATAAATTGTCAATAAAATTTATGGGCACAAGTATGTTCCATATTATTTTTTAGAGCAGAAAAATGTTTTTCATGACTGGTTTAAAAGGATTTGTTTCTTATTTTTATAATCATAATAAAAATTTATACAATAAGTTTGAGTTTTTAGAAAATTAATGTATTTTTTCTTTTTAAAATTATGTTAGAACCGTACTAGAATTGTCAGAAATCCAACAAATACTTTTTGAATTGGACACTTCACGGATACGTGTCTTACAAGTGTCATACGAGTGTCGGTATCGGATATGAGTATCTGACACCGACACGTCATTTAAGAGAAGTGTATATGATGTTTTATCTTTTAAGTTTGTAAGGTTACACTATCCACTTATACTCTTTTAAAGGTACTATCAATTATGAAAAAGGGAAAAAAATGATAATCATAGTTTTAGTATTAGGTGTAGAAAAACCTACCATTTGATTTGATGTGTGAGGCTAATGGAATTTATAAAGGTGCACTGCAATAGTCTATAAAAATAAAAGTGGGTGAACGTGTGATATTTACGTGCGAAAAGTGAGTGAGTGGTTTAGTTATGCCGCGGGTGAGTGGGAGGAGGGAAAAACCGTGTGTCAGATGTGGGTGCCTTCGGTGTGTACGCAGCCTTTTGTAGGAGAGTAGTGGGAGGATGAGAAAAGAAACAAAAAGAATATACTGTGTGGGAGTGGCGTGTGTGAAGAAAAAAGGATGAGAGACAAAAGGTTAGGGGTGCGAAAAGTGATAATGCGGGTGAAGAGGAAAAATTAATATGGGCTTGGATGCCCTAAGTTAAAGTGGGTAGGAAAACAGTGAAGGTTGGTAAAGAGGTGCACTCAGTAAGAATGGGGGTATGAGAGGGAAAATACTGAAGGTAGGTTGAGGTTAAAAGGGAAAGTGAAGAAATAGGGGTGAGAAGAAAGGAAATTTGGTGGTCCAAAAAGCAAAATATTTTTAATTAAGAAGATTTTTTTTTCTTTCTCTTCTCTTTTTATTTCTTTTTGACCGTTTTTATCATTTTATAATTTTTTTTACTTTTTTATTTTTGTCTTATTTTTATTTAAATTTTTTTTTTATTTTCTTTCACAAATTTTGGTTAGTGTAAATTTTAATTAGCCGGACAAAATCTGGTGTTGAATATTAATATTGGTTCAGAAATTTAGTAAATCATATTTTATGGATTTTTTTACTTATATATATATTTATAAGATTCAAACATGCATAGCTTAAGAAACTGGTTATAGAACTACTAAGATCATATGATAACTTTTTTTTAAAGAAAATTACCAGCATATATAAATTTTATTGGATTTCTTAATTTTTTTTTATAAATTTTCAATGAATTCTAAGAAACTAATTACCTTAGCTGATTACAAAATATTTTTTTCATTAAATCATAAAAGATTCATAAACTAAATGTTTTTAAATTTAATTTGAAATATATTAAAAACTAATGCCCTAAAACATGATAAAGAAAAGTAAAATGAGTGAAATAGCATTCACCTTCTTGAAGGATATGAGTGTTATGTAATTAAGAAGATTGCAATGATGCTTAGTTTTTTAAAACCTTTATCGTTAATAAGTTACTTCTTTTCTTAGTAATTATGTTAAACCTTATTTACTTTCTCACTTAATGGCTAGTCACTTTTATTTTATTTAATTAAAAATGACAAAAAAATTGAATTTATTTGTCCTTAAAAAATATAAATAAATAAAAATTCAAATGTTCAACTTACACAAATCGTCAATAAAGCCAAATTTCCATTAATAAATGGATAGTACAAATGCACAAATCATTCACTAATGCTTTGATTATATTAGAAAAGGAATGAAAAGGAAAGAAAGGAAAAAGAGACTATAAAGTGAAATTGTTTAGATTAAGTGGATTTAATAAAAAGTTAGTAATAAAAATGATTGATGTAATTTAAAAATATATAAAAATAATTATATTATATAATAAATTACTAATATATATTTGTTGTATTTTATTAAAAATAAATATAAATTAAATTTAAATAATAAATATTTATGAAGTGATTAGTTTATGTAATTTAAAAAATATTCAAAGAAAATGTGAGTGCGTAGGGACGAAAATAATAACTTCAACCATTTTAAGTTTTGGGTGATTTTAACCTAGATGAAAACGCATGTCAACTAAGAGTGATAAAAATGTGTCAACGTGATATTTGAATTGATGATATGGACATGACTTAAAAAAAGTTATTAACAGGAAGAATAACTTGTTAGAACAAACCAAAAACTTTAGGAACCAAAATATCACTAAAATTCTTTGAAGAATCATTTAGACATCATTCATATTTTCATCTTTCACTTGATAAAAAAATTATTATAAATATTTCGATACATTTAATAGTCTCACATCGTTTAAGAATTAAGATCGATAATAATTTAAATATATATTTCTTCTTTAATCCTCTGAGACATCTTTAAAAAACAAAACCGTGAGAGAGTTCTGATCTCAAGGAACTTGAGATAGTGAACTTGTTGTGATTAACCCCTGTGATACTATTTGGTGAAAATAATAGATGTTGACTAAGAAAAGTGTAACTAGTGTCAAACTAAGAAAATAAAACTAACCCAATGTTTGAGCGGGAAACAAGTCAATAAGTTTTTAAAATAATAAATATTTAATAAATTAGAATCAATTTCCACTTATGAGAATACATGATTATGAGAGAACATTTATGGCAACGTTTGAAACAAACATAGTAAAAGGGAGAGAAATAGTAAAAATAAGAATCTACATGTATATATAAAGTTAATTGTACTGGACAGAGCGCTCAGGGCACATTGCTCGATGGTAGGGTCTCGGTGCATGGTATAGGCAGGTCAGCTCAGTTGTTGGGCCAGCGAAGTGAGCCATGTGATTGGGCTCAGTTTGGTTGATAAACTCGTTGTGGCATAATTAAGATAACCTTTTTATACATTATTTTAAGGCTACTAACCTAGTGGTACGTATAGTACATGTGGTGCCTATGTCAAGTAAATGTTTCTTTTAACTTAAGTATGTGTGTTCTAAGGCACATAGCGATTAAGTTGCATTCGTGATAAAAGATAACGTTGCACCATGAGTAGGGTGCCCACGTAAGCAGAATATTCCCCTGATGTTGGCGCATAAGTTGGTGCCTTGTTGGCAGGTTGTTGTTATGTAATTATTTTATTCTCTCCTTAGAGATAAGATTCCTTTCTGTTGCATCACCTTGAGAGAAGGCACCCCTAAACAAAATATTTTCCTATTGAGTATGCTTTCAGTTGAGACTAGATTCTCATGAGAGAAAGTTGTTACAAGAGATAAGCTATAAAAGGAACTTGAGACCCTAGGTAAAGGTACGTTATTTCTAAGACTGAAACTGGATACTTCTTAAATTCTAGTAAGTCCTTGCTAACTTGATCGTCAAAGTGTAATCAACAGGTAGGGCCCCCTCTGTTTCAACGGAGCCACATTCAAGAGCAACAAGAGATAAAACAGATTTCAGAAGAGACAAACGGAGCTAGAGCTTTTCGCTAGAGTCAACAGGCAAGAACATTTGGCGCCCACCATGGGTCCCGATAAAACCTAATCCCATCAACATTTGTGTTTGAATTTTCTGACGTAATGAGGAACACGATGCAAGGTCCATTGGGATCTGAAGGGAACGATGCCCCAACCCTACAAAAACTTATGAATACCGTGAAAGCTCTCCAAGAGGCCAATGAGCAGTACAAGTAAGAGCAGGAGCGGATCCATCGAGAAGCCAGAGCCGAGCACGAAAGGCTAATGGCAGAAGTAGTGGCGGAGGCATGGCCGAAGCTAAAGTTGAACAAGAAAAGCTCATTGCGGAAGCTTGAGCTGAGCAACTACTCAGACAAGATCAGTTGATGGTGGAGATGGATGCTTCACGAGCAAACAATGAGGAACTGCACAAGGCCAACGAGGAATTGCGCAAGAATTTACAACAACTGGATCAACACTCTATAGTGGAGCGAGGCCCGAGTGCACAACCAAGAGCTCGTCCCAAGCCATTCACACAGGCGATCATGGATGCTCTCGTGCCGGTGAGCTACATAACACCTAAGATCATTTTAACGGGAGTAGAGGACCCTGAAAGCCATCTTACGGCGTTCAATGCCAATATGATTATTTTGGGAGGATGTTGATATTTCTCTCGGCAATTGTACCGAATCAACTGTAATATAGTACTCTTTAAAGTACGAATGTCGAACCCACAGAGAACAATTCTAATTAAGATAATCTGTTATAAAACTCATTAAGTATAGAAAATAATTTTGAGACTTTGTTCATAACCAAATTAAAGATTTCACAAATAACTCGAAGAGTTAGGGTTTGATTCAACCAAAACCAAAACTAACTTATCAAATATAGAGAAAGATACTTGAGATTGAATTGCGTCTATCTCAATCATTTGTATTTTGAATAATACAATATATAATAATCAAAACTACTTATTCCTGATGCTTAATTTAAAGTCATTCACCTTGATTCCTCACAGATGAAATTCATAAGATAATTTCTCAAACACTGATTCCTCAGATATTTAACAAATTATCCTGCTTTAGGAACAGAATTATAATGCAATCAATAACCTGGAATCTATTCCTAGCATTACAAGTTATCAAGTATTTTCGTCTATTTCAGATCCTTAAAGGTACTTTCCAGTTAAATTTAAGGATCAAAATCAAGACTTTATTGATCATACATAATCAAGCAATAAGCATAAAACGAAAATACCAAGAACAAGTAGAAAAGAGAATATTATATATACATCACCAAGAATACATTTGATCAAGGTAAATTACATTCAATCCCAAGTTAGAAAGCACTTAGCCACTCATGACAACTCCTTCAATCTTCATTCTTGATCTGGATTACATAAGAAGGGCTGATCTGAGCAAGTTCTTCTCCTAAGAACAGAGGTTTCTTCTCTTTCTCTGACTAATCTCTCTCTCTATAAAAACCCAATCTTTTTCCACCGCTGGTTTTGAGTTGTGTTTCAAAATTTATATAATCAACTTTAGCTCAAGCTAGCCTGTTTTAGCTTAAGCTAGATCTTTCGGTGCATTTTTAGCTTGAGCTAGCGATTCTAGCCTGGGCTAGAATTGTACTGCACATTTAATCAACTCTGGACAGTTTTAGCTTGAGCTAGCAATTCTAGCCTGGGCTAGAATTGTACTGCACCTTTAATCAACTCTGGACAGTTTTAGCTTGAGCTAAATCTTCTTGTGATCCAATTAAGTTTTTACTTTCTTTCTTTCAATGTCAGCTTGAATAATTCTTTCAATGCTTCATATTCATCTGCAATTTACACCAAAATTGAGATTAAATTTCTTCATTTGTTTCTTGGTTTAAAATATATAATCAGATTCAATAATTCTCAGATTAGGGTAATTTTCTTACATTAAGCAATAATTAAGTTCCAAAGTGTTCAATTTTATCAATCATAAAAACTACACATTGGCACTTATCAGAGGAATATATGCCATCCATTGCAAAATTTTCATGGGTACATAACAGGTACAACTCTGCAATGGTTTATTGGCCTTTTTGACGACCACATCACCTCCTTCGACCAGTTTTCCGAGTTTTTCAGGGAACAATTCATTGTGAATAAAGCCCAACCACCGGTGTCATTTGATCTCTTCAATGTGAAGTCGAGGCAAGGTGAGTCTCTAAAAAATTATTTGAACAAGTTTGGGGCGTTCACAGTGAAGCTCCAGACCTATGACGAGCCCCTGATGGTCAACGCCTTCGGATAGGGAGTCATGGCAGGGCCATTCAGTGACTCACTAATTAGGAATCCAGCAGTGACGTTTGCTGAAATACGACGTCGAGTTGTCGCTCACATCAGCATAAAGGAAGCAGTATCTGTGAAGCACAACAACACATATCCAGGGCAAACTAAGCCCAAGGAAGGTAGTCGAGCCCAACCTCTGAAATTTCAATGATGGGAGAGTTGTCCTTCTTCTTGGGACTACAGTTTCAACAATCAAAGGATGGAATCTTTCTAAGTCAATCCAAGTATTGCAAGGAAATTCTCAAAAAGTTTGAAATGGAGCAGTGTAAAGAGACAACTACACCAATGCCCACAAGCTGTTACATGGATGTTGATGCAACTGGAATTGCAGTATATCAATCCAAATATAGGGGTTTGATTGGCTCTTTGCTCTACCTTACAGCCATCAGATCAGATATTATGTTTGCAGTATGCCTCTGTGTTAGATTCCAATCCAATCCGAAAGAATCACACCTTAAAGCTGCCAAAAGAATTCTGAAGTATCTAAAAGGCACATCCACTGTTGGGTTATGGTATCCCTCTCATTCTCCCGTACATTTAGTTGGATACTTTGATTCAGATTTTGCAGGATGCAAACTGGACAGGAAAAGCACAAGTGGAATTTGTCATCTACTTGACTCCAACCTTATCTCTTAGCATAACAAGAAGCAAGTCCACTATTGAAACATAATACATTGCTGCAAGAAGTTGTTGTGCTCAAATTTTGTGGATTAAACAACAACTTGAAGACTTTGGGTTAAAAGTCAGCAAAGTACCCCTAATGTGTGACAACATAAGTGCCATCAATCTCACAAAAAATCAAGTTCAGCACTTTAGGACAAAACATATTGAGATTCAACACCATTTCATAAGAGATCATGTGAGTAATGGAGACTGTGAGGTGAAGTTCATTGCAATCAAAAGACAACTGGCATATTTTTTCACTAAACCTTTGCAAAAGGACATGTTCTTCTTTCTCATAAATGAGTTAGGAATTCTTGACTCACAAACTCTATTTTAAGTGTTGTTTTTGTTTCTCCTTTGAGTCTATTTGTGAAGACAAATAGGGGGAGAAGTTTTCATGGTTTGTATGTTTGTATTGTGTGCTTAGGAAAACTCAGATCGAGCCTAAAGGGTTTGTGTACTTGACAGAGTACTTAGGGCTCTGTGCTCGGTGGTCGGGTCTCGGTGCATGGTATAGGTAGGTCAGCTCGGCTGTTGGGCCAGCGAAGTGGGCCATGTGATTGGGATCAGTTTGGTTGGTAAACCCATTGTGGCATAATTAAGATAACCTTTCTATACGTTAGTATAAGGCTACTAGTAAAGGGTAATTTTGAACTTAGGGGTACGTATAGTACATGTGGTGCCTAGGTCAAGTAAATGTTTCTTTTAACTTAAGTACGTGTGTTCCAAGGCACATAGTGGTTAAGTTGCATGCGTGACAAAAGATAACATTGCACCATGAGTAGGGTGTCCACGTAAGCAGAATATTCCCCTGATGTTGGCACATAAGTTGGTGCCCTGCTGCCAGGTGGTTGTTGTGTTATTATTTTATGCTCTCCTTAGAGATAAATTCCTTTATGTTGCAACACCTAAAGAGAAGGCGCCCATAAACAAAATATTTCCTGTTGAGTATGCTTTCAGTTGAGACTAGATTCTCATGAAAGAAAGTTGTTACAAGAGATAAGCTATAAAAAGGGCTTGAGACCCCAAGTAAAAGTACGTTGTTTTTTAGACTGAAACTGGATACTTCTTAAATTCTAGTAAGCCCTTACTGACTTAATCGTCAGAGTGTAATCAACAGGTAATGTTCCCTCTGTTTCAATGGAGTCACGTTTAAGAGCAACAAGAGATAAAACAGATTCCATAAGAGACAGACGGAGCTAGAGTTTGTCACCAGAGTCAACCTGCGAGAGAGTCAATCGACAAGAACATTAACCATTTTCACAATTTGAAATCATGATTTTTAATCCCTTTTTCATAAAAAATATTTAAAGGGGTTTTATTCTATAGCAAAAGTCATATCATTAATATTCAAATCCTAAATAACTTAATTAGTTAAAAAAAATAGTTCTTGTGACTTATATAAACTTAATTTATATTTCTTCATGACATTTAAAAATTTAAAGAGTTATTTCAAAACTAAAAATGAAAGTAATACTAGTAAACGATGACCATAAACAACAACATTTAACACAAAATCGTCGTAAAAAAATGTGGTGACATTCCGGTAATTGAATAACAACGATGGTAAAAAAAGCCTCATTAGAAATTGGCCAAATGAGACTATTAAAATATGTATTGTCGTTAAAAGTAGTCGGGAGGGAAATAACGACGATAGTCCAAAAGAATCGTCATTAAAAATGTTGCCTTTAATTTGAAAAATTTTCCTTTTTCACACTAGACATCACTTGAAAATTTTCTCATTTACATTGGTTTGTGACACGTCTAGGGACTATTTCTTAGGACCTATAAATGTGACCAGGAAATGAGAAGTTTAACTATTAAAAAATGAGTATTACTAAGATATTCCAATTTCAACCCTTTCAAATCCACAAAATCTAATAAGATAATTGTAAAACAACAACAAAGATATTGAAAAATGATTAAAAAGTTTAAAACATTAGAATCTTTAGAACTAAAGAAATATGAAATACAATTTTTTGTTTCTTCTTACTGTCTCACTACAAATTCAATTTGCGCAAGATCAAAATGCCACAGATCATGCGATGCAAATCGCCTACCACGCGCGACTCCTACCCTACTGTGACTATGAATGGCGCCCAACCGTGACAGGAAACCGCCCACCCCCTCCCCTTTTGCGAATGAAGTCCAACTACGAACAATGCCCAACTACGACCCATCAACCGTCCAACCGCGAACAACGTCCCCCACACCCTCCCTGGTGTGTACCACAAAAATTCCTTACAACACATGCTAACATTGTCTAAAATTTTTGAACATATATAAGATGTGAAAATAGCAATATATAGCTGACTATGTAAAAAAAAAAACCTAAAAAGTGATGACGGTTGAACAAAAATTGTCGATATAAACTTCAAATTAAATACACATATCGCAGTAACCACCGTAAAACTTCCCTAAAAAAGGTAATAATGAAGAGTTTTAAATAATCGTTAAAACTCTCCCTTAACCGCTTTTAATGATGGTTCCATCTAACAACTGTCATTAAAAGTGATATTTTTGTTCTTAATTTATAATAATTTGTTTACAATAGTCATTAATTTGTAACTTATCAACGACAATTAGTACAAGAAAAAATGGTTTTAACGAGGGTTTATTTTTACATTACCAAAGGTTAAAACTTCCATTAAGTGGTTTACCCTGGGTTGCGGTTTCCCTCGTTCCCCAGGGTTTTTTTAAACCCCAGGAAAAGGCTTTCATAACCTCCATTAAATACCATAGGTTTCACAACCTCCGTAAAAAAAAAACCCAAGCACCCCACAATTAATATTGCAAAGAAAGCACATCAACCAAGATTTGAACCCAAGTCCTTCGAATAACCAAGGAAGAGTTAACCACTAGACCAGAGAAGTTTTTTGGTCATATTATCATTTTTATTTTACTTATTATTATTAACATAATTTATACATATTAATATTATATTAATATTATATTAATATTATATTAATATTATATTAATATTATATTAATATTATATTAATATTATATTAATATTATATTAATATTATATTAATATTATATTAATATTATATTAATATTATATTAATATTATATTAATATTATATTAATATTATATTAATATTATATTAATATTATATTAATATTATATTAATATTATATTAATATTATATTAATATTATATTAATATTATATTAATATTATATTAATATTATATTAATATTATATTAATATTATATTAATATTATATTAATATTATATTAATATTATATTAATATTATATTAATATTATATTAATATTATATTAATATTATATTAATATTATATTAATATTATATTAATATTATATTAATATTATATTAATATTATATTAATATTATATTAATATTATATTAATATTATATTAATATTATATTAATATTATATTAACATTATTATTAATATTATTATTATAATTAATATTATATTCATATTATTAATATTATTCATATTATTAATATTATTCATATTATTAATATTTATTAATATTATTCATATTATTACTATTATTATTATTAATATTATTATAAATATTATTATTAATATTATTATTAATATTAGTATAAATATTATTATAAATATTATTATAAATATTATTATTAATATTATTATAAATATTATTATTAATATTATTATAAATATTATTATAAATATTATTATTAATATTATTATAAATATTATTATTAATATTAATATAAATATTATTATTAATATTATTATTAATATTATTAATAATATTATTAATAATATTATTATAAATATTATTATTAATATTATTAATAATATTATTATTAATATTATTATTAATATTATTATAAATATTATTATTAATATTATTATAAATATTATTATTAATATTATTATTAATATTATTATTAATATTATTATAATGAATAGTTTCCAATGTATGATTCTTCAAAATTTGATACTGCAAATGTAACCAAAAAATAAATTATGATGATGTATATATGTGATAAGTTAATGTCACTTCACACACAACTTATTTTTACTTATTGAAATTCATAAAAACAATCTTTAAGAATTGAATAATAATTTCAATTAATGAAGTGCCTTCTAACTTCAATTAATGAATCAACCTCTAAGACCTAAGTTCAAAGCATATTTAAATATGTATACCAGTTTAGGCTAAACTCACTAAAAAATTTAATTATATCTATTTATTAAGAATTGAGAAAATATATTTTATTGATGTTTTACAATAAATTTTTGACACTTAAAAAAAATTTAAAAACTCTATTATTTTGATGAGATTTTAGAATAAATATTTAGAATTTAACGAAGGTTTTAAAATAAACCTTTGAAAATTAACGAAGGTTAAAAAAATCTTTGTTATTTTATGGAGGTTTTAAAATAAACCTTTGTAAATTAACAAAGGTTAAAAAAACCTTCGTTATTTTGTGGAGGTTTTAAAATAAACCTTTGAAAATTAACGAAGGTTAAAAAAACCTTCATTATTTTACTGAGGTTTTAGAATAAACCTTTGGAATTTAGCTAAGGTTAAAAAACCTCCGTTATTTTGTTGAGGTTTTAGAAAAAACCTCCATTAATTAAATCAATTCCTAAGGTTATATTAACCTCCACTAAATAACCTCTATTAAAACCTTTTTTTCTTGTAGGGAATGATGCTCGTCATAATAATTGACTTATTTTTAATGATGTCTATTATATACGTGATTTTTCATAAGTAATAAAAGTATACAAGTTTATAATTTATTTTTAAATCTATAATGGGTTGTTGATATAAAATTTGTATTTAATTTTTAAATAATGTATTTTTTTTAAATATACTTTCTACTTATTTCTTATCAATATAAAATTTATATTTAATTTTTAAATATATTTGAGTAAAAGAAAAAAGGGTTTTAACATAAGTTATTTAAAAGAGGTTAATGTAATCTAAAAAATAATTTAATTAACATATTTTTTTTAACCTATGTTAAGTTTCAAAAATTTATTCTAAAATCTCAACAAAATAATAAAGATTTTTTTTTAACCTTCATTAAATTTCAAAGATTCATTCTAAAACCTTAGCAAAATAATAGAAGTGTTTATAACCTTCATTAAATTACAAAGGTTTATTGTGGAACCTCAACAAAATAGTATAGGCTTTTTTAAACCTCCATAAAGAAATAAGATTAATTAATTTTAATGAATAAATAATTAAAAAAAGATATAATTTGTTGTGGTTCAAAAGGCTATTCAATGGTGTGCACATTAATTTGCTGGTGTGAAGAACAATATCATCCATGGTCTTTTAGGGAGGTTCTAAAACCCATGATATTTTATGGGGGTTTTGAAACTCATGAAATTTTATGGAGGTTCTTAATCCTATGATATTTATCAGAAGTTTTGAAAGATTTTTTATGAGATTTAAAAAAACCGTGAGGAACACGTTTACTAAGGATGATTTAGTGGGAGAAACTGCAATTCTATGTAAATGACTTAATGGAGGTTTTAACCCTTAGTAATGTACAAATAAACTCGCATTAATTTTTTTTTTTTTTTAGTAATTGCTGACTTTTTTTAAGTATTCAAACAATTTGTATATAATTTCATTAGCTATTTTTTTTTTTCACCAAGTAGTTTCAAATTATTTATTCTATTATAAAAATTTCATTTATTTTTATCTAATTATAGTTTCACTTATTATATTTTCTAAGTCTATTCCATCATATAATTCACATTAAAGTTGATTGTGTCAATAGATAAGATTATATTTAAAAAAATTATTCTCTTCTATTACTTATAATTAACGATTTTTAAGTGTAAAAAGTGATACATAGGCCACCAACTACTCTTTAAAGATTTAAATATTTGATTATTAGATAAATTATACTAAATTAATATTATGAGTTTTTTAACAGTATAAATTGATTTGACATTTCTCATAATATTTCATATATACTAAATTAATCAAGTTAGTAAGAAAAACAAATAGAAACCAAAATAACACTTAAATAATCAAATTAAACAAAATCTATATGAACTACAAAATTTATGTTAACAACGTTTTAAAATATAATGTTGATTTCAAAATATTATCTTCACTTCTTAAATTATTAAATATTATTTAAAATAAATATTATTTATATGGTTTAAGTTTAAAAATGATATTTAAATTATATAACCATGTTTTATTTTATAATTAGTAAAAATAATATGAATCAACACAAATAATATACAAATATTAATATTGATTGATATATTAATGAGTATTAAAAATCTATATACAACTTAATTAATTTTAGTACCATAATATTTATTTAAAATACTAAAGCTTAGACAAATATATATAATAACATAATATTAGTAACAATAGATATACAAACATTAATTTGGCATCCATTTGTCTGTATCAAATAAATATATTGAGTTATTGACTTATTTCCATACTAGGTTATGCTTAATTTGATATGTGTAATGACACAGATTGGTCAAATGAATAATTAATTAAACTAAAATGTTCTTATTTTATACATAGTTACTAACCATATCACCGATCTCTTGTTACTTCCTCCACTAGTCAGGAAAAGAGAAGGATGAAATACACTAATACTTGAAATCATTCTTATTTTGCTCTCATCAACCAGATCAACATCAAACCTAATTTGGATTATGTAAGTTAGTTTTATATGATATATAAGTTAAGAAGTGTATGACAAAAATGCTGTTAGAGAGAAGTATTTTCTAACAATTCAGGTTAAATACACCTTAAACCTAAAATAAGTTTTCAAATAAAATACAAAGAACCTAGGTGCGTCCTACACATAATTTATAAACACGAGGTTGGTATAATATGGGTTATATAAATTTTCAATTCTTTTTGTATATTTCAACTATTTATACAAGTAGTTTTAACTATCATTAATAATTAGTTATTTTCATAGAATATTAACTAAATAGAAAACATGGTTTTCAATAAGGAAAATACTTACTAGCTAACATTTTGTTTTAATTCATGAGAGAATCTTATTTATAAATATGAAAAAAAATGGATTAGAAAATACAACATTAGTCATGCCAAGTCCCCTAATATATTACTCAAATATAAAAAATAAAAGCTTAAATGCAAGTAAATTTCAATTTTATTTAATACTATTTTTTTAAAAAAATTATATTTAAATTTAAATATTATTTTCCATAAATATAATTAAGAATCATTAAGTATTTTTTTTTAAAAATCATTAAATAAAATTATATACTATTTTTAATCAATATCAAAGTAATTAATTTCATTTATATTCCAGAAATAATAAATAGTATAAAAAGTAAAACAAACCAAACTTAGCAATAAAATCTTACTTGAGATACTCAATTTCACTATTACAAAGAAGAAGAGTGTTGACTCCCACACCAGCAATAGCAAATATCTGTGAGTATAAAAGTACTATTTGTCAATTAAACAATAACTTGAGTTAGCATATGTTTTTAAAAATAATATTTAGTTATATATAATCAACTATTATGGAAGAAACTCAACATTGTATACATGTTAAGTGACAAAATAAGGTCAATTAAGTACATCAACTAAATAATAATTACAAAATACATGTTCTAAAAGTGACAAATACATGCATTAAGAAAAAAAAAGGTTAATTAAGTACATCAACTAAAAATAATTATTGAAATAGTAATTGTTTATACATTGAACACCTAAAAGAATATATAGATTCAGTTGAAAAGTTAAAAGATGTTATGTATGAATCATGTTTGAAACATCTAGAGCATTTGCTATTTATTTTTTCATAAACAGATGATGGTATAACACCTATAAACTATCATACTATCATATTTTACCTTGTGTAGCTTTGAACTAGCAGAGACCCACCTTCCAATTTCTAAATCAAGCACTTCAATAACTACAAAGCTGTTAATGCCATAAACACCATCAGCAACAGAACGTATTTGTTTAGTTAGAGAAACTACTGTTAAGCTTCCCTTATTCGGATTTAAAGAGGGACACAATGTCCACTTGTTGAAAGTTGGATTATATGATCCATCTATGACAAAACAAATTAACAGAAGTTTTATGTCATGAACAAGATAAAATGAAAAACTTAGAAAGATGTCATTCCAATATAATAATACAAAGCATGATCATTTTCACCACCAAAAACATATGAAGCTCACAGTTTGTTGAAGTTGAGTTCATAGGATAGAGAGACTTGTTCACAAGCTGAAAAGACCAATACAAATCAATACTTGATAAGCATGATTCTCCATCAAAAAGCACTTTTACAAATAATGTCTCTTTAGGGTCTACATGTCGCTCATCATGTGATTCAATAACTGTCTTCTCAACTTGTGTCTGAATAAGATTAGATGCTGATTCTAAGATTTTACAACGATCCATTAGATGCTGAATTTTCAATTCTGCCCCCCTCTGGAATGATGTAAACAAAATAAGCATAAAAGACTTAAATATCAGAAAAACAAAGAAAATTGGTACAATTAAAGGTACCAAGTATTATT
Organism: Phaseolus vulgaris; assembly: GCF_051622355.1. Taxonomy (NCBI): domain Eukaryota; kingdom Viridiplantae; phylum Streptophyta; class Magnoliopsida; order Fabales; family Fabaceae; genus Phaseolus; species Phaseolus vulgaris. Next base: position 13,951,388 of record NC_143507.1, on the reverse strand, counting down.
CCAAATGATGATTATGTTCATGGTTTTAAGTTGCTGTCTAGATATTTCAATTTAATACTGTCCTTAGTTTTGATTCTTCATCGGACCAAACATTCACAGGAATAAAAAGTGGGGTTTGGATATACAATATCCACTGAACTAATTCTGAGACAAAAAAGTGTGCCCCATTTAAGAACTGAAACCAAAGTTTTATGAAAAAGTGGCTGAACGAAAATGAAAGATCGGAATCAATAGAGTGAGTTATATTTAGTAAGAACTAATAAGAAGCAAAACCAGCACAGTTCTGCATATTTTAGAATTTCAGACAAAGGCAGAAGTTTTAAGTTCTATGTGGTGATAATTACTTAAAATGAATTCAAATAAATTTGATAAATTAAGAAGTTAAATATTTACAACCATTTACATCTTTATACATGCAAGCAACACAATATGAAAGAGATGAGTACTGTAAGATATGATCAAATTTAACTGACATTAATGATGATAAATAGAGGAGTACCAGCTTTTCTTCGAGGTAACAGTTGCTCTGTATTTGTATTTGCTTGAAAGTCATGAGTTCTTCAACTTCTCGTATCAACTACAAATGCATGAAGGTTAGTTGCATAGCTTATAGCATTGAATAATGACTTATGCATGTTATGATTAAGAAAATTAATTGTCTTTGGTCCTTGACAAAGGAACATGTACTGTTAAATGTAAATACTATAAATGTGTAAAATTTAACTAAAACAAATATTAGAAAAGTAATATTGAAGGCTTAAACATATTTTCATTCATCAGTCTTAATCACCTTGTCAATGGAGTATTTATGCTCAACTGGAGTACTTGAATCTTCTTCCTTCTCTTGATCTTCTGGCACCCCAAGATATTCTTTTTCCACAGTGCACACATCATTCTCATCAGGAGTGTCATTCTCATTCTCATCATTTTCCACTGTGCATGCATCATTCTCATCAGGAGTGTCATTCACATTGTCTGACATAGAGAAGGCTTGACTACAATGACCAAGAGCAATTTCCTTTAGTTTCTCATATACAAGGTTCAGGTCATTCTCATTCACCTCCTTCACTACTGCTTGAGTATCCAATGACCTGATGTCTCCATCTAAAGAGGAAGTAACTTCAGTGGAATATGTTCTCTTACATGAGCTTGTAAAATGTTGTGTCTCTGAATCAGGTTTTCCAAATGGAAAAGATGGAAACACAGTTTTCGTCTTCAAATTACAACCAGAGGCAAATGCTAAAGAAGCTAGTAATGAGGAAAGTTTGTTTGCTTGTCTATGGTCTAATTCAAACCAGAAATGGTTATGAGTGTAGTAGTTGCCTGCAATTACTGCTGCAAATTTATCTTCAGACAGTGGCTGGCACTGAAGCCGGACGCGAACTTTCACCTTAAATCATTAATAGCAGAAAATGTAAGGCCCTTTGGATGAATCATGACATGAATACATGACCACTACTATCATGAACCATGAGAATTAGAGTTTGGCAGGTAGATGAGCAAGTGGTATACCTGTGCAGGATATTGTGTTCTATCCAATTCTGAATTATCATCAATCCATGCGTAAGGGTCAATGTACATTTTGCCCTTGCTAGATGCCTCAAAAATTCCATGGAGCTTCCTGTCACTATAGTTGAATAGAAAAATAGGCAGGCCAGGATCAATGTTCTTCACAAAGGAAAAGTGGTTAGCTGGTAAGCCTGTTAAAACAAACACATACTACTGAGTTAATGATCACATAACTCCACCTTCAAAATTAGTTATTTCATAATTTTATCATACTATTCATCCTAAGAGGATGCAAGCAACTGTTAAAACACTCCTAATTGATACTGGGTCTATGTTAGTTGAAATTTATTCAAAGCTGCAACATTTTTGGTAAATATTGATAAAACTCAACCAATAAAAGATAATGAATTTCAAAAGTGTATTATAACATTTTTCTTCATGCTAATTTAGAGCATATAGAAAAATATAGATCAAGTAAAGTATTTCGGTGTTGCATTTTAAAACACAGTCAATTTTTTATTATAAAATTTCATTGATTCATTCCTCTTTAGACTCACACTAACGGCATCAGAATCTTACTAATGCTACAATAAAAGCAATCAAATGCAAAAGAGTTAAAGACTAACCAAAGAGTAGTTTTGATTGGCATTCTTTCATTGTGCTGTTCTTGCAACCGAATATGACCCCACCAAGCTGATACTTCTCCAAATTTCTGCCTCCTACAGATTTGACCACAAAATTGGGAGAAAAAGGCATAGCCCCACTGATTCTAAAAGTTTGTGTTCTTCCTCCTGTGTTCATCCTGGAACAAGAGGACAAGCCCTATTTCATTAACAATCAATGGCGAAATTCAGACCGTCAAGAAATGTAAATAATTATTATGTTGGCAATATCAAATGAACTAAAAGCTTCAAGCGATTAAACGTTCAAATAAATATAGTTTCTTTCATTTTCATTAACAAGAAGGCAACTTCACAAATATCAGTAAAAAGGATGAACAGAGTAAAGACAATGGAATTGAACATTGGACTAAAAAGTGCTGGCATCACACTGGTCCTCAACGATTACCATAGCAGTAATATGAGGGAGCATGATAGAAACTTGACACAAATGTAATGAACATAATCCTATCCCAATCATTCTCCCATCCAACCCTTATGCCAACAAACACCAGAGAAATGTTTACAAGCACTATCAAGCACCAGTTCAGATCATGCAACACTATTCAATCCACTACTCGATCAGATAAAAATAAAAATAAAAAACCAAGAAAGGAAAAAGCATAAGGAAAATGTCTATGCACACTTTCTAGCATACCAAACTAAAAGAATGATAAAGGAATTGAGTGAAAGAGTGATACTTGAAACAAGTTTGAGACACAAAAGGGTTCACACAAAAAAACCAACCCAAGAAAACAAATGTGTGGAAATGGTTTTATAGTTCTATTGTAATGCAAAAGTAATTGGGCCAGTTTACATGGGAATTGTTCTTAATCCAGGATCAATGGACTAGGAGTACCTTAATTTTGTACTAATAGGGGCTATGAGTACCTCATTTAGCACTTATATATCACACTTTATGGATGAACATGTAAAGAAAGTATGTGCTTTGTGATGGGAAAATCAGAAAAGCACTGTGTATAAGGCATCACTTTTATCACTCCATCTCCTTTGACTTGACTATTAGCACTCTAACAATAACATAATGGAACACAAATTACATGTTATTTAGGCCAGACGGATTTGGCATTTCTTTGTGAAATGGATTTGATATGTGTTGAAACCAATTAACACAAATTGTTTCTCAGTGAACATGCTGTTTACATTGATCATAAATGGCTTTTTTCTTCAGTAAAAATAAAGAAAAACTATCAGACATATGAATTTGATCAAGTTATAATAAAATAATTAACAAGAAGGAATTTTTACACTTTTAGTTACCGGGGAAGCGAAAATTGTTGTTTCCCAGCTTCTTAGTTAGGTATTGTAGTGTTAAAAATGACAATTTTTTTTAGAAAATTTATTAAAAAGAACGTTGTTAAAGAATTTAAAATTGTTTATATATATAACTTAAATAATAATAATAATAATAATAATAATAATAATAATAATAATAATAATAATATTTTTAGTTTTATTTATTCTTCAACAGTTACGTCAAACTATAACTAATGACTGCTGAAAAAGATATTAATTAAACAAATATCATTTTGTTACCATTTTTACAAATTGCCAAAGTAAAATCAATAATACCTTATTTAAGAATAAATAAGTTCTTTGTTATATCACGGTAGACAAAAAAACTCTTTTGGAATATTTTAAAATCAAATATTTCATTTGTGACATGTTTTCTTCCCGAATTGATTTAGGATATAAGACAAAATTTAGGTGCAATATAAAGGTATGTTTAGACAAACTTATTAAAATACATGCGTAAAAAAATTAAGAAGAAAAAACAAAATAATATTCTTTATATAAGTTAAAATTAATTTATGCTCATACTAATTTATTTTTAGAAAAACTATATTAGAGCATCATTATATATTATGTATAAGTTATTTATTTATTTTCTCTCTTAAAAATGGTAATGGATAAACTTATCCAAAAGTAATGCTTGATATTTTCTATTTCAAATTATAGTTTTAGATTAGGAAAATGATGCTTTTAAAATTTTTGGAATTGTATACAAATGTGTGATGGATTTAAAAATAAATATATATAATAAAAAGTAAATTTTTAATTAAATTATATAAAAATTTATTAAAATAATAATATTGAGAGTGTAATTGTATAAAATTTATGAGATCTCAAGGTACCATTGCTATATTAATAATTTATATAATAAAAGTTAAGACCAAATATCAATAAGGAGTAAAACTCTAATTTTAATTAACCACTAATATATATATATATATATATATATTAATTAATTAAGTTTAGCTTTTATTATAATCATTACTGTTCCGGTCGGTTGACCTGGGTCGTCTTTATGAGTGGCTTGTCCTCACGAGCTAGAGCACCTTCGTTCTGTCTTGTATATGAGTACCTGAAAAAGAAGAACAAAGGGGCGCCCTCGCGGCCGTTTGCACTCCGACGATCAAGTCAGCTAGCGAAAAACACCAGTGACTGAAAACTGTATGATTATCTCAATGACTGGAACTGTGTGGCTAAACTGTGTTGCCCTAATTGCCTTGTGCTCACAGCTGGGTGCGCCGTCAAGAACAACTAGGGTCTAGTGTTCTGAGTAACTTTATGAGAACTAGGTTAAAGCTTGTAAAACTGTGAAAGAGTACCTTACTAGGGTTCTCTGTGCCCTTTATATAGGTGAAAACTAGGGTTTACCTTTGTGTTGCTGCTATTATCTAGGGTTCCTTGGAGAAGGTCCTTGCGCCGCTATACTTAGGATCTTAGCGTATCTGGCCCATGGACTTCCCTTATCTGGAGTGCAGTGAATAACCTTGCTGCCATTTGGGCTCTAACATGGTACTGTATTTCTCGCGCCATCATACTATTTGAGTGCCCTAATTAATCACGTGTCATGCATGCAGCCTTCCTTGGAGATCTTTAATGAGCACGTGGGCATTGTCACGTGCCCCTTTGACTTGATCGTTTATTTTGTGTGGAGGGTCCCACAACGCCGCCACCCAACTTAGGGTTATTCCATCGTGTGGGTCCTCTTCTCTGCGAAATGCTTCTGTCACGCGGGTTGACTATTCGGGCGATGTCCTTCTCTTGGGCGATGACTCGTCTTGGCAGTCACATATCTCGGCGATAACCGATTATGTTGACTTCTTGACCACCTACCTTTCTTTTGTCCACGTCATCACACCTGATGACCTGGTCGGTACACAAGCCCCCAAGTCTTGAGCTGATAACTTGTTTTTAGCAAAAAGACTAAGGCCTCGCCCCTGCTGTCCCCGCGGCGTTCTGATGATGTGTCGCCTCCTGACCGATTGACGTGACATTCTCTGCGTCGCCGGCGCAGCGTACCCTCAAGGACTCTGACGATGTGATATTCTCTGAGCGAGAAAAGTGACACTTCAGCTCGCACCTTAACTTCGTGACACGTGGCCCAGTCGTAGGACGTTTGCTTTAACGCCCTTTATTGCTTTAATTGTAGCGCTCGGATCTTTTAAAACCCCGTACCTTAACTCACTGTCTTTACCTCTTTTGTATCTTTCTTGCACTATTCATCTTTTTCTCAAGAACTTCCCCTGTGTTCTTTCTTTGCCTTCTTCTCAAGACCTTCCCCTGTGTTCTTTCTTTGCCTTCTTCTTCCTCTACCCTACTGCTGAGCCCTTCCTCTTTGGTCTTTAGCTCCTTCACAGATAGCACGTACTAAAATGCCTGCCAACCCTGCTTCTTCCAGAGCGGCTCATAAAGATCTTTACCCCTGGGCTTCGAGTGAAATCCTCGACGAGTATTCCTGCTTACTTTCTACTAGGGCCCTGAGGGAACATGTGGGGGAAGAGTGTTCCTATAATCGTCGTGCCTTCGCAAAGAGGCATGATGATGACATCGTCGTGCTCCCTTGTTCCCTAGGGGAGCCGGTGTGCGGGGATGAACGATCCAATAATGGGGTCCCCTTTTTCTATTTTTACCAAGTAGTCTTTAAGTGCGTCGGTGTACGCCTTCCCTTTTCCAGGTTCGAGAGGGAGCTGTTAACAGAGATGAACACTGCCCCAGCCCAACTGTATCCTAACAGTTGGGCCTTCGTGAAGGCCTTTGACATCTTGTTTGGCTTTCTTGGATGTGCACCCTCCGTAGATATTTTCCTTCACTTCTTCGAGGTGAAGAGGCAGAGAAATAACCTATGGGTAACTCTTAGTAACATTCCTGGCAGGATTCTTTTGACCCCTTTCCAGCAAACCTTCAGAGAGTGGAAAGGTAGATTCTTCAAGGTGTGTTGTTCCAGCCTTGTGCCTTCTGCTCTAGACGGCTTTCCTTTGTATTGGACAAAGGACGCCCGAGCCTTGAAAGCTAAGCCTCTCAAGAAGCTGTCCCCAAGGGATCAGGAGGCTTGCAAGATCCTGGCGGGTGCTGGAGGTCTTGATGCGGCTGCCTTGATAAGTTTAGAGTATAACGCCGAGCTTTTGGGGAAATACATATGCGTGTGAGGCTTTCCTTATGATCCTCCTTCTTTCTGTTGTTGCTGGATTTTTGCACGATTTTGCTCGGAAGTACTTTGTTTCATGTCTGTCTCTTACTGTATTTTACTCCTTTTTTCTTTTTTTACGTAGGTTCGAAGATAAACGATCATCAGAGAGCACTGCTGACTCAGGCTTTGAGGTTCGGAGACAGGGCTTCTTCGTCGTATTGCTCAAACTCTAGGGGCCACTGATGAGTGATATGTTCTTGCTTCCTGTGCAGACATTAGGATGTGTGTAGGATTATATTTTCATCTTGCACCTGTTATAAACTCCGTCTGTAACCCTAACGCTGGCTTTACGTTTTTCATTACGTTGAATGTTGTTCGACTTATATTTGCATGCTTACGTTTTTTGCAATGCCGCGCGCGTTACTCCCGATATCCCCTTCGTTATGCTTGGCGTGAATTCCTTAGATAGCATTTGCTTGTTTCCTCATTTCTTAAATACCTTACTCCTGATTACTTCACTCATGGCTCTGCTCGGCCTTCGTTTTTGTGAGGGATGCCTGCTTGTTTGAGCTTTCTCCCCGTTTTTGCCCCGAGCTTATCCCGAGCTTATTGGTATAGTTGGCGATGTGCTGCTTGTAACGACGTCAGACCGCCCCCTGCACGATCGGCGATTATACGCAGTTCTCGATTATGTCATCGCCCTTGATGACTCGACTGATATGCGGGCTGCGATTCTTCTGGCGAGAAGGATAAGTTAAACCCCGACGATCTACGTGGCTTCGCGCGCCAATGCCCACGTTGGTAACTGATTTGACACTTCACCAACCCTCCCCCCCATCAACTGACACGTGGACTCATCGATGGTCATTATCTTGTGTCGTTTGCGCTTCTCGTAACATTCGAAACTCTAAAAATTCTCGCGCCACTACACTGTTTCATTATCTTTCTTCTTCACTTTCAAACTTTCTATACGCTCTGGTGAACGCTTTGACTCCCCAATCATCGTTTCTCCGCGCGCTCCTTCGATCATCAAAAGGTGACCTTTTTATTACTCTCGCTAGTGCTTACCGCATTTTAATCGGCTTGCATCATCTATTAACTGCTTGGAGCATACGTTGTGGGCTGCTTGTTTTCTGTCTTGCATTTTCCTGCGTTTTAGGTTTTCCTTTTCCTCTCTGCGACCTCCTTTGTTCATGCTGTTTTCCTTTTCCGTCTTTCAATCGAGTCATTCTGTTTATCAACCCTCTATTTTTCCCTTTTTCATTTTCTTGTCGTCTTCCCTGCAGTTTCTCGATGGCTCGTACGGGGGCTACACCAAACAACCCTGCCCCCTCTCGAAACCCTCCTCCAAAGTCACGTAAACAACCTTCTTCAGGAAACCCCTCCACATCTCGCAACCCACCTAGAGATCCCGCTGTCCTTTCAAACCGGGCTCAGAGGCCTGCGCCCTCTCAACCTAACCAACTGCAATCAACCTCCCCACAAACCAATGCCACTGTACGCCCCATTCCTGACTATAAACTGTTGTACCCATGGGCTCCTCCAGCCTTGCTGAATGAGACTTCCTCGATCAATACTGAGGCCGCTATTCACCGTTTGAGAGATAAGACCCATCTTACCTTTCATAAGGAGCATGACGACAAGGTTGCCATTCGTCCTTGTCCTCCTGGGGAACCTGTCTGTACTGACAACGATGGCAACGACGGCCACCCTTTCTGCTTCATCTATGCAACTGTATTCAAGAAGGTTAGGCTCAGGTTCCCTTTCACTCGTTTCGAGAGGGAGCTCCTGACCGAGCTTGATATTGCCCCTGCCCAGCTGCACCCCAACGGCTGGGCGTTCATCAGAGCATACCAAATTGTCTGTGCCCACCTAAGCCATCCAGCCTTCGTAGATGTGTTCTTATTTCTGTTCGAGGCTAAAAACCCAGGGGATCGCCTGTGGGTAAGCCTCAAAGGAATTGCTGGGAGGTCCATCCTCTCAATCTTCCAGCAATCTTATAAGGACTGGAAGGGTAAGTTTGTCCATGTTTGCTGCAATGACCGGGATCCTGCACTTCTTGATGGGTTCCCCTTGTACTGGGTTAACAAAGGAAAGAAGGATTCTAAGGATCATTTTCGGAAAGCTAGGAGTCCAGAGAAGATGGGGGAGCTTGACAGAGACTTGTGCAATTTCTGGAAAGAAGTTGCCTCCACCAATACCACCTTGTCCACCCCCTCAATCATCAAGTTCGAATTCTATGAAGATCAACTAGACTTTTACATAGGTCTGCCCTTCTACTCTATTTGGATTCCTCTTCCTCCGCCAAGTCCACTTTGCCCTTTATCAAACTTATTTGCATTACACTGTCCCACGCTTATTCTTGGCTGCTTGGTCCCTGTATTACCGGTTACCTGAAACTGGATTGATTTGTAAACATTGATCACTTTGTGCAGATACAATGTTGGGAAAAGATCGTATGGCCAGGCTACGCTCCTTAGCCAAGCGTCACAATCTCACAGCAGGTTCTTAGACTGTCCCGAATTCTATCGCAGAAGCTGCCGTTGCTCGGGGCGAGCTCCCTCCCATGGGCTCACCTTCCCTCGTCGCCCCTCCTGCCCCTGTGAGAAAGAAACTGCCACCAAAGAGGGCCAAGAGGAAGATTCCCACAGTGGTGTCAGACGAAGAGGAGGACGAGAGTACTAAAGATGGGCTTGTCTGTAAAAGGAACAGGTCGACCACCACCGAGCCGCCAACAATCGAAAGTGCCGGCCCAGATTACGCGGAGAGTCCCCCAGTGCCTCCACACCCTTTGAGAGCGCTGGGGATACTCTGTCGTCAAATACTTCAGCTGCCGGAGGCGTTCCGAACCAGGCTGTGGATGTTCAGTCACCCCCCCAACCTGTAGTGGAGCCAAACGTATCGCCGCCGCGTCCCGATGCTTCCCTGGTCGTTCACACCTATGAGGGTGGTGGCGAGAACTAACCCTCAACCCCTCTCCCAATTCCTGCTCTTGCAGCCCCTGTTGAGGAGGTTTTGAAAGCCCACGCCGCTTACCTCAGTGCTATGACCACTGAGTGTGTAGAGAAGCGCCTTTACCAGATGATGGGCGAGGCTCTAAAGGACTCCTTAAATCAGTATGAATCCGAAGCCGGTGCTGCGAAGGACCAAGTCCAACAACTTAAGCGTGACCTTACGATGCGAGGATTGGAATTTTTGCGGTTAGAGAATGCTCTGAAGGACGAGCTGCGGAACGAACGCAAAAATAGCGCTGAGCTACACAAAAAGCTCAACGATAAACTCTTAGAGGTCGCTGAACTTGAAAGCAGGCTCGTGCCTCAGCAGGAACAAATAGCGGACCTGGAGGAGGCTCTTGAGGCTAAAAAGGCCTACGTGAATGAGCTCGAATCCAAGTCAATTGAGAGGGAGGACCTACTGGGCAAGATCGAAGCCGAGAAGGACCAAAAGGCCAAGGAACTGAGCGAGAAAGATAAGGAGCTGAACGAGTCTGCAGCAAAGCTTGCCCAGGCGCTTGAGGAGAACGAAAAACTGAAGAAACAAATTGAAGAACTCGACCTCAGCGCTGCAAACGTCCTGACTTCCGGGTTTGGCGCGGCCTTGGAGCAGTTCGCTTGTGCTTATCCCGACTTGGACCTCTCTCAATTCTCGATTTGCCATGAAGTGGTAGACGACAAAATTGTACCTTCAGATTAACATTCCCATTTGCCGTCAAAACACCCTGAAAGACTTATATATTCGCCCTTGGTTTATGTGTAATGAATCTATTTGCAACGACTTTCTCTTTATTCAAAACTGCTTTAATATATGCGCATGACCTCGCCTTTATCTGTCGCGTAATCATCTGATATGATATAACTGACTGACTCTTGCTTTAAAGAAATCGACTTAGCGCCAATGGGCAGTAGGCGTGGGTCAGTCTTAGTATCTGAAATCTAGCTCGCCTGATCTGCCAAGTGACATGCGCACTTCTATGTCATCGCCTCAAACTCTGCTAACTTAGTTCTCGCCGTGTACTTCTTCTTTCGAGCTTCAATCACAAAGTCGTGGGCTTCTTTAGATGCTATTTTCCTTTTTATCTGCCAAGGCGTCCTCTGAGGGGGCGGCCTCATACCTTGAGCTATCAATTATGCTCATTCTGGGAGGAGAGCTACCTTTAACGGACCCCCCTCTGCCTTCCCTGAGCCTTTAATCTGAAACAACTTGATCTGAGTAGTGAGGTGTCTTTTACGAACCTACCTCAGCCACCCTGTGACTTCTTCCCCTCTGATAACTTATCTGTTGTGCGATTACCTGATAACTTGGTTGGTTTTTACTCAACCCAATTAACTTAGCACAAACTGATGCTTAATTTCCTTGAAATCAACTTATCTTGAACAAACGGTTAGTCTATAGCAATAACATTTGACACGAAATTACTTACTGAGCAGTAGGCGGGAGTCATTTTTAGTATCTGAAATCTCGCTTGCCTGATCTGCCAAGTAGTGACATGTGTATTTCTAGGTCATCGCCTAAAACTTTGTTGGCCTGGTTCTGCACTGAGGACTTTCGAACTTGCCTCAACTTGCTTAAGCAAAGAGGTCTTGTATTATGTTCTTGCCTAGCAAATAGGTCTTGTATTCTGTTCTTGCCTGAACTCACTCGAGGGTGAGGAGGACTTTTTCTGGTGCCTCAATTTGCTTAAGCAAAGAGGTCTTGTATTCTGTTCTTGCCTGAACTCACTCGAGGGTGAGGAAGACTTTTTCTCATAACTATTTAACTGACCTCAGCTTCGCTCGAGGGCGAGGAGGATTTAACTGATAACTATTAACTGACCTCAGCTTCGCTCGAGGGCGAGGAGGATTTAACTGATAACTGACCTCAGCTTCGCTCGAGGGCGAGGAGGATTTTCTCTGGTGCCTCAACTTGCCCAGGGGCTACCTTTTCCCTGGATGCACTGAGGACTTTTAATCTCATCTTGCCTGAACTCACTCGAGGGTGAGGAGGACTTTCTCTGGTGCAGGGGCTAGCTATTCATACTTGAGGAGGGGGCGTCCCGAAGGAATCCTTTAACCCCTGCTCAAGGACTAGGCGCTCGGATTTTAACTCATACTGGACATACCTGTCATCTTGCTCTGAACTCTCGCCTATACTCATTCTTGGCAAGTAGGACTTCTTAATTTGTTCTCGCCTACGCTCGTTCTAGGCGAGTAGGACCTTTAATCTGTTCTCGCCTATACTAGCTCTAGGTGAGTAGGACTTAAAACTTAACTTTCACCTCCGATTGCCAGGTGGCGATGAGGGTTTAAAACTTAGCTTGCGCCTCCGATCGCCAACTAACGATGAGGACTTAGAACTTAACTCGTGCCTCTGATCGCCAACTAACGATGAGGACTTAGAACTTAACTTGTGCCTCTGATCGCTGAATGGCGGTTGGGACTTGACTTAACTTGCGCCTCCGATCGCCAACTAACGATGAGGACTTAGAACTTAACTCGTGCCTCTGATCGCCAACTAACGATGAGGACTTAGAACTTAACTTGTGCCTCTGATCGCTGAATGGCGGTTGGGACTTGACTTAACTTGCGCCTCCGATCGCCAACTGACGATGAGGACTTGAAAAATTTTAACTTTCACATTTGCACTAAACTATGTAGAGGCGACAAGGGCTCTCTTCAAAAACTTAAAAAGATAAGCGTACATTTAAATAACTCTGGGAACTTTGATAAACTTTGAAAACTTTTTATTGGGTGGCCTCATTAAAAAACCCTTTTCGGGGAAAAAGAGTGCCCCCTTGAAAATGTTTTAACTGTAATAAAACTTGAGATGGGTGGCATTCCAAGTGCGGGGAATCGCCCCTCCTTCCAATGTCTCTAGGCGGTAAGCGCCGTTTCTGAGCGCTTCGGTTATTCTGAATGGTCCCGTCCACTTGGGCGACAGCTTATTCCTCATTACCAGGTCGCCATCTCTGAATCGCCTTGATTTCATCCGGGAGTTGTACTTACGTTCCACTCTTCTTTTTACTGCTTCAGCTTTTACCCTCGCCTCCTCCCTGACTTCGTCTAGCAAATCCAAATTCATTCTCCTTTCGATGTTCGAGTCTTCTGCTACGAAGTTCTGGAATCTTGGCGAGCTTTCCTGGATTTCGACTGGGATCATGGCGTCGCACCCGTATACCAAGCTAAATGGGGTTTCGTGTGTTCCCAATTGTTCGGTAGTATGATATGCCCATACTATGCGAGGGACTTCCTCCGCCCAAGACCCCTTGGCTTTCTCCAACCTCCTCTTCAGTCCTCTCAACAAAACCCTATTGGCCGACTCCACTTGTCCATTCGTTTGTGGGTGCTCCACAGAAGCAAACACCTGTTGCGTCCCAATATCCTCACACAGTTTCTTCAATAAGTGACTCGCGAATTGGGTCCCATTATCTGATACCAAACGCTTTGGTACACCAAAACGACACACGATGTTCTTCCATACGAAATTCTGAATCTTGTGTGCGGTAATATGGGCTACTGGTTCCGCTTCGATCCATTTCGTGAAGTACTCGATTGCCACGACTAAGTACTTCATTTGCCTGATCGCCAAAGGAAAGGGCCCCAGAATATCGATTCCCCACGTATGAAACGGCCAGGGGCTATAGATCGACTTTAGCTCTTCTGGGGGCGCCTTGTGCCAATTAGCATGTTGTTGACATTGTTTGCAACGTTGTGCGTATTCCTTGCAATCTCCCCTCATGGTTGGCCAATAATAGCCCGCGCGGAGAGTTCTTGTTGCTAGGGCTCGACCTCCGATGTGGCTTCCGCAGATTCCCTCGTGAAGTTCAGTCATAATTCTTACGCACTTCTCTCCATGCACACACACTAATAGGGGGTGTGTAAATCTGAACCTGTATAGCTCCCCATCGATCAAGGTGAACTTGCTGGAGCTTTTCTTTATCTTTTTGGCCTCTGTTGGATCTACCGAGAGGACGCCGTCTGCTATGTACCGCTGGTACGGTGTTATCCATGTATCTGGTTGGTAAACGGTGCAAACTCGCGTTGTCTTCGCTTCCTCCACTGGGTGCGCCCTAACTCTCGGCGCTCTCAAGGTTTCCTGAGTTAATGATCGATGACTCCTTGTTATCCCTTCCGTTGACTTGCAAACTTGAAGAACCTGGTGATCTACTGCGAACGCCCGAGGTGTCTTTAGAGTTTCTTGTATAACAGTCCTCTGCCTGCCCCCCTTGCCCGAACTGGCGAGCTTGGCAAGCAAGTCGGCTCGGGCATTATGCTCCCTTGGCACGTGCACTACTTCGAACAAGGCAAAAGAACTTCTTAGCTCCTGTACATACTCTAGGTAGGCCGCCATTTGTGGATCCTTGGCCTGGAATTCGCCGGTCACCTGCCCGGTGATCAGCAAAGAGTCGCTCTTGGCCATCAATGCCTTCGCCCCCATTTCCTTTGCTAATAGAATACCGACAATCAATGCTTCGTATTCCGCCTGATTTTTGCTGGCTTTGAAGGCAAATCTCAGGGATTGTTCTATTAATACGCCGTTGGGTTCTTCCAGAATGACTCCAGCCCTACTACCTAGCTGGTTGGACGATCCATCAACCGAGAGTATCCACCGATCGTCGTTTCTGGCACTACGCGTTGTTTCGGCGGACAGCTCGACCACAAAGTCGGCGAAGATTTGCCCCTTGATTGGTCCTCGGGTTTCATACCTGATGTCGAACTCGGACAACTCCACTGCCCATTTCACCATCCTCCCGGCCACATCTGGTTTCTTTAGGACCTTTTGGATGGGAAAGTCAGTCATCACCCATATCACGAAACTCTGGAAGTAATGTCGCAACCTCTTCGCCGAAAACACGACCGCCAGGGCCGCCTTCTCCAAGGCTTGGTATCTCACCTCTGGACCTTGTAACACTTTACTGACAAAATAGATAGGTTTCTGAGTTTGATCTTGCTCTTGGACGAGCACCGCACTCAACGCCCTTTTGGTGATGGCGAAGTATAGCTTGAGGGGCGCTCCTACTTGAGGTTTGCACAGAACCGGCGGGCTCGCCAAGTACTCCTTGAGCTTTACGAAAGCCTCTTCACACTCTCTCGTCCAGACAAACCTGTTATTCCTCTTCAAACACTGGAAATACGGGTGGCCCCTTTCCCCACTGGCAGATACGAATCGTGACAGAGCGGCCATCCGACCTGTAAGCTGTTGTACCTCCTTGACAGTAGCAGGGCTTCTCATCGCTAGGATGGCAGCACACTTGTCAGGGTTCGCTTCGATTCCTCTTTCGGTTAAGAGGAAACCCAGAAACTTTCCCGCTTCTACGCCGAAAATGCACTTCTCGGGGTTTAGCTTCAGCCTGTACTTGGCTATTGTAGCTGATCCTGCCTGTTGACCAGGACGCAAGAGCCTTGCCTCGTCAAATCTGGATCGACTTTGCGCCGTGTTAGCTTCCGTCCTTCGCCTTGATTCACCTCAAGAACCTGCAAAAGACAGAACGGCGCCGCTGCGGCCGATCACGCTCCGACGCCCAAGTCAGCGACTGAACCACCAAAATACTAAGAGAAAACTAAGAACTTCAGGAACCGTGCAAAATTCTCTCTCAGCGTACTCAAGTTCTCGCAAGCGTAAAAGAAGTATTCTAAAATGCGCGTACCTCAGAAGTTCGTTAGGATCCCTTATATACCTGTGCATTTTCTCTCTCCTGACAGTTACACATCTGGACACGTGGCTCGTATCCAGTTGTACACGTGTCACCATCTGGAGCATCCTTGACTTGGGCATCACCTCTTACTCTTCAGGCTTTCGGCTAAGTTACTTATGCAGGAAGCAACTCAGCGCATAACTGCCTTGGAGCGTGATCTCTTCTGCGTGGCGAGTACGGGTGTCTTCATACACACCTTCCCTGTGGTCTCGCCGGCCGCCATCATGATCTACTTCACTTGCTTCATCGTGCATGCTCGGGTAAGCTGTTCCTCGACCTCAACCTCTGGCTAGTTAGGGAATGACCATCTGACGACTTCATCCTCTGCTTCGAAAGCCTGGAACAAGCTTCCCTGATCCTTCGGCGATGTCCTCCTTTCGACGATCTCTGATCACTTGGTCGTCTGGGTTCGCATCCGGCGACTTCATCACAAACCTGGTGATCGCCGGTTTAGGTATGCTAGAGATCGGAGCACGCCAACTTAATGACTGGCGACTACACGAGCCCCCCGACTTCCTTCCCTTCTGCCAGCCAGGTGCCCCGTTCAACACGCCTATATAATAGCTTGCTGCCACGTCATCACTTCCGACCACCTGGGCGGTACAATAGTGAATAGTTCTTCTAGATCGGCGACATGCCGATTCTTTTCCGGGGATGTCACGATCATGTCGTCGACATAAGCTTGGACGTTCCTCCCTAGCAGGGGCGCGAGCACTTTGTCCATTAGCCTCTGATACGTAGCTCCCGCGTTCTTCAGCCCAAAGGGCATCACCTTGTAACAATAGCACGACCTTTCCGTCATGAAGGCAGTTTTTTCCTCGTCCATGGGGTGCATCTTTATCTGGTTGTACCCCGAGAAGGCATCCAGGAAGCTTAACATTTTGAACCCTGCTGCATTGTCTACCAAGGCGTCTATGCTGGGCAAAGGGTAGGAATCCTTTGGGCACGCCTTGTTTAGATCTGTGAAATCGACGCACATTCGCCATCTCCCGTTGCTCTTCTTTACCAACACAACATTGGCAAGCCATTCCGGATACTGCACTTCCTTGATGTGACCTGCGGATAGGAGTTTCTGTGTTTCCTCCCTGATCGCCTGCCTTCTTTCTTCATTGAACTTCCTCCTTCTTTGACAGATCGGCTTGACTTGGGGGTCCATTGCCAACCGATGGGACAAGAGGTCGGGATCAATCCCCGGCATATCTGAGGCAGACCATGCAAACGCATCCAGATGTCTACTTATTACCTTGGCGATTTGATCCCGCGTTTCGTCGTCTAGGGTTTTTCCCAGCTTGAATGTCTTTCCGCCGATCTCCTTTGTGAGCCACTCCCTGACCGGCTGGGGCCTCCTCTCACTGGCGATGACCGCCTTTGCGATTCCTGACTCCCTGGTGGCCTCCAGGCGATCGCCTTCTTCCTCTATCTCTGCGTTGCTCGCCACATCTGGCATCGCCGCATCTTCCCCAGAGATTACTTGGAGCGTTGTGCCTATTCGCCGGTCCTCTTGGCCGGGACCTGCACCAGGGGGTGGCGCTGTGCTTACATGGCACACTGATCGCCTATTTTTGAGGCTGTTTTCATAGTACTTCTTTGCCTCCTTTTGATCGGAGCGGATGGTGATGATCACCCCTTCCATCGAAGGTAGTTTAACCTTCATATGCCTAGTGGAGGGCACAACTCCTATCCTGTTGAGCGTTGGCCTTCCCAGCAGGACGTTGTATGCCGAGGGGGCATTCACGACCAGGTATCTGATCTTCTCTGTTCGCGACACCGCCCCGTCTGTGAATGTCGTTCTTAACTCGATGTACCCCCTGACCTCCACTTGGTCACCAGCAAAGCCGTATAGGCAGCCCCCAAACGGCCTCAGATGGTCTGGGGACAACTGTAACTTTTCGAACGTTGGCCAGAACATCACATCTGCCGAGCTCCCTTGATCGACCAGTGCTCGATGAACCGTCCTTCCCGCCGTGATAAGTGAGATCACGATGGGATCGTTGTCGTGGGGCACGACATCCCTGAGGTCTTCTTTGGTGAACGTGATGTCCACATCGGGTGAATGATCCTCAAAAGCCTCCACTAACATTACGGACCTGGCATACTTCTTGCGTTGCGATGCCGTACATCCGCCGCCCGAGAACCCACCCGCTATGGTGTGGACCTCGCCGTGGATGGGCACCTCGTGCTGCTGTCCCTCGCCGCTCGTCGGTTGTGGAACCGACGACTGTCCTGTCTGCTTCTCCACCAAGTAGTCCTTCAGGAAACCATTCTTCACGAGTTCGTCTAATTGGTGACCCAACGCTAAACAATTGTTAATACGATGTCCAAATGCTTCGTGGAACTCACACCACAATTCCTTGTGGGGTCCCAGCATTCTGTCGGACTTCTCCGGTGGCCTCAGCCTGTCGGCTATGTTAGGCACCGCGATCAGATCCTTGAGTTCCATCACGAAGTTGTGTCTCGGTGGCCTGTTCCCTTCTCTTCTCTCCTCTGCTCGACCCCTAGACTGGGTCCTCCTTGGCTCGTAGGCGCGCTTCCTGTCCAAGTGTTTCCTCTCCGTGGTGGCTTGGTGAACCCTAACAGGTTGCGTTCGTATCTATGCCTTGGGCCGCGCGGGCGGCTTGGTGCACTTCTCGTACGCCTCATCTTCAGAGGCAATGTGCTCTACCGCTCGTCGCCTTATTTCAGCGAAAGTTTTTGGGCGACTGCAGTTGAGTGTTTTACTAAAAGATCCGGGCCGTACCCCCTTCCTGAATGCGTACACGATCATGGGTTCTTCCGAGGTGCCTACTTTCACCACTTGTGCCCCAAAACGGCTTATGTACTCCTTCAGGGTTTCGCCTTGGAACTGCTTGACGTCGAAAAGATCATATGAGACTGAGGCGGGAGTTCTGTTGGCTAGATACTGCTCCCTGAATAGTTGTGAGAGTTGGGCGAAGGACGTGACGTGGCCCTCTGGGAGGCTGATGAACCAATCCATAGCCATCCCCGTCAAGGTGCTCATGAAAAGCTTGCACCTCACGGCGTCTGAACCGCCTACCAACAACATCTGTGTGTGGAACGCCGTGAGGTGTGCCTTGGGATCCTATACCCCTGTGAAGGTCGCTTTGGGTCCCGTGAACGTGTTGGGGATCGCTGTCTCCAGAATTGCCTGTGAAAACGGTGTTGTGAATTCCCTGGGTGGGGATGCAGCCTCAGGCTCGTCTCTGCCACGCCATCCACGGCGTAATTCTTCATTGGCGTGGTGGAGCTCGTCGTTTCTTGCTTGAGAGGCTGCCAGATCCGCCTGCATGCGCTCCTGCTCCACCTTTGAGGCTGCCACTGCGTCCTGCAGCCCTTGCACCATACCCATGAGTTGTTGTAGGGTCATCTCTTCGCTCCTGGCGCGTGCTGGTCGGGTGGTCATGGTTCTCTAGAGATCCTCTCGATTTATCTGGGTTTTGAAAACTGGAATTGAAAACTTGTGTGGTGGAACCGATGTTTATATCGGCCCCACAGGGGGCGCCAGATGTTCCGGCCGGTTGACCTGGGTCGTCTTTATGAGTGGCTTGTCCTCACGAGCTAGAGCACCTTCGTTCTGTCTTGTATATGAGTACCTGAAAAAGAAGAACAAAGGGGCGCCCTCGCGGCCGTTTGCACTCCGACGATCAAGTCAGCTAGCGAGAAACACCAAAGTGACTGAAAACTGTATGATTATCTCAATGACTGGAACTGTGTGCCTAAACTGTGTTGCCCTAATTGCCTTGTGCTCACAGCTGGGTGCGCCGTCAAGAGCAACTAGTGTCTAGTATTCTGAGTAACTTTATGAGAACTAGGTTAAAGCTTGTAAAACTGTGAAAGCGTACCTTACTAGGGTTCTTCATGCCCTTTATATAGGTGAAAACTAGGGTTTACCTTTGTGTTGCTGCTATTATCTACGGTTCCTTGGAGAAGGTCCTTGCGCCGCTATCCTTAGGATCTTAGCGTATCTGGCCCATGGACTTCCCTTATCTGGAGTGCAGTGAATAACCTTGCGGCCATTTGGGCTCTAACTTAGGTACTGTATTTCTCGCGCCATCATACTATTTGAGTGCCCTAATTAATCACGTGTCATGCATGCAGCCTTCCTTGGAGATCCTTAATGAGCACGTGGGCATTGTCACGTGCCCCTTTGACTTGATCGTTTATTCTATGCGGAGGGTCCCACAGCGTCGCCACCCAACTTAGGGTTATTCCATCATGTGGGCCCTCTTCTCTGTGAAATGCTTCTGTCACGCGGGTTGACTATTCGGGCGATGTCCTTCTCTTGGGCGATGACTCGTCTTGGCGGTGACATATCTCGGCGATAACCGATTATGTTGACTTCTTGACCACCTACCTTTCTTTTGTCCACGTCATCACACCTGATGACCTGGTCAGTACAATTACCAATAATGCGTTAAAAATCTATTTTATTAGTTTTGATGAGATCACCATGCCAATCATGTGTTTTATATTTATAAAATTTAAATATGAAATCTTATTTCAGAGATTGAATATGGTTTCACATGAATCAACACTTGTTGGTTACTCGTTATAAGAAAATAAATATAACGTAATTATATCATATATATTTATGCTTTAATTATATCAAATTTTAAATTAAAAAATTCTTCTTCTTGTTATTAAAATTCTTCTTGTTTAATATTACTGAAATATAATTGTCTACGAATATCTTTACTATCAAATTTCCCGAAAAAAATAAAAAACTTCAATTAATCCTAAACTTATTAAAATCAAAACATGTGTAGCAGAGGTTAATTAATTAAAACATAATCATAATTTTTTAAACAGGTCCACGTAACTAAATTTAATTTTGATGTTGTTTTTAGAAGTTATTTAATATATTATATAATATATCATGGAAAATATTTAACTAACACCGTAATATCATGCACACCATTGTGAGGCCAATATGTGGTAATAATATTTGAAGTCACTTTGTACTATTTAAGAATGGAAGGTTTTTAATGTTTTCCATTTATAAAGGAGAACTCTCCAACTCCGCTCTCTCGTGTGAAAGGGTTGGATGAACCATAAGTGCTAGAGACTGAATGGCAAAGCAAGCCGGCCCCTACGGGAAAAATCGTGTGCGGACCGATATTTTCAACTCGCTGATCGTATTATCTCGTTCCGCATAATTTGTGGTCTGTACGGACCAACAACACGGATGGGGCGGGCTGGTCTGCTAGTCTGCAAAAAATAAAATTAATTGACTTAGCAACAATGGTTCAGGAGGGGGTGACAACTTTGAATGAAAGAAAATTATATTTTCACTCAAAACACAATGCAACTATGCTATTCTAAAAAACGCACACAACACACCACACATTCTTCTTTGTAGTGTCGCCGTTTGCTCCACTTGCGACTTCGCGCTGCTTCGCCTGCAACTGTCGCACGCTATTGTCGCATTGCTGCCGCTCGCGTCATTCCGCTATACACCGCTGCTACCTCTACTCCTCCTCCATGTTCCAAAAATGAATGCGGATCAGCCCGCAAGCCCGCAAGCCCGCAAATCAACCTATATGCAGGGCGGGTCATGAAAACCAGCCCACATTTTATATGCGGGACAGGCCAATCGAACTTGCATTTTGCGGGCCTAAACGAGACAGGCATATGTTGAGCGGAACGACCCGCTTTGTCACCCGTTAACAACATTAATAAATTTTCGCCTTTGACCGTAAAAATATCACAAAATACAATCATTAATTCCATCCCGCTGTTAACCAGAACAAAAATATATCATACTAAACCTATGGAAAAACTATCTGACTGTATATTGCCAAGTCAACACTTCAATGCCTTAATTCTTGTTTGCTTAATTAACTCAGTCCCTGAAACTGCCTCATACTTAAAGAATTCACCTAGGCACAGTTACTGATTTTTCTACCATTAGATCACAAATCTTCATCAACATATACTCTTTGCACTAGATAACTCTGTTTGCAGTACAGATTTGCTCCCTTTCCCATAAGCTCATTTAACCAAACTCACACTCCAATAACCATATTTCAAACCATAACCGATTATTACTTCATATAATCAAATAAATGCAAAAAAAATAACACCATATTGTGATCAACATAATTGACTATTAGTTCAAATAGTTGATTATTTTCTAATACAATTTTTTTTATCAGAATAATCAATCAAAACTTGATATAATCGATTAAATGAAAGACAATCAGAAAGCACATTTTCTTCTTTCATCAACATAATCAATTATTACTTGAAATAATCGATTATTTACTGAAAAATGTGAAAATACTTTTTTTTTATCAAAATAATCGATTAAATGTGAACGGATGTGAAAATATATTTTAATACATAATTGTTTATTACTTCAAGTAATTAATTATTTTTTAGTATAGTAAAAACTAGTTGTCTCACCTAGATAATCCATTATGAACCTAACATAATCAACTATATGTTTAAAATTTAGTAGAAAACCAACTTTAAAACAAGTTTTCCTCAAGAACTTTATAGAGATTTAATCACGCTTTACATTTTGATCATTACTAAACTAATGGACAAGGAAGACATAAATCATCAATAGAAGGAGAATGTATCATTACAAGATTTGTTAGTCACTTGCTTTACCAACACTTGGAACATAAGGTCATTTAACTCATCTCATGCCGCAATTAACCATATTTTTTTTACTAATTTAACCAAACATTTTGCAGGACCTCTTCATTGATGAAATCAATCATAGTTCCCCAAACAAGGTGTCAATCATACAAAGTAGCTTAACCATTTAGTTTAGCATCATTCATGTAATGCCCATACTCATTCTTTAGGTTAGTGAATTTCCAAATCTAACTGTAATTTAACCAACTCCTAAACACATGTAACCACCTTTCACCATGAATCACTAATCTTGCCAATGAATTCCAAGGGTTGTCACCAACAAAATTATGCATTGAAAACCATTAAAGGACATGTTGGAGTGGACCGCTGACTGACCAAAACATCACCAGAGATTCATGACATTCATAAGGATTCCAAAATTTGTAAGGTGATTTAATTTGTCATCCCGAGTTAACCCCATTTTATCAATGATTTAACCAAATATGTTGCGAGCCTTCTTTACAGATGGAATCAATCACAGTTCCCCAATAAAAGTGTTATTAAAAAATATAGTTAAACCATTCACTTTAGAATTATTGATGAAGTGCCCATGCTCATTATTAGGATCATTACCCTTTAACCAATAGTTGACCACATGTAACCACATTTCACCATCATTATAACCATTGGTTTTGTCAACGATATTCAAGGTTGTCATCAACAAATTTATTCTATGAAAACTATGAAGAGACGTTTTGAGTGAACCATTGACAACAAAAGACATAACCAAGGCATTAAATGACATTCATAAGTGTAGTGGACCAAAGCGCTCGGAGGTCGGACCTCAGCACTTACTGTAGGCAGGTCAGCCCGGCTCTTGGGCCAAGTTGGTGGGCCATGAGATTGGGTCCCAGATGTATGTGTTGGTTCCTTTTTTGTATAACTCCTTATGCATAGTGATGTGAGTTGATTTTAGGATTGTTCATTTTATGGTGTGACACTTTATTTAGATTGAGATTTTAGGAATTTAAGAGTGAAGACCTTAGGAAAATCCTCACTGGACATTAACTTAATCAAGTGGTTAAGTAGATGTGAAAGTTCATTTCACAAAGGCAAAAGGAAAAGACAATTATAAGGTGAAAATTATGCTAGATGGTGCGGAATTAAGAACAAGGAAAAGAAACCAAATAGAATTGTCAAATGGAAACAAGGAAAACCAAAAAGAACATAATACAGAGAGTGAAAATGGAATGACAATGGAAGAATAGATTAAGGAAAGAGAAAGCTTATGTGATGGATTTGAGAAGTGGAACACTCCACTAGGAGTGTGATTGGCCTCCAAGATAAGTGATGATATACAGCCACCACTTGAGAACTCTCAATCACTCACAAGATAAGACCTAAATGCTAAGAGGAATTCAAACCTCACTAACATCTCACACAATTTGTGCAGAGTAACTCTTTTTCTATTAATTTCAACTTGAGATGCTCTGGTCTTTGTCCATTTCTCCCTCTAGTGAGGTCTTCACTTGAATGTTGAGATGACCTTTCATAGTGTGCATGCTTGGTCATTTTCTTGTTGTCTTGGTTTGTATCAATAAGGCTTAGGCGGCTAGCGAGGGGTAGTTTTGGACCTTGGGGTGTACTTAGTACACAGAGGGACTAACTTAAGTAAATGTTTCCTTTTAGAACCTAAGCCCATGTGTGCTAGGGCACATAGTGGTTAGGTTACATGTGTTCAAAAGATAACGTCGCACCACACTGATGCTGGCTACGTAAACAGATTGGACACCTTATGCTAGTACATGAGTTGGTACCCTGGTGGTTATTCTGTTAAGATTTTATGCTCCATGAAGGAAAGATTTTGTTCTGTTGCAACACCATGAGGGTGTGCCTTTGAGCAAAATATTTTCCTCTTGAGTATGCTTTTAGTTGAGATTATATTCTCGTGATAGAAAGTTTTTACAAGAGGTAAACTATAAAAAGGACTTGAGATTCCAGGTTAAGGTATGATGTTTCTAAGACTGAAACTGACTACTTCTTGTTTCTTATAAGCCCTATACCGACTTGATCGTCGGAGTGCAGTCAACAGGTAGGGCCCTCTCTGTTTCAACGGCGCTACGTTCCGGAGCAGCAAGAGATAGGACAGATTCCCGAAGAGACAGACAGAGCTAGAGTTTGTCATCAGAGTCAACCGGCGAGCAGGTCAACCGGCAAGAACAATAAGGATTGCATAATCAATAACTTCATTTAACTACTCATACCACCTTTCGCCAAAATGTTTAACTAATTTAACCAAACATTTTGCAACCCTCTTCATTGATGGAATCAATCACAGTTCCCTCAACCAAGATTTTGTGTGTATTAACTTAAGCTTTTGTGATTGAGCTTATGGACCTAATCAAAGCCCACATTTAAGCCCATCTTTGCTTTATATTTCAGAGCCTATATAAGGCCTAAATATGCTAAAAACTAGTAGACATAAATCGTTTTACTAAATTTCCGAGTTTAGGAATTGTCTCTTCACCTTTTTTCCTCTTAATTTTTGTTTTTGACTTTTCTTCTTCTCTTATCTTCGTCTCTGAAATTTGTTTTCCGTTATTCACTCATGCATAACTAAAAATTTTGGATCAATTTATGGAATCAATATCAAAAAATTCAAATTAAGTTTTGCATGTATCTCTTAACGCTCAGAGTTTGTTCTTGTCTTCGCTAATTTCAGTTTTGTACTCTATGATTACAAATTGTGTTTTTAATTTTAGAATTCAAATTAGGAATCAATTGAATATTGATTTAAAGATTAAATACATATCGATTTGAATGATACTTTGATTTAATTCATATAATCATTTTAATTGATTATTTGAATCGATTAATTATTCAAACTTGTAAAGCAAAGGATTTGTTGTCACAGTTTATCAAGATAAACTATGGAAAAACCTTTTAAAAGACATGACCTACGAAACCAACTATAGGGTTTGAGAGTCAGTTACATGTTTTGAAATAAGGGGAAGCTAAGGTCAAGAAGGGGATGAACTGGACTTAGAAGATTTTCACAAATGTTTTTTAATTTCAAAACTAAGAAAATTTTAAACAGATTGTTTCACAAACAAACAAATTAAATATTTTAATCAAGATGCATTGTTACAAAAATTAAATTTGTGTTAACTAGAAACAATTGATTAGAAATTTGGCCAGTATGAGTTGAGCTTTGTTGGGTTGGGTTAATGTGAGTTGAGCTTGTGCTAGTGTGAGCAGTGGAAATGGACTTTTCCAGTTGGAGCTAGGCTTTCGACCAAGTAAGCCAGATCACTCCCAGGCGAGATCACTCCAGTGACATTGAGCATTTTTTCGTACAACTCACCCAAGCAAGCACAATAACGCCTAGACGAGAAGTCACTTAACCCAAGCCCAACTAGATTAAATATGAGGTTGGAGGCACAATCCTAGACATCATTGAGTCGATTGGAAATCGTTTGGGAGAATAAAAGGTGTTAGAAACCCTAGAGGAGGCAACAATCAAGGAGAAACATCCTAGATCTTCTTTTCTTGTTCTCCATGCTTGTAATAGCCAACATGAGTGACTAATTCTACCCTTTGGGATCGAGAATAATTTGTGCAAACTCTTATGTATTGAGGTGATATTTAAATATAATATTTTGTTCTTGATTGATGATTAGTAATGTCATTTTATTTGTAATGATTGTTTCTACGATCTAGATCCTTAAATTTGACTGGAAAGTACTTAGTTTCTGACCCAAATGATAATGCTTAACATATTTGAATGGTAGGAAAAGATTTGAAATGTTAATTGCTATCAACGTTTAATCATAATGATAAGAAGATTTTATAAATATGCGAGGAATCGACATTTAGGAGACTCTCTTACTAATTTAGTATGCAAGGAATCGATATTTAGGAGACTCTCTTACTAATTTTGTATGCAAGGAATCAATATAAATGACTTTTATACGGACATCAACAACAACCAAAGGATAAAATATTACCATGCTAATCAAAATACAAAAGGGTAATAAGGATGAACCCCAAACCCAATTTTCCCAATCGAATCAACAAACTATTTGACTTATTTTCTTTTTAATTATTGCAATCATAAGAAACTCCCAACAAACTTTGTTATTCTATTTTATATTTAGTGAATCTTTTACTTGATTATTCAATTGTTCCATGTGGGTTCGATGTTTTTCCTTAGGGACAAAATATTATTTCTAACAACACGGTGCACTTGCCGTAAATTAGTCATTACAAAGTTCGACTGGGACACGAAGTCCAAGGAAATTTTTCAACAACTGAACTTTCTTGACCTCCATCGTCGTAATACAAAAGCTTGATCCCAAGCAGCCAATTATAGTGTACCTCTCAGTCTTGGAGGATGTGGTTTGTGTGGCGTTATTCCAAGACATAAATAAGTAGAAACAACCAATATATTTCATCAGTTAGACATTAAATGACGTCAAAACTTGGTATCAGATGATAGAGAAGGTTGCGTTCGCCCTTGTCTTAACTGCTCAGAAGATGCAACCTTATTTCCATAACCACGTTGACATGGTACGAACTGACTATCCCATAGTTAAGATCCTTGCTAAGCAGGACCTAGCCGAAAGACTGATCGGGTGGTCGATCGAACTTTCAGAGTTTGACTTTCGGTACGAGCCGAGAGGAGCGAGTGGATGGTCTATGCTGACAGATCGTCCAACAACAAATCATGTGGAGTTAGGGTTTTCCTCAAAGGCCCAGGAGACCTCTTACTCGAGCAAGCCCTCAAACACTTATTCACGCACTGCAGCGCCCAACCCAAGAACAAGACAAAACTCAAAATTTCAAACAATTACTTCATTGTGCAGAAAATTGGTAGTCGGTCACAACTTATTCTTACACAAGTCACCACTTACTCTGGCTAATTAACACTAAGATTAGGTAATTGTACCTTGGTGTCCTTCACTAAAGTAACTTTACACCCACCTCATGTACCACCTCCACACGAGAACAACACAAAGTTTAAAATTTCTAAAATTACTTAACTATGTAGAAACTTTGTGGTAGGTCATCACTTATTCTTACACTGGTCACCACTTAATGTGACTGTCACTAACTATATTAATAGTAAAAAATTAGAGAACTTGACCTTCGTATTCTCCACTTGAATGACTTTACAGATGACTTTTATTATTTAAACTTTCATTTTAATATAAGAAAAATATATTCTCATAATCTCTATATAAATGATATTTTGGGAATCATAACATAAAAAATTTCAACAACGTAAGTGTACTTTCCAGGTTTGTGATTTTGATTGGAAATAAACCCGACTTAAGATAATCACATAAAAATTCACGTGATTTTGGCTCGGTATTATTCTGATAAGGGGTCGAGTTTTTTACTCCTTGTTTATTTCCTAAAATTATGTCAATATATCACAGATTCTTGAATTATTTGTTACATGAAATATTAATTGGTGAATATATTTTATTTGAGATGGTTTTTTATTCCTAATGATTTTTTAATTTGATGCATTTTAGTTATTATTTAAATATTTTGTTATATTATTCCAATAAAGAGGTAGAGGTCAACTAGAAAAACTCTATAAAAAAGAATGTCCTTCAAAGGGCAAGGTAAGTATTATTCAAGCAACATTGATAAATTTTATGCTCTCATTGACTTGATCGTCGAAATATTGTCAATAGATGGAGACCCTTCTATCTCATTGTGACATCCAGACATTCAAAAGTTGCAGTTACAAAGAGATCATCTTGGAGACCACCTTTAACCTCATGATCTTCAGCTCGACGAGAACATGTGGCGCTCACCATAGAACAAGTAAAACTGATCTTGCAATCTCCCAAAACACTTAGAACACAAAACCAATAGCGATACAACATGAGGAACACCAAGAAAGGAAATCAAACATAAGAAGAAGACAACACACCCACCTTGCAATAGATCATGGAGACCATGCATACTCTTCAACAAGACAATGAGGAGACGAAAAAACAAGTTGAGGAATTCCGTCAAGAATGAGACCATCTATGTGATGACGTCTAGATTGATTAGGAAAGGCTTCAGGGCGAGGTAGATTTTTCTAGGAAATTGATGGAAGACATTGTCCGGATAAATGAAGAATTACAAAGAACCAACAAGGAGTTGTAGAGGCAAGTAAGAAGAGGTGCGCACATTCGTTCCCTGGATGTGTCATAAAGGGAAAATCCTCAACCATTCTCGCAAGCAATCGTGGAGGAACCAATTCCACCTCACTTTATCACGTCGAAGGTTACTCCTTTCTCCAGAGTAGATTATCTCGAATTATTTGAAAGCATTATGAGCCACAATGTTAATTTCCGATGGGTCATAGGTCGTACGTTACAAGATGTTCGTGGGCACATTCACCAGTACAACTCTGTAATGGTTTAGTGGATTTCGAAACGAATACATCACTTCATTTAAGGAATTCTCCAGGGTATTCAAAGAATAGGTTTTGGCCAACAAAGTAAAACCTCATAGGATGGTCAACCTCTTCAATGTGAGACAACGAAAAGGAAAACTTCTTAAGGAGTATTTGAATCACTTTTGCGTGGTCTCGATGCACATTCAAAACCCGATTGAAGAGATGGTGGTAGATGCATTTGTGAAAGGACTTCATGTTAATCCCTTCAGTGAGTCTTTACTTCCTAACACAATAGAGTTTATGGAAGCGATATGAGAACGAGTTTCAACCCACATTGAAGCAGAGGAAGCATTTCGAAGGAAGAAGGCAAATAAGCAACAGAACAAGAAAGATATAAAGACAATAGACGGGATCATCGACCAAGAAATAATGAAACATCGTCCAATTGGCAATCTGATCAGAGGTATATTCCATACATGACGAAGAAAGACAATGTAAGGAAAGACTAGTTTAGGGTATAATTCCCCTTGTCCTAAATTCAACATATCACACAAGTCGCTTATGACAAAGAAATATGTTGCTGATAAATTTTGTGCTTCTTACTTAGAAAAAATGATTAGTTTTCGGGATCCAATTTTGGATGATGACATAATTAGGTATCTAAACCATAGTAGTTAGTATCTTACGATTCACGATACGTATACAGTTTCATCCTCCTACGATACGAATCTTTTTCGTTCCTGAATCTTAACTGTATCGTGCGATTCGCACGAAGAATCGCTGAATCCCGAAACGAAACGATTTTGTATTGTGTGAATCAGTATGGATTTTAAAAAATGACTAAAGAAGGCTACGTAGGCTATCGGCATTGCCACAAAGAAGGCTCATGTTGGAATTCTTCACTCGGGAGATATCATCCTTCAGAAGGTAGCGAGTTTTGTTATGATTAGAAATGTTAAAAGGAGGAATCCCAAAAGCTCACCTTTGTCTTTGAACAACCTACGACATTAGGGTTGTCTACTGTCAGAATGTCCACCTAGGGAGTGCACCCGTCCGAGTTCGTGTGGGCAGAGGGGATCGGATTATCCAACCTTTTTCTTTTGAAGAACAACCCCAACGCATGTTTGTCATGATCAAAATAAATTTGAACGGCGCTAGGGTCGACTGCACCGACCACCAAGTTGTGTTTCGGTGCCCGCATTTTCCTTTGGCGACTAGCTAGCTTAGCCTTGCTTAACGAGGATAACATTTTTTCTACAAGCAAAAGATACGAGTTAACAAAGCAGAAATGAAAGAGATATTTTGAAATCTATGCATAAATGGTTTAAAAGAGATATATCGATATAGGCTTTTCATCAGTCTTGCTCAGGGAGCCAGACTCTCGTAAAGTTCTAATCTTTATAGGAAGAAGTCTCTTTGATTAAATCCCTTTTAGCCCAGGGATAAGCAAAAGTGTAATCCATTTTCATGGAATGCAAAGGAAAAATGACCAATGAAGACGATTAAATGAAAAACACAAATAAACAACCAAAGGGAACAATAGAACCACCACCGTAAAGGTGTTTAAACGGCAAAAGGAAGGCGGAGCGTACCTAAAGATATGGAGGAATGTAGAAGAGCACCAACGGCGAAAGAGGAATATGAGAGAGATAATGACGAAAGAAGAGGGTAAAATGAAGAAGAAACGATGGAGGTTATTTTTAAAAGGAAAATATTATTTGACTTGTTTCACCATACACCCCCACTAAATATTAATATTTTAATTTTCTAATTTTTTAATTTTGAAAATTAGTTTAACATTTTACATTTTGCCTATATTTTTATTAAGGACATTTTTTATTTTATTTTTTTTATTATAAATATTAATATTTTGATGTGGGTGTAAAGTGGAGCAATGTGTCAAAATATCATTACCCTTTTTAAAAGAAGTTTAAACATTTATTTTCTGTGATCCATTAGATGAGTGACGCATGTGCATAAGCATATGTAACTGATGGACCCGCTTCTTGTCATAAAATGTCTTGAGTCACGTCTAAAAATCGCTTAAAAGAAAAATATATTTATTTGTTTTTTAATATAAAATCTGAATATATATTATTAAAACTAGCGGAAACAGGCGCTTTAGTGCCTATGCTCTGATTTTTTTATTATTACTATCACTACAAAAAAAATTTATTATCATGGGCCAAAAACGGAGACTAAGTATGAAAAACCTACACAAAAGGATGATTATCGTTGGCATAGCGTTAATAAGAATTTTGAAGCTAATATACTCGACGTAAAGATATATTGGCGGGTGTGGGCGACACATGGCAAGTGTTTTTTTGCGTAGGTGAAGCGTGGGCTTAGCCTACAAGGAGTGTAGAAATTTATAAAAAATTGTGAGTTTGACACACGCTAAGCCCACACAAAATTATATTAGCATAGGCCAAGCCTTTAAAATGTCCAAGTAGTTATAAAAAAATTGTGAGTTTGACCCACGCTAAGCCCACACAAAATTATATTAGCGTGGACCAAGCCTTCCAAGTAGTCATAAAAAATTGTGAGTTTGACCTACGCTAAGCCCACAAAATTATATTAGCGTGGGCCAAGCCTTCAAAATGTCCAAGTAGAGTGAGTTTAGCTACGAGGGGCACACAATAAGCGTATGCTGAGCCTTCATGTTGGCCACAAATTAGCGTGGGCTTAGCCTTCAAAATATTCAAAATATTTTTTATTTGAAAAAGTGTATGCTTAGCCTACAAGCACACAAAGAATTCCAGTTTGAAATATATTTTTATTGAAATAAATCAATTTTAAAAAGAAAACTATTTTTTATTAAAATAAATCAATTTTAAATTACTCTACTTCTCTTTTTCTTATTGCATTTATCCTATTTTTTTACCTATTTCATTTTTTTCAATATAATTATTCAAGATAAAATTATTTTAGGAAGTAATCTAATATGAAGAAATGTTTTTCTTACTAAAAAATTTTATTTATAACTTTTTCTTTATACTTTTTAGTTTTCTTGAAAATTGAATATTGTTTTTAAAATGAGCAAGAAAAAAATATTTTTTTAATAGGAACAAGGAAAAGAACAAGAAAAATTATTTTCTAATACAAGGCCCACGATAATAAACTTGGAATTTTGTACAAAAATACAAAGGTAGAAACGTGATATCTGTAGTTTTTGATTGAAGATATTTTGATTGAAATTGAACTAAAGTTACTTTAATTAACTAAGGTTGAGCTGGTAGATACCAAGACAAGCTTACCTTCATACTCTTCAAAATACCAAGAAAAACAGAAAAAACGCTTTAAAAAATAGTAACTTGATGACAAATAGAAGTTGAGCTATATAAGGTTCCAAGAAACTTCTACTTTCTGATCATGTCAACCTAGAGAAGTTAAATCTTAAATAGTTTGAAACCTTTCTTGTTTTAACATAACAAGAAAGAGCCTAAAACTAAAGAGATCATCTACATAACAGATGACTACAAACATTCCCAAAGAACAAGGACACACACTCAAACAAACTATGCTTAACACCCTGCTACTAAACCCAAAAACAACAGTGCCTAGGCTCCAAAAAGAACATCAAAAGCACTTTAATTGCAGCAAAAACAACATCAAAACAACACCAAACCAGTACCAAAACTGCAGCATAAACCAACATTTATACAACATAAAACCAGCTAAAAACAGTACCAAAACTGCAGCAGAAAACCAACATTTGCACATCATAAAACTAGCACCAAAACTGCAGCAGAAAACCAACATTAAACCAACAAAAAGCAGTACCAAAATTGCAACAGCAAACCAACATTTGTACAACATAAAAACCAATACCAAAACTGCAGCAGAAAACCATTATCACTAGCGCAGAAATGCTAATCAAATGCGGTTATTTTACATTTACAAATGCGGTTATAGAGCCGCATTTGATCAGCACGCAGTTGTAAATCAGAGAAATACAAATGCGGCTATAGAGCCGCATTTGTAAATGCGATTTACGAATGCGGTTATTTGAAATAACCGCATTTGTATATTCTTTTGAATGAGCTCGCATTTGTATATTCTTCTGAATGAGCTGGGGTTTTAGGGGCACGTTGTTGGTGAAGAGTGGAAGGGGAGAAGAGGAAACACGGCAACTGCGGCGAGTGCGGCGGCTGAGCGGCGAGAGCGAAATGCGACAGCGGCGGAAGCCATGGAAGAGTACACCTTCAAAATGCAGAGCGAAACCCATTAAAAACGAAAGCAATATGGAAAGCGAAAGCCATTGGAGTTCAATGCAGTTGTTAGGAGCAATGGAAACAAGAAAATAAGGGGCAATGCAGTTACGTACCTTCGAAAATGAAGAACTTCGCAACCAGAGAAAACGAAGAACAGATATGAGCGCAAACGAAGAATGAACGAAACTGTTGAGGGCCTAAAATTTTTAGGGTAAAAACCATTTACAAATGCGGCTAAACTTAAAAACCGCATTTGTAAATCAAACTTTTTGATTTACAAATGCGGTTATTCAAATAACCGCATTTGTAAATGGAAGCTCTTGATTTACAAATGCGGTTATTTAAATAACCGCATTTGTAAATCAAAATAATTTCAAAAATGCCACCGCGTTTTTTACGAATGCGTTTAAGCGCTGAACCGCATTAAATAAGGAGCGTTCTTTTCTTATTTTTGTACTAGTGTATAATCCTAACAGCTACTTCGTGATATCTAACTCCCCCCTGCATAATCATAATCATAATCATAAGTTGAGCTATTAAAGCCTACCCTGCTTACAACAAATTAGTATCTGCTACTATCTAATCACCCACCAAAGGAAAATAAACTTCTACTTTCTGATTATTTTGTACATTATCAAACTTTATCAAGAGCAGTATGCGACATCAATGAAGGTAATTTCTCCAAAAGCAACTTTAGGGTGGTAATGAAACATAATCTAGTTAATACAAGGAAAAACAAGTTATAGTACCATACACAGATATTGTTTTAAGAAAACTTACAAAATGATGAACCCAAGACAAGGGTTGATCATCAAAGTTCCAAGCATAGTGAGGGTGAACCTGACTTGTGCTTGTTGAGGTGTCACCCTATTTTCGCTCCATCATCATGGTTAACTTTTGCTCCATGAACTTTATTTTATCCTCCAACATTGCACACTTTTGATTTGCTTGAGCAACTATTTGAGTTGCTTGATCGGCTCTTTCATTTGCTTGCATCACTTGTTGATGAAGTTGTTCATTATGAGAAAAGTAATCACTGGAAGGAGCAAGTATTGAAGGTTGGGTTAGGGAAGACACTCCATGGAAAATGTTGGAAGCCAAGTCTGTAGTGCCATAACATCGACCTCTACTCTTGCCATAAACTGTAATTAATTTAGCTAAGTAAACAGAATTTTCCTCCTCACATAAGCATTTTTTAAGAAAGTTTATGTTCCATCAGCCCCCAATAAACACTAGTTTCCTTACAGACATCACCAGTAAAAAAATGTGGTCATGGGCAACACAACCACTCCCCCGACTTCTAAAGTTCACTTATAGAACTAGATTTATCTCCACTACATCTTGTAAATTTTCTTTTCATCTTTCTTACAAGTATTACCAACTGAAAACATAAAAATAGGTTGAAAGAGTTGCTTGTCAATTTTGACCTTTCCCAAGACATAATCATTGTTAACCATGCAAAGCATTTCTTATCCTCAGAGGGAGGAACTAAGTTAGAAAGCAATAAAATATGATAAACTATATGTAATTTTAATGGAAGAGTAATTTTGTCATTTGAACATAATTTTTATCATATCTTACCATTATTTGGTCCATGTTGAATATAGGGAAAGGTAACATAATTTAGTTATCTAATGATTTGAGGTGCACCAAACATTTGACTGGCTTAAGCTTATCACGCTTGGATTCTATAATATTCATATCGTAAGTAGTTTTTATCCCAATATCATCCTATCATATCTTGAACACCAAACAAACCTTAACAACACTATGCCACATGTAGATAATTAATAATCCACAAAAAATATGTAATAGGAGACCAACAAAAAGTTACCTTGGAGAACAAGGTATCCCATGCTTTAGCAGACACTCGTTTCATTGAGGTAACCTTTGAAACTGGGACTTTCCCATGTGAGCATTGGACAAACGAGTTGTCTGCATATACCTTGCAAAGTAAGCCTCCTATAAAATACTAATACATCAATTAACCTAACTCTAATAATTGTTTGAAAGGAAAAACACTAACACTGGAATAATGTTGTGCTGGCGAAGCCATTCGCTAGAAATCCAATAAAATGGTTTTTCCAGTGGTTGAACAGGAGCTTCAGCTAAAACAGATCGAACATCCTGTCTCCTTCCAGTAATACGACTCAATTCCAACTCTTTCTTGTTATTGTACTCCTGACAAGCTTCATCATATGAGGCATTGAAATTTTGAATCTCATTACAAAGATGAGATGCAAGAGAAGCACCATTTTGCAAAGCAACTTCCACACCCTCTCTTTCATCATGCTTAGCACCACAAATTACACTCCCAATTTCACCAACATTTTTTGTATGTTTAAGATGGTACATCAACATGTACGCGTCATTACACAAAATTGTCTCCACAAGTGAAGATTTTGAATGAGAGGCATGCAAACCATTTCCATTATTGTTAGCTACTATCGCTTGAGAACAATTATAATGAATTGCATCAGTCTTGATGGATTTAGAGGTAGAATTTGAAGACCCTTCGCCAAATGGATGACAACCCAAATTAGTAACATGCTCATCATCAAATTCCCACCATTGCCCAATGTTTATATCCTTAATATGAGCAATGTAATGACCACTATTAGCACCAGTTCCCTTGTGAATCAATACAGCTGACAAGTCATACACCAAGTCGAACTGAGACAGCTCAAACATTCTATGCCGCATATCAAGTTCAGCAGGAACGAGAAAGCAGAAGAAATTTTCTTCTTTGTTGTAGTCTGTCAACACAAATAATACACAAATACACTATCAGAACACAAATGAATGGTAAAGAAAATCAAACATTGCAGCATATATAGGGAAACACCATTAAAAAACCACTATTTTAAGAAAGAAACATGACAAATCATGCTCCATTTCTTGAGAGATGAAGATGTGTTATGCTTCATCCGAATGTAAATGGATCTCTTGGCAATTTTGAGCAACTATGAATGACCCTCCCAAGGATATATTTTTCTATGAAAATATGCATGCGCCACTAAACTATTTTTATAATACCTTCAGCTTAAAAATTTCAGAAGATGAAATAAGCTTTGAACTATGAAGCAAAGACACCTCTCCTTCTTGGCCATATTGGCAAATACATTTTCAACAGTTCGCTAGCACCTCCACTTTGAAGGACATCAAACTAGTAATGTCTTCTCACCTCTTCTAGTAAAGCTCGTTATCATAGGAAAAAAATAGTTGATTTGGAAAGGTGAATATACCTTTTCTTCTAAGTTATAATTTCATCTTATTGAGATTCTTTTATAAAGAGACCTTTCTTTCATTGCAAAATAATGAGTACTCACTAATATTCTTTTGAGGCTTACTATTATAAGAAGATGAATATACAAGGAGTAAGTATTGATTATCACTTTAGATTCCATGTACATTATTCATTTCATTTGAGTCTATCTCTCTCTATATATATACATACATGGGGATATATATATACATATATATGCAGTGTCTTAGTGTCATTTTATAAATTAGCCTTTTCAATGTGTCTGTCAAAGTCTGTTTCGTAGGTTTTGAAAATCCTTTAGGCTTTGGAACATGATCAAATTAAAATGGAAAGCGTGTAGCTCATCAAGGGATGAGGACGTATGATAGAACAAGACAACCTTCTATTAAATATGTGTAATAAATTGTTTGCTAAGTCTCCTTGAAGGATCAAGGTGTTCATACATCCATCTTCGATCCATTTTTCTGCATAGGATATATGTATATAGTAGTGATGAAATTATTAGCCAATATAACACTGCTCTATGAGTAGTGATATATAAGAATTATCAAACAAAACTATCATACCATATCACAATGGTGTGAAATCAGTTTTGACTTGTAAAGTGATTTTCAACTCAAAATATTTGTGATCACAATGTACCTACGAAGCTTAAAGGAAAGTTTTAGACCAGTTATACTCTATGGAAGTGATTGTGATCATATTGCTCAATGACCACTTGTACTCTATAGAAGTGAGTGTTATCACATTGCTCTATGACTTGTTATATACTCTATGGAAGAGAATGTTAGAGTTTAAAGCCTCAAAGAGGAAACTATGGAATGAGAGTATAAGAGTTAATAAAAAATGACAAAAAATTGATTAACAATTAGGCGAGTTTAATGATTAATGTAAACTAAATACACTTTAGATTTTCTCAAATTATCAATTAAATTCTCAGCAGAAAAAAGTACCAATTCAATCACACTGAAAGTCCCCTTTCCATGATCATTGACAAGGAAAACAAAACCCAAAAAGCAAGGCATCGCTGGTGCTGGAACGGGAGTCACTCTCCATTGCACGAACATAAACAAACCTGAAAAAAAAAATAGGAACACATACATCATCATATTTACGAGTATTGATAGCAGCTACTTACAATGGACAAATAAAGCTAAACGGAGGCCTGCACGTGCAAGAAAAACAAAACAGACACAAACGTAAGACAATAAGAACTAAGAAAATTGAAACAGAAGGGTTACATTTGGTTGATCATAGCTAAATTTTGAAATAACTGGCAATGAAGGAAAGAGAAAGTGTTGGATTTACCATGAAAGGAGGGTGAATGAGTTGGTTAAGAAAGTGTAAAATGGTTCTTCCCAACCCATTGTTTGTTAATTTCAATCTCTATTCTTTTCTTCTTCAACCCAAATCCAACAAAGAAAGAACTTTATGGGGAATCAACAACTTCCAACGTAGTTCAGAAGGCGAAGACCAAAAGTCAATTTAATCACTGCTCACAAAGCTAAGATATTCACAGTCCTTTATCAATGACCTTCAAGGAACTTAACATCAAAATCATTCGAGAACTTAGCATCCTCTTAAATCAACATGTAAGAAGAAAAATCATCCTAGGGTTACACAAATCAGCATCATAATTGTAAGAAAAAGCAAGTATATGGGAAACCTACATCAAGAACATATGGTTATTCATTAACGATCGTCAAAGAAGAAGAAGGAATGGAGGAAGAAATGCGAAACTCACCGTTCACAGTCTAAGCACGGTCATGGTCAAAGAAGAAGAAGGAGTGGAGGATGAATGTTCACGGTCGCACGTTCACGGTCGAAGCACGGACACCGTCATAGAGTTTTGTGGAGTGGAGGAAGAAGAAGAAGAAGGAGTGGAGGAAGAAATGTTCGCTCAGTAGTTTTGTGGGCTCTCTGTTTCATATTCGAGTTCAACACATTTCAACAACTAGAAATTTTGAAATAAATTAATTATAATTTTATTATTTTTAATTTTAAAATCATAGTGTGGGCTAAACCTTCAAAAATTTAAAATTTTATTATTATAATTTTATTTTTTTTAAGTTTGCATCCATTTTGCGTGGGTTTGGTCGACGAAAAATGCGTCCACATTTGGCCCCCACAAATATATGGAAACTAACTACTTTTTTTCTTGTAGTGTGGATTTTTCGTGTGTTTGACAGACACTATTTATTTTATTTTTTTTCTTCTTCATTTTGTGTAGGCTTAACCTATGCAAATAGTGTGACCCACGCTTTCTATTGCAGCTAAATCTTATTATTCTTGTAGTGTATATTATATATTATTATGTGTATTCATATATTTTAAATTTCAAATATCACTAAGTAAAAATAAGAGAGAAACATTTTGTCTCGTCATTTATGAGTTTCAACCTACTATTTTAATAATTAAGTTACAGTAAAAAATATATTAAACAAAACACATTCATCCTCTTCGTAGATGTCCACATCAACCATGATATCAAGATAACTCTCCACCTTAAAGCAATTACATCATCATTATGGTGAATCACTAATTTTGATTTGTTATTACTAACATAAAACTAAAAAATAGAAATATAATAATGTAAAGAAAAAAAAAAGAATAATAAGATAAGAAACTCTGTAACAAACCTTAAAAAATATTTATTTTCCAATCCCTTTCTCTTCTCCGCAAGAATGTTCTGAACGAATTCATCCTCCTCATGCCCACATCAACAATGATGTCAAGTTAACTTTGTACCTTAAAGAAATTACGTCATCATTCTTGTGAATCACTAATTTTGGTTTGTTGTTACTAACATAAAACTAAAAAAGATAAATATAATAATGAAAAGAAAAAAAAGAAGAAGAATAAGATGAGAAACTCCATAACAAATCTTAAGAAAATATTTATTTTCTAACCCCTTTCATCTCTCTGCAAGAATATCATATTCAGAACGCATTCATCCTCCCCGTCGATGCCCACATCAACAATGGTGTAAAGATAACTCTGTACCTGTGCAGTATTCCGTCTTCGGTGTACGAAAATGAGAAGCAGAGTAAAAAAAATAAAAAATGATAAAAATGAGTAACATTAACAATTAAACAACCAAGAAAAGAAAACTCACTTACAGAAACTAACGTGGGATGTGTGCTCTTCTTCTTACTCTTATCTTGAAGAATGAATTTTTTTATCTAATGGAAGTGATATGAACAAAAGAGATAAAGTGAGAAAGAGGGAAGAGAGAAAAACGATAATAAAAATTCCAAATATAAATTCAAATTGAAAAGAAACTGTGAGTGAAAACTGAAGAAATAAAGATATATTTAAAAAAACTAAATTCAAAACTATTTTACATTTAAAAACTCAATTTTGATAACTGTTTTAATATTTACAAAATTACAAAATGACTAAAAGTAAAATTAACTTTTATATAAAAAACAATTATATAAATAAAAATAGATATGGAGGTATAAATATATATCAAAAACAGTTATGGGGAAATCTCCAATATATAGGTATAGATTAGAAAGCTTAGTATATATATTATTAAAATTAGTAGAGAGAGAGAGGACGCATAGTGAAGCCGAGAAGATTGACATTGTTATCATTGCTCTCCTCTCCAACGGTGCTACTTGCGTTGGAAAGACTCGTTTTCATTTCTTGGTGGCATTGCAGAATTTCCCATGAGGTGAGACCAAGTTTTATTTGCGGTTGCTGCTAACTTTACTTTGCTATTGGTAAGTTTGAAAATCCACACATTCCTTTAGTCTCTTTCAAACCATTGAATTTTGTATCAATTTTCGATGTCATGACACTAGTATTATATGGAGAAAATTGAGAACTTAAATTCATGGTTTAATAAATTTACAGATGAGTCCTATATAACAAGATATGATGGTACTCGATATTTCTTTCCAGTTTCTACAATGTAACATGTCTTGTTTGATCTGGGTCTGACATTCCAATGTAACATATGGTTACCTTAATTAGAAATTATTGTCCATTGGGTTGAAATGGGATTCCACTGTTGTTCATTTAATTTGCACACACAACTAGTACAAAATATCAAAACCACAACCCTCTCTTATTTTGTCACGCGCTCATTCTTCTCAATACACTCACTTCTCTCATTCTTAAACACTCCTCTCTCTGCCACCATACTCTAACCGTGCAACCCCTCCCTAGTCGCACCACGCCTGAAAAGTGACAGCTTGCGCGACACTACAACCTTCACCCTCAGCTTTAGGCGCATCGAACCAAAAACACATCAGCTCTGCATTGCACAACACCGCCTCAACCATGATCTACAAGCCTATCCGCAACCTCCGCACGCAACCGCCCCCCACCAGAGTTCCTCCTTCTGCTAGCCACCGAGCACCTCTTCCACGCCAACTTTTTATTTTTTTTATCTATTATTTGTTGAATTAACGAAGGTTTTTAGAAGTGTCGTAAATATTCATTTATAACAATGGTTTTAGAATCGTGGTTATAAACTATTGATTTATAACGACACCCAAATTAATGAAAATTTTAAAATTGTCTTTAAATGCTCTTTTTAACCGTTGTTAAAGCTATTTTCTACAGTAGTGACAATATTTTTAAATATTTTCTTTAATTTTTTATTTCCTCATTGCATATTATAGGATGGTTTGCTCAGGATGGTTCTGTCCTACATCATGTTGGACTTGTTTTACTTCCAATGAATTTGGTGGAGCACAAAAGGACAAGGTGTATTATTTTTGCTAATGATCTTTTCAATTATCTAAAGTTCCTTCACAGAAAACAATATGTATTATTAACAGAGCAATTGAAGATTTGTCTGGTTGTAAGTTTCTTTACCTTCAAAGACCAATTTATGATTCCTTTATACATATTAATATACTTTTTATGGTTGATTCACTTGATTGTTAATATTTGGTGGGAAAAGGCTTTTGTTGTTATTGTTGTATGGTTGAATGCCTTAATATGATATAAGGAAATTTATGTGTATTGTGAGCAATGAAGTTGTACTGGACCAGAGCGATGGGTTTGGTGCTCAGATGATCGGACATCGCTGCGTGTGTGGAGCAGGCCAACTCGATGGTCTAGTCAAGTTAATGGGCCACGAAAGTGGGCCCCAGGAATGCGTGTGTTGAACCCCGTATATACGTAAGGCCTGACCAACGAAAGTGCATGTGGTGTGTATAGTACATTTGGGTCTAGCACAAGTAAATAGCCACTAGAGACGCCTAGGCCCAGGAGCGCTAGGGTTTTCAGGGGAAGCTGCATGCATGATATGTAAAGGCTAGAGTGCCTACACGTTGAATCAAGTGTGTTCAAGCTTTGAAGAATCCAAACCCTTTGAAGGTTAATGAAAGGCTGGATGTGCTTGCTATTGCTAAGCTGTCTTTTGATAGGATCTGGGGTAGATTATATGTGTAAATCCACTCTTGATTGAATCCAAAGCATAAGCATTCTCAAACCTTTTAAATAAAAAGTGTTTTTCAAACTAAGTCAAAAACAACCTGTTGTTTTGTCAAAACAACCGATTGTTTTATACTTAGGTGCTTTTAGAAAGGTTGAAAACTGTTTTTGATGGTTGACTTGCTGCCAAACCAAAACAACCGATTGATTCGAGCATTAAACCGATTGTTTGTTTTAAGACCATAACAGAAAATTGTTTTGTGCTTTGACTGAGCTTTAAATGATTTTATAACTAATTACGCTCCAATTTTAAATGCTTTGACCAGTCTTTGAATGCAATAAATAGTTTGTTCAGATTTTGTAACAAACAACAACTTATATTTAATCAAAGAAAAACAGATTTGAGTTTTTTCACTGATTTTGCTTTTGAAAGAATTAGAGATTGCTTTGAGATTGCTAGGATCAAAGAGAGTGTAATATAGGATTTTCATCTTGTATTGATTTCAAATCTTTTCTGTAACAAGTGTAATCCTTTGTACTTTGAAGAAACTCTGTGTGTGAAGCTGAGAAGTGCTGTGTGTTCTTGAGGTTGTCAAGATCAACATTCTTAGTGGTGTTGTGCTAAGCCAAATGAAGTGTGTGTCTTGAGGGGATCAAGGTCACTTCTTTGGTGGTGTTGTAAGTAATCTAGGGTTGATTGCTTAGTGGATTCCCCAGTGGTTTTTGGGAAGACTAGATGTAGGTCTTGGTTAAAAGTGAACCAGTATAAACCTTTGTGTTCAATCTCTCTATCCCTTAAACTCTTTAATTTCAGTTTGTATTTGTAAACTGGTATAAACAACCGATACCGATTATTTCTCTAGTGCTGTGCTAATTTGCTTTGTGTTTTTGAAAACTGATTTCTTAATCAAGTTTTTCTCGAAGTAATTTCATTCTAGACTAAAAAGTTTGCGAAAACCCTCTTTAAACCATTCACCCCCCCTCTAGTTTAAAGCCATACATTCTAACAATTGGCATCAAGAGCTTGGTACTTGAAAGTTAATCAAGTTTGATTTGAAAATCTTTTTCTATGGCTAGTAAACTATCTTTTGAGGAAGGTGCTTCAATCTACAAACCACCTTTATTCTTTGGAAGGAAGCCAAACATCAATCATCTAAGAGTTTTCGGTTGCAGCTGTTTTGTTCTCAACAACGGAAAGGAAAACCTAGGGAAGTTTTATGAAAAAGTGGATCTTAGTATCTTCATAGGTTATTCTTTAACAAGTCATGCATATAGAATCTACAACAAGAGGCTAATGATTGTAGAAGAGTCTGTTAATGTTGTCTTTGATGAGGTGGATCGCAAAAGCATTCAAATTTCGAAGAACAGTGCTAAAGAGGATGAGCAGAACATCAGTTTGGAGAAGCTAGACATCAGTGCAGAAAAACAACCGGTTGATTCCTCGATACAACCGATTGAAATTCTGCAACAGAGTGAGTTGCCCAAAGAATGAACGATTCCTAGAGATCTGTCAGTGGAAAACATCATTTGGCAGATAAAGGAATGTGTCTCAACACGTAGCTCCATCTTGAACTTCTGCAGGCACACTGCTTTTGTCTCTCAAATTGAACCAAAGTCAATTGATGAAGCTCTCAATGATGAAAAATGGGTTGAAGCTATGCATGAAGAGCTGAATTAGTTTGCAAGGAATGAGGTATGGTTTCTTGTCCCTAAAACAGCTGAGATGAACATCATAGGTTCGAAGTGGGTGTTCAGAAACAAACTGGATGAGGATGGTGTGATCACAAGGAACAAAGCAAGGCTAGTTGCCAAAGGCTACAATCAAGAGGAGGGCATTGATTATGGTGAAACCTTTGCTCCTGTTGCAAGATTGGAGGCTGTGAGGTTGCTGCTGGCTTTTGCATGTATGAGTGGTTTCAAACTCTTCCAAATGGATGTCAAGAGTGCTTTTTTGAATGGCTACATCAATGAGGAAGTGTATGTGGATCAACCACCGGGCTTTGAAGATCATCAACATCCCAATCATGTCTTCAAGTTGAAAAAGGCTTTGTATGGGCTGAAGCAAGCTCCAAGGTAGTGGTATGAAAGACTTAAAAACTTCCTGTTGTCTCATGGCTATGAAAGGGGAATCATAGACAAGACTCTCTTCATCAAAAAGTCAAATTCTGAAATTATCCTTGTGCAAATCTATGTTTATGACATCATCTTTGGTGCTACACAAGATGGTTTGTGTGAAGAATTTGTGGTTGCTATGAAAGGTGAGTTTGAAATGTCTATGATGGGAGAATTGTCTTTCTTTCTTGGATTGCAGGTTAAACAAACATAGGATGGAATCTTTCTATGCCAATCAAAGTATTGTAAAGAGATTCTCAAGAAATTTGAAATGGAGAGTTGCAAGGAAGCAAACACACCTATGCCATCAAGTTGCTACATGGATGCAGATGCTGTTGGAAAACTGGTAGATCAAACTAAATACAGAGGTTTGACTGGCTCTTTGCTCTATCTAACAGCAAGTAGACCGGACATTATGTTTGCGATATGTCTTTGTGCAAGATATCAAGCAAATCCTAAGGAGTCACACTTCAAAGCTGCAAAGAGAATTCTGAAATATCTCAAAGGAACATCAACTGTTGGGTTATGGTATCCTTCTCACTCTCCCATTCATTTAATTGGCTATTCAGATTCTGATTTTGCAGGATGCAAGCTAGATAGGAAAAGCACAAGTGCCACTTGCCACCTTCTTGGTTCAAGCCTCATCTCATGGCATAACAAGAAGCAAGCATGTGTGGCTCTCTCTACAGCTGAGGCTGAGTACATAGATGCTGGAAGCTATTTGCACAGATTCTATGGCTCAAACAACAACTTGCAGACTTTGGATTGCAAATCAGCAAGGTCCCTTTGATGTGTTACAATACAAGTGCTATCAATCTTACCAAAAATCAGATTCAACACTCAAGAACTAAGCATATTGAGATACGCCATCATTTCATCAGGGATCATGTAAGCAATGGGGACTGTGAAGTGAAGTTTGTTGAGACTAAACTGCAGTTAGCTGATATCTTCACAAAACCATTACCAAAATAGAGGTTCTTCTTTCTAAGAAGTAAGTTAGGTATCCTTGACCTTCATAATATTTCCTAAATCTGTTTTAATATCTGTTAGAGTCTATTTGTAAAGACAAATAGGGGGAGAATTGATTGGTTCGTGTGTATCTTTCTCTGAAACTGTTTAAAACTGCTAAAATCTCAGATATCAAAGTTGTTTCTGCTTCTGTTGATAGAAACAACCGATTGTTTCGTGTGAACAACTGATTGTTTGTTTGGAAATCTGCTTTCAATATGTGAAAATCTAACCTGCTGCTGTAGAAAGCATTGGATTGTATATATGTTGTTTTTGCAGGAACTGCTTCAGATTCAATCAAATCTAACACAAGCAACTAAGGATTTGTCTTCATCAAATAGGAGGAGATTGTTGAATCAAGTGTGTTCAAGCTTTGAAGAATCCAAACCCTTTGAAGGTTGATG
This sequence comes from Phaseolus vulgaris, assembly GCF_051622355.1. Classification (NCBI taxonomy): domain Eukaryota; kingdom Viridiplantae; phylum Streptophyta; class Magnoliopsida; order Fabales; family Fabaceae; genus Phaseolus; species Phaseolus vulgaris. The sequence goes on along the minus strand of NC_143507.1, from coordinate 13,906,729 downwards.
AAAGGCTGGATGTGCTTGTTGTTGATGAGATGTCTTTAGATAGGATCTGGGTAGATTATATGTGTAAATCCACTCTTGATTGAATCCAAAGTATAAACATTCTTAAACCTTTTAAATAAAAAATGTTTTTCAAACTAAGTGAAAAACAACCTGTTCTTTTGTCAAAACAACCTGTTGTTTTGTCGAAACAACCGATTGTTTTATACTTAGGTGCTTTTAGAAAGGTTGAAAACTAGTTTTGATGGTTGACTTGCTGTCAAACCAAAACAACCGATTGATTCGAGCATTCAACCGATTGTTTGTTTTGGGACCATAACAAAAAACTATTTTGTGCTTTGACTGAGCTTTAAATGATTTTATAACTAATTACGCTCCAATTTTAAATGCTTTGACCAGTCTTTGAATGCAATAAATAGTTTGTTCAGATTTTGTAACAAATAACAACTTAGATTTAATCAAAGAAAAACATATTTGAGTTTTTTCACTGATTTTGCTTTTGAAAGAATTAGAGATTGCTTTGAGATTGTTGGGATCAAAGAGAGTGTCATATAGGATTTTCATCTTGTATTGATTTGAAATCTTTTCTGTAACAAGTATAATCCTTTGTACTTTGAAGAAACTCTGTGTGTGAAGCTGAGAAGTGTTGTGTGTTCTTGAGGTTGTCAAGATCAACATTCTTAGTGGTGTTGTGCTGAGCCAAAGGAAGTGTGTGTCTTGAGGGGATAAAGGTCACTTCTTTGGTGGTGTTGTAAGTAATCTAGGGTTGATTGCTTAGTGGATTCCCCAGTGGTTTCTGGGAAGACTGGATGTAGCTCTAGGTTAAGAGTGGACCAGTATAAACCTCTGCGTTCAATCTCTCTATCCCTTAAACTCTTTAATTTCAGTTTGTATTTGTAAATTGGTATAAACAATGGGTTGTTTCTGCGAAACAACCGATTGTTTTTCTGGTGTTGTGTTAATTTGCTTTGTGTTTTGGCAAACTGATTTCTTAATCAAGTTTTTCTCGAAGTAATTTCATTATAGACTAAAAAGTTTACGAAAACCCCCTTTAAACCATTCACCCCCCCTCTAGTTTAAAGCTATACATTCTAATACTACAGTGATAGATGGGCCCATGATGTTGGTACATGAGTTGATACCCTGGCGGCCATGCTGTTAAGATTGTGCACTCCAAGTTGGAAGATTTTGTGCGGTTGTTACACTAGATTGTGTAACAACGTAACTGAATGTCATCCCATCAAACCTACTTTCACTCGAGATAGGGTTCTCGTGAGGGAATGGTTGTTACAATGAAGTAACCTAAATATAGTTTATAAAAAGGGATTCGTGATAAAGGTACATTGTTTCTAAGACTGAAACTACTTGCTTACTTACTCATTGTTTCTTAGCCCAGTACTGACTTGATCGTCGGAGTGTAATCAATAGGTAGGGCCCCTCTATTTAAAACGGAGCTGCGTTCCAACACCCCAGGGAAAGAGAAAATTCCAGCAGAAGCAGACAGAGTCACAACCTGTTCCTAGAGTCAACCAACGACTAGGTCAACCGGCAAAAACAAAAGTGTTTTGGTCAAATTGGTTTTGTAGATCAGTCCCTGCATCATATGAATATTTTCCAGTCTATTGCCTCTAACGTCCCCAGTTTAAAGGGGTTTTGTGATAAATTAACACTACAACAAAATGCAGTATTATATTGAAAGATCTTACTTTGATTATGTTTTCCTTACAAGGGTATGCTAATTTATCCTTTAGTGTTTTACTATTGAATTTATGTTATGTTATACTTTATTTTTCCATATGGTTGATGAATCATTTCCCTCATTTCCCTTTTTTAATAAAGATATTGCATTTTAGATTTCTTAGGGTCTTATATAACCTTGCGTTGCAATTTGCATCTACTCATATATGAATTCAAAACCAATCATGAAGAGTGATTTAAATTAGTTAAACCTAGGTTTAGATATAAATTAGAAAAAAATTAAATAAATAAAATATTCATTTTTATGGATGTGGGCTAACCTCCTATGCCATAGCCATGATTCACCATCCTTTGATAAAAGACATTCATTTTCAGAGCAAATATGCATGATATCTAGGAGATAGATGGTGTTTACCCTTTTACCCATGAACAACACCTTACCAGAAGCCTCATTTGAGAGTGTACACTTGTTGGTTTCAAAGTTAATTTTGTAGCCCTTGTCACACAATTGGCTGATGCTTAGAAGTCTATGTTTCAGTCCTTCCACATATAGCACATTCTCTATCAAAGTTGATCCTTTGGTTCCAATATTTTCTCTTCCAAGGATTCTTCCATGATTGTTGTCCCCATAGGTCACCTGTCCTTCAGCTTTGGCTTTAAATCCATGAATTGTTTAAGATCACCAGTCATATGTTTTGACTAGCCACTGTCCAAATACCACTAGTTTGGTTTCTTTTTGCTTTTCTGCATAACAAACATCAAAATATATATGGTACCCTTTAGTGTTGGGTCCAGTCAGATTATCACCTTTCTTTAGGAAGCCATTTGACTAGTCCTTTTGGAACAAGGTAATTCTTAAACTTACATGTTCTTGATGTGTGACCAGATTTCATACAATAGAAACAGGAAGGGATAAACTTTGATTTTAAACTACTAAAAGAAGAAAAACCTGTTCTTGCTAGAACAAAAAATCTTGATAGCTTTTTAACATTGTTCTTTCTTCCTGGATTGTATCCTATCGCATTTTTATGAAAGACAACATTTTGTGATCCTAAGAGAGTTTCAAGATTCTCTCTTCCCTTACTGAAATTGGATAAAGTTTTTAACAAATATTCAACCTTCTTTTCTAGATTCTTACAATTTTCACAAGTCTTTATAGATGCTGCAGACATGTTAATTCAAGACTAACCAACCTAGTTTTAGCTTCAAGCAATTCTCTTTCAAGTGATTTAACCTTAGGTTCAAGTATGTTATTTGAACCTTAGTTTTTCCACTGCTTCTTTCAACCTTTTTGCTGGCTTGTTTGTCTTTATTTTGATTGTTTGGACAATCAACTTTTATGTGACCTGGTTTACCACAACCAAAGCAAGTGTAATTAGATGAATTTGATTCATTAGGTTTAGAGTACCTCTTCCTTGGTTGAGTTTTGTCCCGACTTTTCCTCTTTAGGAATCTGCTAAATTTACTAGTGAAAAGACTCAAAGTCTCATCTTGTCCAGAGTTCTCTTCTTCTTCACTTCTATCATTTTGAACACTGGACTTCAATGAAATACCGTTGGGTTTGCTTTCTACTGATTCTTGTCCTTTCAATCTGTTGAGTTCTAATTCATGTTCCCTCAATTTCCCGAAGAATGCAGTAGTGAAGAGCTTGGATAAGTCTCTGAATTATGAGATTGTTGTTACCTTAGGCTGTCAGCTTCTGCAAAGCATTTCAAAATATTAATATTCAGCTCTTCTTTATCAAAGACCTTACCAAGTCCAGTGAGATAATTCACAATATGTGTAACCGTTTCTACACATCTGCAATGGTCTCTTATGGCTGCATCCCAAAAAGTTCATACTTCTGGATGAGGATATGCTTTCTTGCCCTATTCACATCATCCGTGCCCTCATGGGTTACTTCCAGTATTTCCCACATTTCCTTAGCTGAGTTGCATTGAGACACTCTAAAGAATTCATCCATATTCAGGGCAGAGATGATGAGGTTTTTGGCTAGTGAATCATATTGTGCCTTTTTCTTTTTCACTTTTGCTCCATTTAGACCAAGGCTTTTTCACTGTTTCATCTTTGACAACCTGCATATGCACAAAAGTTCCATTTACCACTGCATCCCAAATTCCCATGTCAATAGATTTCATGAAAATTTTCATCCTAATTTTCCCGAGTGCATAATTCAATCCACTAAACATAGGGGGTCTATTGATAGACACCCTCAACAAAAGGCAATTTAAACTCAAGCATATTGAACAAAAAACTTGAGTAAGCTACAAGTCTTAGCTCTTGATACCCATTGTTGGGTTTATTAGTGTCTAAGTTCAAGAAGGGTGGTGAATTGAGCTTATAAAATTTTCACAAAAAAAATTGTTTTAAGAAGTTCTTACAGAAAATAACAGATTGATTCAAAGTAAAACATATTTATTTTCTGATTTCATAAGTTGTCCCAGAAATATAACAGATTGGTTTTAAAATCAAAAGATTTAATTTTTGACTTTACAATTCTAAACACACCGGATTAAAAGGAACAATCCAATTAAGAGATATTCGGCGCATAAATTAATTTTGATAGACAACCTTCTAAACCTTTTTGAAAACAATTTCAAAGACAAAAGAATTTTGAAGAAGATTGCTTAATTGAATTTTAAACATTGGTATTACACAGTCAATGATTACAAACACAACGAATTTTAAGCAAGATACAGGCCTTATCAGAATCTTGAAGAACAATATATGATTTAACCCAACAACTGTTAAAAAAAACAGATTTATTTTATTACAGATTATCAGATTCCAGATTTAAAGCAAAGATCAAGGAAGGAGAAAAGCACACACAGTTTTTATACTACTTCCAGTCCCACCTTAAACCAAAATGGATTTCACTAAGCAAAAACAAACTTTACTGATATGAGCTGGATAGACACTTAACAAGAAACAACACTTTAAGGAGGCTTAAGGACAAATCAATGGAGGACAATGCCATCCAAATGAAGAGCCAAACTCATATACATCATGAGTGCCATGTCCTTATCACAAACACTTGGCGGAATTGAAAGGAAAGCAAGAACAAAACAAGAACACAAATAGAAGCACAATTGAAATGTGTAAACTGAAAAACTGGACAGAATTGAATCAAGAAATGAATCTACCGATTGAATTCATCAAAGGAACAAGATAAACCTAATAGAAACTTAAAACATCACCTAGAACAAGAATAAACGGTAGAAATTGAAGAACAAGCTAAACTACCGATTGGAAATGAAAATGGAGATGAAAGAAGATGAAACTTAGGTGATTGAAGACCGTTGGAATGGAATTTGGAGTTGCTCACGCCACTTGGTGATGGAGTTCCAAGATGAGTGAAGGAAGCCGCCACTTGAAGCTCTCCAAAAGCTCACAAGATGAGACTAAGCTAAGAGATCAAAATCTCACACAATTCTCTCTCCAAATGAGTAGAGTTTCTCTATATCAATTATCCAATTCTGAATTTACAAGAGCCCAACCTCTCTATTTATAATAGAAGAGGGTTGAAATGAAACACAAATGAAACTCAAAGTTCCCTGCAAATTCAAATGCAAATTGGTGCCACCTAGTCATGAAGTAAGTGTGACTCCTTTCCTATTTTCAACACCTCCTAAAATGCGTCTACACCCCCCTAACTATTCACACTCTTTATTTAATATTCATACCTCCTACAACTATACAAAAGTAATTCAAATGATGCTCTTTTATTTAATGCTTGGCCTTGCCCATCATGGTTTGGACTTGGGCTTTCTTGGGCTTGGGCTTTGGGCTTGGGCCTCATCTTTTGCAAAGACTAATAAGAAGAACTTTAAATGCTTTGGCCCTTGTCCATTTCTTCTATTGATAACATCTTTTTGATTCTCACCATTTACAAACACTTCTTGGTTCTTGAACCTTCCAAGAACAAAAAAACACAAGTTGAAAATACTATTTCAGCAGCACACTACTTTCTTGAAACCCTATCAAGAAAAATAATTACAAAGAGAAATTATAGGAAAGAAAGCACCTGGATTACAGATACACGAGTTCAAAGACAAGACTTTCACAACTACAACACTTTGACAAAACCTTGAATCTTTAACCAAAAGTCTCCAGCACAAGAGAACTTGAAGTTTTTCAGAAGAACTTTCAAAAACTAAAATGAATTTCAAATTCTCACTAAAAGTACTTGAAAATTGTATTCAAATTGTGATTGCAAGGTAGTTTGACCTGAAATCAACCTCTCCTTTTATAGCTTTTAGATCAAAACATATTTTCAAAAAACAATTAAGAACTATTATAAAAATAACAGATTAAAGTTTAAAAGAACATATTGATTTTTGAAAATACACTTGGTGGTTGTATACTTTCACATCAGTTGATAACGGTAACTGTGAGCAAAACAAAATTTGACATCAAAACAGAATTTTGAAAAAGGCTTAACAGTTTTGCACCATTACAAAAAGAAAGTCAATTGTTTTGTAAAACAACAGATTGATTTTTGTGCAGTAAACTAGTTTTTGAAAAAACAGGAAACAAATTTTGAAAATACTTTATAAGAAACCTTTGTGCTTAAGCTCGTCATTATGGTTATGAGATATAAGGTAGATCATAGTGCAAAAAGCTATTTAAACAACCTTTAACCTGACAACGACCATGGACACAATGTACATCAGCCTTTAAGAAGATTTTCTTCATCAAACACTTTCTTTATCCAAGTTTAGTAGAGTTTTCATCAATCTTCAACATACTATTGTTCACAAGCATAAAGGGAAATTGATTGACAAAGTTACTATGGCTAAGTTATAGAAGGGAAGGAGATTATACTATTTTGTTTTTTTAGTGTTTCATTAGAGTGTCATCTTCTTTTTTTCTTCGGATTAGAAAGACAAACCTTTCAACAAGATAAATTACACTTACATTCATCACTTCCTTTGCAGAAAATCCATGCCATTTATATATTGTCACTCACTTAAAGGAGTATAGCAATAATTTCCCTTTCTCAATAACATTTATCCTCATTTTATTATATTACTAATCTAAACTTTTTGCCACCAGTATACCGTAACATTCTTTTTATCGGATATACACTCAATGGTGAACAACTTTTGCTTTTAGAAGGATTGTGTTCTTGTCGGTTGACTTGGTCGTCGGTTGACTTCGATGGCTGGTTTAGGCTCCGCCTGTATCCCCTGGAATCTTCACTTCTCTTGGTTGTTGGAGGCTTTACCTATAGAGACAAAGGGCGCCCTTACCGTCGTTTGCACTCTGACGCTCAAGTCAGTAAGGGCTTATCGAAGAATAAGAAACAACTAGTTTTAGTATTCAAAAAGTGTATTCAGAATTGCGTACCTTCACCTAGGACCTTAAGCCCCTTTTATAGAGTATCGCTAGGTTACCATTGGTAACCACCTTTCCTCCCGAGAATCCTATCTCTAGTGAGAGTATATTCAATAAAAATAATTTTGTTATAGTGTGTGTAATCTTACCAGCACAGCTGTGTAGAATTCTATTTCCTTGAAGTGCAACAAATCCTAACAGAATAACCACCTGGGCATCAACGAAGGCAACCACTCTTGGGGTCCAAGTTGTTTTCAAGTACATTTGCCTGCTTTTACGTATAACATATGCAATGTCTCCAGAGAGAATACAATCTCAACTGGAATATAACTGGGAGTATTATCTTTTACCTTTAAGGTGTAGAATGCAAGTCATCATGAGACCCTCCACACCATGCATGCATAACGTTCCATAAACCCTAACACACTTGGGCTTGGGCTTACACATAATGCTTTTCCTATGCGGGACATGAATGTGCTAAATGCACCCCTAAATCCCTTGACACCTCTCGCTGGCCAACCAAGCCTTATACGCGAAGAATTATATCGAATGCATGAATGCGAGTTATTACTCAAGTACCTGATTCCAAGCGCGTGGCCCATCATTTTGGTCTACCACACTTACCATAGACCTGGACGTGCTAAGTACACCCCTAGGCCTTTTTAACGTCTTTACCTTAGCAATTCATAAAGGATTATCCTATATGCATGTATGAGAGTTAATATATAAGTATACCTGTGGCCCAGTCACAAGGCCAATGAAACCCATGTGCCGAGCTGACATGTCTGAGGGAAATGCCGAAGTCTGACCGATGAGCTCTGAGCGCTACAAGTTCTGGTCCAGTACAAATTGTAATAACTTTTGGCTTACATACAGAAAAATTCGTATGTGATGTGTATTTACATACTAGTTTAAATTTGTATGTAAATATTCGTATGTATTAACCAATATGTAAATAAAAAGTTTCTTGCGATGAGTATTATACACAGGTAAGTTTGTAAAACATATCAACTATTTGCTTCAGATGTGGGGATGACTTCTTATGTAGTGAACTAAACCACACACCAGTGTTATCAACTACAGATAGCACAAGTAACTGTAGTGACCCCTGCACCATCCATGAAATAGTTAGTAAATATTTAAAACATGAAGTACTAATAATTGACGAATTATATTTAAACTTACTTGTTAGTATAAGGGCAAAGATATATTTATTTTCCCTTTTCAATCAGAGTGTCCGTGATGTATGACTAGGTTTTAACTTTCTTCACTCAATTTGGATTAATGAAATAGGGATCCAAGAATCCATGGGCATCTTGATTCCTGTCACTAATACAAACTCCAGAAAAATACCTAGAAGTTATTTGCTAAAGAATAATCAATAATTTAACATAAAGTAAATTGAAATATAGGTAAAAAATACTTACATCATAAAACATTGAACGATGGTTATATTAAGCTCCTGGTTTCGAGCTGCAAATTCTACCATATCTAACATGTATGTGTACAGGGGGGATGTCAGTGTTTCTTCCAAGAAAAGTATCATCCCACGGAACCTCCAGTGGGTTTGTACCAATAGCCTTAAAGCTAATAATAAAGAAGCTATAGGATCATCAATTGTAATCAAAAGCTTCTTTTGCGGACTTGGTTTCTAACGAGGTTTCTAAAAAGTAAAGAACATTTGCATTAAATTAGATATAATAATAAATATAAATTAATATAATTAAATTAAATTCTTATCGGGGTTCTGGATTAACTCGAATGAGGTGTCTGGGCCAGGCTATGAATCGAAACTACCTCCACCACAGTAGTTACCTCGTTTGTAGGTAGAGGCACATGTGCATAAAAAAATCGTACTTTGTCCACCGTCACCATCACCACAGTAAGGGGGAGAGGCACGTTATGTAAGGTAGTGGCCCTTTCAAAGACTTTTCCAATGGCCACCACCTAAGGAATGATGTCGTGCTTTAGAAGAACTCACATTGGCTTATCTGGCCAATGACATCCATTGATGTTGTAGGAGTTGCATAACTCCCCTTTGTGCTCCTAAGAGTGGGAGTCATAAGCGGCTCAACACAAAGCTGTTGCGATAGAAACTCGCGTCGCAACAGCCAATTCTTCTCCTCAAACTCTATTCGCATCTGCTCACTCTCCTGTTGCATCTTCTGACTTAAATCCTCCATTAATTGTTGTCGTATTTTATTCACCATTTCTTTGTTGGTCTCTGCGGAGGAAGAGGATGAATTTCATGGTGCAGCTCCGAAGAATTGTCGAATTTGTACCCCTTTCTAGCTGCACGCACATGACCAGGGTGCTCAGGTTGTCTAATAGCTTCATATAGTATATCTTGACGACCATGTGGTAAAAAATTACCTTGGAAGCTTTTCCAAACAAGGAATCCTGCAAGAGTCCAAAATTATATAATTTTTTAATATAATTAATGCTTTAAAATAGAACAAAAGTAGATGAAAATAACTTACATTTTTTTAGACTATTCGTGATTGCTCACAACTATATGTACCCGATTTTTTCATTCGAGCCATCTTCCACTTTTGGTGGTGGGTTGGTGGACCTGGAGGTTCACTGGCCCCTATATCATTTTCAGAAGCAATTGCTTATCTCGATTGCTCTTTCTCATTTACCAAATATTCTTCAAGCTTATAATACCCCGCCTGAGACATTAGGTGCGGGGTCAGATTCTTGGATGCTATGTTTTGAGCTTACTTCCTACGACCTTATGATAAATGGAATAAGTAAAGTGGATAAAATAATATTAAATAATTAGTGTCATAATCAATAAATTAAATAATTTAGTAATTTCACTTACCGTTCACTCCTCAAATTCACGACTTTCAACGAAAATACGCTTTGTTTCCTTATCAATATTGGAGTACTTTGAACAAGGATTTTAGCCTTTATAAGGTTCAACATATTTTCACGTCAGTTGTGACTTAAATTGATAGAATTTAATGGCGACCTAAGATAGAACCTTCGATCTTAGACTCTCCACATTAGGGATATCACAATGCGTTTGCCAAAAAGTACCATGATATCCTCCCAGATCATGGTCTGATTGACCTCAGTCACATGATCCCATGAAGGTATCAATATGGAGATCTTTTCACGAGCAACGACTCCAACATAGTTGCTGAAAGTATCAGCACTAGAACTAGAAGCCACTCCGACGTTGACGTCAATGGTGATTGGTGTCTTGTCACCATTAGTACGTCTCAAGGAGAGACTCCTGAGTCTAGTAGGTTCTCTGGTGGATCTTCCGGAAGGGTGGTAAGAAGAAATCAAAGTCTGATCATTTTTTATATCTGTGTTAAAAAATTAGGTAACAAACATTATTTAAATTGCATCAAAAGAAATTCATATAAAACAAATACATAAAATATTATCACAAATATTTCTAAATTCATTCATGGGTGAATTTTCATATGTATATTCCCTCTCTGTAGTCTTTACGGGTTGCATGTACATTTTCAACTACATCGTCATTTTTATTCATTATCATTGGTGTGAATGAACGGGGGTCACCATTTTCAATATTAGACAATTCATCATCAATAGCCTCCCCTTGTTTTTTCCCGTATAAAACAACATATCAATGTTTTAACTGTTGGGTCTATTAGTGTCTAAGTTCAAGAGGGGAGGGGTGAATTGAGCTTATAAAATTTTCGCAAGAACACACAATTTTCAGTATTCCAGAGGCAAAAAGAACAGATTGTTTTTACATGAAACAGATTGATTCTTCAGAGCAGTCTTGTCACAATTTGAATTTGTTCAATGTAAAAATGTGATCAACAGAGAATTATAACAGAATCAGATCAGCTTAATATTGTGAGGATGAAGGATACAACTATGCTTAGAAATCAAACAAAATTACTCAACACAAGGTTTTAAGAAAAATGATTCTTTCTCAGATTTTAATGAATGGACAGTTTGTTCACTAATCACTTAAACCATCATATACAACAACCTTGTTTATGATCAGAGAACTTTAACAAATCAGGAAGAACAGTTTTTACTCAAACCCAGAATTAACAGATTCAATTTCAAAAGAACAGATTTAGTTCTTGACAGAAATAAGCAAAACCAGAAACGAGTGCAGGGATGAGAAGAAAAGGCACACAAGTTTTTATACTGGTTCACTCATACAGAGCTACATCCAGTCTCACCTTACCCCAAGGTGGAATTCACTAAAAAACAGTACCAATCACTTACAAACACAGCAGTTCTTGAACACTACAAGAACAACACACACAATGCTGAAAAACCCTATTTCAGCACACCTTGCACTCCAAGAAACCCTATCAAGGAGTGACTAACACTTACACCTTTACAAAACAGAATAAAGGAAAGATTACACCTGAAAAGAAGATGCAAGAACTCAAAACCAATAGTTCAATTTGCTGCAGAACTGCACCAGCACCTTCACCAAGATCAAAGGTTTCCTAGAACAAGCACACTTGAAAATCACTTTGGAAAACCTTTCAAAAATCTTTCAATACTTCTTCTCACATGGAAAATGTTTGATCTCTGTCAAAAACGTAATTGCTCAGCACTTTTTTATGTGAGAGAGACTTTTCTTTATAAAGGAAACAGTTTCTAACTTCTTTTCAAAAAACAGTTGAAAAGCAGTTATGAAAACAACAGATTCATTTTTGAACTTAACAGATTTATTTTGTAAAAACCGCCAACTCAGCTAACTGAAATAACTGTCTGAGTTGTACCTTTGGTGCCCTAACTAACTTGTGAAAAACCTTTCAACTCACCAAAGAATAAACCTGTTCTTTCTCAGTGAAACAGATTAAAATATAGCACACAGGCCAGCTCAGCTTTAACTGAAATAACTGTCTAAGCTTTACCTGTGGTGCTCTAACTGAATTTTAGAAAAGCCTTTTAACAGAGAAGAAATAAACAGATTCTTTCTCCATAAAACAGATTTATTTGTGTACTGTTTTAAAACTGTTAAAACATTTCAAAAAGCTTTTCAAAAACCATTTAACCACATCATGTGCTTGATCTAGACTTGGTTAGGCATCTAGGATGGGTTATACAACAAAAGGCAATCATACACACTTACAAGCCTAATTACAGATGAATCTAAAAACCTATTACAATCTTCAAAGCACTCAAGCCATTTTCTTCATCAAACACATAACAAGCCTTGGTAGGGAAGAAGCTTCCTCCAGCTTCAACAATCTCCCCCTGTTTGATGGAGACAAATTCCCTTTGCTTTGCACAGCTTTGAAGAAAGATCATGACCAAACCTGTACAGAACTATGTACCAAAACAAATACACAGGTGTCAAGGCAGAGCAAACAGATTTAGAATTGATGTACCTGCAGTTTTAACATCTGAATCATATCAGCAACCTCTGTGAATATTATCTGCAGAACCTGTACCAGGCTATTCTTCTCCCCCTTTGGATTCATCAAACAGAATAGGAGCACAAAATACCAAAGAACAATAATAGCCATACATAACAGTTCAAATAAAACCAACATAGAGGTTCATTACAAACCACAAAAAAACTAAGAACTAGTGCAGAATAAAAAACAATACAGATTAATCTCAAATTGTTCAACAACAGATAAAAGATAAAAACTTTAGAAATAGGATCACTTGTTGTTGTAATAGAGCTCAGCTAGCTGCACTTGAACTCCTTCAAGTTGGTCATCCAAGTGTTGAAACCTGGCGTAAGTCATCTCATAGTGTGCCTTCTGCTCATCTGTGAGTATGTCCAGCCTGCTTAGCACCTGTCTTTCGAACATAGACAGAGGTTCACCTCTGTACTCAGGTGCCTCATATGCAACTATTGCATTCTGACTCGTGGCAGCAACATCTTCATGTTCAGAAGAATGTACTGGTGATTCATCCATGTGTTGCACACCATCAGCATTTGCTTCTTCTTCATTTCCTTGAGGAGCAGCTTCTTGCTCAGCCCTCTGTCCAACATTTCTTCTAAAAACCTAGCCATCTTCATCCTTATAGAATCCCATTTTCATGAGTGTGGAGTTATCTATTTCACTTGCAGCTTTAATAGAGTCATTCCTTTCATTGGTAGTGTCCACTTTAAAATGATCAATTAGTTTTGACACAAATATTGCATAGGGAAGACGATAATCAGGTAGTCTTGCAGATTTCAGCATATGTTCAACCATAGTACTTACCCAATTTACCTTAAGCTGGTTCATGATGCAATACAGCAGTATCAAATCTTCCTCATGAAGTACAGCATGATTACTTCCTCTAGGGGTAAGCTGCCAAGCAATTATATGAGCTAAGAGTCTAGGAATTAGAGTTAGGCTACCTGCGTGATACCTAGCTACTGGTTCAGTAGGATTTCTCACACAGCTTCTATAAAATTGCAATTTGTTGAACCCTTGAATTCCAGCAGTGTTCCCTTTGCTCACTTTCAGTCCTGAATATTTGATTCCACCAACACTGCTCCAGATTTCCCTAGTGATCTTCAGCTTCACTCCTTTCACATGGGAAACCAGATTTTTACCATCTTGTTCAAGGTTGCAGTAAAACACCTTCATAAGATCTGGATTAACATTTCCATTCATCTCCAGAAATCCTTTCAGCTTTTGATGCTTAAGCAAGTCTTTGGCTTCTATCAGATTCTCCTCTCTCAGCCATGAGAACTCAAGCAGCTTGGGTACATTGATTTGCTTTCTGCTAGTCTCTTGTATGAACCTTGTCATTGCCTCTGAATCTCCAGCAAACCAGTTTTCCAGGATGCCTTGGCTGCTTTGAGATTACTCCTTGGACTTCTTCTTTCTATGTGAAGAGGATGCCATGCTTAATCTGTTTTTCCATGCATCAATATATTAACATACAATTCTAGAAGAGAAACATTACAGATTATTACTCAAAATAGAAACACAACCTGTGGTGAAACAATGTGCACCTGGACAGCTTATAGTACAAGTGGAAGGGTGTGAGAGACGAGCTAAATTGTGCTAGGTTTATATAGGATTATTAAACCAAAATTGAAAAACACAAATTTTAATTCAGGGCAATGTAATCAGATTTTGGAAATAATGAATTTTGAAGAAAAATCAAATCCCACAGATATGCTACAGATTTTATTCCAATGGTGCAGCAGGTTCAGGTGTGGATTCACGTAAGAATATCTTGGAACCTGATTTTGGTACATCAAATCTGTTGCATCTACACAAAATCCAATTAGTTAGGATACCCACACACTAATTTGCATGGATCTGCTGGTCAATAACCGTAAAGGCAGTCAACAATAAAGTGGGAGAGAGAAAAATAAATCTTTCTCTTTCCTAGTCACAGCTGTGATTTCTGAAACATGAAACGAAACATGTTAAAACATACAACAACAGATTGAAATTTTCACTGCAGAGGACAATTTAAGCTAATAATACCCAATTCATTTAGAAGAAAGTAAAACCTGTCTTTAGTAAGTGGTTTAGTGAATAGATCAGCTAGTTGAAATTCAGTACCAATGAATTGTATATCACATGTTCCATTAGCTATATGTTCTCTTAGAAAGTGATGTCTAATTTCAATATGTTTAGTTCTTTAGTGCATGACAGGATTCTTAGACAGATTTATGGCACTAGTATTATCACAATTTATAGGTATCTTGTTTAACAGAATTCCAAAATCACTTAGCTGTTGCCTTAGCCATAAGGTTTGAGCACAACAACTTCCAGCAGCTATGTATTCTGCCTCTGCTGTAGAGAGAGCAACACAAGCTTGCTTCTTGCAATGCCAAGAAATTAGACTTGATCCAAGCATGTGACAAGTCCCACTTGTGCTCTTCCTATCAACTTTGCAACCTGCAAAATCAGAATCTGAAAAACCAGTCAAATTTAAAGATACCTTGTTAGGATACCATAATCCAACATTCTTAGATCCTTGCAAATATTTCAGAATTCTCTTTGCAGCATTGTAGTGTGATTCCTTTGGATCAGATTGATATCTAGCACATAAGCACACAGCAAACATAATATCAGGCCTGCTAGCAGTTAAGTATAGTAAAGAACCAATCAAACCCCTGTACTTAGTTTGATCCACTGATTTTCCTGCCAAATCTTGATCCAGCTGACAACTTGTTGAAATAGGAGTGTTGATTGCTTTGCATTGATTCATATCAAACTTCTTAAGCAGCTCCTTGCAGTATTTTTCTTGACTCACGAAAATTCTATCCTTGAGTTGCTTAACTTGTAGTCCAAGGAAGAAATTCATTTCTCCTAACATTGACATCTCAAACTCACTTTTCATGGTTTTCACAAAGTCTTCACACATTTCTTCATTTGTGGATCCAAAGATAATATCATCTACATAGACTTGCACAAGTATGATATCTTCACTTTTCTTCTTTAGAAAGAGGGTTTTATCTGAATTGCCACGGCTGTAACCTTGAGAAAGCAGAAATTCACTTAGCCTTTCATACCATTGCCTAGGTGCTTTCTTCAATCCATATAAGGCCTTCTTAAGCATGTACACATGTTCTGGATTTTTGTGATCTTCAAACCCTGGAGGCTGAGATACAAACACCTCTTCATTGATGTAGCCATTTAGAAATGCACTCTTGACATCCATTTGAAACAACTTGAAACCTTGTATGCTGGAAAATGCTAGAAGTAGTCTGACAGCTTCAAGACGTGCTACTGGTGCATAGGTTTCACCAAAATCATTACCTTCTTCTTGGTTATACCCTTTAGCAACCAGTCTTGCTTTATTTCTAGTGATAGCTCCATGTTCATCCATCTTGTTCCTGTACACCCACTTGGTTCCTATGATGTTCATCTCATGCTTTCTTGGAACCAAAGTCCACACTTCATTGTATTCAAACTGGTTCAGCTCTTCCTGCATTGCTGTTATCCAATTGCTGTCTTGCAGTGCTTCTTCCAGGCTTTTAGGCTCAATCTGTGACACAAAAGCTACTATTTTGCAGAAATTGTTGAGTGAATTCCTTGTTGAGACTCCTTTCTCAATATTACCAATTACATTGTCAAGAGTGAGATCCCTTGGAGTCTTCCATTCTTTAGGCAGTCCTGCATTCACAGTAGATTCTTTGATAGAATCTGAATTAGTTGTATCAAGCTCACTAGATTGATTCTGTTGCACAACAGTTCTTAAATCATCCATACCAGGTTCGTCCAGAACAGATTTGGGCACAGAAAAATCTGTTTCATCAAACACAACATGTATAGATTCTTCAACTGCAAGCAATCTTTTGTTATACACTCTATAAGCATGACCATTTATAGCATAACCAATATGTATTCCTTCATCTGATTTAGGATCAAACTTCCCCAGATTATCTTTACCATTATTTAAAACAAAGCATTTGCAGCCAAACACTCTAAGATGACTAATGCTAGGCTTCCTACCCTTATACAATTCATAGGGAGTTTTCTTAAGATTTGGTCTAATTAATGTTCTGTTAAGCACATAAGAAGCAGTGTATACAACATCAGCCCAAAAATATTTAGGTAAACCAGATTCACTTAGCATAGTCCTAGCTAATTCTTCTAGTGATCTATTCTTTCTTTCAACAACACCATTTTGTTGGGGTGTCCTAGGAGCAGAATAACTATGTATGATCCCATGTTTTTCACAATATTTATCAAACTTTGCATTTTGAAATTCTCCCCCATGATCACTACGAATCTGTTTTATCCTATTTTCATTTTCATTGTGCAGAACCTTAGCTAGTTTCTTAAAGGCTTTATATGCATCATTTTTAGAAGCAAGAAACAAAGTCCATGTATATCTTGAAAAGTCATCAACAATCACCAAAGCATAGTAATTTCCAGCTAAGCTAGCAGTCCTAGATGGTCCAAATAAGTCCACATGCAAAACATCCAAAGCTTTATTTGAAGAAACCATATCTTTTGATTTAAAGGAAGTTCTAATCTGTTTTCCCTTTACACAGGCATCACACAATCAGTTATTTTGAAACTTTATGTTTGGTAAGCCAGAAACAAGTTCCTTAGATTTTAGCTTATTCAAGTGATTTGTGTGAATGTGAGCTAGTCTCCTATGCCACAGCCATGACTCATCATTCTTAGATAGCAAACACTCATTTTCAGAACAACTCTTTATAATGTCTAGGAGATAAATGTTGTTTACCCTTTTTCCAGTGAACAGCACCTTACCAGAAATTTCATTTGAAATTGTACAAGTGTTGGCTTCGAAATTGACCTTGTATCCCTTGCCACACAGCTGGCTAATGCTTAGAAGACTATGTTTTAGCCCTTCAACATATAGGACATTCTCAATAGTAGTTGAGTCTTTAGTACCAACATCTCCTCTTCCATGAATTTTTCCTCTATTGTTATCCCCGTATGTGACATGCCCTTCATCTTTGAGTTTCAGATTTATGAACTGAGTCACATCACCAGTCATGTGCTTTGAGCAGCCACTGTCAAGATACCACTGGTTTCTCCTGCTGCTTTTCTGCAACAAAACAGATTTAGCACATATGGTACCCTTTTAGTGTAGGGTCCAGCATGATTAACACCTTTCCTTAGGAAGCCATTTGGCCAATCCTTTGGGAACAAGATACCTCCTAGCTTTACAATTTTTAGATACATGACCAGACTTCAAACAATAAAACAATGTTTCAATATGCATTGTTTTTGAATAACTAAAAGAGGAAAAACCTGTTTTGGAAGGAACAAAGAAACTGGACAGCTTTTTCACATTACCTTTCATTCCAGGATTATACCCTAAACCATTTTTATTGAAAACAACATTCTGTGAACCTAATAAGGTTTTAAGATTTTCTCTTCCTTTAGTGAAATTTGAAAGTGTTTTTAACAAATACTCAACCTGTTTTTCCAGCTTTTTACAATTATCACAAGTTTTAATTGATGCATGCAAACAAGTCAATTCAAGACTAATCAATTCAGTTTTAGCTTTGTGCAGTTCTTCTTCAAGAGCTTTGACCTTAGGTTCAAGTACCCTATTTACTCTATTCAATCTGTTGCACATTATAGCCAACCTGTTTGCTTCATCATGTGTTTCCTTAAAGGCTATTAGCAGCTGATCATAGTTTTCAGAATCAGTGGAGAAATTACTTACTGAGTCAGAGTTGGATCCCTCATCATTCACCATGAAGCAAAGATTTGCTTCTTCACTTTCAGTTGAGGAATTACTAGATGAGGATACATCATTTTCTTCCCATGAGATATATGCTCTTCTACCTTTGCCTTTGTCACTCCTCTTGCTTGCTGATTTTTCTTTACTTTGATTGTTTGGACAATCAGCTTTTATATGACCTGGTTTACCACATCCAAAGCACGTGTAATTGGAAGAATTTGAATCATTAGGTTGTTTGGAATACCTCTTTCTTTGCTGAGTTCTGTCACGGTTTTTCTTTCTAAGAAACCTGCTGAACTTTCTGGTGAGCAGACTCACGGTCTCATCATGTTCAGGATCACCTTCTTCCTCACTTGTATCATGTTCCATGGTAGTTTTCACAGCAATTCCTTTGGCCTTCTTTTCCACTGTTTCTTGTTCTTTCAATCTTTTCAGCTCAATTTCATGTTCTATCAGCTTTCCAAAAAGTGCAGCAGTGGACATCTTGGATAAATCTCTGGATTCTGAGATTGCTGTTACCTTAGGCTGCCAGCTCCTATCAAGACATTTTAGTACCTTTATATTAAGCTCTTCCTTGTCAAAGACTTTACCAAGGCCAGTGAGGTGATTTACAATGTGTGTAAATCGTTTCTGCACATCTGCAATACTTTCTTCAGATTGTATTCTGAACAGCTCGTACTCCTGAATTAGTGAGTGCTTCCTTGCCCGTTTCACATCATCAGTCCCTTCATGAGTCACCTCTAGTACATCCCACATCTCCTTTGCTGAGTTACATTGAGAGACTCTAAAGAACTCATCCATGTTCAGTGCAGAGGTGATGATATTCTTGGCTAAGGAGTCATATTGGGCCTTCTTCTTCTCTGTTTCACTCCATTCAGACCAAGGCTTCTTTATTGTTTCATCTTTGACAACCTGCATAGGTATAAAAGGTCCATTGACCACTGCATCCCAGATTTCCATGTCAATAGATTCCATAAAGATCTTCATCCTGATTTTCCAGAAAGCATAGTTAACACCACCAAACATAGGAGGTTTATTAATAGACGCATCTTCAGCAAAAGGCATTTTAAACTCAGACATCATACACACACTTGAGCAAAATACAAGCCCTAGCTCTTGATACCAATTGTTGGGTCTATTAATGTCTAAGTTCAAGAGGGGAGGGGTGAATTGAGCTTATAAAATTTTCGCAAGAACACACAATTTTCAGTATTCCAGAGGCAAAAAGAACAGATTGTTTTTACATGAAACAAATTGATTCTTCAGAGTAGTCTTGGCACAATTTGAATTTGTTCAATGTAAAAATGTGATCAACAGAGAATTATAACAGAATCAGATCAGCTTAATATTGTGAGGATGAAGGATACAACTATGCTTAGAAATCAAACAAAATTACTCAACACAAGGTTTTAAGAAAAATGATTCTTTCTCAGATTTTAATGAATGGACAGTTTGTTCACTAATCACTTAAACCATCATATACAGCAACCTTGTTTATGATCAGAGAACTTTAACAAATCAGGAAGAACAGTTTTTACTCAAACCCAGAATTAACAGATTCAATTTCAAAAGAACAGATTTAGTTCTTGACAGAAATAAGCAAAACCAGAAACGAGTGCAGGGATGAGAAGAAAAGGCACACAAGTTTTTATACTGGTTCACTCATACAGAGCTACATCCAGTCTCACCTTACCCCAAGGTGGAATTCACTAAAAAACAGTACCAATCACTTACAAACACAGCAGTTCTTGAACACTACAAGAACAACACACACAATGCTGAAAAACCCTATTTCAGCACACCTTGCACTCCAAGAAACCCTATCAAGGAGTGACTAACACTTACACCTTTACAAAACAGAATAAAGGAAAGATTACACCTGAAAAGAAGATGCAAGAACTCAAAACCAGTAGTTCAATTTGCTGCAGAACTGCACCAGCACCTTCACCAAGATCAAAGGTTTCCTAGAACAAGCACACTTGAAAATCTCTTTGGAAAACCTTTCAAAAATCTTTCAATACTTCTTCTCACATGGAAAATGTTTGATCTCTCTGTCAAAAACGTAATTGCTCAGCACTTTTTCATGTGAGAGAGACTTTTCTTTATAAAGGAAACAATTTCTAACTTCTTTTCAAAAAACAGTTGAAAAGCAGTTATGAAAACAACAGATTCATTTTTGAACTTAACAGATTTATTTTGTAAAAACCGCCAACTCAGCTAACTGAAATAACTGTCTGAGTTGTACCTTTGGTGCCCTAACTAACTTGTGAAAAACCTTTCAACTCACCAAAGAATAAACCTGTTCTTTCTCAGTGAAACAGATTAAAATATAGCACACAGGCCAGCTCAGCTTTAACTGAAATAACTGTCTAAGCTTTACCTGTGGTGCTCTAACTGAATTTTAGAAAAGCCTTTTAACAGAGAAGAAATAAACAGATTCTTTCTCCATAAAACAGATTTATTTGTGTACTGTTTTAAAACTGTTAAAACATTTCAAAAAGCTTTTCAAAAACCATTTAACCACATCATGTGCTTGATCTAGACTTGGTTAGGCATCTAGGATGGGTTATACAACAAAAGGCAATCATACACACTTACAAGCCTAATTACAGATGAATCTAAAAACCTATTACAATCTTCAAAGCACTCAAGCCATTTTCTTCATCAAACACATAACAAGCCTTGGTAGGGAAGAAGCTTCCTCCAGCTTCAACAATCTCCCCCTGTTTGATGGAGACAAATTCCCTTTGCTTTGCACAGCTTTGAAGAAAGATCATGACCAAACCTGTACAGAACTATGTACCAAAACAAATACACAGGTGTCAAGGCAGAGCAAACAGATTTAGAATTGATGTACCTGCAGTTTTAACATCTGAATCATATCAGCAACCTCTGTGAATATCAGCAAGCCTTGGTAGGGAAGAAGCTTCCTCCAACTTCAACATTAACGTAGGATCTTTGACATAGAAAACCTAAGATATTTGTTGAACCATTATAAATGGCTCATCCCGATAACTTGTACAAGAAACGACATCAAACTTCAATCCAACAGCCAACCAGGTCAAGGTCTCCAATGTCGTTGAATCATTTAACACTTCGTCTTTAAACCAAGCATGAAGGTTCTATTATGTTCCATCAAGTCCCATTTCTCTGGTTCTCTTGGTTTATTTGCCTTCACAATGGCTTTATGAGGATATATGTAGGGTATAACCTCAACAATGTCAATCAATAAATACAAATGTGGTTGCAAGACTTCTGATCAAGATTTGCTTACTACATGTACACCATGTAAACATTTACTTATAAAACGCTTGTTGTCCCATGAGTTGGCTGGAAGACCTATTGGATTTGCTTTTGACATGTGCTCTGGACAAAATTCAATACTTTTTTCAACTATGTACATTTCAACCATTGAAGCTTCTGGGCGATAATTATTTTTGACAGACCCTTTCAAAATTTTCATATACCGTTCAATAGGATATATCCATCTTAAGTACACTGGTCCACACAATCTAACCTTTCTTACCAGATTCACAACTAGATGATGAAACATGATGTCAAAAAACGATTGAGGAAAAAACATCTCGAATTCACACAAGATAACAACAATTTCATCTTCAAGTTCATCTAACTATACTGGATCAATGACTTTACAACAAATGGAAGAGAAGAATGAGAAAAAAAAGGTTATGGTATGTCTAAAGTATTTTAGTAAGATTCTGCGAATAGCTATTGGCAGCAACTGTTGTATCAAGATGTGACAATCATGAGACTTCAACCCAATTAGCTTCAAATCTTGCATTGATACTAGACTCTTCACAATTGAGGAATGTCCTTGTGGAATTTTCACACCCTTTAGACATTGACAAAAACTTATTTTTTTCATCTTTTGACATGGTGTAAAAGGTTGGGGGTAAATAATATGTACGCTAACCCACTTTTATTGGTGCCAACTTGCCTTATATGTTCATCTCAATCAAATATAAACAAGCATTTATACCATCTTTCACCTTCCCATTAATATTAAGAAGTGTACCAATTAAATTATCACACACATTATTCTCAATATGAAT
The DNA here is from genome assembly GCF_051622355.1 of Phaseolus vulgaris. NCBI lineage: Eukaryota > Viridiplantae > Streptophyta > Magnoliopsida > Fabales > Fabaceae > Phaseolus > Phaseolus vulgaris. The sequence goes on along the minus strand of NC_143507.1, from coordinate 13,884,527 downwards.
TACATTTATACAATGTCTAACTTCTAACTTTGACCAATACGGAAGATCAAAGAAGATTGATTTTTTTTCTTCCATATGTTTGTCACAAATTACTACTTTTTCGATTTACCGAAGATGCGGTCTATCTTATTTACCTTTTCATAAACATCAACACTAGTTAATGGAGTTGGTGGATTGTCATCTCTTGATGTCCATTAAAGGCTTTTTTCAACCACTGGTAAGGATGATGACTTCTAAGAAACCTTCGATGCCAAAGATATATTGTCTTCCTTCCATGTCTCAATTGTTGAGAAACAGTGTCTTCTTCGCATATTGGACATGCTTTGTGACCCTTAACACTATACCCTAATAAGTTACCATATGCCGGAAAGTCATTAATGGTGCAAAATTGTTGAACAATAAGCTTTGATGTCTCCAAATCCAAGAGGAATGCTTGAAGACCTTTCTCCTAGTTGTGTGTGTGTTTAATTGAATCTTAATCTTTTTGAAAAGATGATTTTTCTAAAGAGTGTGAAATTTCAAAATGTTGAAATGTCGATTCAACCGGTTTTTTGGCACTTAGTAGCTTTTAAAATGGATTTGAAAAGCTTGGCGTTATTTTGACTTTACTTTCAAACTGATTCAATCGGTTGTTTCGAGAATTCAACTGAATGTTTTTCTGAAAACCTTAACAAATTTTTTTTATGTTGCTCCAATTTATTTAAAATGATCCCAACAACTTTTGGTTTTTGATTTACCTGTTTTGACCAATTAATTGGATTATAAAAAGGTTGTTTCGCTCCTAAGCATTAACTAAGGAAAGAAAGATTAATCAAAAATAGTTTTTAAGATTTGAAATAGCTTTGGATCATTCTCAATAGTGGAATAGGATTTTCTTGTAATTATGAACTTTAATCTTTGATTTACCCAGGTGTATTCTATTCCCTTCTTCCTTGAACATTGTATTTTTGTGTGTTATAGTGTGGTGCAGTTTTAGAAAGTGGTTATGGAAACTGTGTTGTTTGCCAAAAGTGGTGTGTGTTCTTGAGGGGTTCAAGATCATCACTTTTGGTGTGTGTTTTGTAATCTAGGGTTGATTACATAGTGAATTTTCAATGGTTAGTTGAGGACTGAATGTAGCTCTAAGTTAAGAGTGAACCAGTATAAACATGTTGTGTGAATCTCTCTATCCCTACACTCATTAAACTATTTTCACTTTGATTTTCAAATCTGCTGGTATAAATAACCGATTGTTACGTGAAAACAACTGGTTATTTTTTGGAATCAACTTAAATAACATGGCATGCATCTTGAAAGTTTCATTAGCAAATCCATCAAATACTTCAACACCCTGATCCCATATTAACTTTAAATCTTCAATTATGGAACTTAGATAAACATTTGTGTCATTTCTTGACTGTCTTGGACTGGATATCATCATAGACAACATGATGTATTTTCGCTTCATGCACAATCCAGGAGGTAAGTTGTAAATAACTAGTAAAACATGCAATGAACTATGATTTATACTCATATTACCAAACAAATTCATTCCGTTTGTAGCTAAACAAGTCGGATATTTGATGACTCTTTACCAAACTCAAGAAACTCATCATCAAATTTCTTCCATTGAATAGAATCAGCTGGATGGTGGTACATGCCATCACATTTCCTCTCATCTGCATTTCATCTAAGATTCTTAGCATCATTTGGGTTTGTAAACAAACGCTTCATCCTTGGAATGATGGGAAGATACCACGCAACCTTCATTTGAGGTCCATTATTTTCCATCTCTTCAATAGTATCATCATCTTTTTGTTTCAACTTATAATGTGATAACCCACACCTCAAACAATTTTTCAACAATTCAAAATCCTTCCTGTATAATATACAAGAATTACGACATGTATGTATCATTTTATAATCCATACCCATCGGACAAAGAATCTTTTTGGCCTCATAATTACGATTAGGTAGAGTATTTCCTTCTAGAAGCATCCCTTTCAACAGCTGAAGCAATTTTGTGAAACTTTTATAAGTCCATCCCTTTATTTCCTTCAAATTCATCAATCTTAACACCACCAACAACCGTGTGAAGTTAGTTGATCCAGGATACAATGGAGTCTCTGCATCGCTTGACATGCTTCCATATCTATGCGCTTCTACAAAAGACTCAACTCCAATATCACAAATCATGTCCTCCAATCAATCATCATGTACTTAATCATGTATTACATCATATTCTTGGGATACTGCATATTCTTGGGATAAGGGCACACTTGGTAAATTTAATAATTCACCATGTCATGCCCAGGTTGTATAAGATTGTAGAAACCCATCACATAAAAGGTACTCCTTGATTTTGTTAACATCCAATCTCCTCCCGTTCAAACAATTAACACACAAACACCTATACTTTACACCATCATGACCACTATTGTTGGCATTACATTGTACAACTTGTATAAATTCTTCTACTCCTCTTTCGTACTCATCACTTATGCGAACTGAGTTAATTCAATCTCAATCCATTATGTTCTATAATGGTCATTGAGGTGTTCACTAATGTGTGCAAAATCTCACGTTTTTATTATAGGTATGAATCTATCCTATTCGAGAAGATTCACTTTTATTATAATTCAATAGTACATAACTTTAATCAACATTTGTGATATTTAATGAAATTTCAACAGCATTTCGCATTGGTCTTCATGTGGCACAAAATGAAAGTGGTGAAACGAAATCTCCAGAATCAAATAAACACTCGAAGAACAACACGAAATGCTATGAACCAAAATTACATAATGTTCTCGCCGGTTGACCTGAGTGGAAAGCTCCGCTCCTAACCTATCTCCTCTAGCTTCTATTATGTGTCTTCTCGTTGCACTGGAATGTGGCTCCGTTGGGACAGAGGGGGCTCTACCTGTTGATCACACTCTAACGATCAAGTCAGTGAAAGCTTACTGAAATAAGATAAGTATTTAGTTTCAGTCTAGTATTCAGAAACAACATACCTTTACCTGGAGTCTCAAGACCCTTTTATACCTTACTCGTTTAACAACTTTCACTCACGAAATATAATCTCTGCTAAAAGAAAGAATAATAACAGAAAACCACCTGCTCACGGGCACCACTTATCTTCAGGTGCTAATAGTAGGAAAACATTATTTTAACATGTGCACCATTATTCTCGGGTGCTCCTCTTTTATTCTCAACAACTATTAATTAATATGTTACTAACATGTATTAATTAATATATAAATAACTTGCATATTACCACAAGAGATAAAATATCTCTTTATCTTTAGAATAATATGATAACAGATTTAAACAATAACATTTATACCTTTCATCTTTAGAATAATATCACAACAGATAAAATATATATAACTAACTTGCACATTATCACAAGAGATAAAATATCTCTTTATCTTCATAATAATATGATAACAATTATATCTTTCTTCTTCAAAATAATATCACAACAGATAAAATATATATAACTAATGTGCACAGTATCCCAAGAGATAAATTTATCTTTATCTTCAGAATAATATGATAACAAATTTAAACAATAACAATTATATCTTTCATCTTCAGAATAATATCACAACAGATAAAATATATATAACTAACGTGCACAGTATCCCAAGAGATAAATTTATCTTTATCTTCAGAATAATATGATAACAAATTTAAACAATAACAATTATATCTTTCATCTTCAGAATAATATCACAACTGAAAAAATATCTCTTTATCTTTTTTCTTAATTAACCTTCCTAGAGTGACCCCTACCTGGGTTGAGATCCCGACCCACCTCCAGAGCCTAAGCGCCAAGCTGACCTCCCCCAAATACCTGGACCAAGGTCCCGAGCATTCCTGATGTGATTCCACTAGCACAATTAGAATGATTCTTGACATTCTTAGGAATCATCTTGAGTTGGTTAAGAGCTAGGCACTTTCTCATAGAAATGGATCAAGGTTCTATGAACAAGAACTCACCAAAACTAGTGCCAAAACACAAACTCATATAGAAGATCCAATTATTGTCAAATTGAACCGAACAAAAAGGCACAAAAGCTAAGCAAACTGAAATTCAATGCTGGAACTTAAATTGAACCGAACAAAAAGCTGGAAAATGAAGAAGAAAGATGAAGAACAACAAAGCATGATGAAAGAACCGAAGCAACACAAAAATAAGCTGAAATTGCCGAACCAAAAACAACAAGGAGCAAGCTAAGACATGGAATTAACAAAGAAGAAAGGAAGGAGAAGAGAATTGCTCATGAAGATGGATGAATGATGAATGATCTCGCCACTAGAAGTGTGGTTGCTCCTAGATGAGAGTGCTGCCGCCACTTGAGGACACCATGGATCCTTCAAGATAAGACTAGAGAAGAAGGCTCAAAAGCTCTCCAATGCTCACTCCAATTTTGAGTATAGTTTCTTTAGATAAATTCCAATCTGAATTTTTACAAAGAGAGCACCTCTATTTATAGCCTAAGGTGCTGAAATGCAAGCAACACAAATTCAAAAATTCCCTCCTAAGAGACATCTAGAATCGGCGCCAAAATCCAAGCATGAGGAAGGTGTGACTCCTTCCTTCACTTTGGCACCTCCTATTCTACTTCTACACCTATCTACTAACACCCCCCCCCCCCTAAAGCTCCTAACTAAAGACTAAAAGATGCTATAACAATAGAGGTTTCTAATGTTTCCCTCTAAGCACCTTCAACTAAAGAAATTACAAAAAGAGAAAATAAATGTCCCCTAGCTCCTAAAGCTTTGAACATGCTTCTTGTAAGCCTTTGAGGTGGGCTTTGACCTCCATGGGCGTCCTCCATTTGTGCCTCTACCTCTTCTTGATCTTGTTGATTGGCCTCCATGTTCTCTTGAGCTTGATCTCCATCAATTCCTGTCCAATACACAAGCTCCCCAGGCTCGAGCAGAGCTTGACTAGGAGAAGAGGCTTACGAGAATATAAGCTCAACTGAAAGCATATATAACAGAAAAATATTCTGCCTACGGGCACCTTTACTCTCGGTGCTAACAACAAAAGAGAATCTTATGCACCTTTATTCACGGGTGCTCACTACTTAACTTATCATATAGCAAACTAACTCAAGTATAACAACTACTGTAACACACATGCGGACACATTATTACTTACAGTAACCCATCTCTACCTCTTAAGCATAAAGTAATAAAGATAACAAGAATGCAACTTAGGAAAAATCTAAGCATGAAAAATCGTGGAGTCCTCAACTAACAAAGAACTAACCTTTTGATGAACTATACACCCATAGTTACGATAAGCCTATGCACACTCTCAACTTGAATAGGTGTATCTCACAAACTTGGCTCGGGGCCATATATCTTGATCTCACCAAGTTCTGTTTCGCAAAGCACCTACTCGGATGATCATCTGATCATTCACTCACCGAGATAGCCCGACTTACCATGTACCGAGACAACTTAACCATGACATCTTCTTGCAAAGCGCCTATAACTCGTTCTTACGCCGAGTTAGGTCATCTTACTTGGCCTTAAATAAAGAAACTTAACCATAACTATTTCCGCCGGTTGACCTGGGACACCTTCGTTCTGCTCCGTCTGTGAATACCTGAAAAGAAGTGAACAAAGGGGTGCCCTCGCGGTCGTTTGCACTCCGACGATCAAGTCATCTAGCGAGAAACATCAAAGGTGACGCACCCCCGTATCGGAACACCGTGAAAGGATGCTCTGAAGGTGGTCAAAAAATAACTGAATGACTGAAACTGTGTTGCCCTAATCGTCTTGTGCACACAGTGGGTGTGCAGTGAAAACAGCTAGGGTTTGTGCTCTGTGTAATGCTGCGAGAATTAGGTCAAAACTCGGATCCCTTTCAAACATCCCCAGGTCCCTTTTTATACACCTCTTGCATTCAAAACGCGTTAAAGCGCATTAAAAGCGTATAAAAATATTCCTTGGAACGTTCGAATCTTAACTGAATTAACGCGTACCTTAGCGAACTTTTAGGAAAGCCTTGATGTTTTCAGTGCTTATTGCCACGTGTTCTTCTGACTTGGTCGCAACTAGTCACTCACCTTGGGAGTGTATCTACCTTTCTCTCGTACCATGCACGTGGTTCTCCCCTGGCGACGCCTTTCTTGGGCGACGCCTTTGCGAGGCGACGCCTTTCTTAGGCAACACCTTTGCGAGGCGACGCCCTAACCTGGCGATGCCCCAAGCGGTCAACCTGTTGACTTTGACTTTAACTTTTGGTCAACGCCCCGGAACGGTACACAAGCCCCCCAGTCTCGAGCTGATAACTTGTTTTCAGCGAAAAGACTAAAGCCTCGCCCTATTGTCCACGTGGCATTCTGATGATGTGTCATTCTCTGATTAGCTGACGTGACATTCTCCGTACCGCTAATGTGACGTACCTTCAAGTGCTCTGACGATGTGACATTCTCTGAGCGAGAAAGGTGACGCTTTGGGTCATGCTCTAATCTCATCACACGTGGCTCAATCGCACGGTCATCGCTTGGTGCCCTTTGCGCTTCAAGTTAGCGCTTAATCCTTCGACACATGGCGCGATCCAACGGCTGAGGGTGCGCGTCGTTAACGCTTCTTGAGTTAACGTTATAACTTTTGAAAACGCGCGCTCGAGTCACTGTTTCATTCATCTCTTCGCACTCTCTTCTACTGTTCATCCCTTCTCTGAAGCCTTTACGATTCTCTGCAACTCTCGTGTTCTTTCTCCTCGCGAAAGCTCTCGCCTCTCTACGCACCAACCTCATAGGTATGGTTTTTCTTTCTTATTTGCTCTTACTCGTTGTTGTATTAACCTCATAACTGCCTAGGTCTGCTTTCATTTCTGCATCTCTGTGTTTTTCTTATTTCTTCGTTTTTTCCCTGTTCTTCTCTTTTCCGCGTGGGTAGGATTTTTCTAGGGTTTTCTCCCCCCTTGCCTCTTCGAGCCCTCTTTGCTGAACCTTTACCTTTTCTTCTTTCTTCAGCTCTTCATCCATCCATGGCGCGCACAAAAATAACACCCAATCCCCCTCCCCTAAGGGTTCACTACAAGACCCTCTATTCATGGGCTTCCGACGAGCTATTGAACGAATGCACCAATCTGACCACTGTTGAAGACATAGAGAATCATCTGGGTGACTTGCAGTTGTATAACTTCAACGCCTTCTGCAAAACCCATGATTCCCACATCTCCATTCGTCATGGCACGCCTGGGGAGCTAGTTTGCGTGGACGATAGGTCCAATAGGGGAAAACCCTTCTTTTTCTTTTACCAAGCAATATTCAAACGCATCGGCCTGCGTCTTCCCTTCACGACCTTCGAGAGGGAGCTGCTCACGGAGGTCAATGTAGCCCATGCCCAACTGCATCCCAATGGCTGGACCTTCGTTCGGGCTTTCCAGATCTTATGTGGGTACCTGGGCATCCCACCATTAGTGGATGTTTTCCTCCACTTTTTTGAAGTAAAAAAGTAAAGGAAAAGTCTCTGGGTGAGCTTTTCTGGGGTCGCTAGCAGGATCCTCTTCACCCTCTTCCAAAACTCCTTCAAAGGTTGGAAGGGTAACTTCTTTAGGGTGTGTTGCGCCAAGCACGACCCTACAACCCTGGATGGCTTCCCCTTATACTGGACGGAGAAGCCCAATCCGATCAAACCTAAATCTCTGGACGAGTTGGCCTCTGCCAATAGGGAGGTGTGTGTGGCGTTGGCTGGCCTGAAAGTCGTCTTCCACACCCCAACATTGATATCTCGCGAATTTAAGGCCAACGCCCTCTCTGCATACTTTGGTAGGGAGTCTCGTCCTTTACTTGTTTTCTTCATATCTGATTCTTGGTCGTTCTCTAATTATTGCAAGCAATGTTTATCTGCTCTAACCCCTACACGTGCTGTTGCTTCGTGAATTCACCTTCGTAGCAAAGTGGAATCCTGTTCTTGGCCTCTGAGTTCGAAATTTGATTTTGTGTTTCCATGCCTCGCCCTCCGTATTTGATACTTCTCTCTAATTAATCTTTTGTTGCTTGGTTTGTTTTGGTGCAACATCAGTGATGGATTCCGCAACACGAGCTAATTTGGCCAGGTCTTTGAAGGCTCGTCTTGGCGCGAAGTCTGCAAAGGGCGGCGCCTCTAGCACCTCCCCCCTTAAGTCCAATCCATTGCCTCCATCACTACCATCTCATTCTACTGAAACACCTCATTCCCCCCATTCCCACCAAACACCAAACTCCCCTCTTACATCGCAAACACCTTCCACAGCCCAAACACCCCACTCTCCTCCAACACTTCAAATACCCAACTCACCTCTTCCCATTGTTGCAGTCCCACTGGCTGCAGCTAGTGCTCCCTCCATAGCTCCTCCCGAAAAAGGCAAGAGGGTGCTTGTCGTGTCTTCCGAGGACGACGACTCGTATGTGGGGCCTGCTTATAAGAGAAGAATGACCAATCGAGTCGTCCACTCGCGCTCTTCTTCGCCTCCGCACGGGGGGTCCATGAGGGATAACCCCCCTAGCGCCACATCTCCCCCATGCCAAACATTCCAAGATGAGGGGGTGGTGGAGTCTATGCCTTCATCAGTACCAATACTAGTGCCAATCCCAACATCAACAACAACACCAACACCAACCGCCCCAACAACCACCCTAGAACTTATAACAATTCCCCCTTCCATCATGCAGCGGCTTTAATGATAAGCTGTCGCCAGGCGAACCTTCCGGGGCACCACGGTCAGAGGGCATGCTTTACTACCTAGGTGCCTTCTTGGTCGTTGCCCTTGAGTGTCGCGCCCAAGCGAAGTCCAAAGCTGTTGAGGCGTGCACGTTCCAAACCCTTCGACAGCAAGTGGTTGTCCTGAAGGAAGAGAAGGAGAGCCTGTGCCGCAGCTGGGCGTGCCAGGAGGAGGTCTACAAAGCCTCCTTGAGAGATGCCCGAGAGTCCAACGCGGAAGCCTGCAAACGGCTCACTGAGCTCCTTGAACAGGTAGCCTCTCTTCAGTCCAAGATCGTCACCCTTGAAGCGGCGATGCGAACCTCCGAGGCTGAACAAAAACTACTTGTTGATCAATGTACTGCCCGGGGGTAATCGCTGGAGAAGACCGACGGGGAGCTGTTGAACCAAGTGGTGTTCAATGTTTTGAAGTATCCAAATCCTCTGAAGGATGTTGAAGCCTCTGCTTTTTGTTGTGTGTTGCTGGGCTGGTTTAAGCTTTGTTCTGGGGTAGTTTAATATTGTAATCCACCCTTAGATTAAATCTCAAGCAATTAGCATCTCAATCTTTATCAAATTAAAATGTTTTTCAAACTAAGTTGAAACAACCGATTGTTTTGTCGAAACAACCGATTGTTTATACTTAGGTGTTTTGAGAAAGTTTGAAAACTGTTTTTTAAATGGTGAAATCTGTTAAGTAACAAAACAACCGATTGATTCGAGGAAACAATCGATTGTTTGTTTTGAAACCATAACAGAAAAACTGTTTTCTTTGACTGAGCTTTAAATGCTTTAACTGAATACGCTCCAGTCATTAAATGCTTTGACCAATCTATTTTAAATGCAATTAAGAGTTTGTTAAGATTTGATAACAAACTATATTCTTGAATATATTCTGAAAAACTGTTTTTAAGGATTAAGAATCCTGAGACAAAGTTTTTTAACTAAGAGTTTTTCAAAGAGTTCTGAGATTGCTTAAGAGTTGAGAGATTGATCAAAGGTGCTGGAATAGGATTCTACTTGTATTGATTTTAGATATTCATCTGTAACAAGTGTAATCTTTGTAAACTGCTGAACAATTCGTTTGTGTGTTTTGCTGAGATTGGTTGTGTGTTCTTGAGGTGTTCAAGATCAGCAATCTTAGTGTTGGCCAAGGAGAGTGTGTTTCTTGAGGTTTTCAAGGTCATTCTCTTGGTTGTTGTGTAAGTGATCAAGGTGTGGTTGCTTAGTAGATATCCTCAGGGTTTCTGAGAAGACTGGATGTAGCTCTGGTTTAGAGTGAACCAGTATAAATAACTGTGTACAATCTCTCTATCCCTAACTCTTTAATTTCAATTTGTTTGTTGTTTGCTGATATAAACAACCGATTGTTTCGAAGAAACAACCGATTGTTTTTTCTAGTATTACAGTTTTTGCTTGTTGTTTTGGCTAACTGAATTGTTGAATCAATTGGTTTCTGAAATAAATTCATTCTAGCTTTGAAAATTTTGCGAAAACCCCTTTAAACAATTCACCCCCCCCCCTCTAGTTTAAAGCCATCTTTTCTAACAATTGGCATCAAGAGCTTGGTTCTTGTAAGTCATTCAAGTTGATCCTAAAATCTTTTAAAATGGCTGATAGGCTACCGTTTGGGGAAGGTGCCTCAATAAACAGACCACCCTTGTTTTGTGGTTTGAATTACCAGTTTTGGAAAGTTAGAATGAAAATATTTATGGAATCTCTTGACAAAGGAATTTGGAATGCAATTGAAAATGGCCCTTTTATCCCAAAGTTTGAAAAAGATGGTTCTGTCATTGAGAAGCCATGGTCTCAATGGACTGATGCATAAAGTAAAAAGGCCAAATTTGATTGCATTGCCAAAAATATTATAACCTCTGCTTTAAATTCTGATGAGTTTTTCAGGGTCTCACAATGCAAATCATCAAAAAAAATATGGGATACTTTGGAAGTCACTCATGAAGGAACAAATGAGGTGAAAAGAGCTAGAAAGCATGCTCTCATCCAAGAGTATGAGATGTTTAGAATGCTTAAAGGAGAAACCATAGCTGAAGTGCAGAAAAGGTTTACACACATCATCAACCACCTTATGAGCCTAGACAAGACGTTTCACAAAGAAGAGCTGAATATCAAGATCTTGAAATGTCTTGATAGAGCATGGCAACCAAAGGTAACTGCCATTTCTGAATCCAGAGATCTAACATCATTAAGTGTTGCTTCTTTGTTTGGAAAGCATAGGGAACATGAGCTAGAGATGAATAGACTCAATGTTCAAGAAAGTGAATATAAGCACACAAGGAGCATAGCCTTGAAAGCATCCAAACATAAGGGAAAGCAAGATTCAAGTGATGATAGTGATGAGGAAAATCTTAGTTTGCTGTCAAGAAAATTCAGCAAATTTCTAAAGAGAAACCGCAACAAAGACAACAACAAGGATAGGTATGGAAACAAGAAACCCAATGAATTAAATTCAAATAACTATACTTGTTTTGGTTGTGGTTAGCAAGGTCACATAAAGGCAGATTGTCCCAACAAGAGCAAAGAGAAAAAGACAAGCTACAAGGAGAAGAAAGGCAAGACAAAAAGAGCCTACATTGCTTGGGATGAAAATGAGGTGTCATCATCAAGTTCTTCATCAAATGAAGATGAAAAAGCCAACATATGCTTAGTAGCCGAGGATGATGATGATTCTTGCAGTTCAAGTGAGGTAAGTTCATGTGCTTCCTTAAATGAACAAAACTATAGTGAATTACTTGAAGCTTTTCAAGAAACACATGATAAAGCTAATAGATTGGTTCTTTCTAACAACCGATTGAAAGATCTTAACAGTGGGCTTGAAAAGAAAGTTAAATCACTTGAAGAGGATCTGAGAAAAGCAAAAAGTGATTTTGAAAAACTGGAAAATCTTTTTAAAAATGCCTCTTGCAAGTGTGATACTCTCATTTGCACAAATTGTGAAAATCTAGAGAAAAAGGTTCACTATCTTGTTGAAACATTGGACAAGCTTTCAAAAAGTTTTCTAAGAAAATCAGAAAAACAACCGATTGTTAAGACGAAACAACCGGTTGTTACATGCTTTTACTGCATGAAGAAAGGCCACTCTGTTAGATTCTGTAAAATTAGAAAATATTGTGTTCCTAAAGGTCTTATGAAGTGGATTCCTAAGGGATGTGATGTTTCTAACAGCAAAGAAAAGCCAAAAGGACCCAAATTTGTAAGGGGACCAAATCTTGCAACTTGAATTTGTTTATGCAGGAAAAATGAAGAGAAAAAGAAGAACTGAGCCATCTGATCAAGCTGTTGAAGAAAAAGGCAGTCATTGAAGTTGTATCAATGCTATGGAAAAGGTCAAAACAGTGAAAAGAAGTTTTGTTGATCAACAAGCAATTAGCTCATTGAAGAAACAACACAAGGATAATACCTTCCTTTATTTGTTCTCAATTTCTGTTTCAAAGTTCTTTCTTATGATTAATTTTCTTTTAATCAATGTCATGTGCTTTAATCTGTTTCTGTTTATGGTTAAAAATTTCAAAATCAAGTTTTTAACTGCTGCAGAAAAACAACCGATTGTTTTGAGTCTGACAACACTGTGAAGAAATTGATTTAATTGCTTTTTGAAATTCTATCCGTTGCAGATCAATTTCAAAGGGAGAATCTTGGTCAAAGGATCTGTGTTGAAAGCTTAGCATGATCACAAAGAAGTTACAACAGTCATAAAGGAATATATTCCAAAATCTTGGAAATTCAAGAGCCTTAATGACTAGTCAAAGATCACATGTGAAGACCATGTGATTTTCAACTTTTTCTGACATTTTCAGTGCATAACAGAGTCAAGTCCTCTCTCTGAAAATCAGGTAACCATTGAATAAAATTAAATTCAATTGATTCTCTTTCAGCTATAAAATCAGGTGCAGATTTCTTCCATCAAGAACAACCAATTGCAACATCTCTTGCACCATCTCTTGCAAAAATTTTGTGAAGTGAGTTTTCGTCTCTGCTATCATGGAATCAACCCCTCCCACCTCTAAAAGAGTCAAAACCAGAGTTGTAAGGTCTGGAGGAAGGCTTGAAAGCTAGTTTTCTGGTGACACCGATCTCATTGAGAAGTATAGGTATGAAACAAGTGTCAAGAAGATAAACAACCCCAAGGTTGTGTGCTTTGATTGGCTGAAAAGTCAAAAGCTTGACAAAGTGAGGAGGCTTCTCAAGGACCAATCACTCAGAAAATTTCTGGAGCTACAAGGGAACATATATCCAGATTTGGTGAGGGTATTCTACACCAACTTGAAGTTTGAGGGAAACAACCTAGTCTCTCATGTGAAAGGTGTGGAGATAGAGATAACTTATGAGGTTTGGGCTGTTATTGCTGGACTTAAGTTCTCTGGTCTGAGAATCAACAAGGGAAACCTTGGTGTGGTGGAAGATTTCAACAAAATCCAGTTCTACAAAAGTTGCTTGAAGAACAATCAATCTCAAGTTAGCACATGCTCGGTTGGAGGTTTGAAGCTTGATGAGAGATTGCTTGCTCTCATTGTAACTTGGATTCTAACTCCAAGGGGGAGTAATCACTCTGTGCTGACCGAACAAGATCTGGTTTACATCTTCTGCATCACCAAGAAAGTGAAGATCAATTGGATTCACATTATCCCTATGCTGTTTTAATATCTAAGTTTCTACTCTATTTTGAAGTTAATCTTGAAGATGAAACTTTTGAGCTGGTCAAGTCAACTCAAGAGTTGAACAGTGGATCACTCAGCAAGATGGGCTTTACAAATGTAGGTGGAAAGTGGATAAGTAAGGATGGTGATCATGGTTCCTCATCAAGTGATGTTGCTCATCTTGAACAAGATGAACCTACTGATATGGATGTTCAACATGAAGATCCAGTTGGAGATTTTCAAGATGCAGGGCCTAGTGCTGCTGATGGATATCAAAGAGAAAGAATGTCAACCATGTCATCTTTTGAAAGACAAATGATGGATAGGCTAGATAGCTTTGCTGAAAATCAAAGAAGCCTTCATGATTTGTGTGTTAGTAACTTTCAGAGGATTGATACAAGGTTTGACAACATGGATACAAGGTTTATGACTCTGGACGAACAGATTGAAGCTGTCCATAATCAAATCTTTGATCTTCAGTTTGCTGATGAAGAAGAATGAAGGAAAAACAACCGATTGGTCAACAAAACCATCGATTGTTTTTGGGCTGTTCTTTTCTGGTTTTAAAATTTCTTTCCTTTTGTTGTTTCTAGTTTATTCTGATGTAATGGAAACAATATCTTCTTTTACCTCTTATCTTTGTCTATTTGTGTCTCCAGTTTGTTTAAATATCTCTGTTTTTTCATTTTGTTAAAAACAGTTTGAGTAACATGTATTTTGTTTCTGATATTAACTGTTTAAAGCTTTAAATGTTTATCTGTATGCTAACAGAATATCAGAAGTTCAATATATTGTTCAAAGTTCTATTGCATGAACTGCTTCAGATTTAATCAGGTACAACACAAGCATCAGAGATTTGTCTTTATCAAATAGGGGGAGATTGTTGAACCAAGTGGTGTTCAATGTTTTGAAGTATCCAAATCCTTTGAAGGATGTTGAAGCCTCTGCTTTGCTGTGTGTTGCTGGGCTGGTTTAAGCTTTGTTCTGGGGTAGTTTAATATTGTAATCCACCCTTAGATTAAATCTCAAGCAATTAGCATCTCAATCTTTATCAAATTAAAATGTTTTTCAAACTAAGTTGAAACAACCGATTGTTTTGTCGAAACAACCGATTGTTTATACTTAGGTGTTTTGAGAAAGTTTGAAAACTGTTTATTAAATGGTGAAATCTGTTAAGTAACAAAACAACCGATTGATTCGAGGAAACAATCGATTGTTTGTTTTGAAACCATAACAGAAAAACTGTTTTCTTTGACTGAGCTTTAAATGCTTTAACTGAATACGCTCCAGTCATTAAATGCTTTGACCAATCTATTTTAAATGCAATTAAGAGTTTGTTAAGATTTGATAACAAACTATATCCTTGAATATATTCTGAAGTGGTTGCTTAGTGGATATCCTCAGGGTTTCTGAGAAGACTGGATGTAGCTCTGGTTTGGAGTGAACCAGTATAAACAACTGTGTACAATCTCTCTATCCCTAACTCTTTAATTTCAGTTTGTTTGTTGTTTGCTGATATAAACAACCGATTGTTTCGAAGAAAGAACCGATTGTTTTTTCTAGTATTACAGTTTTTGCTTGTTGTTTTGGCTAACTGAATTGTTGAATCAATTGGTTTCTGGAATAAATTCATTCTAGCTTTGAAAAGTTTGCGAAAACCCCTTTAAACAATTCACCCCCCCCCCTCTAGTTTAAAGCCATCTTTTCTAACAGGCGCTAGCTGAAAAGATGGAAAAGCTCAACCTTCTCCAAACCGAGCATAATCAGTTTCAGACTGAACTGTACAGGCTTCAAGTGGAGAAGGAAGCTCTTGAGAAGCAGCTAGCCTTTGGTGATTCCACGATTGAAGAGCTAGAGAGGGCCAAGAGGGACCTTATTGCAGAGAGGGAAACCCGAGACTCCACCATTGAAAATCTGGAGCGGGCTAAAGGAAAGCTTATTAACAACATGGTTGATATCTTTGGAGAGGGATTCAAGGAGGCCTTAGCTCAAGCCGCCTGTGAAAACCCGGTAGTTGATACCTCCAACTCTAACCCTCTCAACCATATTGTCGATGGGAAGGTCGTTCCCCTCGACCTTGGGGATTAAACTTCACTTAATTAATCTTCATTTGTAAATTTGTATTTTCCAACATTGGCTCTGTAATTCTGACACTCAACCTCATTTGAATGTTTATTCGAGCTTTATCTTTACATCCCCGTGTACTTTTAGCTTCTCTGCTTTACTGCTTGCTTTACTAAATCAAAGGCGTAACTGGTACTTACTTTTGATGCATCGCTTCTTCGCCTTGTCTTTAACTCTTTAGGTAGCACGTGACCTTCTCTTTTCATTCTTCCCTTCTGAGTCGCGGTGCATACCCTTCTTCTGATCTTTTCACTTAGAACTTCACTTGGCCTTCATATCTGCGAGGAATCTTCCCCATGAAGGCATCGCCTGCCTCGTCATTGCTCAAAGGTAAAGGAGGATTTAACTTCGCGTATTTTTCTTGTCTCTGATAACTCGTGTTTTTATGCTTCTCCTTATTACTCTTCATTTACTTGTTCTTGAGCCCTCAAGCGCTTACTACCAAGGGCATTGCTGGCTTTACCATTGCTTGGAGCGAAAGGAGTCTATCTTTTTCTTTCTGGCCTCGACATCGCTCAAGGGCGAGGAGGGCTTAGCTGTTCTCTTGTGGCCTCGACATCGCTCGAGGGCGAGAAGGGCTTATCTCAACTGTACTGGGTGCCCATGCTCGAGGAGGGACCTGCTCTGGGTGTCCTCAGCGTATCTAGACACTTGGGACAAAAGTCGCGCTCTGGTGCCCACGCCCATGGAGAGGCCTATACAATCAGCACCGTATCGTCCATGGAGTGTCTAAAACACCAAGGCAACTTAGCCCTTATCTCTTTGCGTTTGGTGCCCACACCTGAGTAGAGGCCTACTACGTCAGCGCCGTATCGTCCTTAGGGTGTCTAAAACACCAGACACCGGGGCTAGCTGTACATTCCTGAGGAGGGGGCGTCCCAAAGGAATCCCCTAACCCCTGCTCAAGGACTAGACGCCCGAATTTTTTACTTATACTGACATCTGGTACCGGGGCTAGTTATTCATACTTGAGGAGGGGGCGTCCCGAAGGAATCCCTTAACCCCTGCTCAAGGACTAGGATCCCGGTTTTTAACTTGTATTGACATACCTGTTATCTTGCTCTGCGTCTGACCTCCGCTCCTTTATTTGGCGATACCTACTCTTGGCGACGCCTCATCTTGGCGACGCCTCATCTTGGCGACGCCTAATCTTGGCGACGCCTCGTCTTTGTTTTTGTTTCTTTGATCTTTGATCTTACATGAAAGGGAAAACTAAGGCAAGAATATTTTAAACTTTTCTTTTCTTTATTTGGGTGACCTCGTTAAAAAACCCCTGAGAGGGAAAAATAGTGTCCCCTTTACAAAGTTTCAACTGAAATAAAACTTTAAATTCGCCGCATTCCAACTACGTGGGATGGGGCCTCCTTCTAGAGTCTCTAACTTATACGAACCATTCCCCTTAGCTTTGGTTACTCTGAACGGTCCAGCACACTTGGGAGACAACTTGTTTTCTAACTCGTACGTGTGAGCCTTCCTCGTGACCAGGTCACCAACCTGGAACTGTCGTAGCTTCACCTTAGAGCTGTATTGACGCTCCATTCTTCTCTTCACAGCCTCAGCCTTAATTTTCGCCTCTTCTCTGGCTTCATCTATTAGGTCCAGGTTCACCCTCATATCTTCGTTGGACTCTTCTGCCACGAAACCTAGGAAACGGGGCGAACTCTCGTGGATCTCCACTGGGATCATGGCGTCCGATCCATACACTAGGCTGAAAGGCGTCTCCATGGTGGAGGATTGAGGTGTGGTGTGGTAAGCCCATACAATCCTTGGTACTTCTTCTACCCACGCCCCTTTAGCCTTCTCTAATATGCGTTTCAAACCCCTCAACAAAACTCTGTTTGCTGACTCGACCTGCCCATTTGTCTGGGGGTGCTCGACTGATGCAGACACCTGCTTGATTCCTACTTCTGTACATAGCTTCCCCAATTGTTGGCTTGCGAACTGGGTGCCATTGTCTGAAATGAGACGCCTTGGCACCCCAAAACGACATACAATGTTCTTCCAAACAAAGTGTTGTACCTTGTGCACGGTGATCTGTGCCACTGGTTCGGCCTCTATCCACTTGGTGAAGTATTCGATGGCAACGATCAAGTACTTCATCTGCCTTATCGCTAATGGGAATGGGCCTAAGATATCAATTCCCCAAGTATGGAAAGGCCATGGGCTGTATATGGATCTCAGTTCCTCTGGCGGCGCCTTGTGCCAGTCAGTGTGCATCTGACATTGCTTGCAATGTTGGGCGTATCGCACGCAATCCTCTCTTACTGTTGGCCAGAAAAACCCTGCACGTATTACCTTGGATGCCAAGGACCTTCCTCCCACGTGGCTCCCGCAAATACCTTCGTGGAGCTCAGCCATTATCCTGGTGCACTCGTCGCCACTCACGCACGTCAAGATGGGGTGCGTAAACCCGTGTCTGAATAATATCCCATCTACTAATGTGTACCTTGCGGCGTTCCTCTTAATCTTCTTGCCTTCTTCCGGCTCCGCTGGGAGGATTCCGTCCGCTAGGTATCACTTGTAAGGGGTCATCCATGTGTCTCCTTCCTCTAAAGCACACACCTGTACACTTTTTTCTTCTTCTGGCGAGGTCACATAAGTATTGATGCAGGGTGCCCTCGCCGTATCTTGACTCAAAGAGCGATGACTCCTTGGTTTTCCTCTTGTTGTACTAACGTGAAGAACGTCCACCCTATTGACTGCAACAAACTTTCGCGGCATTTTGAGGGTCTCTTGGATTACAGTCCTCTGCCTTCCCCACTTGCCTGAGCTGGCCAGCTTGGCGAGCAGGTTAGCTCTGGCATTTTGCTCCCTGGGGACATGCACCAGCTCAAACGCAGCGAAGGCTCTCTTAAACACCTCGACGTATCTCAAGTACGCAGCCATCTATGGATCCTTCGCCTGGTACTCCCCTGTTACTTGTCCTGTGACCAACTGTGAGTCACTCTTTGCCAAGAGGCTCTGAGCACCCATTTCTTTAGCCAACAGCATCCCAGCAATCAACGCCTCGTACTCCGCCTGGTTGTTGCTTGCTTTGAAGGCGAAGCGTAAGGCTTGCTCGATTAGCACTCCATTAGGCCCCTCTAAGATTATTCCAGCGCCACTCCCTTGCTGGTTGGAAGATCCATCCACTGAGAGCATCCACTATGATCCTAACACCACCTCTTGAGGGTCTCCTCCTGGTGAAAGTTCTGCCACGAAGTCAGCATAGACTTGCCCTTTGATGGACCCCCTGGGTTCATATTGGATATCGAATTCTGATAGCTCTACCGCCCAGCGAACCATCCTCCCTGCTACATCTGGCTTTTGAAGCACCTTTTGGATAGGGAGGTTTGTCATTACCACCACCGTGAAGCTGTGGAAATAGTGGCGGAGCCTTCGTGCTGAGAATACTACCGCGAGCGTCGCCTTCTCTAGTGACTGGTACCTCAATTCTGGGCCTTGCAAGGCCTTGCTCACGAAGTAAATGGGCTTCTGCACTTGGTCTTGTTCCTGGACCAGCACAGAGCTAATGGCCCACTAAGTTACCGCAAAGTATAAGCGGAGTGGGACACCTACTTGTGGCTTGCAAAGCACAGGTGGCGTCACCAAGTACTGCTTCAACTTGAGAAACGCCGCTTCACACTCATTTGTCCATGCAAAACGGCTATTCCTCTTGAGGCATTGGAAGTAAGGGTGGCCTTTTTCTCCCCCAGCAGACACAAACCTAGACAAAGCTGCCATCCTCCCAGTCAATTGCTGAACTTCTTTAACTGATGCAGGGCTCCTCATGGCTATAATAGCTACACACTTATCAGGGTTCGCCTTTATTCCCCTTTCAGTGAGCATGAATCCCAAGACCTTCCCGGTTTCCACGCCAAAGACACACTTTTCTGGGTTTAACTTGAGGCGATACTTTGATATGGTAGCAAACAGCTCTTCCAAATCAGCTACGTGCTTCCCTCTCTCTTGTGAAGTCACGACCATGTCATCTACGTAGGCCTGCACGTTTCTTCCCAGCATGGGTGCAAGGACCTTGTCCATCATCCTCTGGTAGGTGGCGCCTGCGTTCTTCAGCCCACACGGCATCACCTTGTAGCAATAACTGCACGTTTCTGTCATGAATGCCGTTTTGTTCTCGTCCCTGGGATGCATCTTGATCTGATTGTAACCTGAGAATTCATCCAAGAAACTCAGCATCTTGCAACCCGAGGCGTATCCACTAATGCGTCGATGTTGGGCAGTGGATATGAATCTTTGGGGCATGCCTTGTTCAGATTTGTGAATTCAACACACATCCTCCACTTCCCATTTGCCTTCTTTACTAGAACTACATTGGCTAACCACTCAGGGTATTGTATCTCCCTGATGTGTCCAGCACTGAGCAGCTTCTGTGTTTCTTCCTTCACGACGAGGCATCGCTCTTCGTTGAACTTCTTCCTTCTTTCTCTCACAGGGCGAACCTTAGCGTCCATGGTAAGATGGTGGCACAAAAAATTCAGGTCGATACCTGGCATGTCCACCGCAGTCCATGTGAAAGCATCGAGGTGGCGCGAGATTACTGCGGCTACCTCTTCTTGTTCTCCTTGGCTCAGCAAGCGTCCTAATTTGAACACCTTACCCCCTATCTGCCTTTCTACTATGTTATCTTCTGGTTGGGGTCGCCCATTCTTCACATTTCCTGCAAGAGACTCATTCGTGGAGTCCTCTTCAATAGGCGTCGCCCCAACGAATGCATCGGGCATTGCCTCCTCTGGCTCTTGTTCTGCGGGCGAGGCCTCTCCATGTTCTCCTTCAATCGGCGAGGCATCGTCGTTTCTCCCTTCTGCATGTGCATCTTCTATAGGCGTCGCCCCCAGGGTAGCTTCGACCAGTGTGGACTTCGCGGGCGTCGCCTCTTCCAACGGTTCTAACTTCATTTGCGAATTTGAAACGAGTGGTCGCTCGATCACCATGACCACGCCCTTCTTTGTATTTAGGCTATTTTCATAGCACTTACGGGCCTCTTCTTGATCTGACTTCATCGCGATCACCTTGCCACTAAGATCTGGTAGCTTCATCTTCATGTGGCACGTGGAAGACACCGCCCTTAATCTGTTCAAGGCGGGTCTGCCTAACAAGATGTTATAGGCTGAGTTGGCGTTAACCACCAAGTACCGAATGCTCTCGGTACGGGACGCCGCTCCATCAGTGCACGTCGTCCTCAATTCCAGGTAGTCGCGTACCTCCCCTGGTTATCTGTGAACCCATACAAGCATCCAGTATAGGGTCTCAACAGGTCAGGGGACAATTGTAGCTTGTTAAAGGTCGACCAAAACATGACGTCTGCAGAACTGCCTTGGTCGACAAGAACCCCATATACCTTCCTTCCCGCTGTGACTACTGAAATGACCACTGGGTCATTATCGTGTGGGATGACATCTCGCAGGTCAGCCCTTGTGAAAACGAAGTCTGACTCCCACGAGTCGTCTGGAAATTCCTCTGCAACTGAACTTACTGACCTCACATACTTCTTACGTTGAGAGGCAACGGGTCCCCCTCCGGAAAAGCCGCCAGAGATGGTGTGCACTTCTCCGTGAGTTGGGATTTCATGCGCTTGACCTTCCTCGGGTGTCGCCGTGACTGTGGTCGCAGTGGAACCAGCGAGATAATCTTTCAAGAAACCATTCTTCACAAGCTCATCCAACTGATAGCCCAGCGCTAAGCAGTTGTTAATATGGTGTCTGAATGCTTCGTGAAATTCGCACCATGATTCCTTGTGAGGTCCCAGTATTTTGTCGGACTTCACCGGTGGCCTCAACCTGTCAGCAATGTTGGGGACAACGATGAGGTCTTTAAGTTCCACCACAAATTTGTACCTTAGAGGTCTATTGCCTTCTTTCCTTCCTTCTGATCGACCCCTAGGTTGGGTTGTCCTTGTCTCGTAGGTGCGCCTTCTATCTTGATTCTTTTTTCTGTAGTGGCTTCGTGGACTCTAGCAGGTTGTGCGCGTATCTGCGCTCTCGGGCGTGTGGGCGCAGTAGTCGTGCACTTCTCGTATGGCTCTCCCTCAGAGGCAATGTGTTCTACCGCCCGACGCCTTACTTCAGCAAAAGTTTTGGGGCGGCTGCGATTGAGTGACTTGCTGAAAGATCCAGGACACATCCCCTTCCCGAATGCGTATGTTGAACCTTGTGATGTTCAATGTTTTGAAGAATCCAAATCCTTTGAAGGATGTTGAAGCCTCTGCTTTGCTTGATGTTGCTGTGCTGGTTTAAGCTTTGTTCTGGGGTAGTTTATATGTTGTAATCCACCCTTGTATTAAATATCAAGCAATTAGCATCTCAATCTTTATGAAAAAAAAAATGTTTTTCAAACTAAGTTGAAACAACCGATTGTTTTGTCGAAACAACCGATTGTTTATACTTAGGTGTTTTGAGAAAGATTGAAAACTATTTTTGAATGGTTGAAACTGTTAAGTATCAAAACAACCGATTGATTCGAGGAAACAACCGATTGTTTGTTTTGGGACCATAACAGAAAAACTGTTTTCTTTGACTGAGCTTTAAATGCTTTAAGATTTGATAACAAACTACATCTTTGAATATATTAAGAAAAACTGTTTTAAGAATTAAGAATCTTTTGACAAAGTTTTTCTAAGAGTTTTTCAAAGTGCTGAGATTGCTTAAGAGTTTTTGTGATTGATCAAGGTGCTGGAATAGGACTCTACTTGTATTGATTTCAGATATTCTTCTGTAACAAGTGTAATCTTTGTAATCTGTTGAACAATTCGTTTCTGTGTTTGCTGAGATTGGTTGTGTGTTCTTGAGGTGTTCAAGATCAGCAATCTTAGTGTTGGCCAAGAAGAGTGTGTTTCTTGATGTGTTCAAGGTCATTCTCTTAGTTGTGGTGTAAGTGATCAAGTGGTGGTTGCTTAGGGGATATCCTCAAGGTTTCTGAGAAGACTGGATGTAGCTCTAGTTTGGAGTGAATCAGTATAAACAACTGTGTACAATCTCTCTATCTCTAACTCTTTAAATTCAGTTTATTTGTTGTTTGCTGGTATAAACAACCGATTGTTTATACGAAACAACCGATTGTTTTTTCTGGTATTACAGCTTTTGCTTGCTGTTTTGGCTAACTGAATTGTTGAATCAATTGGTTTTTGAAATAAATTCATTCTAGTTTTGAAAAGTTTGCGAAAACCCCTTTAAACAATTCACCCCCCCTCTAGTTTAAAGCCATCTTTTCTAACAGCGTACACGATCATGGGTTCGTCTGTGGTACCCACCTTCACCACCTGCGCCCCAAAGCGGCTTATGTACTCTTTCAGGGTCTCCCCTTGATACTGCTTCACGTCGAATAGGTCGTATGAGACTGGGGCTGGGGCCCTGTTGGCTAAATACTACTCTCGGAATAGTTGCAAAAGTTGTGCAAAAGACGTGATATGACCCTCTGGGAGGCTGATGAACCAATCCATGGCCATCCCAGTCAAAGTGCTCATAAAGAGCTTGCATCTTACAGCATCAGAACCGCCTACCAGCATCATCTGGGTATGGAACGCAGTGAGGTGCGCCTCAGGATCCTCCATCCCTGTGAAGGTCACTTTGGGCCCTGTGAATGTGTTGGGGATTGCTGTCTCTAGTATTGCCTGTGAGAATGGTGTTGAGAATTCTCTAGGTGGGGTGGCAGTCTCAGGTTCATCTGCGTCGCGCCATCCACGGCGTAACTCCTCGTTGGCGCGGTGGAGCTCATCGTTGAGATGCTGTGAGATCCGCCTGCATGCGCTCTTGCTCCGCTTTTGATGTTGCCATTGCTTCCTACAGCCCTTGCATCATGCCCATGAGTTGTTGCATGGTCATCTCTTCACTCCTAGCGCGTGCAGGTCTCATGTTCGTGGCTTTCTGGAAACCTTCTTAACTTATCTGGGTTTTGAGAACTGGAACTGAAAAACTTGTGTAGTGGGACCGATGTTTTATATCGGCCCCACGGTGGGCGCCAAATGTTCCCGTCGGTTGACCTGGGTTGTCCTTGTGTGAGGCTCGTCCCCACAAGCTGGGGCACCTTCGTTCTGCTCCGTCTGTGAATACCTGAAAAGAAGTGCACAAAGGGGTGCCCTCGCGACCGTTTGCACTCCGACGATCAAGTCAGCTAGTGAGAAACTTCAAAGGTGACGCACCCCCGTATCGGAACACCGTGAAGGGATGCTCTGAAGGTGGTCGAAAAATAACTGAATGACTGAAACTGTGTTGCCCTAATCGTCTTGTGCACACAGTGGGTGCGCAGCGAAAACAACTAGGGTTTGTACTCTGTGTAATGCTGCGAGAATTAGGTCAAAACTCGGATCCCTTTCAAACGTCCCCAGGTCCCTTTTTATACACCTCTTGCATTCAAAACGTGTTAAAGCGCATTAAAAGCGTATAAAAATATTCCTTGGAACGTTCGAATCTTAACTGAATTAACGCGTACCTTAGCGAACTTTTAGGAAAGCCTTGATGTTTTCAGTGCTTATTGCCACGTGTTCTTCTGACTTGGTCGCAACTCTTCGTGGAGGGCCCTACAACGCCGTAACCCATCTTAGGGTTAATCCATCGTGCAAACCCTCATTTCTCGAAGTGCATTTGGCACAAGGGGGGTGACTTCCTAGGTGCCAACTCATGCGCTCCCAACTTCTAGTCACTCACCTTGGGAGTGTATCTACCTTTCTCTCGTACCATGCACGTGGTTCTCCCCTGGGCGTGGCCCCCTCATGGGTCGTATCTGTCCCAGGGTTTCCCAGTGGTGGCGTGGGTACTTCACGAGTTAGGTTACTCCCTATTGGTACTAGGACTATGGCCTTGAAGCCACCTTTTTCTTTCTCTTTGTCGCTTTTCTGAGCCATCGGGGTCCGAGACGATCGAGTTAGGAGCAAGTACGATTATCTGAGTAGTCGCTCTGCGAAGTAAGGCTCAAAGAAGTCGTGATAGCTAGCCTTTGGCCAAGTTTGTGAAACAAAGCTATACAAGTTGATATTGAGTATAGGCTCATGTTAGCTATGGGTTTATGGTTCATCAAAAGGTTAGTTCTCTGTTAAGTGGGAATTCCATGATTTTTTCATGCTTGGCTTCGCCTAAGTCAGATTTTAGTTATACTTATTACTTCATGCTCAGGATGTAGAGAGAATTAGTATAAGTGATAAAGTATTCGCGTGTGTATTGATAGTAGTTGTGTAAAGGCATTTGCAATAAGTCAAGTAAGTTTTTATTTTCATACCTAAGCTAACTGAAGCCTGTTATATGATTTGTGTTAAAATAAAGAGAATGAGTTAAGGTCTCAAAATCACTACACATAAGAAAGAGCAAAAGTGTTGTTAAACATGAAGTGTTCAAATTGTTAAACTATTAAGAGAATTTAACATATTACAGACCATATAAATTTAAGTTAATCATCCCTTAGTTGGCCATCGACCATGGTTTTACCCGGGTCGAGATCCGAGAAGTCTAGATCGGGATGGAGCGTTAATGCTTGTTTAAGAGTTGCCTCGAATCCTACAAGGTAGGATTGAGCAACGTCTTGCTTTAAGGATTTTGATGCCTTGGCAAGGACATCATCTTTGCAGGTCAGTTCCCTTCCCAACTTCTCAACTTTGGCCAAGAGTTTATTCCTTTCCTCGGTCAGGCTTGCTTCCTCTTGAGCTTGGTGTGCTGCCTCTTTATTCTTCTCAGCTCGAAGTTGTTGAGTTTCTTGCTGTAAACCATTTGAATGTTTGACCTTAGATTGAAGACGATCTATCTCTTTATGAAGCACCACATTCTCTTGGACTCTCTAGTTCTCTTAGCAACAACCAAGCAACCCATGGCAAAGGCTTGCCCAAAATGCTTCATGGTGTCAAGAAGTAGATGATCTTCATCGTGGGCCATGCGCCTATCTTCATCTTCGCTGGACAGGAAGGCCATTTCACCATGTGGGGATGTCAAAGTATGGATCCCACAAGCTCTTCCTCTTAGAGCTCTTCACTTCGTATTCTTGAATGACGATTATGTCTTGGTGCAAAGCATGGCCAGCTGAGTGAGCGACGTCTTGATGCGGGGCTCGACCATCTGAGTGAGTGTGCTTAGTGGGGTGATACGACCCAAGTCCATAAGAAGATGACCATGGATGCCAACTTTGAAGGGTCATCTCAACAAGCAAAAGAAGATCTCATCAATAGGAGAAATGGTCAAGGTCCAAAGCACTTGAAGTTCTTCCTATTAGTCTTCTTAAAATTAGGCCTAAGCCAAAGCCCAATTCGAGGCCCAAGCCTAACCCATAATCTCATCATCCATCATGCCTCAAAAGACTACTATGAGCAAGGCACAAGCATTAGTAGATGAGCATCAATTGATGTCTCTTTTTGTAAATTCTTTAGAGTAGATTTAAATAGAACATAAAAAGGAGGTGTGGATAGGAGTTTAGGGCTTATGAGAAGAAGTAGCAAAGTTACCTTTCATGTGACTTGTTTTAGGCGACATTTTCAAATAGTTTTCATTTGAATTTCCCACCTATTTATTTGGTGAAAACTGGACCTATAACACTATAAATAGGGGTGCTTGGTTCATGTAAAAATACATTGAATGAAGAATAAAGTTACTATACACAATTTGTGTGAGAATAGTGAGAATTGTTTCTCCTAGCATAGTCTTATCTTGTTAGTGTTTGGGAGCTCTCAAGTGGCGGCAACCTCACTTATCTTGGAGCTTATTCACCATCCAAGTGGCGTGAACCTTCTTCCCTAGCTTCAACCACATAAGTTTTCCTATCATTCATCTTTCAATTCCATTTCCATTCCATTTCCATTTCTAAATATGTCTTGTTCATGTGTTCTTGATTCCAATCGGTTGTTTGGCTTTGTTTAGTAATTCTAATCGGTTTACTTGCTTTGTATGTTGATTTCAATCAGTTAATTTATCTTGAATTATTGCGTTTTCAATTCTATTTTACAACACCTTTGTTCTTCATTCATAATCACCTATAATTGAGTTTTTCCTTTGGTCTTTAGAAATGAACTTTTACATCTACTTAACACTTGTTAAGTTAATGTCCACTAGGGATTTTCCTTAGACTTCTCACCTTAATTTCTTAAGAATTATCGATCCTAATTCTAAAAAGTGTCACCTAATGAATCAACCTAAAATCAACTCACATCATGGGGGGAGTGGTTGCCTTCCCTTTTCTCTTAAAAACAAGCCCCAAGGTGGTTTCCTCATCCTGCTCGATCGAGGCTTGAGTGATTATGATTGGAGCTTTCTTTTTCTGAGTTAAAGAATCCTTGGGCATGTTAGCAACTGTCGTCATCTTTTTAGCCATCTCGGCTAGCTCTGCCTTGATGATGTTAGACAACATCCTCCCTGCAAAGAAAACAAGTAAATGATTAATAACAATACCAGAGTTATTTTCACCAAGGAGAGGAAACGAGGAGTACCATTATAAGCTTTCAAAGCACCGGGGATGTACTCTTTGGTCAACAAGAAGGAGGTGTCAAAAACTACCTTCAAGCTCGTTAGGAACTCACAGATTCCTTGGTCTTTTGGCGACAGATCTTCCAGGCATCGGGCTCTCTGAAATTTAGGCTCGGGGGTCCAGTAAATGGGAAATCCATCTAGAAGGGTTGATCTCCTGTTGAAGCTTAGACTTTAACAAATTTTCCTTTAAAGTTTATATGAAGATTGGAAGAGGGTGAACAAAGCTCTTCCAGGGGCACCGTTCAAAGATAGCCACAACTTAATGCTCGTGTGTTTAGCCTTGAAGTAGAGAAAAACTTCAACAAACGGGGAGATTTCGAGCTGTGAGCACAAAATGATAAAAACACGAATAAATGCCCAGCTATTAGGGTGTAGCTGGGTAGGGGAAACATTGAGCTCAGTTGCTCTTTTTCAAAAATAGATAAAGGGAGACGCAAAAGAACCTTTTTGAAAAACGTGACATAAAAGAAACAAAATGGACCACCAGGGTCCGATGACTCGTCACAACAGATGGGCTCACCCTCCCTACACTCTACGGTTTTTACATTACCTTCGTGTCTTTTACTCATGCTACACCCGTTTTCTCTTAAATCTCTAAGACGTAAATGGGTGGTGTAATAAGAAACCTCTTTTAGAAGCTCTTTCTTGGCACAGGATACATTGAAGCGTAGTCCATTGCAGAAAAAGATAGAACAAAAGCATAAACACCAAACAAGATACAAACACAATTCAGGCCAAACAAAGAAGACAAATTGACAATAAATCACAGTTCAGGCAAAGTAATCGGCAAGATGAATAAATACTTGGAAATATAGATTGGAGGAGGAAAATACATTGTATGAAGATGGAGGAGAAGAAGTGCGAAAGAGGTTTTTGTGTAAGAGAGGTTTTTGAGAGCACGAGCGTTCAAGAGGAAAGAGAGATTGTGTAACGAGTAAGTGAGGAAGAAATGGGTTTTAATTGTTTGAAGGAGATGAAGCGCCAGTGCTTCCTGGCTGTTGATGCCACATGGATGTCTCAGATTTAGTGTGGTGGGATGTCTCATCAGGAGACGTTTCGATAATCGCGCCTCACCTACCCTTTGCGAAGGCGTAACGTTAGTTGCCATCGGTGGAAAGAATCTTCGCCTAGCCAAGCTCGGTTTGAGCTTGGGGGCCTTGTGTATTGACCAGGAGTTTGTCTCGGTTCAAGCGTTTAAGTCAGCTCGGTTTTTGAGCCAGTATGGGCCCAAAGGGTGAGCCATGAGCTTGACCCAGATGCTGGTAGACAACTCGAAAAATATAATTAAATAGAAGGAATATTCAAATTGGTTATAATATATACACATATTAAATATTAAATAAAAACTGTTGAGAATAAAGTAGTTAGCACCCGAGAATAAAGGTGCATGTGAACAAAATGTTTTATTATTGTTAAGCACCTAAAAATAAAGATGTACATAAGCAATGTGTTTTTCTGTTATGATTATATGTTTTTTGTTAAGATTATATTCTCCCTGTTGAAATCTTCCTATGATTGGAAAAATAGTTGAAGGGGTATCTATAAAAGGGACATGAAACCCCTAATAAAGGTATGTTGTTTCTGAATACTTAAGACTGAAACTGAATATTTATTTTGTATGCTCTCACTGACTTGATTGTCGGAGTGTGATCAACAGGTAGAGCTCCATTTGTCCCAGTGAAGCGACACCTTTAAGCACCAATTAGAGACAAATCAAAAGAGGAGTTTGCCCACCTAATCTGTCCGAGGTCAACCGACAATAACAGGTTCCAATAAAAAATTGTTGTCTTTTAGTCTAGTAATTGAAATATACAACAATTTATGAGGAATCTCGTCTATACTTTTGTTTTAATTTAAAAAATATCACCGCATTTTTATAGACAATATTTAATACTGTGTATACACTAGTGTTAAATTAAGCAATTTGATAATAATAGTGTTATTATGTTATTTGAGAATCCAATATACTAAATTTAAATAATTAAGAATCCAACCATTCATTCTAAAAAATATAAAAATAAGATATAGATAAATATAGAAAGAGACAACATAAGAATTTGAGAAAAAAATAATTAAATAATGAATTATAATATTATTGAGTGGAAATGGTAGATGAATTAGGAATTTTACAATGGGTTATAGTCATTAACGTAATCGTTTAAATAATTAATTACTTCAATTTTATATACTAAAAACTCATAATTATATAAAAGTAGGTATTCTGAATTTTTTTTTCTCATTAACTTGTTAGTATCTGTCACCTTTTCTTCCTATGAAATTTCATTACATGTGTGGAAAAAGAGTATTTGACTCTTCTATGGAGATATTTTTATGATCAGCTTTTTCTTACTCCATATTTTTTTTAATGTTTTCCATACCGTGTGTGACCAACTATCTGTGCAATGGTCATCATCATGAATGAAATTTATAGTAATTAGCATTCTCTTTGAAGTTGATTTTTCAATTATTGAATTAACAAAGTGTTAAGTTTGGACGTTCTTCTCTTTATATGATGATGTGGAATGTTCATGATTGAAATTTTATGATGTGCCAACGCAATTTAGCCATGACTAGTTATTATAACTATATATTTATTTGTAAAAAAAATGGTCTCTTAGGTCTTAGCTATTATTTTCAAATAAAAAAGAAACATCTTCCAGAAGTTTACTTTTCCAGTTCAACTCTACAAAGTTTAGTTTAGAAATATTTGGTGAAAAACAATAAAAGTAGGTACATGTGTTTGAAGTATGACCATATATTAAGTATGAACACTTCAATATATCAGCATAAATTGAATTACGGTTCAGTAAAAACATTAATTATGAACAAATAGCATGACGTAACTCATTTATTTATTTAAGATTCTTGTGCATATTATTTTCAACATTATTTTCATTTATTGAGCGATTTTCTTGTTCCTTAAATCAAACCAATGACCGAGTCAACACTTTGATGAGAGTGTGGAGAATTTTCTCAAACCCGTGCGCGCGTATAGACAAAATAACAAAATATTTCTCATAATTTAAATGTTTCCAAGTATCGAAAACAACTATTTATTCATTAATTCAATAGTTTTAGCAAGCAACATGTAAATGCAATTTTGTATAAAGAAAAAGGAAGATTTGTTATTTGATTAATAAGTACGAAGTTTTCTTCCTAATGAATATTTTGGTAGAGTTTAACCATTACACAAGTAAGTTTTCGTGATATTATAATTATTATTATATTTATTAGTATAATTATCAATATTAATATAATTAATAAAATAAAAATTAATAATATTATTATATTTAATATTATTAATATTAATATTATTAAATATTATTAATATTATTAAATATTATTAATATTAGTGGACACACAAGCACTCTTGCGCCGGTGTATTCGAATTTTTTATTTTTATTATTTATATATATATATATATATATATATATTTAATATTAAAATTCAAATAAAAAATGTTATTATTCTCATCAATGCACTTTTATCTATGTTTTTTTTCTTTCAATTTTCTATTCAATAAATAAAACTCTATGATTTTTTGTGTTTGGTATTTTCTTTAATAATTTTTTTATTGTCATCATACAAAGCCAAATACATGCATAAATAAATTAAAAAAATGTAAATTCACACCTTGTATATCCATCTTCTATTTTATAACTGAAAACAATACTTAATGGTTGATTTCGTGGTTCTAGAATGATACTACAACTTCTGAAAACGAAAAAGAAGTTTGATGGGGATAAAAATGAATATGAATGGAAAAATATGTCATTGTGTCATGCTCCTGAGCAAGTCTCACTTTGCAATGTTTAATTTTAAATTTAAAAATAGTTTTATCTGTTCTCTTAGTCTCTTTAAGGTATAAAATTAAAATTGCTCACAAAAATATATCCCGTCATATATTTGTAAAATAATAAAATAAAATAAAAATATAAGGATAAAATTGAAATAAAATAAAATGTCAGTTAAAAAGGTTATCCCTTTATAGCTATAGAGGTATAAATAACATATATTAAAGTTATATATACTTTAATATAATAAAAATACGAAAACATAAAACAATTAAATTATAAAAATAATATATTAAAGTTATATATACTTTATTATAATAAAAATGCGAAAACATAAAACAATTAAATTATAAAAATAAAATATTAAAGTTATATAATTTTTAATATAATAAAGATATGAAAAGATATGCGAAAGATTCCTTTAAACATATTGGATTTACTTGAAATTTTAATAAAAAAAACTGTATTTACAATTATTTTTTTAAGAAAAACAAAATTTTATTTGAATAGTATCAAATTTATAAAAAAAATTCTTGATGTAAATAAAATATAATTTATTTATTTACTTAAAAATAAATAATCAAATAATTTTTCATTATTTTAAAATATCTAAATAATTTATTTTGTAAATAAGGTTATATACTATTTTAATACTATTTTTTAATAAAATTACAGTAAAAAAAAACTAAGTTAGTTAATAATAAGATAAACAATGTTTATATATTAATTTTAAGTGGCAGACAGAAGATGTTAAAATATAAATAAAACTAAAATTAAAATATACTTAGATTAAATAATAAATTGTTACAAATTAAAAGTGCTTAATTTTATAATAATTGCTTTAAAAAATATATTAAAATTGTAAAACTATTAACTAATTTTAGGATTTTTTTTTTCTTTTCTTATATATTTTCCATCTTTCATTGTTAAGATTTTGAATGCTTATACCACATTAAACTTTTAAAAATTAAAAAAAGTTGAATGTAAAATAAATTAATTAGGATTAGTTATATAATTTTTCTTTAAATTATTATATATGTCACAATTGTTATCATTCAAATTTTTTTCACATTTTGCAATTATAAATACACTCTTAATAATTATATAAATAATAGTCTTTGCATAACTAAAAATGATATAATCTCTTTATATTGTTATAAAATTAATATAAACAAAAACTAAAACTTATAATCGAGAATAAAATAAAATATAAAATATAAAATCTTATGAGACAGAGTTAACCAACAATCTTTTTTGCAGTACTTTATATTTAACTAAGAGAGTGTAAGAAAAAATATAAGAAATATAGTAGGAATATAAACTTAATTATCCACAGTAGTATGCAGGTATGCAAACTTTAGAATTAAGATGTGGGAATTCAGCTGTTTTTCAATATTAACAAAAGATACTAATTAATGGTGAATTACAATCAAACATAATTTTTCAGATATGTAATTACATTACTGATCCTGCCTATTGACGAGGACGCAAGAGCCTTGCCTCGTCAAATCTGGATCGACTTTGCGTCGTGTTAGCTTCCGTCCTTCGTCTTGATTCACCTCAAGAACCTGCAAAAGACAGAACGGCGCCGCTGCGGCCGATCACGCTCCGACGCCCAAGTCAGCGACTGAACCACCAAAATACTAAGAGAAAACTAAGAACTTCAGGAACCGTGCAAAATTCTCTCTCAGCGTACTCAAGTTCTCGCAAGCGTAAAAGAAGTATTCTAAAACGCGCGTACCTCAAAAGTTCGTTAGAATCTCTTATATACCTGTGCACTTTCTCTCTCCTGACAGTTACACATCTGGACACGTGGCTCGCATCCAGCTGTACACATGTCACCATCTGGAGCATCCTTGACTTGGGCGTCACCTCTTACTCTTCAGGCCTTCGGCTAAGTTACTTACGCAGGAAGCAACTCAGCGCATAACTGTCTTGGAGCGTGATCTCTTCTGCGTGGCGAGTACGGGTGTCTTCATACACACCTTCCCTGTGGTCTCACTGGCCGCCATCATGATCTACTTCACTTACTTCATCGTGCATGCTCGGGTAAGCTGTTCCTCAACCTCAACCTCTAGCTAGCTAGGGAATGACTATCTGACGACTTCATCCTCTACTTCGAAAGCCTGGAACAAGCTTCCCTGATCCTTCGGCGATGTCCTTCTTTCGGCGATCTCTAATCACTTGGTCGTCTGGGTTCGCATCCGGCGACTTCATCTCAAACCTGGTGACCGCCGGTTTAGGTATGCTAGAGATCGGAGCACGCCAACTTAATAACTGGCGACTACACGAGCCCCCCGACTTCCTTCCCTTCTGCCAGCCAGGTGCCCCGTTCAACACGCCTATATAATAGCTTGCTGCCACGTCATCACTTCCGACCACCTAGGCGGTACACAAGCCCCCCAGTCTTAAGCGAAGACTTGTCCAGCGAAAAGACTAAGAGGTCACGTCACTGCCGATCTGCGTGGCGCTGGCACAGAATTTCAAACGCCCATACCCTCTGCTTTTCTGATGCTCCACCAAACACCTTTTTCCAATCGCTCGACACGTGGCTTCATCAACGGTCATCTTTAGCTGTCGTTTGCGCTTCCAAAAACATTTGAAAAACCCTTAAACCCTTTCATTTTTACTGTTTCATCATCTTTCTGCCTTCTCAAAACGTTCTGAGTTTTCTCTGCAAACCCATAGCGCTTATCAGCTCCCTCAATCTCCAACTCCCTTCAACGCTCATCTGATCATCGAAAGGTACCTCTTTTACTTCTTCTGTTGATACTTGCTGCATTTTAACCGATTCGCATCATCCATTATCTATCTGGTGCATACGCTATGGGTTGTTTTCCTCTTCTTCTTCCTTCTCGTAACTTAGGGCTTCGTCTTCCATTACATTCATCACAACGAACTCTCGTTCGTTCGTTCTTCATTCTGCGTCCACAATCGAGTCGATCTCTACAACCCTTGTTCATCCTTTTTTTTTCTTTTTCCTTTGCAGTTCCCGCGATGGCTCATACAAAAACCACCGCGAATCCTCCTCCTTCATCACGAAACCCTCCATCCCAAGCGCATAACCTACCACGAGCATCTGGTGCTCCTTCTTCCCAGGCTGAGAGGCCTGCAACCTCTCGTCCCAACCTCGCTCAGGCAACTCCACCAGTCGCCGGAGGAGCCTCCATTCCCACACCAGACTACAAGAAACTCTACCCGTGGGCCACCCCAACTTTACTGAAGGAGACCTCTTCAGTAAACTCTGCGTTGGCGGTGCTACGGTTGAAGAAAGGGGACGAACCCAACCTCTCGTTCCACAAGGAGCATGACGACAAACTAACGGTGTTGCCTTGCCCTCCCGACGTGCCAATCTGCGCGGATGACAAGGGGAACAACGGCGAGTTGTTCTGCTTCGTTTACACTACTCTCTTCAAGAAGGTGAAACTGAGGCTTCCCTTCACCCGTTTTGAACGGGAACTATTAACAGAGCTCAACATCGCTGCTGCCCAGCTCCATCCCAACAGCTGGGCATTCGTGCGGGCATTTCAAATCATGTGCGCGCACTTGGGACTACCGGCCTCGGTAGACGTCTTCCTTTTCTTGTTCGAGGCTAAGATCCCTGGAGACCGCCCCTGGGTGAGCTTAAACGGAATTGCTGGGAGATCGATCCTCTCTATCTTCCAGCAATCTTACAAAGATTGGAAGGGAAAGTTCGTCCAAGTGCGCCAAAATGATCAAGACCCTTCGCTACTCTATGGCTTTCCCTTGTACTGGGTAAACAAGGGAAGTAAGGACTCCAAAGAAAGCTTCAGAAGGCCAAGAAGTCCTGACAACATGGGCGAGTTGGACAAGGACCTATGCCTCTTCTGGAAAAGCGTAGCAGCCGCTAACATCACCTTTCCCACCTCCGCAATAATCTCCTTCGAGTTCCTCGAGGGCCAACTCGAAGCTCACATAGGTTAGCGCTTACCTCGACATTTAGGTTTCCGTCTTGTGCTGCATTTCTGTTATCTATTATTGGGCGTCCTGCTTGTTGCGCACTAGACTTGGTTTTTATTTCCTGCACCATTTGTTTGTATCATTCGCACCCGTACTCGTATATTTTACTTTTGCCTTCGCGCTCACTTGTATATTTTTGCACTGTGCAGATCTCATGTTGGGCAAAGGCAAATTGGCTGAACTGAGGGCGCTCGCCCGAACCCACAAATTGGCGTCGGGTTCTCAAACCGTGCCAAACTCGGTGGTGGAGATCGCCGCTGCCCCGGGCAGATCGCCCCTCAAGGCCCAGCTCCTCCAGAGGCACTGCTCGCCCCTCAACGAAAGAAGCTTGTCTTAAAGAAACCAAAGAGGAAAACTCCTCAAGTGGTTCAAGAAGACGAGGATGAGGATGATGAGGCGACTGAGGACGGCCTCATTACCAAAAGGAGAAGGGTGGCACCTTCTTCACCACCTGCTCTCCCAACACCAACACCGCCCTCTCCCCCAGCTCCAACACCGCCAGTCCAAGCAATACCCTTGGCAGCTGCACTTCCTGCGGTTGAAGGCAACGAGCCCAACTTCATGGAGAACCCTCCGAGCGCCTCCACGCCATTCGTATCTGCTGGAGAGGGTCCTCCTTCAACTGCCTCAATCGCTGAAGCTGCACCAGGTGGGGATGAAGGCGCTCACAACTCACCAATACTCATAACCGAGTCCCCCACATCACCACCACGCCAGGAAGCCCAACCTCATCAACCAATTCAAGAGGGTGGTGGTGAGAGTCAGCACCAGGCTCCTTCAACACCTCCACCAACAGCAGTTGCAAGCCTTCCCCCCGTGGTCAAAGAAATCTGGGGGCCCTTCACAGCTAAACTCAAAATGATGGCAGAGGACCTCCCCTCAATCATAACAAAAGCTGTGGAGAGTTCCAACAATAAACTTCAGGACGATATCTCCACACTCCAAGAGGAGAATCGCCTAATAAGAATCGAGGCGGAGAAGCTGTCTTGCAACCTGATGATGGCGGAGATCGACCACTCAAGGGTGGAGGACGCCATGAGTGCCGAGCTGAGGGTTGCACGCAAGGAGGCCTCCGATCTACGCCAGAAACTGCACCTCCTAGCTCAAGAGAAGATCGAGCTGGAGAGTAAGCTGGTTCCCTACCGGCTCAAGGTGGCTGACTTGGAGGCATCAATAAAAGCGGATGCAGCCAAGGTAGAGAACCTTGAAAAAAGGTCGGTTGATCGGGAGGTTCTCCTTGGAAAGGTCGAAAAGGAGAGGGATGACGTCGTGGCTGAGCTCGCCGAAGCTAGAGAGGAAAACAAAAGAACTGTTGCAGAGTTGGCCCAGGCGCGGGAGGAAAGCAAAAAGGTTGTTGAAGACCTCGTTCAAGCTCGTGGGAAAACTGAAGAACTGAAGAAACGAGCTGACGAGCTGGAACAGCAAACCGAGGGGCTCAAACAACAAAACGAAGAGCTCGAACTAAGCTCCGCCCAAGTCCTCGCCGCTGGGTTCGACGCCGCCCTGGAGCAAGTCGCCTGCCAGTACCCCGAGCTCGACCTCTCCATGGTATCAATATGTAATGAAGTGGTGGATGGGAAGATCGTGCCTTCTGAAGATTAGTCATCTCCCTCCACCGCTTATTCCCTGAGAACTTTTTGCACAATCTTTAGGCTTTGCTTGTAATATTTTTCCTCTCTTCTTATGTACTTGAACTGATACTGCTCTTATTATAACTTCTTCGCTTTCGCACCTAGTCTCTCTGTTTACTCTGCTTTTCGTAGTAGAAACCGCTTAAGGAAATTAACTTAGCGAACCTGCGGGCTCAATCTTTCACTTACTGCTTCAAACTCGAGCAAACTATCAACTTTCAAACGATGGCATTTTAATAACTTGTGAACTTAAGACAACGAACTTCAGCGTGAAACTACTTACTAAACAGCAAGTTTCAATTCAACTGATAGGTTAAGATATAGTTCACCTGATCTGCCCCATCAAAATGGGCCCTTACTCTTGCCATCGCCTGAATTTCTTCTGATCGCCAGAGGGTCTTGGCGATGTAAGCTTCTTCTTGCCTTCACAACTTGGCTATTGTTCCCTCATCTGGGGGTAGAGGCGCCTTTCGGATCCTTCTCTACCTCCCTGAGCTTCAGAACAAGGAACCGGGTGGCTGGGCGTTCTCTTCGAACCTACCTTAGCCACCCTTTGAACTTCTTCCACCCTTTACACCATACCTGAACTCGTTCAAGACGAGAAGGATTTTATCTTGCCTGAACTCGCTCGACGGCGAGAAGGTCTTTAACTCGCCTGAACTCGCTCGACGGCGAGAAGGTCTTTAACTCGTGCCTCTACATTGCCCCAGGGGCTACATCTTCTCTCCCCTGGAGGCACTGAGGACTTTTTGCTGGTGCCTCTACATTGCCCCAGGGGCTACATCTTCTCTCCCCTGGAGGCACTGAGGACTTTTTGCTGGTGCCTCTACATTGCCCCAGGGGCTACATCTTCTCTCCCCTGGAGGCACTGAGGACTTTTTATTGGTGCCTCTACATTGCCCTAGGGGCTACATCTTCTCTCCCCTGGAGGCACTGAGGACTTTTTCTCTTTCTCGCCTGCACTCGCTCGACGGCGAGGAGGTCTTTTAATCTCTTTCTCGCCTCAGGACGCGCGAGGGCGTTGAGGTCTTTTAAACGTTGCTGGTGCCTCCGATCGCTGAAAGACGATGAGGACTTTTATCTTTAACTGATGCCGCCAATCGCCGAAAAGCGATGGGGACTCCAAAAACCTTTAACTTTGTCGCCGATCGCCGTAAAACGATGGGGACTCCAAAACTTTTAACTTTGTCGCCGATCGCCGAAAAACGATGGGGACTCCAAAACTTTTAACTTTGTCGCCGATCGCCGAAAAACGATGGGGACTTTTAAAACTCTTAACTTTGTCGCCGATCGCCGAAAAACGATGGGGACTTCAAAACTTTCAACTTTGTCGCCGATCGTCAGAAAACGATGGGGACTTTCAAACCCTTTTAGAAAACCTGCAGCATATCTTCAAACTTGCCTTAAATCACGTGCGAGTGACAAGGTCTCTTTTCTAAAACATTCGTAACAATAAGCATGCAATCTAAAACACTTTAAACTTCGAAAACTCTTCATTATTGGGCGGCCTCATTAAAAACCCTTCTTAGGGAAAAAAGAGTGCCCCCTTCAAACTGTTTTAACAGAAAGCTTGCAAAACTCTTCGTGTTTGTTTTTACTTACAAAGCTTCAACTGTAATATAACTTGAGGTGCGTGGCGTTCTAAGTGCGAGGAATCGCCCCTCCTTCCAATGTTTCTAAGCGGTAGGCGCCGTTCCCGAGCGCCTCGGTTATTCTGAACGGTCCCGTCCACTTAGGCGACAACTTGTTCTCCATCTCGTACTGGTGGGCCTTCCTCATCACCAGGTCGCCTTCTTTAAACTGCCTTGGCATCACCTTCGAGTTATACCTTCGTTCAATCCTTCTTTTCACTGCCTCGACTTTTACTCTCGCCTCCTCCCTGACCTCATCCAGCAAATCCAGATTCAACCTTCTTTCCCATTCAAGTCTTCCGCTACAAAGTTCTGGAATCTCGGCGAGCTCTCCTGGATTTCCACTGGAATCATTGCGTCGCACCCATAGACCAAGCTAAACGGGGTCTCATGGGTTCCTGACTGCTCGGTGATGTGGTACGCCCAAATTATGCGGGGTACCTCCTCAGCCCACGATCCCTTGGCTTTCTCTAGCCTTCTCTTCAAGCCTCTTAGCAATACCCGATTGGCGGACTCTACTTGGCCATTTGTCTGGGGATGCTCGACGGATGCAAACACTTGTTGAATTCCCACCTCTTCGCACAGCTTCTTCAACAGGTGACTTGCAAACTGAGTCCCATTGTCCGACACCAGGCGCTTAGGCACACCAAACCGGCACACGATGTTCTTCCATACAAAGCTCTCGATCTTGTGTGCGGTGATCTGCGTTATTGGTTCTGCTTCGATCCACTTGGTGAAATATTCAATTGCCACCACCAAGTACTTCATTGCCTAATCGCCAATGGGAAAGGTCCTAGAATGTCGATCCCCCACGTATGAAACGGCCAAGGGCTGTAAATCGACTTCAACTCTTCGGGAGGCGCTTTGTGCCAATCGGCGTGTTGCTGACACTGCTTGCAACACTGTGCATACTTCTTGCAGTCCTCCCTCATTGTTGGCCAGTAGTAACCTGCACGGAGGGTTCTTGCGGCCAGAGCTCGACCCCCGACGTGACTTCCGCATATCCCTTCATGGAGCTCGGCCATAATTCTTGTACATTTCTCTCCGTGCACACATTCCAGGAGTGGGTGTGTGAACCCAAACCTATACAACTCGCCATCAATCATTGTGAACTTGCTAGAGTTCTTCTTTATCTTCCTAGCTTCCATCGGATCCAGCGGGAGAAGGCCGTCTGCAAGGCATCGCTGGTACTGTGTTATCCATGTGTCTGGCTCATGCGTAGCGCAGACCTCCGTCATGTTCACCTTCTCCCCCCGACATGCTCTTATTCTCGGCGATCTCAAGGTCTCCTAAGTTAAAGACCTGTGACTCCTCGCCGCTTTCTCCGTCGACTTGCTTATTTGAAGAACCAGGTGGTCTGCCACAAATGCTCTAGGCGTCTTCAGAGTTTCTTGGATCACCGTCCTCTGCCTACCCCCCTTGCCCGAGCTGGCAAGCTTAGCTAGCAGGTCTGCTCGGGCATTCTGCTCTCTGGGCACATGTACCACCTCAAAGGAGACAAAGGAACTTCTCAACTCTTGCACATACTCTAGGTAAGCCGCCATTTGTGGATCCTTGGCCTGGAACTCGCCTGTTACTTGTCCCGTGACCAACAGCGAGTCACTCTTAGCCATCAGTACCCTAGCTCCCATCTCCTTGGCCAGCAAGATTCCGGCGATCAGTGCCTCATATTCTGCTTGGTTGTTGTTGGCTTTGAAGGCAAACCTCAGGGACTGTTCAATCAGCACACCGTTAGGCCCTTCCAGGATGACTCCAGCACCGCTACCCTGCTGGTTCGACGATCCGTCCACCGAGAGCACCCAACGGAAACCATCCCCTTCAACTCGCGCTGCTTCTGACGAGAGTTCGACCACAAAATCGGCGAAAATCTGCCCCTTGATCGGACCTCGGGGCTCATACTTGATATCGAACTCTGACAGCTCCACCGCCCACTTCACCATCCTCCCAGCCACATCAGGCTTCTTCAGGACTTTTTGGATGGGCAAGTCAGTCATTACCAGTATTGTAAAACTGTGGAAATAGTGGCGCAACCTCCTCGCCGAAAATACCACTGCCAGTGCAGCTTTCTCCAAGGCCTGATATCTCACCTCCGGGCCCTGCAGCACCTTGCTGACGAAGTAAATAGGCTTCTGAGCCTGGTCTTGGTCTTGGGCGAGCACCGCACTAACCGCTCTCTCAGTCACAGCAAAATACAACCTGAGAGGGGTTCCCACCAACGGTTTGCACAAAACTGGCGGGCTCGCTAGGTACTCTTTAAGCTTGACGAAGGCCTCTTCACACTCCTTTGTCCAGGCAAACTTGTTGTTCCGCCTTAAACACTGAAAGTATGGATGGCCTTTCTCTCCGCTAGCCGACACGAAACGAGACAGGGCGGCCATCCGACCTGTAAGTTGCTGCACCTCCTTCACGGTAGTCGGGCTCCTCATCGCCAAGATGGCAGCACACTTATCAGGATTGGCCTTTATTCCTCTTTCAGTTAAGAGAAATCCCAAGAACTTCCCTGCCTCCACGCCAAAAATGCACTTCTCGGGGTTCAGCTTTAACTTAAACTTGGCGATTGTGGTGAACAACTCCTCCAGGTCTGCAACGTGCTTGCTTTTCTCCGGCGAGGTCACGACCATATCATCCACGTACGCTTGCACATTCTTCCCCAGCATTGGTGCAAGTACCCTATCCATCAATCTTTGGTACGTGGCCCCCGCGTTCTTCAGCCCGAAGGGCATCACCTTGTAGCAGTAGCACGATCTCTCGGTCATGAAGGCGGTCTTCTCTTCATCCATGGGATGCATCTTTATCTGGTTGTACCCCGAGAAGGCGTCCAGGAAACTCAGCAACTTGCACCCTGCAGCACTGTCGACCAGGGCGTCTATGCTTGGCAAAGGATACGAATCCTTTGGGCAAGCCTTGTTCAGGTCGGTGAAATCGACGCACATGTGCCACTTCCCATTGCTTTTCTTCACCAGCACGACATTGGCCAACCACTCAGGGTACTGGACTTCCCTGATATGGCCTGCGGCGAGGAGCTTCTGGGTTTCATCCCTGATCGCCTGCCTTCTCTCCTCGTTAAACTTCCTTCTTCTTTGTCGCACCGGCCTGACCTGGTTGTCCATTGCTAGATGGTGGCACAAGAAGTCGGGGTCGATTCCCGGCATGTCTGAAGCAGACCATGCAAAAGCATCCAGATGCCGCTCTATCACCTTGGCGATCTGGTCTTGGAGCTCAGCCTCCAAGGATCTTCCCAACTTGAAGACCTTTCCCCCGATCTCCCTTTCGAGCCACTCCTCGACGGGTTTGGGTCTAGCTTCCCTGGCGATCACCGCCCTGGCGATTCCTAGCTCCCTCGCTTCCTCTGGGCGGTTCCTCGCCTCTTCTTCCCGATCGGCGTTCTCTCCCTCAGCCTCAGCATCCAGCATGGTGACATCGCCTCCGGCAGCCACCTCCAGCGCCGCATCAACAACTCGTCATTCTGTTGGCTTGGGCTTCACACCGAGAGGCAGCGTCTTTGTGATATAACTTACTGACCTCTTGTTTTTCAGGCTATTCTCATAGCATTTCTTCGCTTCCTTCTGGTCAGATTTAATGGTGATCACCACCTCCTCCATCGATGGCAACTTCACCTTCATGTGCCTGGTTAAAGGCACAGCTCCTATTCTGTTGAGGGTGGTCTCCCCAACAGAATATTATATGCTGAGGGAGCATTCACGACGAGGTACTTGATTTTCTCCGTCCTCGAGCCCGCCTCATCCGTGAATGTAGTTCTTAATTCTATGTACCCCCTGACCTCCACCTGATCGCCAGCGAACCCATACAAGCACCCTCCATAGGGCCTCAGCTGGTCAAGGGGCAATTGCAGCTGTGTGAAAGTCGGCCAGAACATCACATCTGCCGAGCTTCCTTGGTCCACCAGAACCCTGTGGACCTTCCTCCCTGCTGTGACAAGCGAGATGACTATAGGATCGTTGTCATGAGGCACAACGTCCCTGAGATCTTCCCTTGTGAACGTGATGTCCACGTCTGGCGAGTGGTCATCGAACATGTTCACCGTCATCACAGACCTTGCATACTTCTTCCTCTGTGACGCGGTGCATCCACCACCCGAGAAACCTCCTGCGATGGTGTGGATTTCTCCGTGAGTGGGCATCTCGTGCTGCTGAGCCTCACCACCTGCCGGCTGGGAGCTCGACGCTCCTCCCGTCCTCCTGTCCAGCAGGTAATCATTCAGGAAACTGCTCTTGACCAGGTCATCGAGCTGGTATCCCAATGCCAAACATGAATCGACGGTGTGACCAAAACCCTGGTGGAATTCGCACCAGGCGTCTGGCTTTGGTCCTAACACCTTGTCGCCCACTTTCTCGGGTGCCTTGAGCCTGGCTGCTATATTGGGAGTGGCGATCAGGTCCGCCAACCCCATGACAAACTTATGCTTTGGCGGGCGATTGTACTCCCTGGGGCGCCCTGGGCCCCTGGCCTTATTTTTCCTTGGATCATAAGGATGGCGGGTCCTTTGATCCCTCTTGGCCGCCGCTGTCTCCAGCACCCTCTGTGGCTGGATCCTGGTATGGGCACGTGGCCTAGCGGGGGCCACGCTCCCTCTCTTCTCGGCGACTTCACTCTCATCGGCGATGTGGGCCACCGCAAGTCGCCTGACCTCAGCAAACGTGGCGGGGTGAGCCCTGATCAGCGCCTCGCAGAAAGGTCTCGGCAGCACGCCCTTTTTGAAGGCGTAGACCAACATCTCTTCGTCCTTGGTCCCTTTTTGAAGCACATGACGCCCAAAACGATTCAAGTAGTCCCTGAGGGACTCTCCCTGGTACTGCCTTATGTCGAACAGATCATAAGACACCCTAGGCGGCGCCTTGTTCACTATGTACTGCTCGACGAAAAGCATCGAAAACTGCTGGAAATTGGTTATGTGACCTGTAGGCAGGCTCACAAACCATTCCAGTGCTGTCCCCTGGAGCGTGCTCACAAACATCTTGCAATACACAGCATCCGAGCCTCCTGATAGCATCATCTGCGTGTGGAACGTGGTAAGATGTGCCTCAGGATCCTCCACGCCGGTGAAAGTAGCCTTCACGGGTACCACACTCGCAGGGACAGGCGTGTCTGTGATCGCCTGTGCAAATGGCATAGGGAAAACGCGAGGTGGCGACGACGGTGCGACCTCTTCAGCGATCGGGCGTCCTCTCTGCTCCTGAAGAGCTTGGCGCAGCTCCTCAGTCACTTTGCTGAGCTCTTCATTCCTGGCCTGAGAGGCGACTAGGTCCTCATGCATCTTTGCCTGTTCTATGCGCGAGGCCTCCACATTCGCCTGCAGCGCACGCATGATCTCCATCATCTGCACCATAGTCATGGCGCCTTCAGCAGCAACTGGCACAACTGGACTCAAACGGTTGCTTCTCATCTTTCTCATGAAAACTTAGCAGACCACAACGAGCGACGAACAAAACCTCCTTCTACAACGATCGATCCAGCAATCAACCGGTTAGAACTTCATAACTCCAAAGAACTTCCAAGAACATGAACTCAACGGCAAAAACCTTCGCAGAAACTTGCAATCTAAGCACGAACCTACCACTCCTACACCAAAACCTCTGATTCACTGGTCGAAAATCCGAACGAACGGCGAAGCTTCGATCTCACCGATTGAAACTCGCGTGAATGCTCACCTCACCGAGCAAGAACTCAAACAAACGGGAAAACTTCAACGAACAGCGGAAAATGGTTGCACTAGCACGCAACCACACAGAAACTGCAGAAACTCCAAGAACTCACGCTGCAGATGGGAACCGGTTTTACACAGCCCCACGGTGGGCGCCTGATGATCCTGCCTGTTGACCAGGACGCAAGAGCCTTGCCTCATCAAATCTGGATCGACTTTGCGCCATGTTAGCTTCCGTCCTTCGCCTTGATTCACCTCAAGAACCTGCAAAAGACAGAACGGCGCCGCTGCGGCCGATCACTCTCCGACGCCCAAGTCAGCGACTGAACCACCAAAATACTAAGAGAAAACTAAGAACTTCAGGAACCGTGCAAAATTCTCTCTCAGCGTACTCAAGTTCTCGCAAGCGTAAAAGAAGTATTCTAAAACGCGCGTACCTCAGAAGTTCGTTAGAATTTCTTATATACCTGTGCACTTTCTCTCTCCTGACAGTTACACATCTGGACACGTGGCTCGCATCCAGCTGTACACGTGTCACCATCTGGAGCATCCTTGACTTGGGCG
Source organism: Phaseolus vulgaris (assembly GCF_051622355.1). Classification (NCBI taxonomy): domain Eukaryota; kingdom Viridiplantae; phylum Streptophyta; class Magnoliopsida; order Fabales; family Fabaceae; genus Phaseolus; species Phaseolus vulgaris. Next base: position 13,840,353 of record NC_143507.1, on the reverse strand, counting down.
TCACCTCTTACTCTTCAGACCTTCGGCTAAGTTACTTACGCAGGAAGCAACTCAGCGCATAACTTGGAGCGTGATCTCTTCTGCGTGGCGAGTACGGGTGTCTTCATACACACCTTCCCTGTGGTCTCGCCGGCCGCCATCATGATCTACTTCACTTAGTTCATCGTGCATGCTCGGGTAAGCTGTTCCTCGACCTCAACCTGTGGCTAGCTAGGGAATGACTATCTGACGACTTCATCCTCTGCTTCGAAAGCCTGGAACAAGCTTCCCTAATCCTTCGGCGATGTCCTTCTTTCGGCGATCTCTAATCACTTGGTCGTCTGGGTTCGCATCCGGCGACTTCATCTCAAACCTGGTGACCGCCGGTTTAGGTATGCTAGAGATCGGAGCACGCCAACTTAATAACTGGCGACTACACGAGCCCCCCGACTTCCTTCCCTTCTGCCAGCCAGGTGCCCCGTTCAACACGCCTATATAATAGCTTGCTGCCACGTCATCACTTCCGACCACCTGGGCGGTACAATTACTATAAAAGAAAAAACACTTATGCAAACATTATTGAAAAAACAACTATATGAATAAGTGAAACCCCATGATCGATCTAACGAACATTAATGATGATTTCAAAATACTCAGCCTATGGATAAAACAGTGGAAAACTAACGGTGAAGACGCGTCGATGGAGGGCGTTAGAAACAGAAGCCCGTAAAACTGAGCTTCAAGGTCGTAAGTAGTGAGATCTTAGGTTTTGCAGGGAGAGGTTTGCGCTTAGAAACCAAGGTCTAATTGCCTTCTTTTCCATGTAATTTGCTAACTATCATAATTAAGAAGCAGTAATATACTAAATACAAAAATAAGATAATAATAATGATTTAATATGACAACGAAAGTGATTACAATTCTAACGGAGACATTCCTCTAAACTCATAAAAAAAACGCTAAATATCGAAATAAATAAAACCTAATAATCATAGGAGTAATAATTTTCCACCAATCTCATTTCCATTAATAATCATTTTTTCCCAAATTAAAGGGGGTGAAGATGAAGGAATAAAGTAGAATGAGAAAAAGAAGAATAAAAGTGAAACCTGCTCCTGGAGGGTTCAAGCAAGTGAGGTCAGAATCGACCTGGTTGAGATTAGTGAAAGGGGTCGCGAAAGGTTTGGGAGAACACTTGATTCTCCAATTTCTACTTCTTTCGCCTCCACTAGCTATTCCAACAATTAAATAATCAAAATTATGTAGGCTTCTTTTGTGTTTCTTTTATACTCTCGTGAGAGAGCATTGAGAAAGAGTGGAGGCCGATGAAAAGGTGGAATGGATGTAGTGGATGTGGGACGGTTACTCTGATATTTTATAATAGTTGGTTATTGTAAATGGTTTTGTTTGGCCAATACTTACTCACGTCTCTTAATATTTTTTTTCTCTCTCATAATTTGAACAGACACTCCCTCTCTTTAAACAATTGATTTTCAAAATAAACCATCTCTTTTAATTCAAAACCGATCCTCCATTTATTCAAAATATTTTTAAAAAGAATGAAATGACGCAATACCCAAAATAATGAAATAAAACTAAATATTAATCTAAGGATAAAATAGGAAAAAATTTGAGAGCAGTTAAAGAGAGGAATCCCCTTTATATATAGGTATAGATTATTAAATATTAATAATATTATTATTTATTATTAATATTATTAAAATATTATTATTTATTATTAATGTACTGGACCAGAGCGCTCAGAGCTCAGTGCTCGCTGGTCGGAGCTCATCATCTGCCTCAGATAGGTCAACTCGGCTTTTGCGCCAAGTTGATGGGCCATGTGGTTGGGCTCAAGATATGTGTTAACTCCTTTATATATACTTAACGTAACCCCCTGTGTGCAAGGTCAGGCAGTCAGCAAGGGGTAGTAATGGACCTAGGGGTACACTTCGTGCGTATGAGTCTAGTACGAGCAAAATGTTTTCTCTAAACCTAGGCCCATGTGTGCTAGGGCACGATGAGCTAGGTTGCATGTACGATGCGTAGCGCCTTGCCAAGGGCACCTACGTGAAACATATTAGACCCCTGATGATGGTACATGAGTTGGTACCTTGGTAGTTATTTTGTTAAGATTTGATGCACTCAAGTGGGGGAAAGATTCTGTTCAGTTGCGGCGCTAAGAGAGTGTACCCTAAACAGAATATATTCCTAATGCATAGGCTTTCAATTGAGATAAGACTCTCGTGATAGAAAGTTATTACAAGAGGTAGACTATAAAAGGGACTTGAGATCCCAGGTAAAGATATGTTGTTCCTAAGACGGAAACTAGTTACTTCTTGATTCTTATAAGCCCTGTACTGAGTTGATCTTAAGAGTGCAATTAACAGGTAGAGCCCCCTCTGTCTCAACGGAGTCGCGTTCCAGCATTCCAAAGGGAAAAATAGATTCCACCAGAGATAGACGGACCCAGAGCTTGGGATTTGAGTCAACCGACGACTAGGTCAACCGACAAGAACATTTGACGCCCACCGTGGGGCCCGATAAATGAGTGCCCCACGGTGGGCGTCAATCGACGAAATGAGAAACATGAGGCTAGGTCCGACACGACCAGAAGGAAACGACAACCCTACCCTGCACCAACTCATGGAGACTGTTAGCACCCTTCAGGAGACAGTGGCGGCATCTCGGGGTAACCAGGATAGGCTCATGGCGGAGGTTCGAGCGGAACAGGTACTTAGGCAAGACCAGTTCAGGGAAGAGCTAGATGTGTCACGAGCAAGAAACGGGGAACTACGCAAAGCCAATGAAGAATTGCATAGGGACCTACAACGGCTAGGAAAACGCTCCATGGGAGATGAAGCCTGACAACTCAAGAAAGGGCTCGCCTTCATGCCTTTTTCACAGGCGATCATGGACGCTGTCATAACGACTAACTTCATGACGCCCAAGATTGTCTTCATAGGTACAAAAGACCCGGAAGCCCATCTCACAGCGTTCAATGCTCAGATGATGATTTCGGGAGGAATAGATGCCATGCAGTGCAAGTTGTTCATGGGCACGTTCATAGGGACATCGTTACAGTGATTCGTTGGCCTCCCAAATGGCTTCATAACTTCTTTTGACCAATTTTCTGCTTTTTTCAAGGAGCAGTTCATCGTTAACCGAGCTCAACCGCCTGTCTCTTTCGACCACTTCGGGGTGAAACAGAGGCAGGGAGAACCCTTGAAGTACTTCTTTAACAGGTTTGGGGCGTTCGTGGTAAAACTCCAGACTCAGGACGAGGCTTTGATGGTCCATGCCTTCGGGCAGGGGATTATATCAAGGTCATTCACTGATCGGGTTGTCGCCCACATTGCCGCAGAGGAGGTTGTGATGGTAAAGCGCAAGAGCTCGTACACAGGACAGGGCAAACCTAGAGAGGGTGATCAAGCCCAACCAATGAGAGTGCATGAGGCTGTGACCAAGAAGAGGTCAGACACCCAGCGAGCACCTTATGCGCCGCGAAAGAACCAAAATAGGTCGATGACGAAGGACGACTTTCCTTTTTTACCTAAGTTCAAAATGTCTTACAAGGAATTGCTGGCTATGCCAGGTGTGGCAGACCAGTTGAGGTTCCCCCCCAAAGTCTGATAGGAGTTTGGGGCCACGCAAGGAAATCTGGTGTGATTTCCACAAAGCCTTTGGGCATGATGTGGAGCACTGCATAACTCTCGGCTACTAGTTGGCAAGGCTGGTGAATGATGGTTTCTTGAAGGAATACCTTGAAGGGAACCAGGAAGGACCAAAGAAGGATCTGCAATCAGCAGACCAAAGGCACGAGGTGCCTGTCCATGGCGAGATTAATACAATCTCGGGAGGATTTTCGAGAGGAGGCTGCATCGCCTCTCAGCGTAAGAGGTACGCGAGGCAAGTAATGATAGTAGAGGCGCGAGAGCCTGATCAACCGGTCGAGCCCAACTCCTGCTTCACTAAGGCTGACTTGAGAGATGTAGTCCCACATGAGGACGATCCAGTGGTGATCTCGATCGTGACAGTGGGAAGAAGAGTGCAAAGGGTCCTCATCGACAAGGGAAGCTCTACCGACGTGATGTTCTGGGGGACCTTCAACAAATTGCAGTTGCGACCAGCTCAGACCTTACGACGGTTACTTGTTTGGTTTCACTGGAGACTAGGTTGAAGTAAGAGGCCATGTGGAGTTAAGGACGGCCTTCTCAGATGGAACCTCATCTTGTACGACCAGTATCAGGTAATTAGTTGTTAATGCAACTTCAGCTTATAACATACTTTTGGGTAGACCTGCCTTGAACAGATTAGGCGCGGTGGCCTCAACGAGGCACATGAAGATGAAGTTACCTTCCCTTGACAGAGGGGTAATCGTTATCAAGTGTGACCAGAAGGCAGCGAGGAAGTGTTATGAGAACAGCCTGAAGAACAAGAGAGAAATATTTATGGTCGCCGACCAGCCACAGGGGTCTAAAGGGATCACTCGCGTAGAGATCGCCAACGAGGGGTGACCTGAGCATGCAGGTGAGGTTCAGAAGAAAGAAATTGCGGGAAAGAAGTTCAAGCTTGGCTCGTCGCTGGGCCAGAAGCTGCAAGATCATATCGTCGATGTAATAGCAAGGCACTTAAACGCTTTTGCGTGGTCCGCCTCTGACATGCCTGGCATCAATCCTGACTTCTTGTGCCACCAGCTCACGATGGAAACGGAGGTCACACCCGTAATTCAAAGGAGAAGGAAGTTCAATGATGAGAGACGCTTGGTTATTCGGGAAGAGACCCAGAAGCTGCTCGGCGTAGGCCACATAAGGGAGATCCAGTGCCTTGAGTGGCTAGCAAATGTTGTGTTGGTCAAGAAGGCCAACGGGAAGTGGAGAATGTGCATTGATTTCACCGACCTAAACAAGGCCTGCCCTAAGGATTTGTATTCGCTGCCTAGCATCGATGCCTTAATGGACAACGCTTCGGGTTGCCGACTTCTCAGTTTTTTAAACGCATTCTCAGGGTACAACCAGATCCATATGCATCCCCGCAACGAGAGTAAGATGACGTTCATGATCGAGCTCTCCAGTTATTGTTACAAGGTCATGCCCTTTGGGCTGAAGAACGTTGGAGCGACCTACCAGAGGCTGATGGATAGGATTCTCGCCCCTATGATAGGGCGAAATGTGCAAGCATATGTGGACGACATGGTCGTCACCTCGCTAGAGAGAGATCAACATGTTCTTGATTTGGAGGAGCTATTTATCACAATAGCTAAGTATGACTTGAAGTTGAATCCCGAAAAATGTGTATTCGGGGTAGAGGTAGGGAAGTTCTTAGGGTTCTTACTCAGTGAACGGGGGGATATAAGCAAGGGGGGATACAAGGGCCCGAGGTACGCTATCAGACCATCGAGAAAGCAGTCTTGGCAGTTGTATTCACAACTCAGCGTCTCTGCTATTACTTCCAGAGCTTCACAGTGATCGTCATGACCAACCTACCCATACGAAGGGTCCTCCAGAAACTTGACGTGGCAGGCTGGATGGTACGATGGGCAGTCGAGTTGTCCGAGTTTGATGTGCAATATGAACCCAGGGGACCCATCAAGGGCCAGGTTTATGTTGACTTTGTGGTGAAGCTCTCCTCATAAGCCCCTTAGGTAGACGGTGGGGATTTCTTGTCAATCCGGGCCAACATGCTTGTTAGGATTGATGGCTATAACAAGAGAGGGGTGAATTGTTTCCAAAAGATTTTCACAAATACTTTGCTCGGAATGAAACTTTAATCAATCAACTCAGAAAAGCAATTCAGAAAGCCAATCAAATTACCAATTAGAAACATATAACATAATTATAATCGGTTAAAATTACGATTCAACTAATTATTTATGATAGCGGAAACTATCAAACAGATATGGAGAGAAGAGATAGGGAGAATTCACACAAGGTTTATACTGGTACACTCTATCCAAGAGCTACATCCAGTCCTCAGTCAAATCACCGAGTATTTCACTATGCAACCAATCACAGATTACACATACACCACACAAAGAGGTGACTTTGAATCCCACAAAGTCTACTCACCCTCTTTGCACACAACGAACACCTCAAGCTAGAATCACACTGACTTTACAGGATTTTACAACAATTTTCAGAGAGTAATATGAACAATTACAAGAACCTACACAGGGATAGAAAACACTTGGAATCACAGTACAACAAAACCTTATTGATCAATTCTTTGAATCACAACAAAGCTTAAAAGCAATCTTGCTAAAACTTGGTAAAAATCTTTTCACAAACAATTGGTAATCTTTCAAATCAGAGTATCAAACTTTTTTGTTTTATCAATCTCTTCATGTTTGAAAGAATAATTTTATATTACATCAGAAACTACCGTTGAAGGTAGATTTGAACAACCAAATTAGTTAAAATAGGTTTTCAAAAAATTGTTATGAAAACACACATTTAATCGGTTAAAACTGTGATTTAACAAGTTGAATGGTTTTGACAGTTATATAACTGATTCAAAAAAAAGTTTCAAAACACCTTTTCCAGCTAAGTGGCAAACAACCGATTATCTCGAAACTTTAATCGGTTGTTTTTCCCATTGCATGGAAAAACACTTAAATCTTTAAAACTGATTGGAATAAGCTTTGTTTGAGAATCAAGACTGATCTTACAAAGATTCTAAACCCCAAACCAAAACCTAAACCTAAAACACAACACAGCTTCAGGCTTCAAGGAGGATTTGATACATCAAAGTTTCCCATCTTCAACAATGCTATCTCTAAAAGAAGATGAAAGGTAATCAAGAACAATAATAAAGTCAACACCATCAAAAGTAGAGAATGAAAAGTACCGATGTAAGCTTTTAGAGCCCCTGGGTTGAAATCACTGCTTATGAGAAAGGCAGTGCCGAAGACCACCTTTAAGCTCGAGAAGAATTGATAGACTTCCTGGTCGCGCTGGGGCATATCTTTCAGGCTCCGAGCACCTTGGAAGCGTGGCTTCTCGATCCGGTACAGAGGAAACCCATCCAGGAGGGTTGGATCCCTCTTTTTGCATTATACCTTCAAGAATTTGCCTTTAAAGCCCTTGTAGGATTGTTGGAAGAGCAACTATAATGCCCTCCCAGACACCTCATCGAAAGATACCCAAAGTTGGCGACCTAAGTGTTTGGCCCAAAGAAATACAAAAAGAATTCAACATATGGCAAAAGGTCAAACTGTGTGCAAAGAATGGAGAAACTCTGAACAAAGGCCCAGCTATTTGGGTGTAGCTGGGTAGGGGCCACATTGATCTCAATAAGGAGCTCTTTTTCAAAATTGAACAGGGGGAGACTAAGAAGGATTATTTTGAATACGGTAGCATAGAAGTAGCAAAGGGACCCTCAGGGTCTGATGACTCGTCCCAGCAGACGGGTTCATCCTTTCTACATGGGATTAACCTAAAAGCTATATCGTTCTCTCTGCCAAAATGGAACTCATTTTTCCTAAGGGCCACTATACGCTCACGAGAGGTATATATAGAAACTTCTTCTAAAGGTTTTGGGGGGTCCAGGTGATGAGAATCAACTAAAGGTGGCTTTTTATAATGAAGAACAAGATCATTCGCCTTCACATTTAAAGTTTTTCTTGTTAATCTTTGCAAAAGATAAAGCCCAAGCCCAAGCCCAAGAAGGCCAAAGCCCACAAAAGCCCAAAGACCATCCCATGAAGGGCAATGCCAAGTTTTAAATAAATATTGTTTAGAAAGGTGCTTAGAGGGAAACATTAGAAACCTCTATTGTTAAAGCATCTTTTAGTCTTTAGTTAAGAGTCTTAGGGGGGGTGTATTAGTAGATAGGTGTAGGAGTAAATAAGGAGGTGCCAAAGTGAGAGAAAGGATCACACCTTCCTCATGCCTTGTTTTAGGCGCAAATTCTAGAAGCTTTTTGGGAGGGAGTTTTTTTGAATTTGTGTAGCTTACATTTCAGCACCTTAGGCTATAAATAGAGGTGCTCTCTTTGTAAAATTCAGATTTGAATTTATCTAAAGAAACTATACTCAAAATTGGAGTGAGCATTTGGAGAGCTTTTGAGCTTCTACTCTAGTCTTATCTTGAAGGACCATGGTTTCCTCAAGTGGCGGCTTCCACACTCATCTAGGAGCATCCATACTTCTAGTGGCGTGATCATCCAACCTATCTTCCATCTTCATGAGCATTCTCTTCTCCTTCCTTTCTTCTTCTTCAATTGTTCTTGTTGCCTTGTGTTTTTGAGTTGTCTAGCTTTCGATTTTTCTATTTTCAGCACCTATATTCTGTTTTGTTTTTAATTCTGTTCGGTTCATATGATTAGTAGCTAATTCTGTTCGGTTAATCTAGTTTCTATTCCTTTGTTGATTCAATTTGACAATATTTGGTTCATCCAAATGAGTTTGGGATTTGGTACTTGTTATTGGTGAGTTCTTGATCTTAGAACCATGATCCAACTTCTAAGAAAGTGCCTCTACATTTTCCAGCTCAAGGTGATTCCTCAAAGTGTCAAGAATCTTGTTCTATGTGGCTATTGGAATCACATCATGTGGTATCACCAGGGGTATAAAGCTTTGTAATCCATTGCGATAGTATCTAAAAATACAAACACAAAGCATAATACAAACACACTTTCAGGAAAAGCAAAACATATGCAACAATACATTTTGGATTCAAGAAAAATTAATGTAACTAGCAGATATCAGCATGGGCAGGAAAGAGCAAATGCAGAGGAATCCCATCTCAGGGAATGAGATCATAATGAATGCTCTAAACACGTGGTGATGCAAATGCAAAGTAACGAGTTAAGCGAGAGGGAGTACCTTCTTTCAGAAAGCGATGGAAGACGAGGAAGTATCCTAGGTTCACGAAGAGGGGCAGGGAGAGTGTGGAAAGAACGAAGGGTTTGGAAAAGTTAGAGAAATGGAATAGTGAATAGTAGAGGGTTTTCGAACGTTAACTTCAACAATTATGGAATGGTAAGCGACAACACCTTTCCACCGTTGATGAGAATGCCATGTGTGCGTCTACGATTGAGTATGGTGAAATGTCACCTTAGAAATGCTTCATGCGCCAAACCTACTCATTGTGAGACTGCCACGTAAGCCGTCAGAGCACTCGAAAAGTGATGGAGATCAAGCTCAAGTGGACATGGAGGCAAATCACCAAGATCAAGAAGAGGTAGAGGCTCAAATGGAGGACGCCCATGGAGGCCAAAGCCCACCTCAAAGGCTTACAAGAAGCATGTTCAAAGCCTTAGGAGCTAGGGGACGTTTATTTACTCTTTTTGTAATTTCTTTGGTTGAAGGTGCTTAGAGGGGAACATTAAAAACCTCTATTGTTAAAGCATCTTTTAGTCTTTAGTTAGGAGCTTTAGGAGGGGGGGTGTATTAGTAGATAGGTGTAGAAGTAAATAAGGAGGTGCCAAACTGAGAGAAGGGATCACACCTTCCTCATGTCTTGTTTTAGGCGCCGGTTGTAGTTGCTTTTAGGAGGGAATTTTGAATTCTCTTAGTTTGTTTTTCAGCACCCTTAGGCTATAAATATAGGTGCTGCCCTTGTACATTTCAGATTTGAATTTAGACTAAAGAAACTATACTCAATTTTTGAGAGAGCATTGGAGAGCTTTGTGCCTTCTTCACTAGTCTTATCTTGATGGTTCCATGGTTACCTCAAGTGGCGACTTGCACACTTATCTTGGAGTCTCCATCCTCCTAGTGGCGTGATCATCCAACCATTCTTCCATCTTCATGAGCTTTCTCTTCTCCTTCCTTCCTTCTCTTTTGATATTCATGTCTTAAGCTTGTGTTCTTGTATTTGGTTCGGCATTTTCATTTTCCAGTTGCTGTTCTTCTTCTATTTTGATTTTGGTTCGGTGCTTTTACATTTCCAGCACTTCTTTTTAGTTTTCTTGCCTTTTAGTTCATTTTGATCGGTTCATTTCAGTTCTATGTCAATTCTATTCGGTGCAATTGCTTTTCCTCTCATTTTAATCGGTTCAATTTGACAATAATTGGAACTTCCATATGAGTTTGTGTTTTGGCACTAGTTTTGGTGAGTTCTTGTTCATAGAACCTTGATCCAATTCTATGATAAAGTGCCTATCTCATAACCAACTCAAGATGATTCCTAAGAATGTCAAGAATCATTCTCTTCTTTGCTATTGGAATCATATCATGTGGTATCATGAGTTTAGGTGTGTTCTTGTTTAAATTTTGAGTTGTGTTGCACTTTAATTTCAAGAGCTCTTTAATTTCTTGCAATTTACGGTTCTGTTTTTTAGGCTTATTTGAGTTTGCTTGCTGTTTTATTTCTTTTGCCTATCATATGTTTGAGTATTTTCCTTTTTGAATCCATACAAGTTTTGTTTTAGTCTTGTTTTTCCATAATTGTCATCACTTCTTGTAGTACTTTTATTGATTTTGTTGTTTCTTGCTTTAGTGTCATATAATTTTCTGAATTTGATATTGATCCTTTGTGCATTTTCTGTTTTAGAATTGAGTTCATACTTGTATTCTAGACCTATACAAGTTCCTATACATCATTTTCCATTATGTCGTTGTCAGTTCATAATTCTGTTTTTCATTCCTATTAGAATTCCTCTGTTTCTGAAAATGTGCTTACTGTTTTTCCTTATTGCAATTGATTTACTCACTGGAAATTTCTGAAATTCTGGATTTGTGTTATTCAAAGTGTTATAAAAGCATAGAAAAAAGAAGTATTCAAAAATTCAAAGTACACAAAAAATGATAAATAAAATACAAAAAGTGTACAATTTTGCCGAAAAAAATACGGTAATCTGGCAGCGATTTTGAAAACTTTATCTCAATTAATTGGCTTACTGTTTTAAGTGATTCCAGTGCCATTATTGAGTTAACATCTTGAAGTTTCTGTGGTTTAAATTTCATAATCCAGTTCGCTCTATATCATTCCAGTTAAATCAGTGAACATCAAGCACAGTTTGCATAAAAAAAATATATTTTCCAGTAGTTAATTTTTTGTTTTCTTCATCTACTCTAGTGCTTTTCTTTAAGTATTCTTTTGTGTGCCTACTTTCTCATTGAGTTCTTTAATTTTCTTGCTTGTCTTTTGTTCATTAATCTTTGAGTTTTTCAAACATCTAGTATTCCTTTTGCTCTAGCCTTTCATTTCTTATACTTTTTCTTGTTTGTCTTTATTGTTTCATTGGTTTTGTGGTGGTTGGCTTTGAGATTGGTGTGCTTGCTTTGACATCTTTCATTTGAGGTTTCCAAGACCTCAAGATCAGATTGGTGCAAGGACATTATTTTTTTGAGAGTGACCTTTTCCGCCCAAATTCACTTCGGCACTTTCATTGCCAAGCTCACTGTTTTTGGTAATTTTTTTTGTTTCTTGACTTGTTTTCTGTTTTTGTGTGTATGCTGTTTTTAATTACACATGGCTGGATTTTCAAGTGATGCATCCTACAAGCAGCATTCTCCTTACAAAGCTTCAATCCTTGGTGAATTACATGAAGCACAACGAACCATTAGACGCTTGGAAGAAAAAATGCAAAAGATGGAGGTGCAACAAGCTAGACCATCTCCTTCAATCCATGATGAGCATCATTCACATAGATCTTCAACAAGAGCCTCTTCAAATGATTTTGGCCGTGAAGAAGAGCATAGGAGAAGGAGAAATCCACCCCAATTTCATGGACAAAGACATCATCACCAAGGGGAAAGACAACACTACGACAATGGCTTCTATCAAGATGCAAAGTCTAGGCTTCCTTCAGTCAAGCTTCCTTGTTTTAATGGCTCTAGTGATCCTAATGTATATTTAGATTGGGAGGCTAAGTGTGAACAAATTTTTGAGATCCATGAGATCCAAGATGAACATAAGCTTAAGCTAGCCACCTTAGAGTTTAGTGATTATGCCATGAAATGGTGGCATGGTGTTGTAAAGGACATTATCTATCATAAGGGTCCTCCCGTGGACTCTTGGAACTCTTTAAAGGATCACATGCGCGCTAGATTTGTGCCCCCACATTTTAGGAAAGACCTCATGTTGAGACTCCAACGGTTTCAACAAGGCACGCTAAATGTGGATGAATATTATAAGGAGCTAGAGACGCTTGTGCTTAAAATGAATTAGAAGAAAGTGAGGAAGCTATGATTGCTAGGTTTGTGAGTGGTCTTAGGAAGGATATTCAAGACATTGTTGAGTTACAAGAGTATTCATCATTGGGTTCTTTAGTTCATCTTGCAATGAAGGTGGAAGCCCAACTTGCTAAGAAAAATTCTTTCAAAAATGCTTCCAATGATGGTTACTACAACAAGTCTTGAAGGAACAAAAAGTCTTTTTCTAAATTTCCTTCCAAGGATTCTTCTTTCAAACCCAAGGAAACTAAGCCATCTACCTCTAGGCCTAAATCACCCACTAGAACATCTAATACTAAATGTTTTAAATGTATGGGTTATGGTCATATAGCTGCTAATTGTCCTTCCAAACGAAGTATGTACATGAATGAAGGCATTGTAGTTAGTGAGCATGATTCAGATTCTCCTAAGCATTCATTGCATTCTAGTGCATCTAGTGAGGAAGAGAGTGAATGTCCACTTAAAGGGGATTTGTTAGTTGTGAGAAGACTTCTTGGACAAGTTTCATAACCTTTTGATGAAAGTCAAAGGGAAATATTTTCCATACAAGATGTCTTATTCAAAACAACATTTGCTCTTTGATAGTGGATGGGGGTAGTTCTGCAAATGTGGCTAGTACAAGAGTAGTAGATAAGTGGTAGAGGCTCAAATGGAGGACGCCCATGGAGGCCCAAGCCCACCTCAAAGGCTTACAAGAAGCATGTTCAAAGCCTTAGGAGCTAGGGGACGTTTATTTACTCTTTTTGTAATTTCTTTGGTTGAAGGTGCTTAGAGGGGAACATTAGAAACCTCTATTGTTAAAGCATCTTTTAGTCTTTAGTTAGGAGCTTTAGGAGGGGGGTGTATTAGTAGATAGGTGTAGAAGTAAATAAGGAGGTGCCAAAGTGAGAGAAGGGATCACACCTTCCTCATGTCTTGTTTTAGGCGCCGGTTGTAGTTGCTTTTAGGAGGGAATTTTGAATTCTCTTAGTTTGTTTTTCAGCACCCTTAGGCTATAAATATAGGTGCTGCCCTTGTACATTTCATATTTGAATTTAGACTAAAGAAACTATACTCAATTTTTGAGAGAGCATTGGAGAGCTTTGTGCCTTCTTCACTAGTCTTATCTTGATGGTTCCATGGTTACCTCAAGTGGCGGCTTGCACACTTATCTTGGAGTCTCCATCCTCCTAGTGGCGTGATCATCCAACCATTCTTCCATCTTCATGAGCTTTCTCTTCTCCTTCCTTCCTTCTCTTTTGATATTCATGTCTTAAGCTTGTGTTCTTATATTTTGGTTCGGCATTTTCATTTTCCAGCTGCTGTTCTTCTTTTATTTTGATTTTGGTTCGGTGCTTTTACATTTCCAGCACTTCTTTTCAGTTTTCTTTCCTTTTAGTTCATTTTGATCGGTTCATTTCAGTTCTATGTCAATTCTATTCGGTGCAATTGCTTTTCCTCTCATTTTAATCGGTTCAATTTGACAATAATTGGAACTTCCATATGAGTTTGTGTTTTGGCACTAGTTTTGGTGAGTTCTTGTTCATAGAACCTTGATCCAATTCTATGATAAAGTGCCTATCTCATAACCAACTCAAGATGATTCCTAAGAATGTCAAGAATCATTCTAATTGTGCTAGTGGAATCATATAAAAAAGCCTATTAGCTTAGGCAAGCTCAGCTCAAGCATGGGTGGCTTGTGTACTAGATAGAGCGCTCAAGGCTTAGTGTCGATGGTTGGGGCTTGGTGCATGGTAGAGGCAAGTCAGCTTGGTTGTTGGGCCAACATAGTGGGCCATGTAATTGGGCCCAGTTTGGTCAGTAAGCCACTTAAGGCGTAGTTAGAATAACCTTTTTTATACGTTAGTATAGTATGAAGCTACTAGTAAATGGTATTTTTGAACCTAGGGGTACGTGTAGTACATGTGGTGGCTAGGTCAAGTAAATGTTTCTTTTAACCTAAGTATGTGTGTTCTAGGGCACATAATGGTTAAGTTGCATGCATGGTAAAGGATAATGTTGCACCATGAGTAGAGGGCCCACGCAAGCAGAATATCTCCCTGTTGTTGGTGCCTAAGATGGTGCCATGTTGGCAGGTGGTTGTTCTATTATTATTTTATGCTCTCATTAGAGATAAGATTCATTTCTATTGTAGCACCTCGAGAGGAGGCGCCCATAAACAGAATGTTTTCCTGTTACGTATGCTTTCAATTGAGATTAGATTCTCATGAGAGAAAGTTGTTATAATTGATAAGTTATAAAAGGGGTTTGAGACCCCAGGAAAGGCTTGAAACTGAATACTTCTTAAATTCTAGTAAGCCCTTACTCACTTGATCGTCAGAGTGTAATCAACGGGTAGGGCCCCTTCTGTTTCAACGGAACCGCGTTCCAGTGCAACCAAGCGTAGAACAGATTCCAGAAGAGGCAAACTAGGGCTAGAGCTTGTCACCAAGGTCAACCGACGAGGAAGTCAACCAGAAAGAACAAGGACAATAATGAAATTCTTGATGAAAAACCCAAAGGGAACTATATTTCTAAGGTCCATATATACATCTACTATATCTAAAATAGTTGAGAAAACTTTTGAGATCATGGATAACATTGTTGAAGAGGTGGGAGAAGACAATTTGTGCAAGTTGTGACTGATAATGAAACAAGCTACAAAGTTGTTGGTCAAATGTTGATGGCAAAGAGGAAAAGGCTATTTTGGAAACCTTGTGTTGCAAAATTTGTTGACTTAATGTTGGAGGATTATGATAAGAAGGTCACAATTCATGAGGAGACAATTCCATAAGGTAAAAAGAATTGTTACGTTTATCTATTCAAGAACTTGTCTAATTTCTCTACTACAACATTTCACAAAAGGAAGAGATTTGGTAAGACCAAGTATTATTCGCTTTGCTACATCTTACTTGAAATTGGGGTGACTTCATGAGAATAAGGGAGCTTTAATTAGATTGTTTACTAGTAATGAATGGAAGTCTAGCATGTTTGTTAAAACAAATGATGGTAAAATAGCTGAAGATGTGGTTTTAGATAAGGATTTTTGTAAGAATATATATCATAACTTATTTGAAGGGTGCATTGCCTCTAATTGAAGTGTTTTGAT
Organism: Phaseolus vulgaris; assembly: GCF_051622355.1. NCBI lineage: Eukaryota > Viridiplantae > Streptophyta > Magnoliopsida > Fabales > Fabaceae > Phaseolus > Phaseolus vulgaris. Next base: position 13,825,165 of record NC_143507.1, on the reverse strand, counting down.
TGGTTGATTCAAATCAAAATCTAGCCATGGGTTTCATTTTTGAGTCAATGAACCAAGCTAAGGAGAAGATACAAAAGGCTTTCAATGTTGTCAATAAAAAAGTTAATTGTCTAAGATAAGCAAATTCACAGGCTTTTGCATTCTGCAAACTATTTTCTTAACCATCAACAGTGCATTATTGTCCCAAATTTAAAGCATATTTGGAAGTGAAACAATGTTTAGTGGAATGTATAACTAGGATGGTAGAATATGGGGATGAACAAACTATAATTTTTGTTCAAATTGATGATTTCAAAACATGAGTAAAATATTTTGGTTTTAAAAATTTGTCACTGGTGTATTGAGTTTGACATGTAGCTCATTCGGATGTGAGTGTAATTAGATTTTCTTTGAGATGATAAGTTAATGTTAAAATATATCTCTAGAATAAAATTAGTAGTCTGCTAGTCCACTACTTCTTGATCATATTTGTCTTTGCATTTGTTTAGGTCCACAAAAAAGAGAAGCAATAGGCTAAAATAAAACACAATGAATGATGTTGCTTTTGTTATAGCTAATTCAAAATCAGCTAAGAAGAAGCAAACAAGAAAACCAACTCAAATTAATATTAATCATTCGATGAAGAGTGGATTATGGAAGATGAGCATGAGCATAATTATGCATTTGATTTGGATGAAAACTTGGTTCCAGGAGAAGTTGAGGAGGATGAAACATTACGTTGTCATGATTTACACATGATTGATTTGAATGGTGAAGGATGAAAATGATGAAGTTGAATATGAATTTTACTAACAAAATTATTTGGTTTAGATATATTTGTATTTTGTTACTGTTTTGTAACTAGGAAATAAATTACTCCTATATAACTAGAATGTGGTGTTTACACCTAATTATTTTCTCTTAATTATGAATTTTGAGTGAGATATAATTTATGTGTGTATATACTTTTTTATAAAATTTATAGGATCTTACGATCCTTGATGATCTTCCAATTTACTACTTATATTTTTCTTTTCAATCTTGAAAGTGAATGGTGTTAGTTCATCAACTTCGATGAGGAAAGTGGAAGAAGCAACACAAGGTAATTGATAGTGATATAAAGGAAATTTGATTGAGTAATTTTGTAGAGAGTTGGTATTTTGTGAGTTTTGATAGAAGAGATGAGAAGAAATGAGAAGCAATGGGCAATCAATTAGAAGCATAGTTAAACTGCAGAAGAAAGGAAAGAGTGTATGCGAAATATGTGTCATTTACTGGTTGAGAAGACGAAGGAAAAAAAAGAAAAAAGAAAAAATTCTTAATAAAAAAGTGTGAATAAAATATTTAAATAAATGGTCTAAAATGTATAGGACATAAAAATGAAAAGAAACAAACTATTGATTCAATATTAACTAAAATATCCTAACAAAAACCTTTTGAATTAAATTATAAAAGAGTTTTAATTTACTTTTAATTAAAAGATTTCAATTTATTTTCTATATTAAAACTAATTATAAATTGATTCATTTTTATTTAAATTATCAAAATGTTTTGATTTATTTTATAATTTAAATAACAGAGACAAAAAAATATATTTTTGAGTTAGCATTAGTGTAAAGAAAAAGATTATTAATTTAAATTATTCATATTACATGTGTAAGTATGACACAAAAAGGACAAAATTGGATGTTTCCAAACATATATCTACATTGTATAGTAAGAATACAAATTTGAGTCTAATTTGATAAATCTCCAATTACCTTATCTCTGTTTTTGTACTTCTAAAAAAGAATCTAAAATTATATAAAGTTAGAAAAGTTCTGCTAAAAAAAATAATTTACAAATCAGAACATATCACTATAGTGTAGACTAAAAGAAATTAATCTATTGGGTTCACATGTGTGCAATAAAAGACATACATGCAAGTCAAAAGAGGAACAAAAGTTTTATGTATGAAATGATGCAATATGTATGAAATTGAGATATATGTCTAATTGATATGAAAAAGAACTTAAATGATATATGATCAATTGAACCATGCAATTTTTAAATTATATAGATTGGTGTGAATGATGGAAGGTGTATGAAATTGAGATATATGTGTAATTGATTTCAGAAATATTAAATAATATATGACTGATTGATATCCATTGTATGTGAATGATATGTATTGTACGTGAATTATATGTATTTTATGTGAATGATGAAAGCTTGTATGAACTTGATGTCATACATTTGAGATAATATATGAGAAGTTTGTATTGCTACATTAAGTATGAAAAACCGATGTTTTAATAGAGATTCTCTAGTTTCACAAATGATCTAAGTCACATGGACTATGATATCAGGTGGTGAGAAGCTTGTGAGAGAGTTCAAACACACCAAGACCCGCTATAGACAGTCGATATAGAATATTTGAACTTACCTTGATCCTTTCTCTTAGATTCGTGTGTAAATTTAAGTCTTCAATATTGGACCGGATGTTAGTTTAAGGTAGGGGCATACTTAATGAGTCTTGAAGAAGATAATAGATCCATATGCAATCAATATGATTGAAATGAAATCAAAGTACTCGGGATTGAAAGAAAATCAAGGTATTGTGTTGCAAATGGATCTATCTGGAGTCAATGTGATTGAAATGAAACAAAAATACTTTAGATTGAAATGAAATCCAATGATTTTGATTGTAAATAGACTCATGTGTGGTCTATATAATTGATATTTAATTTTTTGTATGACTATTTTTTAGTGGAAAAAAAAAACTGCATTAATTATGAATTATTGATTTATGAGCATAATTTTATTCACACTCAATAGTTTTAATCATAGATTATTGGACTATAATAATAAATAAGTTCATTTTTTTAATTAAGATTCATATTGTATTTAATTGGGCCTTAACTATCATTTTTGTTAATTTTGTGTTTTTAGAGTAAATGTTCTGAAGGAAGTGTCTACCTTTGAGATAGGCCAAATATGCAAAAGTCCAATTTTCTCATTTGAATCAAAATAGAAGAAAATATTTGAGAGGATTCAATGCAAAGATGGAGAGATTTTCTCCACCTAAGTTGGAGCTAGATTTTCTCCACTATCTTCTCTTTTAAAAGTGGTGCCTCCAACATGTGGAGGAGGTTGCATGGAGCATGCCTATTTAAGGAGAGTCATAGAAACACACAGAAGAAGCCAATATCTCTGAGTGCAAAGTTGTTTCCTTTGTTTATTTTTCTTCATTGTTTATCTTTATATTTTTGTCTTTGCATGGAAGGATAAACCTTTTCGGTTGATTCCTTTGTGATTCCCAATTGATTTCTGAGGGTTTGATCAATAAAAGTTTTGTTTTTCAATTTTTTACAGCAATTTTTTAATATTTTAATCTCTTGAAAAACTGGTTTTTGTGAGAGGTTGTACTTGAATGCATGATTGAAAGTCTTCCTTATCTTAAACTTTGGTTTCTTAATTAGTTCGCATTGTTCTGTTGGAGATCCCACATTGACTAGAGATGAGAATATTTCATTGTATATAAGTGGGTGCAAACCTCACCCCATGAGCCGGTTTTATGGGGTTGAATTAGGCTTAAAGTCCATTTTGTAATATGCTACCAGAGTCATTTAAAGCATATCCTAGCGAGTGTTTGTTGGGCCTATCGTGCCACCCGTTATCGGACCACCCATAATATGTTGTCCCACGCACGAGCTGTCACTATGGGTTGAGTTAGGCTTAAAATCCACTTTGTAATAGAAAGTAGGTACTAATTAACCCAGTAGATGCGATGCATGTTCAATATGGTTTAATTCTGTTTGAGGATTGAGAATTGTCTAATATTTTGAGAACCTATGAAGAATTCAATGGTGGAAGAACTTAGAGATCAACCGCTTTTATTTGTTGCTTTAATCTCTTATATATTTTTTGTTAAACAATCTCAACCTTTTTTTTATCTTTATTGTTATTGCTAACTTTTTTTGCTTGCAGATAGATTTTGAACACTGATTTACTGATATCACTATTGAAGAATTTAGAGATCAACCGCTTTTATTTGTTGCTTTAATCTCTTATATATTTTTTGTTAAACAATCTCAACCCTTTTTTTATCTTTATTGTTATTGCTAAACTTTCTTGTTTGCAGATAGATTCTGAACACTGATTTACTGATATCACTATTGAATTTGTTGGAAAACGACTTCAGGTATTGATCATAATTATACTATCATCCGTTAAACATATCTACGCTGAAATCATTTTAATTTGAAAGCAACTATCACTAATCAAATTGATTGTTTATTTTTTATTTTTGTATGTTAAAATTCATTTCCATATTTTATTCTTACATGGGTTTATTTGTATATAAATTACGATAATATTACTATAATATTACTATGTACACAATCATATTTATGTACAGGTGCATAAAAAAATTCTGAAAGAATTATAGCAATAAGATTTTTTTTTATTCATTCTTTTGTAAATAGGTGTATTTGCATGTGAATTAATAATATATGATGTAATGTTCATTTCCTGGAATGTTACATAACTCAAAAACAGATTAATTCAGATTTTTTGAATCTCTATTATCTTTAAATTAAAAGGTAATAGAATTTTTTTATAAAAATTAATTAAATAATTAAAATTCTAATTTATATATTAAATATAATTTAAAACCTTAATCTAATTTTTTTAAAATAATTTAAACGAATAAAGAACTTTTTTAAATTTATAATTAGACGAGAGACTGTAAAAAACATTTGAACCTTCCATACATATATTTGTTTTTCTCGTATTCTCGTAATTGATGAAATCAAACGGGATGTTTTAGCATCAATTTTGATTTTTTTACCAAACAGGATATATTATAAAATTCATATTAAGCGCGTTGATGTACTAATAAACTAATATGATATATAAATGAGTTAACCTAATAAAAAAATTTAAGTTCGAAATTATCCAATTTAGAATTTTGTTAATGTAACATGGCTAGCTAACTCGTAGTAGGTACAGTCAAATCTGTTGACCTGAACATTAAAATAATGACAAACAATTTTAATTTATGTGACCTGATGATATTTATGTATTTTTTTTGTGTCTGTGCTGACCCTGTAAGTTTTCATAATATGATGAACTAGTATATTATTTCCCAACTAACTTTTAACTTTCTTTTATTATATTAGACTCATTTTTTTCAGATTGAATACTACAAGTTATCATTTATGAATATCATCACCAAATTATGATATTTAATGATTAATTTAAAACTACGATAATATTGAGTCAATTTATTTAAATTTAAAATAAATATTTTTAAATAGTCAATTTAAAAATTAGTTATCTAAAAAGTAAAATATTTTTTTTAAAAGTAAAAATTAATTATTTTTAAAAATAAAAAGATTACAAAGTGAGAGACGACAAATTTTATTTAAATTATATAAAAATCTATTTAATATTATAATATAATAAATTAGAGAATCTATCATAATTAACTTGGTTAAGACTTATTAGAACTTTTGTTAGACCATAACAACATTTGATGTGACTATTGACTTCGCCTACTTTTCTTACATACTTTATTTACACATATTTTTCTCCCTATTATTTTTTTCTATCCTCATTGCATGAGACACCAAAATATTACTTGTTGAATGATTCAGTTGATTCGTAACATCTTAGATGTTTTTTCAATCAAAATTAAAATTGTATTTTAATAATCCGCGTAAAACAAGGTTTTATTAAATTTTATCTCATAGGAAAAATAATACACAGACACCTTTTAAAACTCAAACATTCATCCCATATATTAAAAATATTTGTCCGTGTATTTTTCTTTTATTAGACATTAAACAGTAAAATAATATATTATATACACTTTAAATATTTTTGTACATTGCACATGTATCAACCTTCTATCACATATTATCAAGATAGACTACTCTAAAATTAACTAAAAAATAAAATACATATATACATGTGTGTATCCTAAGTTTTATGATTTAGTTTACATGATAATCTGAAATTCAAGGTTTGAATATAAATTACTTTAAATAATTCATAAATAATTATCCAGTAATTTTGGCTCCTAATAAAATTATTTCTTATGGAGAACTTAGAAAATGTCCAGAATCTACACCTACTTCATCTTACTTGGGTGCCACCTTCCACTTCTTTTTATATATATTCCTTCTCTGCAAACTCTTATCATTCAATTACACTTCCATCACAGAACCAACAACCTTAATCAAACCACCATCACCACCATGGCCACCCAACTGCTCCTCACGCTGTTCCTTCTCTCTTTCACCCTCACCACCATCAAAGCAGAGGACACTGGCTTCGTGGGCACAGTGGATCCCAAATCCCTAGGCCTCAACAAGAAACAAACCCTAAGCCACTTCAGATTCTACTGGCACGACATCATAAGCGGCTCCAACGCCACAGCCGTACAGATCATCGAGCCACTTCCCAAGTACAACACCACCACCTCCTTCGGCTCCGTCACCGTGACGGACAACGCCTTGACCCTGGGACCCGAACTGAGCTCCAAGGTGGTGGGAAGATCCGAAGGAATCTACGCCCTGACGTCGCAGTCGCAGGTTACTCTGCTCATGGTGATGAACTTTGCCTTGTCGGAAGGGAAGTACAACGGGAGCGCCATAACTATCGTGGGGAGGAACGTGGCCTATGAAGAAGCCAAAGAGTTGCCTGTGATTGGTGGAAGTGGGGTTTTCAAGTTTGCTACAGGGTATGCTAAGGCAAAGACCTACTACTTTGACCCCAAAACTGGTGATGCTACCACTGAGTACAACATCTATGTTTTCCATTACTGATTCTTCCATGCTTTGCTTTGTCTTCTCACAGTTTTATTTTCTTTACCTTGTCTTTTTGTTTAGATTTTAGTTGTTTCTGATCAATTTCTAGCTGGTACTCATATGATTTGTACTTGCTGTTTCAATAAGAATAAGAATAATAATTGAGTTATTTTAGGTTCCACGGTGTCTTTTTTTTTAAAAATTATATTTGTGCATGGAGTTTATTTAAACTTAAAATAAGTGTTTTTAGAATAAGTATTTTTGAACGAAATAAATTATTTTAAAAGAAGACTAAATTTACTTATATTAAAATTTAATGAAAACTGTTTATTTTTAAAATAAATGAGATCAATACAGAAAATAATATACGTATCTTAATAAAAAAAATAAGTACAAATAAACCGTTAATTATTAGAGTGGTTGTATAAATATTTATTATTTGAAATACTCGATTACTTTTTTCTTTTTCTGATTATCAACAATTTAATAAAAAAATATTTCCTTATATTTATCATACGATAATATAATTTTTTTTTCATTATAGTTTTAATTTAATCAACATAGAAAGAGAAAAATCAATTGTAATAACAGAAAAGAGGTGATGTCCACATTCAAACAATAAATTAAAATTTTAATTAACCTAAAAGTATACTAAAAATAGAAAGAAAAAAATTAAGAAATTACTATTATTAAAAAATAGAGGAAGTAATATTGTTTCACTTTATATAAATTATTGTGATATCTTTATTTGGATTATTTTTATAGTAGGACTTTTGTCTCAATATTCTAAGGCAGGGTTAATGAAAGTCTTTGACTACATTTTTTATTTCTGATGTTTTATAATAAATAATGATAAAGTTTTTTTTAATTTGAATTGCTATCTGACTCTCGAATTGATTTTTAGTTTCTCTCAACAACTCTCTAAATTTATATGAATATTGAAAGAAAAATAACCAATACAAATTGACTACTTCAACAGCTCATAAATTCAAATGAGATGGAATGAACAAATCAAACTCTATTATACACATATTTCGTTTAATGTGAACTGACTTAGCAAACCGATCACTGGCCCAAGTCAGAGGTTTCGAGTCAGAATAATATTTTTAATCAAAATATTCATAAAGTTCCTATAAGACCAACTGTTTTAAAAAATAATAAAAATTTACTAAAATGGTTAATTAGTTTTTAATTGACCAAGGATCAACTGGTAAATATTAAGAATTTAGTTAGGAACTAAATTTTATTTATTAAAAAATTTAGAGACTAAATTGTTAATGACCAAAATTTAGAAACTAAATTGTGAATGACAAAAATTAATTAATAATTAAGTTATAATTAATATAAAATATTTAGAGATGATTTTGAAATTTAAGAAAATTTAAAAATTAATAATTATAGAAATTATTTGTTTTCTAAACTTACTTTTACTCTAACTTTAACTAATTTTCACGGGAAGTTTTGAGATTTGAAATTTTTTCATCCTACTTATTTAAATAGTAAAATAAAATAACATGTTCCTATCTCTTGTTGCAATCTTCTCGTTTTTTCGGTCTTTCGGTTAGTTTTCTTTCGGCTGGATCGCCTTTGATTCTGGACACGATGGGAGAGTACCTGCGAACACACTCTGACGATCAAGTCAGTCCGAGAGCTAGGTACCAGAAGAGTAGGGAGTGAATAGTTACCTTGAGTGTTGTGCCTCTTCTGCTATTTATACTGCTCTAGATGGGCTATGGCTGTTATGGGCCAGCTTTAGGGTCCAAACGAAGGCCCAATTGTGCCTTAACCGTGCTTATCACCTAAGTTGGCTTGTTTATACCTAATTACGTGTTTAGCTTTGCATCTTGTTGTCTAGTCGGCTTTATCGTCTGGTCGGCCTTTCGGCCATCCGGTAGTACATATGCCCCTCAGGCTCGAGTGAGTTGGTTTAAACGTAACGTAGAGTCAAATTTTCGTGAGTGTTCGCAGGCCGAGTGTGTTTGTAATTGCTTTGTTGCTGGATGTCGAGTGTGGTGACTTGACCTCGAGGCACGTGTACATGTAGTGGTGAAAGATGTACGCTAGATGTAATCTTTGACCGAGAGGTTTTCTTTCGAACTCTCTTGTCCGAGAGGCCGAGAGGTTTTTCTTTCGTAATCTCGGCAGGGATTCACTTGGGTGAATTCTTCCTTGGCCGAGAGGTTTTCTTTCGAGCTCTCTTGGCCGAGAGGTTTTTCTTTCGTACTCCCGGTAAGGATTCACTTGGGTGAATTCTTCCTTGGCCGAGAGGTTTTCTTTCGAACTCTCTTGGCCGAGAGGCCGAGAGGTTTCTCTTTCGTACTCTCGGCAGGGATTCACTTGGGTGAATTCTTCCTTGGGCGAGAGGTTTCTTTCGAACTCTCTTGGCCGAGAGGTTTTTCTTTCGTACTCTCGGCAGGGATTCACTTGGGTGAATTCTTCTTTGGCCTAGAGGTTTTCTTTCGAACTCTCTTGGCCGATAGGTTTTTCTTTCATACCCTGGACAGAGATTCACTTGGGTGAATTCTTCCTTGGTCGAGAGGTTTTCTTTCGAACTCTCTTAGCCGAAAGGTTTTTCTTTCGCACTCTCGACAAGGATTCACTTGGGTGAATTCTTCCTTGGCCGAGAGACTTTCTTTTGTACTCTCTTGGCCGAGAGGTTTTTCTTTCGTACTTCACTTGGGTGAATTCTTCCTTGGCCGAGAGGTTTTCTTTCGAACTCTCTTGGCTGAGAGGCCGAGAGGTTTTTCTTTCGTACTCCCGGCAGGGATTCACTTGGGTGAATTCTTCCTTGGCCGAGAGGTTTCTTTTGAACTCTCTTGGCCGAGAGGTTTTTCTTTCGTACTCTCGGCAGGGATTCACTTGGGGGAATTCTTCCTTGGCCGAGAGGTTTTTCTTTCGTACTCTCGGCAGGGATTCACTTGGGTGAATTCTTCCTTGGCCGAGAGGTTTTCTTTCGAACTCTCTTGGCCGAGAGGCCGAGAGGTTTTTCTTTCGTACTCCCGGCAGGGATTCACTTGGGTGAATTCTTCCTTGGCCGAGAGGTTTTCTTTCGAACTCTCTTGGTCGAGATGCCAATAGGTTTTTCTTTCGTACTCCCGGCAGGGATTCATTTGGGTGAATTCTTCCTTGGCCGAGAGGTTTCTTTCGAACTCTCTTGGCCGAGAGGTTTTTCTTTCGTACTCTCGGCAGGGATTCACTTTGGTGAATTCTTCCTTGGCCAAGAGGTTTCTTTCGAACTCTCTTGGCCGAGAGGTTTTTCTTTCGTACTCTCGGCAGGGGTTCACTTTGTTGAATTCTTCCTTGGCCGATAGGTTTTCTTTCAAAGGAATTCATACGTAGCTGGTAAGTCTGATTTCATTAAATGTGGTGCCTCGTTAAAACCAACTTCAATAAAAAACCCTTGGGAAAAAAGATTGGAGGTAGGAAAGAGTACACCCTTAATACATATCAGCTAAAATACATTTTCAAATGACTGGCGTTCCACGTCCTGGGAACTTCCCGACCATTGAACTGTTCTAGGCGGTATGCGCCGTTTTGAAGATTTTCTTTGACCTTGAAGGGTCCTTCCCAATTTGCATTGAACTTTCCTTCTGCTGGGACTTTGCGAGCTTCTCCTTTCATCCTCCAAACCAGGTCTCCCTCTCGGCATTGAGGGCTTCTTCCATGACTCTCGACCTTTCGACCGTCAGGGGGGTGTAACAGGTGAAACGCGGTTCTTTGGGAAAATCTCTAGGCTTCCCGAATTGTGTTGGTTTGCTCTTGTCACCCATCCTCTCGGGTTCATCAAGTGCCTGAGTCTTGTTTCAGAATTCTTTCAACTCCTCCAACTGCATGTATTTGGTGGCTCTTTGGCGCAACTCATCCAATGTCGTGGCCAGCTACATGCATAAACTATCTGTGAGCGGTCCCGACTTTAGTGCAGTTACCATGTGGTGCATCGCCACTTCGGGACTTAGGTTTCGTATGTCCAAAGCCATCTTGCTAAATCTGCCCATAAAGGCCCTCAAGGACTCTGACTTCTCTTGTCGGATATTCACTAAGGCGATCGAAGTGAGGTGGTGTGGTCGACTGGTAGTGAATTGAGCTCCGAACATAGTTGGAAGTGTGTCAAAACAATCTATGGATTGAGTCGGTAGTCAGGTTAACCAGCTTAAGGCTGCCCCCTTAAGAGAGGTGGGAAATATTCGACACCATAGCGCGTCTTCTGCTGTGTGCAAGCCAACCTGGGTTAGGTACGCGTTCACATGTTCGTTTGGGTATGTGGTTCCATCATACTTATCCAACGTGGGATTGTTCCAAGTTCCCGGCAAAGGAATTTCAAGGATGGTTTCAGCAAAGGGGCTTCTTCGGGGAGTCGTGCCTAACGCGTTAGTTGAGGTCGGTCTGACATTTTCTTGATATGAACTCCCGACCTCATGTATATCCGTGTTCGCGTTGTCCCCCGGGGGGATATCATCCACGGCCTCCGAGATATCCGGCTTCTCGGTGAGCTTTTATTTCATCCGGGCATTCTCCTTTCTCAAAGTTTCCATCTCCTCCTCACTCCTTCCCTTTATTCCTCTAATTTTTTCTTCGCTTTTCTTTTGCAACAACTCCATCTCCTTCCGTATCTTCAAGATTAATGCCATAGGATATGGGTGACTGGTTTCCTCTTGCGCATTCCTATCGTTGCCCGTCATGTTCCTCGTAGTTACCATGTGGATATTTCGTGGGGTTTTCTTTCGGCCCCACGGTGGGCGCCAAAATGTTCCTACAAGACCTAAACCCTACAGAACACTTCCTCTTGTTGCAATCTTCTCTTCTTTTCGTTCTTTCGGTTAGTCTTTCAGCTGGATCTCCTTTGATTCTAGACACAATGGGGGGAGTACCTGCGAAGACACTCCGACGATCAAGTCAGTCCGAGAGCTAGGTACCAGAAGAGTAGGGAGTGAATAGTTACCTTGAGTGTTATGCCTCTTCTGCTATTTATACTGCTATAGATGGGCTATGGCTGCTATGGGCCTGCTTTAGGGTCCAAACGAAGGCCCAATTAACCATGCTTATCACCTAAGTTGGCTTGTTTATACCTAATTACGTGTTTAGCTTTGCATCTTGTCATCTAATCGGCTTTGTCGTCTCGTCGGCCTTTCGACCATCTGGTAGTACATAACATTTTTCATAAAAGTAGACTAAAAGTCAAATTCACAACTATACTTTTTTCATTTTTAATAAGCTCTACATATGAAACAATTTTAAATCCTTAAAGCCTTAAAAAACAATTTATTTCATAATAATATGAAATAGTTATCAACTATAACAACGTAAAAAAAAGCCCACAGATCCCTCCCCCACGGTTCTTCTCCCAATTTCTTTCACTCTTCATCTCTCTCAAGTTATATTCTCTTTCTTTTCTTTTCATTTTTTCTCGCAATCTTCATCTATTTTAGAATTTGATCGCACCATGGTGTAGCTGAGAAGTTAAGGAACATTACTACTCAGTCAGATTTTTAAATAGAGTAAGTTCATTTTTGCTCTAAAGATCATTTATTCCATGTTTTCCTTAGGATTTAGTCATCAATATTTGTGGGGTCAGTTGAGAAGAGTAATTCTCTCAACTTATTTTACTATATACTGAATTTCTGTTCTATTTGGATAACTTGCATTAGGCCCTTAAATCTTGAAGTTTATCTAGATTGAGGGGGTAAAATTTTAGAATTTGCTTGGAAATCAAGTAATTAAGGTAAAGGAAGTTAACTTTAATTTTTAATAGCACCCTAGACTAGAAGATCTGAATGTGGAGGGAAAGTGGTCCCCAGTTTCAATTTCTCTTGCACTGATACTATTTGATAAAATTGTTTGATTTTATGTAGTGGGAACATGTATAAATATTAGATTTTGATAGTTTGGAAGTTAAATATTGTTTTTGATATTGGAAAAGTTTTTTAATGTTATGAATTTGTAAATGTTATGTGATTGTGATATGCATTATATATGAATAATGAAAATTGTATGAAATTGATGTCATACATTTGGGATAATGTATGAGTTGTTGTTTGATGATACATTAAGTATGAAAAACCTATGTTTAACAAAGATCTACTGGCTTCACTGATGATCTAAGTCATATAGACTAGTCAGGTGGTGAGAAGCTAAGAGGGAGTTCATACACATCGGGTCCCATTGTAGAGACTTGGTATTGGATGTTTGAACTTATCATGATCCTTTCTATTAGATTCGCTGGTAATCTTTGGATCAGGTGTTAGTCTCTGGTAGGGGCATACTTAATTAGTCTTCTGGACGATGATGGATTCATGTGTATTAAGTGGGATTGAAATGATGAAATTCAATGATTGTGATTGAAAATAGATTCATGTGTGGTCTATATGAATCATGAAATTGGTTTATATAAATGATTAGTTTAATTGGTTCTTTTTGCATGAATTAGATATGTTATGGAAATTCTTTTCACTAGTTTACCTTTGTTTTTCTTGTTGTGTTTGAACTGCAATGATTGTACTACGTACACGAGCATATGATCTTACGAGTGTGAGAGTGTCGGGAAGATTTTAGGATGTTGTTTTGAAATTTATGTTGTAAATATTGGTATTTCTGTAAACTTTAATCATGTAATAGAAATATTTTGAAAAACTCCAAATTGATATAGAAACCAGTAGAACTTTTATTTTAATAGTTATTTTCTGGAATGTTACATCAACCAACTTTTACATTTCATTAATGATAACTTAATTAATGTAATACCTTAATTATTAGGGTTTAGAGTTACTTAGATAGAGACCCTATACATAATAGATTAATTAATTAGTCCCTATTCATATGGTAATTCAAATGTTTGTATTGACTTAAGCATGCGACACGCCTGGTCAACTATGGCATGGCTTTGGCCAAGTTCGCTTAACTTAACCATCACACCAGAGAAAACCTCTTGCACTAGCTGAGAAAAAAAAAATCTAGTGTACTTTAAAGTGAGCAATGCAAATGTGCTAGAGTATTCATTCCTAATATATCATATTAAGAACAAAACTAGTAAAAAAATCTTTATATATATAACCTTATGCAAAATTTCATTAAATTTAATAATTACTATAAAAATAACCTTATATATGTCTGTATACTAGGTTTAACCCGTGCATTGTACGGAAAGAAATATAAGATATAATTATTTATGAAATATTAATAATATATTAATAAATAAATAAATAATTTTAATTTATACAAGGTATAATTTGAATATTTTTTTTCAATAAAGATACATGAAGTGTCTTACAATGTAAATATTTATGCTTTTATGTTAAAACATTAGGTTTCTGTTTTCCTTAAATTTGTGTTGAGCATATCACATTATACTAACACATTAACAATAACACATTATATATAAAAATATATAATATAATCACAGGTTAAAAAAATACTACAAAGTACAAAATAATAATTTGGTAAATTAAATGATACGAATGTGATAATAATCACAAAATGAACAATATTTAAGTGTTAAAAATAATAAGTATACCTAAATAATTGTTCAAAGAGGAAAGCATAGATTATAGTTCAAAAACTTTTCTGAAATTCGAAATAATGGTGTGATTGTGGAATGGTGTACAATTTATAAGTTATTTATATTATAAATTAATTAATAATTAATTATAATTCAGAACTAATAAATATAAAAAAATAAATTAGTTCATAATATCTATCTATATATATAAATAATACAAAACAATATTACAATAGAAAGGGAAAAGACTCTTCACGGTATAACAAAATAATAAACATTTTCATCATAATAATAATTACAATAATAATAATTACAATAATAATAATTACAAATGACGTGACAATTTTCAGGGTTTAGGTATACATTTTTAATGTGAAATGAAAAACTCTTATGAAATGAAAAACTCTTATGAGGGAACAGATAAATCTAATCTAATTCATTTAATCTTCCTGCTACATATTCATTATTTACTCCATAATTTATAACTTAGTCATTACATTCTAATATTTTTAGATCTTAATATATTATATATTATTTTATATATTATTATATTATATATTATTTTATGAATATTAATATTATATTAATTAAAAATATTTTACTATAAATATTAATATATTTACTTACACTTATACTTATATATATATATATATATATATATATATATATATATTATATTAAGATCTAAAAATGTAAAAAAATAGTAAATATATATTAATATTAATATATTAGTATATTAATATATTAAGATCTACAAATGTAAAAAATATTAATAATATTAATATATTAAATACTAAATTATTAATGAAACGACACAATTGTTGGCGACAGTGAGGAAAACCTAAACGTTTCACATATGCTATTTATAGGTATGGTTACTCAGATTATTATATACTCAAAATTTTATTTCATTGTTTGTGTTGTGTAAGTCCTTCCGCGTCTGCTTTTCCTATTCCTCTTTTGCTTTCTTCCTTTCAATTACCATGAACACATCAATGGCAATTGCTGAGTAGATTGCCAGACTTGATACTAAAGGCCTCTTCTGGATGATGAATGTTACGGGTAAGGTATGTGTTTTTGTGGTTTCTGTTGTTATATTTTCTTTTGCACAGTTAAATGTGTTTCTTAAAATTTCAAAAGGAACTAGGTGAACAATGTGTAAGGATCTAGAAAATAACCTTAGAGTAGAATTGGTACATTTCAAATGATACCTGAATATTTTATTATTAAAATGAAAAAAACATATAAATAGAAAATTCAATTATTCAGGTTTCATTTTAAAAGAACCATCATCTCTTTAAAAAGTTTTCTTTCCCATTTCCTTTCTCTTCTCTCTAAGATTTTAACATCCTCGCTCATCAATTTGACGATCGGAGTACGCCATTAGACTCTTGGCAGCAAAGACTACAAGACTGCCCAATCAGAATCTGTGATAGAGTAAGTTCATTTTTGTCCGTTTTTCCTTTCATTCCCTTCTTTCTGATTCTGACCTCGATTATCAGTTTGACGATCGAGTTTGCCATTGAACTCATGACAATGTGCACTACAAGATTGCCCGATCAGAATCTCAAATAGAGTAAGTTCATTTTTTTACTCTTTTCTTTGAGTCAAATTTTGAACTTGTTAGATTGTCTCTGTCTATGTTTTTCATGTAAATCTTTTAGCTTCAGGGTGAATATATGTTACCTTAGGGTCTTAGTGATATAGTTAGATTTTTTATCAGGACTTTGTGGTGCTGGTTAATTATCTTTAAACTTTTGGTAGATTTGAAGCTCTTAGTGAGCATTTTCTCAAGTAAAGGTAAGGGAAGCTAGTCTTATTCTTTTAAATTAGAACCCTAGGTTAGAAGATCTGAATGTGGGGGTGACATGTCACCAGTTCCAATTTTTGCTTGCAGGATTGTCTCTTTTGAAAAGTAAAGTAATATATTGACTGAAATGGTTGATTCTAAATATTTTATATTGATTTTAAGTTGAATAAGTTGTTGAAAGTGTTTGTGATTGAAAATTGAAAGTGTTTGAATGAATACAAGTGATTTGAACTGTTTTTTAATATTTTGTTGAATTACTTAAATGAGATATTTGATGAAAAGTGGTTGTTTGATTTTAGATGATGATTGATTTAAAGAACATATATTTGGAACTTATTATGTGTTTAAGTGAATTTTTAAATATATTTGAATTGTTTAGAAAAGTTTAAAATATGATATGATTGAATGATGCATTGATGTGTTACATGAGATATGAAATGATGTGAAAGTGAGATCAAACATAGTATTTTCAGGAAAGGAAATATCGTGTTGAGATTGTTGTTAGGGTATATTGATATGTTAGGCTCGTAATGAGACATCCTGACTCTACTGATATAATGGAATCACATAGACGAAGTTATTCAGTTGGTGAGAGTCGATGGAGGTTCATATGAATTTGTTTATGGTTTGAAATATAATCTGGTCTTTCAGGTCATGAATTTACCCTGTCATACTAGATTATGAGATATTGAGATATTTATGTGCATGGTTGTGTAGATTCACATCGAGTAGTATGACAGGTGCAGGTCTCAGGATTCTAATTTCAATATACAAGTCTTTCGAAAGTAGTGTCAAGTGTCTGAGTATGTGAGTCAATAAAGATCTTACATGAATAATGTGGATGATAATTGTGATAGACACTTGATGACTTTGTGTAAATTATGAGAATTTGATGGATTATGTTTGTTCTTAAAAGTTAAATTTATATTAGAATTCTTAAAAATAGCTAGCTTACCCTGTGCTTTGTTTTGTGTTTGTTTTTCTTTAGTCTATGATGATTGTGTTAATTTACACGGGAGTAGATGAAGTTGCAGGTAATAGAGCTCCTCAGTGAGCAACTAGATGAACAAATGTTTTTATGTTGAATGTTTTGTTTGTAAACTCCTGTGTATATATTAAATCCCTATGAAGAGGGGTATCTTTTTGAGATACAAGTATGAGAAAGTAGTATATGTTTATTTGTTAATTAGATATTGCTTGTTTTACTGTTATTTTATTATATATGGGTAAAATTAAGGATGTTACTTATGGTATCAAAGTTGTTCGAATCTTAGGAGACCTAAGGGTTATAGGGTTGTTTGTGTGTGCTTTAGTTGATTTGTTAGTGAAATTAGATGGTTATTAAAAATAAATAAATAAATTTTAAAGATTTCTCTTAAATCTTTGCTTTGTGCTTTATAGATGGCTCTTAGACCTCCTACCCCTCTTCAACCTTCTTTTGAGATGAACCAGATTCTAAGGGCTATTGAGATGATGGCAAATGCTATCCAACAAAAAAATATGACAATGGCTCAAAATCATCAGGCAACAATGCATCATTGGGAGACTGCTAGATCTTTAGGGCAACCTCCTGCCCTGAGGATAAGAAATTGGTTTTTGCTACATATTTGTTGTCTGGAGAAGCAAAGTTCTGGTGGATGGGAGCTCAATAAATGATGGAAGCCAGAGTTGAAGTATTAGGCTGGGAGAGTTTCAGAGTGAGGTTTCTGGAGAAATACTTTCCAGATAGTGCAAGGTTTGTAAAGGAAGCTGAATTTCTTAGATTGGAACAGGGAGAGATGTTAGTGAATGCATATGCTACTAGGTTTGAGTACCTAGCCAGATTCTACACCCAAGCTACCTCTGAGGCTTGGAGGTGTAGGAAGTTTGAAGAAGGTTTAAAACATGAGCTGAAGAAGATCATAGCACGTATGTGCATCAAAGAGTTTCCTGCCTTAGTGGAGAAGGCGAAGATGGTGGAGACCTTGGAAAAGGGTGATTCCAGGATGATCAGGTCACACTCAAGATGGTCTTTTAGTGGGAAAGCCAAGGTGCAACATCCACAACACAAGCCTTATGCTAGACCTCCACAACAGAAGACAGGAGCAGCTCCACCCCAGTTTCAGCAACGACAGCCGTGGAGACCCAGATGTTCCCTTTGTGGTGGACCACATACCACCAGTGTGTGTTCAAAGGGGGCTACAGAGAAAAGATGTTATGCATGCCAAAAGGTGGGACATGTTGCTAGAGATTGTCCTAACAGAAATAGGATAACTCCATCAGGCGGTTCTCAACAGTTTAAGAGTGAAGGAAATAGACCTTAGGCAACAGGGAGAGTGTTTGCTATGTCAGGAGCTGAAGCATCTCAATCAGGTAATTTGGTACAAGGTGTTTGTTATATAGCTAATAGATGTGTAAAAGCTTTGTTTGATTCTGGAGCAACACACTCTTTTGTGTCAAGTTTGTGTGTAGCTGAGTTGGGTCTTCTAGTGAGGGAATTGTCGTTTGAACTGTTGGTCTCTACACCAGCATCAGGAAAATTTTTGACCTCTACAGTTTGCTCTGAATATCCAGTAATAGTAGAGGGATGCATGTTCAAAATAAATTTGATAGATCTGGATGTTATCCTAAGGATGGATTGGTTATCTGCCAATCACATTCTCATAGATTGTGATCAACAAAAAGTAGTGTTTTCAAAGTCCAAGAAGTCATATGTGATGTCTGCTCAGCATGTGTGGTCGGAATTGAAATAAGGATCAAGGTGTTTTTTAATCTTAACTCAGATGGAAGTTAAAAATGAAGAAGAAATGAGTAGTATACATGTGGTGAAGGATTTCATGGATGTATTTCTAGAAGAAATACTTGGATTACCTCCTAAGAGAGAAGTAGAATTCTCTATTGATTTGGTACCTGAAGTTGGACTAGTGTCAATGGGACCTTACAGAATGACTCCAACCGAGTTGATTGAACTAAAGAAGCAAGTTGAAGATTTGTTAGAGAAACAATTCATCAAGCCAAATGTATCTCCATGGGGGGCTACCGTGCTTCTAGTTATAAAGAAAGATGGAGGGTCTCGTTTGTGAGTAGATTACAGGCAGTTGAATAAATTAACCATCAAGAACAAGTATCCTCTGCCCATAATTGATGATTTGATGGATCAGTTACATGAAGCCGCAGTGTTCTCAAAGATTGATTTGGTAAACGCTGAAGATGTTCGAAAGACAACATTTAGGTCTTGTTATGGACACCATGAGTATGTGGTGATGCTGTTTGGAGTAACACATGCTCCAGCTCTGTTCATGGATTACATGAATAGAATTTTTCGTCCTTTCTTGGATAACTTTGTTGTAGTCTTTATAGACGACATACTTATTTATTCAAGGACTAAGGAAGAACATGAAGAGCATCTGAAGACACTGTTGGAGATTTTGAGGGAGAAACAATTATATGCTAAATTCTCTAAGTGTGAGTTCTGGCTTAAGGAAGTCAATTTCTTAGGGCATGTAACATCAACTCAGGGGATCTCAGTGGATCTAGCCAATGTGGAGGCAGTGCTTCAATGGGAACGCCCAAAGACAGTGACTGAGATAAAGAGTTTTGTGGGTCTAGCTGGCTACTACCGGAGGTTCATTGAAGATTTTTCCAGGGTAGTAGCTCCTTTGACACAATTAACTCGCAAAGATCAACCTTTTGTTTGGACTGACAGATGTGAGTAGAGTTTCATAGAGCTGAAGAAAAGGTTAACTAGTGCTCCGGTGTTAGTGATTCCTGATACAGGAAAACCTTTGGAGGTTTACTATGATGCTTCACTTTAGGGATTGGGTTGTATCTTGATGCAAGAGAAAAGAGCAGTTGCATATGCTTCAAGGCAACTCAAAGTTCATGAGAGAAACTATCCTACTCATGACTTAGAGTTGGCAGTTGTGGTGTTTCCTTTGAAGATTTGGAGGCACTATATGTATGGAGCTCAATTTCAGGTGTTCAGTGACCATTAAAGTCTGAAATACTTGTTTGATCAAAAAGAGTTGAATACGAGACAAAGAAGATGGATGGAGTTTCTGAAGGATTATGATTTCCAGCTAATGTATCATCCAGGAAAGGCTAATGTAGTTGCAAATGCTTTGAGTAGGAAGTCAGTACAAGTGTCATCCATTGTGATTGAAGAGCATAAGTTGATTAAGCAATTAAAATATCTGGGAGTGAAATTCCAGGTTGATCATATTAGTTGTAGTAAGTTAACTATAACTAATGATTTCCTTTGAATGATAAAGGAAAAGCAATTAGAGGATCTTAGTCTGAAGCGCACTTTGGAGTTACTAGGTACAAATCAGGCTAAAGACTTTGTGATGGGAGAAGATGAGATCTTACCCTGTGTTTTGTTTTGTGTTTGTTTTTCTTTAATTTGTGATGATCGTGTTAATTTACATGGGAGCAGATGAAGTTGGAGGTAATAGAGCTCCTCAGTGAGCAGCTAGAGGAACAAATGTTTTTATGTTGAATGTTTTGTTTGTAAACTCTTGTGTATATATTAAATCCCTATGAAGAGGGATATCTTTTTTAGATACAAATATGAAAAGTAGTATATGTTTATTTGTTAATTAGATATTGTTTGTGTTTATTGTTATTTTATTATATATGAGTAAAATTAAGGATGTTACACAATGGATCCTAACAAATATTTAGGGGAACACCCGTGTTGTAAACTATAACATAGATTGTTGAATCTCAAATAACACGACAAAAAATTATACTCATTTAAAAATAGAAAATAATAAATTAAAAATTATTATATAAATTAAAATTGATGGATATCTAAAATAGTATTTATTAGTAATAAAAGTCCATACTATAAATGAAATTATATTGTCTAGTAACTAACGATTATAAAAAAATATTTATTTAGTTAAAAACAATTTTTAAATCTTTAATTATAATATAACTAGAAACAAAAATTTTAATCATTATAAATCTATTTTAGAGACGTTAATAAAAAAATAAACTATTAAGTTTTTGGTTTCTAATTACTAAAGTAACAGAGAATTATTTTTAATCATTAATATCTGATTTTAAATTCTAATATTTTAGTTATAAAATTATATACCAATTTTTTTTATCTCTATTGTAAATTATCGAAAAATTATAGATTAGTTAAATGATTATGTTATACATAAATCAATTCAGTTATCAAATATATATAAATAGCAAAAGTTAGTCATTAAATTGGTCTTCAAATCTTCAAATATTAATAGTGAATATTAATAATATGATAAAATCACTTAAGATAATTTTTACATAAATAAGACTCACTCACACGCCTATGTGGATGAATCTATAATGCAAACCTTTTATATAAACAAACCTCCTATATTGCTGTGGACTCTAAAACATTATTTGTGAGTCATCTACACCTTTATATTCTTAATCACACTTCTCTAAATTTCTAAATAAATGAGCATTTCATAACTCTGTGGTTAAGCCACACCACTATGCGGAATCTCTGATACAATTTCTACCTCAGCAAGCCTAGTTTGGTGGGATCTGCCACAACTGTGGGACACCTCTTATACAAATTTTTTTATATCAACGATGCACACCTCCATGTGCTCAAGCAGTAACCACCTAAACTTTAAGAGATTTGCAGCAAATCTCTTTCCCTCCAAACTAAATAAGGCAAACGGCCTTTTTTTTTTTATATATATAAATGCATATCTGCACATGCATTGGAGATTAGCAACTCAATGCAAATAAATATAACAAATTTTCAACCGTAGCCACCGCCCCTCCCTTTCACATCTTCTCTTCCTTCTCCCTCACTTTTCTTCTTCCAAATCTCGTTTGTTTTTGTTGTTGTCGGTTGAGTCGCTTGACGGTTGACTCGCTTGCCGGTTGACTCGCTTGTCGGTTGACTCTAATGACGCTCTCACGTCCGTCTCTCTCTTCTTTGATTCGTGCTTTCCGGATTGAAATACTCTGTACCTGCAAAGACAAAGGGGGCGCCCTAGAGGCCGTTTGCACTCCGACGCTCAAGTCAATACTGGGGCTAAGAAACCGTATGTGAGTGTAATAGTACTAATCTCAGAAATTGCGTACCTTTTGGGTTTTCTTACTACCCTTTATATAGTCTAGGGTTTCCTCTGTTTCCGTTACCCGCATTTAGGGTTTATGGAGGAATGCCCTAGCACCGCTATTACCCAATCTTAGTGTAATCTAGTGCGTAAGGCTCCTTGCTGGAGTGCAACCTCTAACAAAATGTTCACCTGGATACCAACTTGTGCACCTAATCTCTGGGGCCATCTGTTCTGGGGGTGCCCTAACTATTCACGTGTCATGCATGCATCTTCCCTTGGAAACCCTAACCCTCACAGGAATTCTTGCCTTCCAAGACTCTTTACTTGTGTCGCGCCCAGTTGCGTTATCCGCACCACACGCACGGGCACCCTATGACTTAGGCTTCCCCCTACCTCTGGGCATTTTACTGATAACTGATGTGTTTTCTGGGACCCACCTTTCGTGGCCCGATGTAGCTGTTTGATCCACCGATGCCCGATGTCACATCAGCCTTACTCTGTTGCCAAGGACACGTTGGCATATCCTGATGATCGACATCTGACAACTAATCGGCACATTGGCTCACGCCGCTTGTGGGACACTGGCTCATGCCGCTTGTGGGATCCAGCTTACATGACCCACCATTACTAGCGGTCATCGATGTCCGAGGACTGGTCGGTACAGTTTTAGAGTTTAATCATAACTCATAGTAGCTGAGAGTCAAATATCACATTTATCCGATTAGATTTTCTAACAGAACTTTTAGAGTTGTAGAGTAATCCAACTGTTGGTTTCGGAAATATTTTTGGACCAAGTCTTCCAGGTAAAGAAAGCTAATTGTGTGCACTGATTGAACTAGTTTTAGATACAACTTTAAAAATATACTTGAATAATTGAAATGTTAGATTATTGGTACGAACTAGGTTTTAGTATGTAATTTTGTTAAAGCGCTCAATGCATTGTCTAAGAGGATTAAGATGCAGTTTTTGGATGCTCTATGCCCCAAATTCGTTTAGTACTTTTCTCTGTGCTCAACAATGATGGTATTACGTACACGAGCTGATACAGATACAGGTGCAGGAACATCTGATGGACCTTAAGACCGTATTTTGGAGCTTGATGTTATAAATATTTGTATTTATATGTCCTAGACATGTAATAGAAATATTTTGAAAGACTCTAAATTTTATATGAAACTTTGTAGAACCGTTTTGTAAAAGTTAGATATATTTATGGGGTGTTACACAACCACATAGTGATGGACAAATTTCTAATACAATTTTATTAAATTGAAGTTCTTCAATTTAAAAAAATTATAAATATCAATTAATGTTGATATTAAATATTTATATTAATAAATATTAATGAGTAATATGAGTAATATTAATCAATAAAAAATATTAATATTGTGTTTTAATAAATATTACATAAATAATAAAAATATAACATCAATCTACTTTTAAAATCTAATATAAAATATTATGATCAAGTTATTATTATTACTAAATAAATATAAAATAATTATATATTAAATTGATCTTAAATTAAAGTAATAATTATATTGAAAAAAATTAAATACATTAAGATTTTTTACAAAGATTAATTACATTAATGTTTACATTTACCTTTTTAATAAACTTATGAAATATATTTAGATGTTGTTTTAGTCTGATAGTTGTATGTTAATTTATAAACATAAATACATAAATATATCTTAATGTTATTTTATAAATGTAAATATATGTTGAATTTGGGAATCGGAACAACAACTCATTCTTCAACTCATTTTTTTTTCTTTCTTTGTGGTCATTCTCGGCTAATATTGTTGTGAAGATTAGTTAAACAAAATCTTGATTAAAGGTAGTAGGTTGTCTGATCTAGTAGATTGTCTAATAGTTTAAGAGTGTCTGATGGTTGGTGAGCATATATTTATTCACCCTCGATAACTTTAATTATAGATTATTGGACTATAATAATAAATAAATCAATTATTTTAATTAATATTCGTATAATTGGGTTTATTTGGACCTTAACTATTATTTTTGTTAATTTTTTGTTTTTAGAATAAATGGTCTGAAGGAAGTGTCTACCTTTGTGAATGGGCCAAATATGCAAAAGTCTTAACTTGTTTCTTTGAATCAAAATAGAAAACCAAATCTTAGGAGAAGGAGGAAATAAAAGCTACAATATCTCAGAAATAGAATTGGAAGCAAATCTTCTGCAAAATATAAGAATTATGGAAAGTTGGAAACTGTTAACAAAATCTAAAATACAATATTTTCCTAAGATCCTTGGAACAGAAAAGCATTTAAAAGGACACAAGCATCATGGAGAAAGGGGGAGCTTCATAGGGTTTTCTTAGTTTCTTTTCTTCTTTGTAATTCTTTTGTTTTGCCTCCGCATGGAAGGCTAAACCTTTTAAGTTGTATCCTTTGCAATTCCCCATTGAGTTCTAAGGTTTTGATTAATAAAGGTTTCGTTTTTTAATTCTATATAGTAGTTGTTTTAATATTCTAATCTCCTGGAAAACTAGTTTTTATTAGAGGTTGTACTTGAATGCATGATTGAAACCCTTCCTTATCTTAAACTTTGGTTTCTTAGTTAGTTTGCATTGTTTTGATTAATTTATTGGGTGCATGGTTCAAGAGAGTGGAGATAAACATTCACATGAAGTATACGCATGGAACAAAATGGGTATTGATTAAACCAGTAGACGCATGCTTTACTGGTGAGTTTCAGTTGAATAAGATTGGCACATGTTCAATCTAGTTTAGCTCTGTTGGAGGATTGAGAAAGGATTAATCTTTAGAGAATCTGTAAAGAATTCAATGGTGGAAAAACTTGGGGATCAACTGATGGAAGAGGGCCAAGCTCAACCTCCCATGAAAGACAAGAGCCAAGCCAAGAGCGTCTACAACCAAGTGAAGAGCGTCAAGTGCAAAGGGGAGAGCGTCTAGTGCAAGGGGGAGAGCGTCTAGGACCAATTACTAGGTCCATGGCCAAGCGAATCCATGAAGACTTGGACCAAGCTACGGATGGAAGAGAAAGCTATTTGTATATGCTACATGAAGGTCCATCAAGAGTAGCTTAGTATTAGTTGTAGTGTAAATAGCACAAACTTGATTCCATGAGGATTTGACCTAGATTTGCTACGTTCTAAAAGGATTCCTTCACTAGGGTCGGCCATGTGCCATGGTGTCCTTGTGATGTCATTTACATTTCATTTAGATGGCATTTGCTTATCATTAGGTTAACCTTTATGGTCCTCCTTAGCCTATAAAAGGGGGAGCCAACATCATGTATTGTCAAGATTGAATAGAGTATTGTTATGCTACCAAATTTGTGCCATACACTACTTTTTGCCTAGCATCTAGGTTTTAATCTTCACTTCATCACCTTCAAAGGGGTTGGCCGAACCTCCCCAATTCCCCACTCTCATGCACCTTCCAGGCACCCATACTTCCTAGGAAGGCCTTGCTCATCTCCTCCACAAGCTTCCGCAAATATCATCTCCAAAAAGCAAAGAAGAGCTTATAGGAATGCCATCATCAACCACTTTTTAATTACTGTTTTAATCCCTTATATATTTTTTGCACAACAATCTCCCATTTTATCTTTATTGTTATTGCTAACTTTTCTTACTTGCACTATTGGATTTGTTGAAAGACGACTTGAGGTCATCTGATCACTTCTATACTATCATCTCTCTAACGTTAGGAATTATATTTTTGGTCTTGTATTTGGGTCATGAATAGTTTATGTTAAATAACCTAACCCTAGGAGAGAGGGTTGACACCAAGCGAGGGTGAATAACTTAGTTTGAATGCAAAGTTATTGCCTGTTTAGGGCTAGGTGGCGCCACCTTCCATGTGTCATTTATCATTGTCTCAATGGAAAGGATTTGAATATGACAGTTGAAGGTAGTGTATTGCATTTCTTTATATAGTCATTAGACATCCCATATGAAAACTCTTTGTACTGAATATTTCTTGCACATCTTGAGCTTGTGTTATATTTTGAATTCTTTCTATCTTTGTATAAATATAAACATTTACACTTTTTATTCACTTAATTCGAAATTTGTTCAAATTTGCAATGTAGTACCTTTGTCTTGCCATTAGACACTCTAAAGTGCAGCTTCAGCTTGATGATATCTTTTTAGATCTTAATAATTTAATATAATGTGTTTGGACTTTCAAATATTTCTTTACTTGGAATATTTAAATGTTGAAGCTTGATTCTACTATAATCAAAGTCTATGCAAATTTCTTTCTCCTTTTATATGCTCTATCTGAAAACATAATATTTGATCTAACTTCGTGTCCTTAATGCTCTAAGTAATTTCTAGAAACAGTTTGAACATTATAATCAATAATAACTATCTCGATCAGTCCTCGGTCATCGACCCAGTGACTGACCTCAGACATCGCACATCGGTGCTTGGTAATGGAAGGGGGCCACATAAGGTGGGTCCCAGACGCACTTAACAAGGGATTGGTTAGTCTTCGTACATTGATATCGTAGACCCCGATGTTGGAGATCGACATTGGACCTCACCAACAGAGGGAGAGATCGGACATTGGCGGTCTGAATGTTGTAGTGGACCACATAATTTGGGCCCCAGATTTATGCTAAGTTAACAGTTAAGACATGAGATATGGGGAAGCCTAAGCCACGAAGGATCCATGCACGTGGTGTGTATAGCGCATGCAAGCGCGACACGAGAGAATAATCCTGGGAGGCGCTAAGGTCCATTAGGGTTAGGGTTTCCAGGGAAAGTTGCATGCATGGCACGTGAATGCTTAGGGCATCCACAACGCAGATGGCGCTAGAGATTAGGTGCACAAGTTGGTACCCAAGCGACCACTCTGTTATTCGTTGCACTCCAGTTAAGGGAAGTTCATGTGCTAGATACGCTAAGATTACGTAAATAGCGACGCAAGGACGTTCCCCAAGAAACCCTAGACAAGGGTAACAACACAAAGGTAAACCCTAGTTTCAACCTATATAAAGGGTGCCAAGAACCCTAACAATGTACATAGTTTCTAAGACTGAAGCTAATATACATTATTGGTATTTATTTTCCCTTATACTGATTTGAGCATCGGAGTGCAAACGATCGTCAAGGCGCTCCTTTGTCTTTGCAAGTGTGAGATTCTTTGATCAAGAAAATACGATTCCCAGGCGGAGATAGAAGGGTCGAAGGCTGCCGTTAGAGTCAACTGGCGAAGCGAGTCAACTGGCAGGAATATTTGGCGCCCACCGTGGGGCTCGTTAAAGAAAGGTCCCACTCACAATCGTGTTGAGAATCTTTACCAGCGATATGAGGAGTACAAGGCAAGGAACTTCTGCAGCCACAGGAGTTATGCCCCCTGGAGGGGACAACGTTACCACGCAACAAATCTTGGAGACTATGCGTGCCCTCCAAGTAGAGGTGGCAGCATCTAGGGTTGAAATTGCCGCATCACGAACGGACAATGAAGAACTGCACAGAGCCAATGAGGAACTGTGTAGGGATTTTGCAACAAGTAGGGGAGCGCGCGACGGACGAATGTGCCCTACCTGTACCACTCAAGGCACATCCCATGTCGTTCTCACAGGTGAACATGGATACAGCATTACCAACCACGTCTCTGGGCCCAAAGGTCACCTTCACCGGAGTAGAGGATCCAGAGGCCCATCTCACGGCGTTCCACACTCAGATGATGCTTACAGGAGGATCTGACATCGTGTACTGCAAGTTGCTCATGAGCACGTTGGCAAGCGCGACGTTGGAATGGTTCGTTAGCCTTCCCGACGAACACATCTCCACCTTTGACTAGTTCGTGACGCTGTTCAGGGAATAATACCTTGTTAACAAAGCCCCCTCTCGACTTTCTTATGATGTCTTCGATATAAAACAATAGCAGGGGGAGTCCATGAAGGACTACTTGAACAGATTTGGGGTCCAGGTGGTGAGGTTGAAACCTACGGATGAGGCCATGACGGTGCATGCCTTTGTCAAGGGAATGTTGCCAGGACCTTTCAGCGAATCGCTGCTAAGGTTCTATCCAAAAGGCATCACTAACCACTCATATAGTCCAAACTTGGTCTAAAAAGCAGTTTTCCACTCATCACCCTCTTTGATTCTTATTTGGTGATATCCGCTTTTGAGATCAATCTTGGAAAATATAGTGGACCCATCCAATTCATCAAGTCTAGGAATTGAATGCCTATATTTGATGGTGATGTTATTGATGACTCTACAATTACAACACATTCTCCACTTGCCATCTTTCTTAGGCACCAACAAAACAGATACAACACAAGGACTTAGACTCTTTTGAACCCAGCCCTTCTCCAACAATTCCTGAAATTGTGACTCTATCTCCTTAGTCTCCTCAGGATTAGTTCTATAAGTCGGTCTATTTGGTAGACTAGCTCCCGGAACTAAATCTATTTGGTGTTCTATACCCCTAAAAGGTGGAATTCCAATGGGTCCTTCCTTAGGAAATACATCACCAAATTCTTTTATAAGATTTTTGACTCTTGGAGGTAGCTCACTAACTTCAAAAAGTGTGGCAGTGCATGTAAGTGCTCCTTACACAACACACACACTTTTATATATATATATATATGTATATATGTATATATGTATATATGTATATATGTATATATGTATATATGTATATATGTATATATATATATATATGTATATATATATATATCGTGTACATAGTACATTTATTGCAGTTCATACATAAATAAACACATGCAAGGGTAAGTGATAAGTGCCTAATTTCAGTAATATTTCATATTAAAATATAGGCACTTATGAGGATTTATTGCTAATTTACATATAAAATAATCTCTAATTTATTAATTTTATACCTTTTTACATTTTTATGATCTTTATTTGAATAAGAGTATTTTATTCTCAAATTTGGTGTTAATTGCAGATTTTTAGGGACGATTGAAGATTTGAAATAAAGGAGAATAATTTGAGCTAAAAAGAGAAAGTTGGAAGGTCCCAGAATGGAAAAAGATGCAAATAAAGATTGAGCCTTTTTTTTATGTTTTATCACTTAGCCCATTAGTGCGACACAACAAGCCACCTAACCCTAGAAAATTAGGATAAATAGGGGGCTAGAGGTTCAACCCTAGTGTGCCAGATTGAGAGGAAATTGTAACCTAATTAGGAGAATGAAAGGTGCTAAAAGTATGCGTGGCTAATTCTACCCTTTGGGGTTTGGAGTAATCTGCTCAAACTCTTATGTATTGAGGTGATATCTTATATATTAATATTCAGTTCTTGGTTGATTATTGGTATTGTTGTTTTACTTTTAACTTTCCGTGACAAATTGAGAATCTTAAATCTGACCGCCGGGAGGTATTTTTAAGGTTCGGACCTAAACAACAATATTTAACATATTTGAGTGTTAGGAATAGACTTGAAATGTTAATTGCTATTAAACGTCCGAGCTTCGTTCTAAGTTGTTCTTATAATTATGCGAGGGATCGATAGTTAGGGGACATTCTTAAGGATTTTATATGCGAGGAATCGATATAAATGATTTTTATACGGGCATCAATTTCAATCAAAGAACTTAATACTGACATGCTAATCAAAATACTTGAGAGTGAGAGAGATGAAACTAATTGAAACAACTAATTCTTTGTCTGTTTTCTGAGTGTCACCGCAATTAATTCAAAACTCTTTTAATTGTTGTTGTGTTTTTATATTTAGCGATTATTATACTCGATAATTCATTGTTCCTTATGGGATCGATATCCGTCCTTAGGGACAATTATTACTTTTGACAAATGCGGTGCACTTGCCGTAAAAAGTCATCAATTTTTTGGCGCCGTTGCCCGAGAACAGGTTTGATTTGTTGAGTATAATTTCCTAAATATTGTGAATATACTAACTTTTTTTTTTATGTGAATAAATTTTTTAGTTTTTTTTTTTTTAGATTTGAATATTTTTGTAAAGATTTTGTTTTTATTTTTAGATCTGTATATCTTTATTTTTATTTTTTTAAAAAAAGATTTTGTTTTTTTTCTAGTTTTGAATATGTAATTTTTTTTATATGTGAATATATTTGTTTTTTTTACAACTGTTACTTTTATGTTAATAATTTTTCTTTTAAGTTTTTTTTTATTTGTTTACTTTATTTTGTTTCTGTTTTGCTATATTTTATTTTATTCTTTACTTCTTTATTTTTATATTGTTTACGTAGTTTTTTTAACTGTAATTATTTTATTTTATTTTTGTTTTTATTCTTATTTTTATTTTTATTTTATTTTGATTTGGATTTTGTTTTATCATATTTTATTTTTACGTTTAGAGTTTACGTAGTTTTTATTTATTTATTATTTATTACTATTAGTTTCTGTTGTATTTTTGTTTCATTTTTATTTTATTTATTTTTCTTAATAGTTATTTATTTTATTTTATTTTTATTTTTAGTTTTATTATTTTCTTTGATTTCATTCTTAGTTTTTATTTTACTCAAGTTTTTTTCCTATCTATATATTCTGTTTTAGTTTTCTTAGTTTTCTTAGTTAGTTAGTTATTTAATTTTTTTTATTTGTTTTATTTTGTATTTTTTTTAGTTTTTATATATTATTCTTGTTTTTATTTATTTTATTTTTCTCTTTGTTAAAAATTATAGTTTTATTATTTTATTTAGTTTTTATTTAAGTAAGTTTTTGTTTCTTTTATTTTATTTTATTTTGTTCTGTTTTTCATTTACTATTTATTTTTCTTTCTTTTGTTATTTTAAATTTTCTGTTTTTCTTTATTTCATTTAGAAAAAAAAACTATTTGCTTGTTATACTAATCTTTGCTTGAGTTGTCTTATGATATTAAGAAAACAAGTTTTTATAGATTGAGCAATTGAGAAGACAACCCAAAAGAATAGAGGTTAAAAATAAAGAAAAGAGAAGCAAGGAGAAGTTAGAAAAGACTGAGAGATGATGATGATTGTACCTATCACCAGTTGAGAGAGAACATATGGTTTTAATAATGAAGTGGCTAGGAAATTCTGTCTAGCCAATCACTCCTATCAAATAAGCCTAGCTGGTAAACCATGGAGAATTTCAAGGGAAACCCAACCTATGTTATGTATTTTGACCTGGGGACAGGTTCTATTATTTAGGGGGGCAGATCCAATGAAGCAGTAGATAAAGATTTTAACAAAAAGCGCGGGATGACTTCTTAAGAAGGGAGGATTGAGCAAAAATATGGTTTTATCTTTCTAATTCTCTTTTCTTTTCAATTATTTGAATTTTGTCTTATTTTATTTATTTTATTTTTCGGTTATTTTGTTTTTTGTTTATTTGTTTAGTTGTTTATATTGCTTATTTTGAATAAATTTCCTGTTTTGTTAGTTTGTTAGTTTTAAGTCTTGAATTATCTTTCTTGAATAAATTTCAGTTTTAATTTGTTTATTTTCTAGATTATTTTTTTTTTCAAATAAAAAAGAACTAGAATATTAATTTTTGAATTGTGGAAAAAAGAATTTGTGTTTAAATATTAAATAGTGAGATGAATTAGACACATGTTAGAAAAGAAAATATGATTGAATCCTATTCAAATGTAGTTAAAATTATGATACAAGAAAATTTAACAGGATGATTGATTAGGACAGATAATGACAAGACAAAAAGGAATTAGACCAAGTAAACCAAGTGAGTGTGTGAACCTTAAACAGTTTTGAGAGTTTTACTGATGAATTGACAGTTGTGGTTGCTTAATTTTTATTTTTGTTGCATCATAAAAGAGCATGAAGATGATTGAGGCATTTGTTTGTGTTAATTAGGAGCCAGGGCCAAAAAGCCAACCTTTATATTAGAATTCCATTTTTTTTATATCCCCTTTGGGCTAAGAATTTTTTTTTGTTAATATTTCACCTTAACCTTTATTGATATATTTCCTACCCTTTAGCATGTCTAAGGAAGGAGAACATAGATGCAATACATCTAGAAAAGGGAATGATTGTTCTGATTGTGAAAGTTGAAAATAGGAAGAATCTTTTCCTATTATTAAAATAAAAAGAGAAACAAAAGAAGAAAAAGAAATAGAAAAGAAAGATAGAAAAAATTTCATGAAAACCATGAAAAGAATGAAAATGAGGAAAAATGTGACATCGAAAGAAAGTGGTAATTAGATAACATATATGTTCTCTATAATTGAATTGTAGGTATGTTCTTTTTCTTTAAGATGTGCATTTTGTTATCTAAGAAAAGCCCAACCTCATTACAACCCTGGAAAAGACCTCAAGATTCATGTTTCTAATATGTTTGTGATTTGAAGATGAAATGAAAAGAAACTGTGATTTGTTATGATTAAGTGAAAATAGAGAGAAGATATTCCTTGATGAATTTTCATTTATTTGTTTTGATTTGATCCTGTGTCTATATTTTTCTATATTTGAATTTGGAAGCATTATAAGTTTCTAATTTGTTCTGTTGTTTAGTGAATTAAGCTGTTTGATATTTAAATTCAAATATATTCATTTACTTTGCTTGAGGACAAGCAAGATTCTAAGTTGGGGAGAGTGATAAGTGCCTAATTTTAGTAATATTTCATATTAAAATATAGGCATTTATGAGGATTTATTGCTAATTTACATATAAAATAATCTCTACTTTATGAATTTATACCTTTTTACATTTTTATGATTCTTTATTTGAATAAGAGTATTTTATTCCCAAATTTGGTGTTAATTGTAGATTTTTAGGGGCGATTGAAGATTTGAAATAAAGGAGAATAATTTGAGCTAAAAAGAGAAAGTTGGAAGGTCCCATAATAGAAAAAGATGCAAATAAAGATTGGACCTTTTTTTATGTTTTATCACTTAGCCCATTAGTGCGACACAACAAGCCACCTAACCTAGAAAATTAGGATAAATAGGGGGTTAGAGGTTCAACCCTAGTGTGCCAGATTGAGAGAAAAACAACACCATAGAGTGAATTATAACCCCAATTGGGAGAATGAAAGGTGCTAGAAGCATGCGTGGCTAATTCTACCCTTTGGGGTTGGGAGTAATCTGCTCAAACTCTTATGTATTGAGGTGATATCTTATATATTAATATTCAGTTCTTGGTTGATTATTGGTATTGTTGTTTTACTTTTAACTTTCCGTGACAAATTGAGAATCTTAAATCTGACAGGGAGGTATTTTTAGGGTTCGGGATCGATAGTTAGGGGATATTCTTAAGGAATTTATATGCGAGGAATCGATATAAATGATTTTTATACGGGCATCAATTTCAATCAAAGAACTTAATATTGACATGCTAATAAAAAATACTTGAGAGTAGGAGAGATGAAACTAATCCTTATTTTTCCAATAGAAACAACTAATTCTTTGTCTGTTTTCTTATTGATGAGATGAAACTAATCCTTATTTTTCCAATTGAAACTAATCCTTCTAGTGTATCAATATATAATTACCAAGATAAGGAAATGAGAAATCTATTATCTCATTTATTTATTTGTTTGATACTTATATTTGTTGGATGAGATATCTTTAACTTTATTTTATTTATTTATGTATTAATTTTATAATTATTTTTTGCTTTCTTTTTAAGAAAACGTCTTTAATTTCATTTTATTTATTTATTTAGTTATTTTATAATTATATTTGCTCACTAATGTGTCTGCAACCTCAATAAATTTATTTAATAATTACAATTAATTGATGGATGTCTCTAACTCATCCTATTTAATATTTTCTTGGTATTTAATATACCAATATATTTTTTTTATTTCTTAATTAATGTTTATTATTTTCTTTGAGTGTAAATAAATATTTTCACTCTCTTCCCCATTTTTCTTAATTTTATATTTTTCATATACAAAATAATATAATAATAATAGTAGTAAAGATTTGATAAAATTACAATTAGAAGATTTGCTTTGAGGATTCTAATGAGTATACATTATTTAAAACGAAATAATCTTGTACCATATATTATCACAAGACTAGTCTATTTCGATTAGTCACTACAAATATTAAATAAAAAAAGTTTTTAATACGAAATAAAATAGAATTTTTGAATTCTTAAAAAGATATTATATTATTGTCTTGTTTTTAGTATTAGATTATTTTACATTATTTATTATCATTTTCTTATTTCTGTCTCTTGTACATATATGATAAAAAAATTATCAAATTCAATAAACAAGAACACCAATTTTTCCCAAGCCCATTCTCTATAATTACCCTCATAGTTTTTCCAAGAACATACTACAATATAGACATAATTGTGAATTCAATCACTTTTAAAAGAGTAAGATTCTCAACTTTAACATTTGCTTATAACATGGAAGTCTCTCAACCCCACATCAATAAATTTGTAGTAATATAAGAAAAAAAGAATTATATAAAATAAAACTCCTCATTTATGTCCAAATAATATATATATATATATATATATATATATATATATATATATATATATATATATATATATAAAACACAGAAAAAGACACACAACACAATATTTCAACTTTTTGACTACCATTTCATAAGCAAGTTTCAATTGGGCTACTAATACTTTGTATTCAACTTGATTATTTTAGATTTATCAAAGTTAAATTGTAAAGCTTGTTCAAAGATGATGTCCGCAGGACATTTGAGAATTATTTTAATTCCACTTCATTTATATTTTTCTATAAAAACATTGTATATATAATAATAATAAAAAAGTTTATTCCGTAAGATGTTTTAAAAAATAGTTCAAACACTTTGACTCTCACCTCCCATTTGGTCTTCGCACGAAACTTCCCTTTGAAGCTATTGACACAAACTTGTGCAAAATGTCTCTCAATGATGTAATAAAGTGTTATGAAATAACAATTATAAGAGTACACTTCATTATCAATGCCAAGTATCAAATTGCAACCAATCTTCATCAGTACGAGTCAATTTATTCAAGAAATTGACGAATATTAAAAGAGATTAGAGTTTACAAAATTGCATAAGATTTATTTTGTTGAGTTTCAACCATTAGAGAGAGATATACACTAATTGAGATTTTTTACTAAAATTCAATTACAACCAAATATAAAATTATTTTTTCAGTTTTATATTGTATTATTAGATCTGTACAAAAATATTTTTTAATAACTAATATATCATATTAATATCGATATTAACAAAAATAGAAGAAGAACTATTCTTAATGTTATCAAACTTGTCGTTTAGATAAACAAACTTGCCACCTAACTAATCAAAGTTCACAAACTTGCCACCTAACTAGCCAAAGTTTCTTATTAGATTTATTTGCTCATACATTTGATTAGTATAAGTCAGTTTACGTAAAAAAACTAAAACTAAAAAGTTAGGGAAATTTAATAATAAAGTTTCAATAAATTAACTTATATATAAACTATTTAATTTTAACTTTTTAAATAAAAAGTTTATGTTTGTACAACTTTACATCTCAGTTAAAACTGACACTTGAAATAACAACAATTATCTATCATTACATGAAAATAATATTATTAAAATAAATATATGGAGAGATTAGACCAAAACTCTTATATTAAAAAAATAATAGATAAGTAGAATATACTTATTTAATTTTAATTTGTGAATAAATTGATTTTAACTTTCTTGTTATTAATTTTTAAAAGTAATCTTGTAGAAGTTGGTTCAAATAAAAGCCTAATTTCATTAAAGGTTTCGTTTTAACATAATAGTAGCAGTGAATTGGTGAGAATTCTGAAACTTAGATGATTATAATTTGAAAAAATATGTAATTCCCAAAAAATATTAAAGTTAATTAATTTTTTTATTTCAGTATTATGATAACCTTTTTAATCTTGTCCTACTATTTGAATATTTTCCTTCAATCTATTTTTTTAAAAATGAATTAATATAACTTATTCGATTAAATTTATAAAAATAATATTTTTATAACATCATGTAATATTTGTTAAATATCTTATGATATTTATTGTTTAGGTCACTTGTCACTGTAACTTTCTTCATCAAATTAATTTTCATTGAGAAGAACATGCCATTCGTTGTTTTAATTTCCTTATCACCATTGAAAAAAAATTATATTAACTCATTTTTAAAAAATTAAGATCAAATTTAAAAATGAGATGAAATTAAAAGAATTATCGTAATATTATAAAAAGCCTATTTAATCATATACTAATTAAGACTTTTCTAAAGTAATTTTTTATGTAAAATATTGATCGATGTCTACTAAAATAATAATCAAATATAAAATAATTTTAAAAACAAAAAATAATTAATTATTATATTGATTAATTTAAATATTATTTTATAAACTAAAAAATTATTGATATCTAAAATAATTTATTAATAAAATTTTATAACCTAATTTCTAAATAAATATTTATTTAATTATCAAATAAAATAATATTTAATTTAATTAATATAATAACTAATTATTTTTTATTTTTAGAATTAGTTTTTATTTAATAATTTTTTTATAATATTTTTTAAAAAATTAAAAAATATTGATTTTTTCAAAGAATTAATTAACACCAATGGATACTATTTTCATTATTAGACATCAATAATTGTACTGGTCGGACGTGCTCGGGGTCGATCACTTAAGTGCACTACCTTGACCCGCCTAGTCTATAAAGACAAAATACTTAACTCAGTCCAAAATAACAGTAGCCCCAATGATGCGTCAAGTAGTCAACTCAAACAGCTGGCAGGACATATTAAAAAGACAACTAAAATAAAATAAAATAAAAACTAAAGGTGTAACTAAATCAGTTAGGCTACTTACTCCAAATTCGACGAAAATATACAGTCAGAGATAATGCCCTGCCAACACCAGTGAAGGAGATATATTAATAGAATATATTTATGGTTATTAATCCTAAAGGGAGGATCTACAAGTACTATAAAAGGGCCTCAAGACCCTGAACAAAGGTAAATGTCATTCCAATAGTCCAAGAGACCGATCCATGCTTGTTCACTAATCCAGTTAGGTCTAGTTGCTTTCATCCTACCTTTACCAAGCATATCAGAAAGACGTTTTTTCACGTTTGACTCGTACACTTTTCTAATTTTCCACTCATCATGAGGGGCCAAAGTTACTCGAGTCTGTAAAAAGAACAACAAATTTAAATAAAAGTTAATGAATATAATAAATGCTTAAATGGAAATGAGTGAAAATGCTATGTTAAGATCACCTTAAATTCAGTCCACCATTTAAGTTGGACTTCCTCTGGTGTTTCGTCACAGTGATAGTAAGGACCCCTAAATTGTGACCTAATTGCATGTCCAATTGCCTTAGTAGCACAATCATCAGGTGTCCATCTACAAAACATGCAAACCAAAATGTTAAACATGAAGTATAACAAACAATTCACAATAAAGTTCAATGCGATAATAAACTTACCCTTTACCCACTGGTCGAATGATGACCCTCCCACTACCATCATGTTCTTCATCAGAGATATCATGGTGTGTCGTGGGTTGTACTGGCGTATCAGGGTAGGGTTGCAATGATGCCTGAGTGGGTTGAACTGATGTATGAGTGGGTTGAACTGATGTATGAGTGGGTTGCACTGATGCCTGAGTGGGCTGAACTGATGTAAGAGTGGGTTGCACTAGAATTTGAGGAGTCACATGAACGGATAGAGCACTAGAGAAATGAACTAATGAGGGAGTAGGTGTGTACTGTAATGAGGGACCTCAAGTGGGAAAGAGTGTCAGAGTAGAAAAATATTGGACTGTTGGAGCCACGAGTGACATGACTGGTATAATATGAGAGGTACAAGGAGGAATATTGTCCTGTCGCACTACAGAACGAAAGGATGAGGAGGTTGAGGAGGAAGGGGTCGAAGAAGAAGAAGGGGTCAAAGAAAAAGAAGGGGTGAAGGATTGAGGAAAACAGGATTGGGGTGATGGACCAGAATAAAGAATGGACCTTAGTTCTATTGCAAGACGACCATTCATAGATGTGTGAACTCCACACTTAACATTGTTATGTCTGATAACAGAACCATCCCCTTCCTCTAGTCCTAGACATTTCTCTTGGAAAAAAAATGACATCATCAATTAAGTTTGGTACATTTTCATATTAGTTGTCAAATAATAATAAAAATATTATACATTAGTCATCAGTGTTTTCAAAGTCCCAATTGTCCATGTCATTGTCATCATGTTCTTCATCATTTTGACTTGATTCATTGACCTCATCTTCATCATCATCATCATCATCACATACTGTTTCCATAACATCATCATTGACGAGTTCAACAATTAATGTGTCAGCTAAGCCTTCTACTTCCTTAATTCTACTAATTGGTAACACATTAGGCATTTCATCAAACTGATAAGGTGAATCATCTTGAATGTTATCAACTTCAACATGACCTCGGGGTTTCGTTGTGATTGCCATGCTCCAACCACGCAAGTTCCTACATATGGATAAGGCACATAGTAAACTTGTCTTACTTTTTATGTAAGAATGAAAGGATCATATGGAATATATTTTCCACTCATCTTGATTTCGACAATGTTATATTCTAAATGAACTTTGGTGCCTCTATTATTGGTTGGGTCAAACCAATAACAAAAGAAAAGAGGAATCTTCTGACTTAAACCAAGATATTCTAATTCATAAATATGTTTGATGACGCTAAAGAAGTCATCTTGTCCTCCTTCTGTTACACCTTTTATATGCACCCCACAATTTGTGGTTTTCTTGCCTTCACTCCATGACTTTGTATGGAACTTGTATCCATTAACGAAGTACATGTTCCATGATGTTGCAGATGAATTAGGTCCCCAAGCTAATGCTTTCATGTTTGGGTCAATCACCCTATTCCTCTGATCATAAACCTATGAAATAGTTAGATAGTTGTTAAATTAAATAACACTTACTTATTTGTTAAATTAAATAACACTTACGTAGTTTTTAAACCATTTTGGAAAATTTCTATGTATACTCATTGAACCCTCTTCGTTGTTGTTGTTAACTTGTAAGAACAATATTGAAATAAATAAGTAACCAGTCATACATTGTAATTTAAACATAATCAATACAAATTATGTTGTACTTAACTTACTCAAGTATTGGTTTAACTTCATTGCAATTGATAAGGATATGTACATGGGCAGAACGATATTCATCATCATTTAACCAATATTCTTTGCATGATCCACTGGGGCGACCACATTTGTTGAGAACGGACAATGTTGATTCAACTCCCTCATTTGAACTAGTTCGAGGATCATTTCTCAAGCTTGTAGTTGACAGCAAGCTTGCATGTTGGAAATAATGAGAACAAAAATAAGTTATTTCACGGTGTAAGTAGAATGCACATGTTGAACCTTCCACCCTTGCTAAATCCATTATTATTAAATTTTCATGAAACGTGAGGGCACATTTTAGTAATATTCAATGTTTTTTCTTAAGCTACAACGACAGAAAAATCTTTAATGAAAACAATTTAATTGCATTATGAGCTGTGATGCATTGATGAGAATGGACAACGAGTATTTGAGGTCAACTCTTGACTATCTAGAGTTGCAGCCTAATCTGAAACCGGGTTTGTAATGTGTTTTTATTTGGTGTAAACATGTTTTAGATTAAATTAAAAAAATAAAAAAATGACAACTTAAGAATATACCACTTCAAACTAGGTTTGTACCAACTATTATCGGTTTTGGGCCAGTTCTCACTAGATTTAATTTGAGATGTACTAATATTTTTAAGTTGACATGCTAGTCACCTGAACAGTCAAACTGACAGGCCTGATCTGGTTTTTAAAACAATGTTTCCATGAATTAAAAACAAAAATTACATCTAAATTATAACACATGCCAACTTTAAACTAATCTAAAGTCTGACTTAATATATTTCAATTTCAAATGAGGTAGGACTTGAGTGTATAACTTTATATCATTAGATCTAAAAGGAAGGGGTATTCAATAGAAATGGTTGCAACAAGATGAACCATTATGGCCTTAGAACATCACGTCATGTGGTGATTTTCTATCACAACAGTTTTGACTATAATCTTGGGCACTATTTCAGTAGAGTTGTTGCAGAAGCTATCCTCTACAAATAAAAAGCCCATATACATCCCCATGTTTTATCATTACAAACCATTTTTATGGGTATTTTTTTATTTCCTTGACCTTTCTTTCATAAGAAACACGGGTTTTCTGTTTCAACACACTTTACTTAGTGTAAGCTTACCTCTATTTTGATAATAAAAAAAAAAGACACCCATTTTAGTTTCCAGACAACCCTACACTACTTTTTGTCAGGTCGTTTTCCAAAAAATACATTGTTGTTCCCAGGTGTCCCATGCAGGTCTCCACTCTTCCTTTTCACTCTATTCATATAGCACAAAGTCTCTGATCATGTGACCCATCATAGCTTGCAGGTCTCTCTATGTTGTATGCTTTTATAGAGAACATACACTGGCTGTGGGCCAGCTAATAAGAGCTGGGCCCAAACTTACTAGCCAAGTCCCAAGCAGAAAAATGAAAACATAGTACAAAGCAAGCATAAATTGATACTAATAATAGTATATTCATGCTCCCTTCTTTTCAGCTAAATAAATAATACAAAGAATTTTAAGTTTCCATCCATCCGAACAACAAACTGGAGAACTTTGCATATAGCATATGTACTGCAACACAAAATGAAACATATAGAATATAGGCACAAGAAGTGTGACATGTGAAAGTCACATCCAATTTGGAAGTATACCACATGTTATTATCAACAACTGCATTGAAAAAGTACCATTGTAAATAAATATGCTAAAGCCTACCAATATAGAACACACCCAACCTAATACTAAATAGAAAATTGACTAAAAAAACTACTAGAGGAAACACCCAGCCTAACAACAAGTTACCTACAAAATCTATCAGTTAAGCCTACATTTTCTCCTCATCTTTGTGGACCATTCGCTTCTTAACCTCCACAAGTTCTCCCAAAAGGTGGACTTTGTGATGTGATTTCGGTTTTGAAGATTCACCTAAAGACAAATGACCCATAATTTTTGCACAAAGGAAACAAACAATTAGTGAAAACAATTTAAACGGTCCTCACGTGTTTCACTCAAGAAAGAAATGCTCTCAACAAAGGCCTATCTTGGTGTTGAAAATTTCTCAAGTGAAAGATGACAAAACCAAACACACTTGATCTCAAAGAACCACAACAAAACTTAAGAAATTTGGAAAGACAATCAAGAAAAGCTCAAAACAAGAATGCTAAACCAAATTTGTGAAAAGAGATTATGACAAAACTTGAAAAGGAAGATAAGAAAGAAAAAGGCACACAAAAAGACTCTAAGATACTTACTAAACTTTTAACAATGAAACTTTCTTTAGAAATTTGTTGAAGCAAAAGTATAAAAATTCCGCAAAGGTTGAAATCAATTTGCCAATCAAGATGAACCCAAAATTTTGAAAATGTTGCTCTTTGAAACATTGGAACACAAAATTTGTTGCATAAACTCGTTTTCTCTTCTCTTCTCTTTTTTTTAAACTTGTTTTTGGATTATGGAAAAGAGATGTTCATAGGTTTGATCATGCATATTTTCATATAACTCTAATTTTCATAAAAAGTTTAGGATTCAAAATAATTGATCACTTGAAATCTTTTGTTTGGAACTTAAATCTACTTCTACTAAAACAAGTTTCCAATTACTTATAAACTTTCACAATTAAAAGCAAGTAAGTAGAGACAAAAATATAAGGACTCCTACAACGCTAAAGAACATATGACTCGAGGAAAAGAGGCAATAACAAAAGAAGACATAAAGGAACATTCAAAAAGCGAAACAATGCTATTGAATAAGGTAAATGTCGAATTTAAAAGCAAGAAAAATAAAGGGCTGAATTTAAAGGTGCTTGAAAGTAAAGACAAGAATTTAAAGGCACTTTAATGTAAAGACAAGGAATTAAAGGTGCTTGAATGTAAATACAAGGAATTAAAGATGCAAGAAAGTAAAAGTGCCAATCAACTCCAAACAAGATAAGCTCAAAAACCAAAGCTCTGATACCACATGATGTGAGTTGATTTTAGGATTGTTCATTTTATGGTGTGACACTTTACTTAGATTGAGATTTTAGGAATTTAAGAGTGAAGACCTTAGGAAATACCCCACCGAACATTAACTTAACCAAGTGGTTAAGTAGATGTGAAGGTTCATTTCACAAAGGCAAAAGAAAAAGACAATTATAAAGTGAAAATGATGCTTGAAGGTGTGGAATTAAAGAACAAGGAA
Organism: Phaseolus vulgaris; assembly: GCF_051622355.1. Classification (NCBI taxonomy): domain Eukaryota; kingdom Viridiplantae; phylum Streptophyta; class Magnoliopsida; order Fabales; family Fabaceae; genus Phaseolus; species Phaseolus vulgaris. The sequence continues at coordinate 13,782,821 of NC_143507.1, read as the reverse complement.
AAGAAACCAAAATAGAATTGTCGAATGGAAACAAGGAAAACCAAACAAGAACACGATACAAAGAGTAAAATTGGAATGACAATGGAAGAATAAATGAAGGAAGGAAAAAACTTATGTGATGGATTTGAGAAGTGGAACACGCCACTTGGAGTGTGATTGCTCTCCAAGATAAGTGAAGATAGCCGCTACTTGAGAGATCTTAATACTCACAAGATAAGACCTAAATGCTAAGAGGAATTCAAACCTCACTAACACCTCACACAATTTGTGCAGAGTAACTCTTCTTCTATTAATTTCAACTTGTGGAAAAGACCAGAAGGAAGAACTTCTGATATTTTGGTTTATAGCTTCTTCTTCCGCTAATGCTTTCTCGAGGTGTGGTGGGGCCCGACTTTGTATACTGAGATGACTGACCATTTTGTGAGGTGTTTGATTTGTCCTTAGTCATTCGTTGTTTGCTTTGGTTTGTATCACATCCTCACAAAATTGTATAACAACATAGACTCATATTTGCTTACAAGTGATAATTTTAACCTTTTAACTTCAAATACTCAAGGTTTGCATTGTTTCTCACATTACTACCAGAATATTTTCATATTTATAAACCCAAAGATGATTTATTCATAAAATATGTAACTAAGTTATGCAACAGGTAACAAAAAATATGTTTATTCTTGGTGCCTAAAAAGATTTGGGAAAATAAAACAATATAATCCCATTCCCTAGATGTAAGTGTTTCAGGATTTGTTTTATGACTTTTGAACTCTCGATTCAATATGGTCACTACGATTCTAACGTTGTTTTACTTCTTAGTTCATTATGCAAAAAAAAAAAAAACAAAAAACCAGCTCAGGTTCCTTATAACCCAGATTGTGGTTGCATCAAACTCACAAAAGAAAATTGTAAGACAGAATGTAGATCTTCTGTACTTTGTTTTAACAATTGAAATGGTTTGAAAGTTAAGGCCCACCAACCGGGATGATAAATGCTCAATTTTTTCTCCTCCTTCAACACTATTTGCACTTTGCCTTCATTTTATGTTTATATCCAGTTTCCCATACGCAGACACCATAATTATACCAACTAAGCCTATCTTTTTGTCAACTTCGTTAGTAAATTGACATTCAATGTGTGATAGAGCATTAATCCATAATTTATAACCATTAGATTCAAAGCTTCAAAATTTGAATCATTATGATTCACCCTTAAATATGTAAACTTATAGGTTAAATCAGGTGAGAACGTTGTGGGAAATGCCACAATTAATTGTGTGTCATCAATAAAATAAGAGCAGGTTGAACAAGGTACACAACTCATGGACAGAAAGAGATCGGTCGTCAAGATGAGGGGCCTAAGACTCCATTGAAACCCATCCTGTAAAACATTACTATTAGGGTTGTATATCAACCCCTTAAATCAAACAATGTAAGAAGGAAAAAATTGGTAACAAAACTACATCGAAATTGTTCTCAATAACACAAAAGTGATCGTGCATCACCACATAGCAAACACAATCCACGAAATTGTCTTATACCACTGAGAAGGAAATAAGGTGTTAGGGTTAGACCTTCAAACTATTGAAAATCAAGAACTTCAAAAACACAGAAAAAAAAAATCGAGAACCTAGGGTTGAGTTTTCAACATACAGATTAAGAAAGGAAATGTGAAACTCATGGTCGTTGCACGTTTTCACGGTCACGTTCCACGGTCGCACAACTACTCCATCATTGTTGAGTACGAAGGTTCTCACGGTCGCATTGCTCAATAGCCTACTCAAGCGCTCGAAAATTTTCAAGCTCTCAGTCGAAAATGCTCAAGCTCTCAGTCGAAAATGCTCAAGTTGACATTTGAGTTCGTTATGTGTACGTTGAGCAGTTTTCAAACACCCAAACAACTAGCAGTTTTCAAATAAATTAATTATTTGTGTACACTGACCTTCATAATTTTATTATTTTTAATTTTAAAATGCATAGCGTGGGCTTAACCTTCAAAACTTTAAGTAGCATAGCATAGGCTTAACCTTCAAAAATTTAAAATTTTATTATTATTTATATTTTCAGTAGTGACCGTTTGACCTACGTAACCCTTTTTAAAAAAAATAATAATTTGCGTGAGTATAATCCACGCTTTCCCACACTTTATTTGATTTTCTTTAATCGTGAAGGCTTAGTTGACACTATTTAGTGTCCATAGTGTCACCCTCACTCTTTTTTTTTGCAGCTAAATATACTTTTTTTGTGTAGTGGAAAGATTACCTCTCATGCTAAGACCGGGTATATTAAGGCTTTTTATATAAAAAAAATTCTAAGAGGATTATGAAATTTATGAGCATTTTGCTTTTTCCATACATTCCAATTAATATGAATGAAAACAACCCAAATGTCTTGAATTTGAGTATTTCCAGTCTCGTATAGAACGTGGATAGAAGAAGAAATAGAAGTGAAATTGTACCTTAATCAATCCTAAAGTTGAGAAGTAATTGCACAACCAAATAAGAGATTATGAGAAGTTTCTTAATTTTTAAAACATGAACAAGAAATCCAAGATCTTGCAGGAATACAAGACTTCTAAACTTTGCAAAGCCAAGGATTAAACTCAACATTCCTTTTAATAAATTTCGTAGTAGTGTTTTTGAGTTAAAACTAATGCAACCACTTCATGAGACTCCTTGTTAAGAGTATAATCTGTAAGAATATATGGTTTTAAACTAAAAGGGGGGTGAATGGTTTAAAGAGGGTTTTTGCAAACTTTTAAGTCAAGAATGAAATTACTTCGAGAAACACTTGAATTAGAATTCAGTTTGCCAAAACACAAAGCAAATAAGCACAACACCAGAAAAACAATCAGTTGTTTCATAGAAACAATCGGTTGTTTATACCAGTTCACAAATATAAAAACTGAATTTAAAGGGATTAAGGATAGAGAGAATGCACACAGAGGTTTATACTGGTTCACTATAAACCTAGAGCTACATCCAGTCTTCCTAGAAACCACTGAGGAATCCACTAAGCAATCAACCCTAGATTACTTACAACACAACCAAAGAAGTCACATTGATCCCCTCAAGACACACACTTCCTTTGGTCAAGCACAACAACACTAAGAATGTTGATCTTGATCCCCTCAAGAACACACATCACTTCTCAGCAATACACACAAAGTTTCTTTCAAAAGATACAAAGGATTACACTTGTTACAGAACAAATATGAAATCAATACAAGATGAAAATCCTATCTCACACTCTTTGATCAATGCAATCTCTAACTAATTCTCAACTTTTTCTCTTAAGAAAAAGTTAGTGAAAAACTCAAATTTGTTTTTCTATATTTAAAACAAAGTTGTGTGTTGCATAATCTTAACAAACTATTAATTGCATTTAAAGATTGGTCAAAGCATTAAAAACTGGAACGTAAATAGTTAGAAAATCATTTAATGTTCAGTCAAAGCACAAAACAGTTTTATATTATGGTCCCAAAACAAACAATCGGTTGTTTCCACGATTCAATCGATTGTTTTGGTTTTGACAGCAAGTCTACCATTGAAAACAGTTTTCAACCTTTCTAAAAACACCTAAGTATAAAACAATCGGTTGTTTCGACAAAACAACAGGTTGTTTTTCAATTAGTTTGAAAAACACTTTTCTTTTAAAAGGATTGAGAATGCTTATGCTTTGGATTCAATCAAGAGTGGATTATACATAAATTCTACCCCAGATCCTATCTAAAAGACAGCTCAGCAACAACAAGCACATGTAGCCTTTCATCAACCTTCAAAGGGTTTTGATTCTTCAAAGCTTGAACACACTTGGTTCAACAATCTCCCCTTATTTGATGAAGACAAATCCATGATTGCTTGTGTTGGATTGATTGAATCTGAAGCAGTTCCTGCAAGACACAGTTTAAGCAAAGCATAGAACTCCTGATATATGGTTAGCACAGAAACTGAAACAGTATATCAGAGCAAAATATCATAGCAGAAAAACCTATAAGGCTTTCTTTAACCAACCATACAAACTGTTTTGCAGAATTAAAAACGAAAACAACACACAACATCTATTTGTCTTCACAAATAGACAAAAAGAAGAGATATAAAGATAATTGTTCTTGATAAAACAGAATTAAAGAGCAGAAGCAGTAAACAGGAAAATTGATACAACACCAAAAACAATCGGTTGTTCCGAGACATCAACCGATTGTTTTTCTTCTTCAGTCATCTTTGGCATATTGTAGATCAAAAATCTAATTTTGAACAACCTCAATCTGTTCATCCAAAGTCATGAAGCGTGCATCCATGCTGTTGAACCTGTTATCAATGCTCTGGAAGTTGCTTACACATAGATCATGGAGATTTCTTTGATTCTCCGCAAATTCATCAAGCCTATTGACCATGTATCTCTCAAAAGAAGACATGGTTGGCATTCCTTCTTCCTGATTTCCAGCACTGGGTCCAACATCTTGATTTGTTTCAGGATGATCTTCATGTTGAAAATCCATATCAACAGCTTGTTCCTCTTCATCAAGATCAGCAGCAACACTTGATGAGGCACCATGTTCACCATCTTTGCTTATCCATTTGCCACCTATTTTGGTGAATCCCATTTTGCTGAGAGATCCATTGTTCATCTCTTGAGTTGACTTGACCAACTCAGATATCTCATCTTCAAGGTTCACTTCAAAATACAACAAAAATTTAGAAATCAAAACAGCATATGGATAGTGATAGTCACTTAATCTCATGGCCTTTTGCATGTGTTCCATGATGATGTGGATCCAATTTATTCTGATTTTCTTCATTATGCAGTAGATATACATAAGGTCTTCCTCTATAAGAACAAAATGATTGCTCCCCCTTGGAGTTAGAATCCAAGTTACAATAAGGGCCAACAACCTTTCATCAAGCCTCAAGCCTCCAACCGAGCAAGTCCTTACTTGAGCATTTTGATTTTTCAAACAGCTTTTGTAATATTGGACTTTGTTGAAATCCTCTACTACACCAAGGTTTCCCTTTTTGATTCTAAGGCCAGAGTACTTCAGACTCGCCACTGCAGTCCACACATCATAGGTGATCTCCATATCTATACCCTTCACATGAGAGACAAGGTTGTTCCCCTCAAATTTGAGATTTGTGTAGAACACTCTAATCAAATCTGGGTAGATGTTCCCCTTCATCTCCAAGAAATTTCTGAGAGATTGATCTTTGAGCAGTCTTCTTACATTATCTAGCTTTTGGCTTTTCATCCAATCAAAGGAAACAACTTTGGGGTTGTTTATCACCTTTGTGCTAGTCTCAAACCTATACCTTTCAATAAGATCATTATCTCTAGAAAACCATCCTTCTAGTCTTCCTCCAGACCTTACTGCTCTGGTTTTAACTCTCTTTGAGGTGGGAGGAGTTGATTCCATGATGGCAGAAAAGGAGCAGAGAAAAACTCACACAAAAGGAGCAAGAGATGTTGCAAGAGATGGCTCAATTGGTTGTTCTTGTGAAAGAGATCAGCTGCAACAAATTTTAAAGCAAAAACAAAATCATACTGCATTCAATGACATGAGTGGGTACCAGATTTTCAGAGAGAAAAGACTTGACCAGGCCCTGCACAGAAAACGTCAGAAAAAGCAGAAAATCACATGTGATCTTTGACTAGTCATAAAAGCTCTTAAATTTTCAAAATTTTGGAATATATTCCTTTATGACTTGTTGTCACTTCTTTCTGAACGTGATCAGCTTTTAACACAGGTTCATTGACCAAGGATTCTTTCTTTAATGTGATCTGCAACAGACAGAAATTCAAAAAAGAAATTAAATTGATTTCTTCACAGTGCTGTCACACACAAAACAATCGGTTGTTTCGAGGAAACAATCGGTTGTGTTTTTGTAGCAGTAAAATTGATTTTGAATTTTTAATCATAAGCAGAAAGAATTCAAACCAGATGAATTTGAAAATTTTAAAAGAGATATTTAAGCATGAATATGAACTTAAACAGAAATTAAAGATAAAGATAAGGAAGGTCTTATGCTTTATGATTTTCTTTCAATGAGTCATATGCTTTGTGATCAAGAAGCCTCTTTTGATCATTGAGAGCCTTTGGACAGATACATAACATTGATTCAGCTTCAATGTTAGTCTTTTTCTTCCAAGAACTTGATCAGATGACTCAGTCCCTCACACTTCTCTAGATTTCCTGCACAAACATGAGTTCAAGCAACAAGATTTGGTCCCTTTACAAGTGTGGGTCCATTTGATTTCTTTTTCTCATTTGAAACCTCACATCCTTTAGGAATCCATTTCATGAAGCCCCTAGGAACAAAAAACTTTCTTATTTTGCAGAATCTAACCGAATGGCCCTTTTTCATGCAGTAAAAGCATGTAACAACCGGTTGTTTCGACTTAACAATCGGTTGTTTTATTGGCTTTCTTGAAATTTTTTTGAAAACTTATCTTGTTTGTTTTGTGGATTAAAACCTAAACCAGCTTTTCCAAAAACACAGTTTTGAGATGCCAAGACATTCTCAATGTTAGATTTTCCTTTCGAAAGCTTATCCACGGTATTAACAAGATAAAGCACTTTCTTTTCAAGGTTTTCAAATTTTCACAAATTAGAGTGTCACACTTGCAATAAGAGTTTTTGAAATGTATTTCAAGATTTTTAAAATCCATTTTAGATTTTTCCAGCTCTTCCTCAAGTGCCTGCACTCTCTTTTCAAGCCAGTCGTGAAGTTCTTTCAATCGGTTGTTTGAAAGAACCAATCGATTAACTTCATCATGAGTTTCTTGAAAAGCTTCAAGCAATTCACTATAATTTTGTTCATTTAAAGAAGCACAAGAACTTACTTCACTTGAGCTGCAGGATGTTAGAATATATGGCCTTAAACGAGAGGGGGGTGAATTGTTTAAGAGGGATTTTCGCAAACTTTGAAGGTATAATGAAAATCAATGCTGAATTACAGAGAAAAGAATCAAGGAAACAAATACCCAAAACTGTTTTAAGATGATATCAAAAAAACTATCGGTTGTTTTGTCGAAACAATCGGTTGTTTTTATCAGCAGTTTATAAAAACAACTTAAAAACATAATTTAAAGAGTTAAGGGTAAGAGATAAGCACGCAAGCAATTTATACTGGTTCACTCTTACACCAAGAGCTACATCCAGTCCCCAGAAACCACTGGGTATTCCACTATGCAATCAAAACCAGATTACAAACACCACACACCAAAGTAGTGACCTTGAACCCCTCAAGAAACACACTACCTTTGGCAAACAACACCAAGAGTGTTGATCTTGAACCCTTCAAGAACACACAACACTCCTTGGCAACAAAAATACAGTAATCAAGAAAGAAGGGAATAGAATACACCTGGGTATTGCAAAGCTTAAAGTTCAGAATTACAACCCAATGCTATTCCACATACTTAAGAATGATCCAAAGCTCTTTCAAATCTTGGAAAAACTATTTTGATAAACTCTTTCTGTTACTCCAAGATTAGGAGCGTAAAACCACCTTTATATAGACCCACCAAGTGGTCAAAAGCATTTAATAAAGGAGCCAAGTTAGTTAGGATCATTTAAAACATATTAAAACCGCTTAACAGAATTCTGTTAAGGTTTGCAGGAAAACAATCGGTTGTTTTGGTTTGACAGCAAAGTCAACCAAGTTTTTGAAAAACAGCTAAGGTAAAACAACCTGTTGAATTTTTTGACAGCTTTTTAGAAAACACATCTTTTCAAGTGAACTTGGATCATCTTAAGGAGTGAATTAACAAGTTTCAAACAACTAGACAACACACACACACCTAGAAGCAAGGTCTTCAAGCTTTCCTTTTGGATTTGGAGACATCAAAACATCTTGTTCAACACAGGATTCATCATCTTCTTCAATAATCAAACAAATGTTTGCTCTTTCTTCTTCACTTGATGAGGATACCTCATTCTCATCCCAAGCTATGTAGGCTCTTTTTGTCTTGCCCTTCTTTTCCTTGTAGCCAGGATTTTTCTCCTTGCCTTCTTTGTTGGGGCAATCTGCCTTTATGTGCCCTTGCTCACCACAACCAAAACAAGTATAGTTATTGGAATTAAAATCATTGGATTTCTTGTTTCCATACTTATCTTTGTTGTTGTCCTTGTTGCGGTTCCTTTTCAAGAATTTGCTAAACTTTCTGGATAGCAAGCTAAGGTTCTCTTCATCACTATCATCACTGGATTCTTGTTTGCCTTTCTTCTTGACAACTTTTAAGGCAATACTCCTTACATGCTTGTCTTCGCTTTCTTGAACATTGAGTCGATTCATCTCTAACTCATGTTCCCTAAGTTTGCCAAACAAAGAAGCCATACTCAATGATGTTAGATCTTTAGATTCAGATATTGCAGTTACCTTAGGTTGCCATGCTCTATCAAGACATTTCAAAATCTTGATGTTTAGCTCTTCCTTTTCAAAAGTCTTGTAAAGACTCATGAGATGATTGATGATGTGCGTGAATCTTTTCTTTACTTCAGCAATTGTTTCACCCTTGAGCATTATGAACATCTCATACTCTTGGATTAGAGTATGCTTTCTAGCTCTCTTCACCTCATTTGTGCCTTCATGAGTTACTTCCAAGGTGTCCCACATTTCCTTTGCTGATTTGCATTGAGAGACCTTGAAAAACTCATCTGAATTCAAAGCAGAGGTTATTATGTTTTTAGCAATGCAATCAAATTTGGCCTTCTTGCTTTCAAAATCAGTCCATTGAGACCAAGGTTTTTCAATGGAAGATCCATCTTTTTCAAATTTTGGGACAAAAGGACCATTTTCAATTGCATCCCAAATACCTTTGTCAAGTGATTCCACAAAGGTTTTCATTCTGACTTTCCAAAAAATTGGTAGTTCAAACCAAAAAACAGAGGTGGTCTGTTGATTGAAGCACCTTCCCCAAAAGGTAGTCTATCAGGCATTAAAAAACAATTTTAGGATCACACTTGAATAAATTTCAAGAACCAGGCTCTTGATGCCAATTGTAAGAATGTATGGCTTTAAACTAGAGGGGGGGGGGGGGGGGGGGGGGGGGGGGGGGGGGGGGGGGGGGGGGGGGGTTGAATGGTTTTAAGAGGGTTTTTGCAAAATTTTAAGTCAAGAATGAAATTACTTCGAGAAACACTTGAATCAGAATTCAGTTTGCCAAAACACAAAGCAAATAAGCACAGCACCAGAAAAACAATCGGTTGTTTATACTAGTTCACAAATATAAAAACTGAATTTAAAGAGATTAAGGATAGAGAGAATGCACACAGAGGTTTATACTGGTTCACTCTAAACCCAGAGCTACATCCAGTCTTCCCAGAAACCACTGGGGAATCCACTAAGCAATCAACCCTAGATTACTTACAACACAACCAAAGAAGTGACCTTGATCCCCTCAAGACACACACTTCCTTTGGTCAAGCACAACAACACTAAGAATGAAGATCTTGATCCCCTCAAGAACACACAACACTTCTCAGCAATACACACAAAGTTTCTTACAAAAGATTACACTTGTTACAGAACAAATATGAAATCAATACGAGATCAAAATCCTATCTCACACTCTTTGATCAATGTAATCTCTAAGCAATTCTCAACTTTTTCTCTTAAGAAAAAGTCAGTGAAAAACTCAAATCTGTTTTTCTATTTTTAAAATAAAGTTGTTTCTTGCATAATCTTAACAAACTATTGATTGCATTTAAAGATTGGGTAAAGCATTAAAAACTGGAGCGTAAATAGTTAGAAAATCATTTAATGTTCAGTCAAAGCACAAAACAGTTTTATGTTATGGTCCCAAAACAAACTATCGGTTGTTTCCACGATTCAATCGGTTGTTTTGGTTTTGACAGCAAGTCAACCATTGAAAACAGTTTTCAACCTTTCTAAAAACACCTAAGTATAAAACAATCGGTTGTTTCGACAAAACAACAGGTTGTTTTTCACTTAGTTTGAAAAACACTTTTGTTTTAAAAGGATTGAGAATGCTTATGCTTTGGATTCAATCAAGAGTGGATTATACATAAAGTCTACCCTAGATCCTATCTAAAAGACAACTCAGCAACAACAAGCACATGTAGCATTTCATCGACCTTCAAAGGGTTTGGATTCTTCAAAGCTTGAACACACTTGGTTCAACATAATCCTCTAATTCAATATAAGAAAATTTTAAATTAGCTAATGATAATTACTTAAAAATTAGACTCTATAGGTAAATAAGGAATTACAATAATAATATATAGATTTACACAAGGACTTACACAATGATTTTATTAACATATTATTATCTATATGTAAAATTAAATTACTTATAGATTTTTTTCCGTATGTAAAAATAAACTAGTTTAACCACCATAATATGTAAGTAAAATTTATAAATAATTTTGTCGTGTTGGGAAAAAAAATTTACCTACAAATTTTATCCGTATGGAATTGTATTTGAATCCATAGAAAAGTAAAACCATGAATTACCTACTGATTTTAATACGAATTATAAAACATGAATTGAAAAAAAAATGATATTAATAATATTCATAATAATAATAATAACATTTGTAATAATAATATTTACAATAATAATATAAATAATGTTAATACTAATAGAAATTCTAACATTAATACAAAATATATAGTAATAAAAATTAATAATATTATTAATAATAATAAAAATGAATAATATTAAGAATATTATATATTATTCATATTATTATTAATAATATAATAATATTATTATTAATTTTATTAACATTATTAATTATTATTAATGATATTATTAATATTGTTATTAATATTACTATTAACAATATAAATATTATTATTTTATTTTTTATAAATATTATTATTAACATTATTAACTTTATTACTACTAATAGTATTATTAATATTAATACCAATAATACTAATAATATTATTATTAATATTCTTATTTATATTATTATTATTAACATTATTAATATAATTATTAATACTATTTTTAATAATAATCGTAGTAAAATTATTATTATTATTATATGATAACAACAAAATATTTTTAATTTTGTATTGGACAGGAGTTCGGTCTTCGGCAGTCCTATGAGAATAACTCGATCCTCGATTTGGGCTGACAAGTGATCAACTCGACTATTGGGTCCCGGTGAAGATTATGTGTTTGGCCCAATTGAGGGAGCCCGTAAAAATGAGCACGATGTGGCTGCCATACAAAGGAGTTTAGGCCCATTGTGTGTGCGCTTATAGATAAACGTGCGTGTTTGTTGCTTGTGATGTGGGTACTTGTTATTTGTTGCATGTTGGTTACATATTAAATATTTTGATGATAGTTGTTGATAATAACCCTAAAAAGATAAGGGTGTGCACTCATAAGAGAACATTGGTGTATGATTAGCACCTAAAAATAACTAATTGGTGCTCGTGACAGGTAGTTTTTTCTGATAGAGATGTTAAAGATAAAAGTCTAATGTGTCCAATTCTGTTTTCAGTTAAGATTTTATTTTCGTGAGCAAATGTTGTTACAATAATAGTTATAAAAGAAGATTGAGTCTACATTGTTACTTTTGGTGAGCCCTAACTGACTTGATTGTCAGAATGTAATCAATAGGTATGGCGCCCTCTGTCACAACGGAGCCATATTCTAGAGCAACAAGAAATCGTGAAGCAACCATCCAGAAGAGACAGGTCCGGGAGGAGACATTCGACCTAGGTCAACCGGCGAGAACAATTTTTAGTATATTGGATAAATATTTTATGTATAACACCTGTGGTGCTAATAATAATAATAAAAAAAATCATAACCATTATATAGATTATATATGTAACTAATATTATATATACATTTTACATTGTATATCGAATGTTTGAGGAAATAATTTACAGTTTTTCTATAATATTTTTTACGATTATGTGAAGTTTTTAAAAATGAATATTGTTTAGATGTTGTTTTTGTCATAATGGTTACGTAAAACCCATCTCAATTCAATTTCAACATGTTAAATAGATAAATTACTAGTTTCAATTTCAACTCATTCCAATAATTTTACTGGGAATCATATTAACTAAACAAGTTAAATATCTAAAATTTAATAATATCCACAAGGGAAAAAAAAAAGAGGAAGAGCAAGAAATTGCTGCCGCCGGAAAGAATAATTAGTTTTATTTTGTTAGTAAGCTTTTGATTTTAGCCACGTGGCGTTGCGTATAATCCTGACCATTTTAAAAGTCAAACTTGTCAGGTTCATTCGTCAGCCAGGGACTTTGTACTAATTTTGAAAATTCTTCATCCTGAGGTAGGAATTTTTTCTTTCCAACCATCCACAAAGGAAAAGTATAACAATTTGTTTGGAAGGAAAAAAAAAAATTAAATAGAGGGGAAGAAAATATTAGAGTGAAAAAGAATTAAAAAAATACGCCAGAAATAAAATGATTTCAAAAGTAATAGAAAAAATAGAATTAAAATTTGTTTGTTGACGAAGAATGAAAGAGAAATAAAATTAACAAACTTTTGTTACTATAATCAATAATGATTTTTCATAATTTATTAATCACTATTAAATTAATCAATTATGGAAAAGATAACACATTTAGGATAAATTATTTGATTTTATGAAGTTAATTGTTTTATAAAGATCATCAATTAGGTAAATTCGATTATATTTATGGAGTGACTGCTTATGCTTTAATTTGTAAGATTTTCAGCTTGACATATTTTATAATTTTTATTTGATCAAATTCCAGTAAACCTAATATTATTCTAAGTAGTTTAATTAAGTAATTCACAATAAAGTGTGAAATACATATATAAAAAGTTATGTATGATATTAGATATCAACAAAATAGTTGTTTTGTTTGATTAACCTGTAATATTGTTATTTGATAAGTTTATGTTTATATAAATAATAAGATATGTAGTATGTGTTGCATAATGCAACTTAATTTATAAATATTTATATTATAATTTGTAAATAATGTTATTCATTTGAACATAAGAATGTTTTGTTAGAAATGTCAACATCAAATATTTATTGAAAAAGATGTTAAAACTTTCTAACGGAAGCAACTCTTCTAAAAAGTCTATTTAACACATGTATATAAATTATCTATCATGTATGATCTTGAGTTTTTCAAGATTAGATAAAAAAACTATAATCTTAGGTCTGATAAATCATGCTGAGTGTCAAAGTTAGGACAAAATAAATTGAAAAACAAATAACTCTTTTAGATTACGGCTAGAAAAAAATTTGCCATGACTACTTTCTGAATACATATATCTAATGAATACATCTTAAAGAAGAAATGTTGATGTCACATAAGAATATTTTAGTAAGAATAATCTTGTGTTATAGTATGTACAATTCATTTGATAGAATATTAAGTATTTTTTAGCATTGTAAAAGAGAACTTAACCTTATATTTTTCTGCTTTTAGTTAGCATCTCGTGATTTTTTTATATGTACATTTGTTTTAGTCAGGAGTATATTAATTATTCAAAATAATACTAAGTATTATAACCTAAAGTAGCTACTATTTGAAAAAATACTCATTCAAGAGTGATTATGGTTAAAAAATACTTAGTTTATATATTGTAACGTAATTCTACATAATAAAATTTGATTAAGGTGATCAATAACTACACACAAAAATCTCGTTTATAAACGAACCATTGTAAAAAAAAAACAGAACAATCAAATTTTCCCATCTTTCATGAAACTACATATTATCAACTTGCTACATAACATAATTAAATTCATTATCCTCATTAGTACATAAATACCTCTTCTAATTAAAATAAAATTGTTGATTATTTCTATCCTAGAATGTGGAAATTAACTCAATCATCATACATTAATAATTTTAATGTTTTAAATAATGACGTTATTTATATAAAATATTCACCATTTTATTAATGGTTATTTTTTATTAAGGAAATCTAATCAATCATCCTCAATAATATTTTCCTTTTTAATTACGTTTGTTAATTCACAATATACAAACTCAAAACATTACTTACAGAGATGGATCCCAATTAATATCAATCCCAAGCACAACTCATTAGTTAATCATTTCAGTGTTGGAATCTATTAAAAAACAACAATCTACTTTCATACGTATATTAGCAGTATCAATAAGTAGTTTGCAAACTACCAAACTCGTAATCTTAGCTTAAAAGACACAACTAGATTAAAATATTTTGGTCATAATAAACAGGTTTTTAGACTATTTATAAAGATCTCTATTTAACAATAGGTGTAAATAGTTTTAAGCCTAAAAAAATATTTGATTGTTATATTGTATTTTTCAGCCAATTTTTAATTTAATATAGTAACAATAAAAAACTTGAACGTGTTATTTTTCCTAAAGAAAAGACGATAGAATATTAAGAAACACAAAAGGTAGTCTAAGCCAAAGTGTCATGCTTTACGTCACATTGAAAGCGAAGGTTGACCTTTAATTTAGTTTTTTCCTCGTGGAACACTTCACATTTTATAATTATAATTTTATTCCTTCTACCGTATTAAATCCTCAGTTTTGATTTTTTCTATTATAATATGAATACATTTGTCTTTCATTTTAAAAATATGAAAATTTGATTCAATTTTGTTTATATTTATTTTATTATATTTTATTCAATTAAATTATATTTTGATTTACTATGTTAAATAAGGTTCGATATAAAAAAAAATAATGACTAAATAAATTTTTTAATCTAAACTTTATTTTCCAAATAAGAGGAATGATAATGATTGAACTTGCATGCATATTTTAAATTATATTCAATACTGGTTTCTATTAGAAGTGTTTATTTGGTCATAATTTGTTAAAGCAATAATCTTTATTCTTTTTACTCATTATTCTACACTCCCTTAGAGAATCAAGTATAGAGAAACCTACTTCACACATGTTTTCTCACTTCATCCACTCTTATAAATTCTCCCTTCCACACTTCCTTTCTCTTCATTCCAAATTGTTACACAAACCACATTACCAACTTTTCCCTCACCACCAAGCATGGCTTCCAAATTTCTCATCTTCTCCCTACTTGTCTCTTTTCAAGTCCTCACTTCCACTCTGGCCAATGAAACTGGTTTCGTGGGTACCCTAAATCGTAAGGAATTAGGTTTACATAAAAAGGATAAGGTTAGCCATTTCAAGTTCTTCTTCCACGAGAGGTTTACCGGCAGCAACGCCACCTCAGTCACCGTGGTTCCTTCGCTCCCCAACTACACCGCCACTTCTTTCGGCCTGGTGGGGATCACAGACAACGCCCTCACAGTGGGACAAGAGCCAAACTCCAAGGTGGTCGGAAGAATTGAGGGGTTGTACGCCGGCACATCGCAAACGGAGTTCAATTTGTTGGTTGTTGTGAACTTTTTGTTGACCGAAGGGAAGTACAATGGCAGCACCATTGCCGTGTTGGGGAGGAACCGTCTCTCCCTTAAGGTGAGAGAGCTGCCTGTGATTGGAGGAAGTGGGGTTTTTAAATTTGCTACAGGTTATGCAGAAACCAAAACTCTTTACCTTGATGCAGATAGGTCTACAATTGAGTACAACATCTATGTTTCACATTACTGATGAAGTCGTAGGAAATGTTCTTATATGGTTTTGTAACTCCGTCAAATTTCTTTTAATAATGTTCCGTTGCTAGATACGATGATTGGATATGGAAGGAGTTTTAGAGTGTTTTCATGTTGTAGTGAGAGAATGCAATAGTTCTATACAAGTTAAAGGAAAAAAATGAGATTGTATTTACATTCATGTTTAATAAGAATTTACTTGAATACGTGGTGATTGGTACAAAATTATTTCAACTTAAGTAATTGAATTGAAGTTATACATATATATAAATATGTGTTGAGTATTTGTTTATTTTCTTCTAAAATTTTGAGAATGAGATAATATTTTATGAGACATAAGAAATTATTTTTGATTTTAATCTCTTAAGACATAGGTATGTATATAATATTTTGTCTTTAAAATACATAAAAGTGTAGTTTTTAGTTATATTATTATAAAATGTAAAAAGTGATAATTTTGATATAGATCTAGGAATGCAAATAATAAGAAATAATTAATTTTAACAACTTGAATCAAACAACTGAAATGTTTAGAGATTTATTTGATTTTTTTAAGACTATATGAAAATAAAATAATTTTTAAGGACCAAAATAAATATTAATTTTTAATTTATTGTTATATTCGTAAATAAAGACTCCTAGAAAATATTACTAAATAAAATTAGAAAGTGTATAATGGTCAAATCTGACGGTGCGTGAGTTATCTGACAAGACATAGTTCTAAATATTTAAACACGTAATGGTACAGCCAACTACCAAATTCATGTTCAATGAATGACTCCACGTCCATTTCTTTGTCCAAAATTTCGTTCGATCTTTTAAAAACTTTGTTTTCAGACTTCAAAAAGTAGTTGCTTCTTTTAAAGATTTGAAGAATGATACTATACTATGAGAAAAATAATTGGTGATAATGACATGGTTTTAGATTTGAAAATACTCTATTGCTATTTGTTTAACATTCAATATGTTATCCTTATTTATACAAAAACATAAAATTAATATATTGGACCACGCGCTTGAGTTTAGCGTTCAGTGGTCAGATCTTAGCCTCAGCCATAGGCAGGTCAGATCGATTCTTGGATCGAGTTGGTGAGCCATGAGATGGTCCCAGATGTATGTATTAGTTAAGCTCTTCGTATAACTCCTTGTACATAAGGCCTAGGCAGCTAGTGAATGGTAGTTTTGGACCTTGGGATATACTTAGTACGCAGGGGTCTAGCTTAAGTAAAGATTTCTTTTCAAAACCTAAGCCCATGTGTGTTAGGGCATGTAGATGTTAGGTTGCATGCGTTTGAAAGATAATGTAGCACCACGCTGAGGGTGGCTATGTAAAACAGATTGGACCCTGATGCTGGTACATGAGTTGGTACCCAGTTGGTTATTCTGTTATGATTTTATGCACTCCATGGAGGAAAGATTCAATTCGGTTGCAACACCTAGAGAATGTGCCCTTGAACAAAATATTTTCCTGTTGAGTATGCTTTCAGTTGAGATTATATTCTCGTGATAGAAAGTTGTTACAAGAGGTAAACTATAAAAGGGACTTGAGATTTCATGTTAAGGTATGTTGTTTCTAAGATTGAAACTTGTTACTTCCTAATTCTTATAAGCCCGGTACTGACTTGATCCTCAGAGTGCAATCAACGAGTAGGACCTCCTCTGTTTCAACGAGCTACGTTCTAAAGCAGCAAGAGATAAGATAGACTCGTGAAGAAACAAACTTTATTATCAAAGTCAACCGACGAGCAAGTTAACCAGCAAAAACAATTAACAAAATCGCTCTCTAATCTCTCTTCAATAATGATGTGAATACAAATGGATCATACCGGTACATGTTCCTTCTTCTAAAACTTTTCCTTCAATTTCAAGAAAACAGACACGTGGAAGGTATTTCAAAGATGGAGAAGGGTAAGTGAAGTTTCCATCTTCAAGAGATTGAATATTAAAAAGCAAAAATTTGGATTCGTCAGAGTGTTCAGATCGTTAAGGAGTTGGAGAAAATACTAGATGAATTTGGATCAGGAATGGGAGAATTAATGTTAACGAACCTAAATACTACGGGGAAGCAGAAACAAAAAAGGAATGAAATGATAAACAGAAAGAGAAGACAAAATTGGAAGAGAAAGTGGTTAAAAAAGTGTGGAGGGCAAAAGATACAAATCAATCTTATGCACACATAGTTAAGAATGGGAATAGAACACAGTCAAAAAAGCAGGACAAGACCAAATGCAGTACACTTTAAAGTGGAAGAAACTCCAAAGGAATGGATAAAACAATGTTATATCGAGAGAGTTTTGGATTTAAGCAAAGAGTTTCGGATTTAAGCAAAATAGGAGCTGAATGAAAGCTTTGTTATAGGAGGTTACAACTTCATAAAGATTAATTTGAGAGGTTTCCACGTTTTATTAATGGGGAAAGCGAAACTAGAGTTAAAGAAGCCATTGAGGAAAATAAAGAAAATAAAGAGTGGTTCGAAGATCGTTTGACACCATTAATCCATGGGAAGACTAACTCCGCTGTTGATAAACTGGTATGGGTGCGGTGTAGGGCTTACCTTTGAAATTGTGGATCCAAAATGCTTTGTAAAGCTTGGAGCTCTACTGGAAACTCTGGTAGAGGATGACGACGCAACACTGGCTTTAGAATATGCAAGATTTAGAGTCAGAGTTCCAGTGAGGTGCCAGATATCTTTAGAGGAGGAATGCACGGTTCCGGAACAAAAGTTATGCCAATGTCAAAGAAAATTGACGAGGAACCAACGGTGAACGGTGGGAAAGATGGGACCACCGGAGGGGTCTGATCAAGATGGTCTTTAGAGAGCAATGACCCCCGTGTCATCACGGTGCTGCGGGCACAACCTTTCTTTGGAGTTTGGGCCTACAGGACTGGCCCAATCTGAAGGGTCTCACAGAAACCCATTGGTAGCGGAAGGGAGGTGTGATATGGAAATGGCAAAAGCAAGTGGCGTTTTCTCTGCTCCAGTTGGGAATGCGCAAACTTCCATTGCCATTTGCGGAGGATTTGCTGGATGAGTCAATCCTTGCACCGTTGAATGCTGAGCAAGGGGAAGGCGCTTCAAGCACGAAGTCGATGGACACTACTCTCACGGTGGGCGAGGTTATCACGGTGCTGGCAGAAATGCAGAGCCGGGTGTTGGCCACAACGCTTCCAGATAGCGAGCTCAACACGGTGGTGGAGAAAACACAATGTACTCTACCCGTGGGGGACGTATCCTCTTTGTCCGAGCGACGTGCACGAAACCGAGGATTCACGAGAGAGGTGTTCGTGGGCGAGGCAAGCGATTGGAGGAGAGTGGGCAACAATTGGCTTCCCCAAACCATGGCACAAATGTAAGGTTAGAATCTCTTAATCTCAACTACAATAATATAGATCATAGTCTCTGAATCTCTTAATCTCATATAAATCATATAGCGCAATTAAAAATTATAATAGGTTGTTTGGTTGAGGAACGAAAAGTTCAAGGCAGCTAAGTTATGGAAACTAGGGTTCACATTTGAAGGGAGGAAAATTTAGTAATAAACATAATAGGAAAAATGGACGAAAAGGATAAAAGAATATTTGATGATACAGATAATTAGTATTCATATCAGGGATTTTAGATATTATTAAATATTATGAGATTTTATAGATATTGTTAGATATTTCATATTTATGTGGGCTTAATCTATATGTTTTTCTTCCTATATAAACATAACCCTATGTATATAAACAAAGGATTTTTCCTATTCTTTCTTTTCCTTTAATATGGTATCAGAGCCATTTAAATTCTATCCTAACGAGTGTTTGGTGGGCTTATCAGGTAATCCACTATCGAACTGTTATTGGACCATCCATAATATATTGTCCCACACACGAGCTGTCACTATCGGCGTGAGGGGTATGTGTTGAAGATCCCACATCGACTAAAGATGAGAATATTTCATTGTATATAAGTGGGTACAAACCTCACTTTATGAGCCGGTTTTATGGGGTTGAGTTAGGCTTAAAGTTCATTTCGTAATAAGTTCTTCATGTTATTGGGTTTACATGGCCTTCCTGATGATTATTCTCACATTAGTGATCAAATTTTGGGATCTCCTACCGTGTCTAATTTTACTTCCACTTGTTCCACCCTTTTGTGTGTGCCAAGTAAACACACCACTTAAATAACGTCTCATGTTGATGATTCTTCTGCTTTAGTCCCTCAGCCCATGTGCAACCTTCTATTATGGACCATACTTCAATTGATACCTCAGGCCAACCTGCTATTTTCAATGAATTTCTTAAATGGTATGAGGATCGTCAGAACCCTAGTTCCACGGCTTCGGTTGCACATTTAGGTACATCTTTTGTTGGCCTCACTCACTCCACTTCCCTTGGCTCTTGGGTTCTAGATTCAGGTGCCATAGATCACATTACTGCTAATAAATCTTTTTTTCTCTTCCATGTCTACTAGAGGTTATTTACCTTTGGTTACCATGGCCAATGGATATAGGGTACCATCACATGGTGTTGGTACTATTCATCTTTTTCCTTCTTTATCTATTGATAATGTTCTTTATGTCCCTGGGTCTCCATTTAACTTATTATCCATTAGTCATCTCACTCGTTACCTTGACTGTGTTATTTCTTTTACCAAAGATTCTGTTACTTTACAGGACCGAAGTTCAGGACGGATGATTGGCACCAGATGTGAGCCTCATGGACTTTATCAACTACAGATCTCTGCACATGTTGGCACGATTATGGATTCTCCATCTCTCATTCATGTTCGGTTGGGTCATCCTAGTCTTGCCAAGATGCAGCAGCTTGTTCCAAGTTTTTCTAATGTGTCTACTTTATTGTGTGAGTCGTGTCAGTTAGGGAAGCACATTCGTAGTTCTTTTCCTATTAGTGTCTCACAACGTGCTTCATCTCCTTTTGCCTCAGTTCACTCTGACATTTGGGGACCAAGTCATATTAAGTCTAATTTAGGATTTCAGTATTTTGTTACTTTGGATGATTATTCAAGATATACTAAGGTATTTTTAATAAAAAAACGTTCTAAGTTGTTTTCTATATTTCAAATATTTTACAATAAAATTAAAAATTAATTTGGAATTTCCATTCGAATTGTGCGCAGTGATAATGGACGTGAATATCTTTCTCATTCTTTTAAAAATTTTATGGCTTCTCATGGTATTATTCATCAAAATTTATGTGCTTATACACCTCAACAAAATGGGGTAGCTAAGAGCAAGAATAAACATATTGTTAAAACAACTCGTACTATTTTAATCCATGGTGATGTTCCTCAGCGTTTTTGGGGTTATGTTGTTCTTAGTGCATGTTATCTCATTAATCGCATGCCATCTTCAGTTTTAGATAACAAAATTCCTCATTCTATTTTATTTCCACATGACCCTCCACTCTTCACCTCCCAAAGTTTTTGGGTCGACATGTTTTGTTCATAATTTTAGTCTTGGTCTTGATAAATTATCTCATAAGTCACACAAATGTGTCTTTTTAGGGTTCACTAGATCACAAAAAGGAAATAAATGTTTATCACCTTCTTTAAACTGTTATTTTATTTCAGCAGATGTCACCTTCAGTGAATCTTCCCTTTACTTTGTCTTTCTTTTTCAATGTCTTCATCTAATCAAGTTAATATTCCTCTTGTTGTGCCTAGTGAACCTAACTATTCACCATCGCCACCAACTCCTCAGGTGTATAGTCGTCGTCAAACGTCTCATCGTCCATCAGCTGACTCTATTCTGGTGCCAACACTTCATTCCCCTCCAGCTCCGACAGTTGAACCTCCGACGGTTGAACCTGATATTCCTACATAAAGGTATACGTTCTACCCGTAATCCCTCTCCATATTATACTGCTTTGAGTTACCATAGACTATCCCAACCCTTTTATACCCGCCTTTCGTGTATTTCTTCTGTATCCATTCCAAAATCTGTAGGTGATGCCTTAGCTCATCCTAGTGGGCGTCAGGCCATGCTTGATGAAATGAATGCGCTTCAGAATAATGGAACTTGGGAACTTGTTTCTTTACCATCTAGGAAATCTGTTGTTGGTTGCAGGTGCATTTTTGCTATCAAAGTTGGTCCTGATGGTACTATTGATCGTCTCAAAGCTCGTCTTGTGGCTAAGGGTTATACCCAAATTTTTGGTTTAGACTATGGTGATACTTTTTCTCCAGTGGCAAAGATAGATTTTGTTCGCTTATTCATAGCTATGGTTGCTATTCAACAATGACCTCTTTATCAACTGGATGTCAAAAATGCTTTTCTTAATGGGGATTTGCAGGAAGAAATTTATATGGAGCAACTTCCTGGTTTTGTTGCTCAGGGGGAGTCTTCTGGATTGGTATGTCGTCTTCACAAATCCTTATATGGCCTCAAGCAGTCTCCTAGGGCTTGGTTTGGAAAATTTAGCAATGTTGTTCAACAGTTTGGTATGACTTGCCGTGAAACAGATCATTCAGTTTTTTTATCATCACTCGAGTGCTGGGTGTATCTATCTTGTAGTATATGTTGATGACATTGTTCTTACAGGTAGTGATCACCATGGCATCTCACAAGTAAAACAACACCTTTGTCAACACTTTCATACCACAAATCTTTGCAATGTCAGATATTTCTTGGCGATTGAGGTAGCACAATCCAGTATTGGTATTGTTATCTCTCAAAGAAAATACGCATTGGATATTTTGGAAGAAATTGGGTTGATGAATTCGAAATCTTTTGATACTCTCATGGATCCCAATGTCAAGCTTCTACCCAATCAGAGGGAGTCTCTTTCAGATCCTGAGAAGTACAGGAGATTAGTTGGAAAATTGAACTATCTCACTGTTACTCGTCCTGATATTTCCTTTGCAGTCAAAGTGGTGAGTCAAATTCTTAATTATCCCTGTGAAGATCATTAGAATGCAATCATTCATATAGTGAAGTACATTAAAGGCTCTCCTGGAAAAGGTTTGCTATATGGTTATAATAACCATACTAAAGTCGTTTGTTATTCAGATGCTGATTGGGCAGGATCTCGATCTGATAGAAGATCAACTTTCGATTATTGTGTCTCCATTGGTGATAACTTGATCTTTTGGGAGAGCAAGAAACAAAGTGTTGTGGCAAGATCTAGTGTAGAAGTAGAATATAGAGCTATGGCCTCGACTACTTGTGAGCTTATTTGGCTTAAACAGTTACTTAAAGAATTGCAATTTGGAGAGGTCACTCAAATGACACTTATATGTGATAATCATGTTGCTCTTCATATTAGCTCAAATCCAGTTTTTCATGAAAGGACCAAACATATTGAGATTGATTGTTATTTCATTCGAGAAAAGATTATATCGGGAGATATCAAAATAGAGTTTGTTAATTCAAATAATCAATTAGCAGATATTTTTACTAAACCCTTACGATGGCCTAAGATTGATTACATTTGTAACAAGCTGGGTACATATGATCTATATGCACCCAACTTGAGGGGGAGTGTTAGATATTATTAGATATAACTAGATATTATGAGATATTATAAATATTGTCAGATATTTTATATTTATGTAATGGGCTTAACCCATATGTTTCTTTTCCTATATAAACATAACCCTATGTGTTCAATATACACAAGGGATTTACCCTATTATTTCTTTTCCTTTAATAAGGGGTTTGGAAGAAAGTATTAAACGTAACTATATTAAAAACCTCATTTGGAGAGAATAGGTAGGAATGGTATGCATACAGGAAACTAAGAGCAAGAAATTGGAGATTGAAATTTACCATTGTAAACGTATATGGAATTGGAACTTTGTGGAAAATATCAAAGGTATAGCAAGAAATAGTGGAAGTTGGGGAAACACAAACATCAAAATCATGTTGTGTTATGGGGGACTTTAATGCAATTAGGACGAACAAGGAAAGAAAAGAACTAGTAAATCAAATGAACTACAACTAAAAAATCAGAAGGTTTAATGCGTCTATAGAGCAATCAAGGTTACTAAATATACCAATGATAGAGAGAAAATTTATGTGGTATAAATTGAATGAAACAATAAAGACCAGAATTGACAGGATCATGGTAACAAGAGAATGGTTGGATGTTTGGGTATACAAGCAATTCAAAAGACACCAAAGAATGAAATAAGTTTGGCATGGAGAATGACCGTGTAGTAAAATGAAATTAAAACTTAAGACCGATGAAAATATACTGTTCCTGCCGGTTGACTCGATTGCCTTCGTACGTCTCACGATACTCCCACGCCTGATTCTCTGTGCCTTCGTTCGTGCCTCTTTCTCGATCAAACACCTGAAATCACAAAGACAAAGGGCGCCCTAGAGGTCGTTTGCACTCCGACGCTCAAGTCAATCTTAGGGCTAGGAAACACCAAACTGTTAAGCGTAAAAGATCTGTGTAAGCTGTGTGTGTGAAGCGGCGCAAATGAATAGCGTACCTTACTAGATTTGTTACTTCCCTTTATATAGCCTAGGGTTTCCATTGTTTCTGCTACCCAAAATAGGCTTTCTGAGGGTGGGCCCCAGCGTCGCTTATTACCCACTCTTAGGGCAACCTAGCGCGTGGGGTTCCCTAACTGGAGTGCAACCTCTGACGGGATGACCACCTGGATGCCTCCTCGTGCACCTGATCTCTGGGGTCACCTGTCTTAGGAGTGCCCTAGTTGTTCACGTGCCATGCATGCAGCTCACCCCTGAAACGTGACCCTCATAGGTCGTATCTTTTCCAGTGGCTCTTTACTTGTGTTACGCCTGAACGCGTCATCCACACCACACGCATGGACCCTCGTGACCTAGGCTTCTCCCTGACTGATAACTGGTGAGTGGTTTGGGATCCACCTCTCGTGGCCCAGCTCCACTTTTCAACTTACCGAGGACTGATGTCTGACCACTCCTCGATCCCTTGGGCGTACTATCTGCGAGACACTCTAGGCATACCGCTAGCGAGACCCACCTCACATGATCGAGGTCTGACCTCTCCTCGACGCCTTAGGCGTGCCGTCTGTGAGGCGTCGGCCCCTGCCGCTCGTGGGACTCAGCTTACGTGGTCCCACATCCACTAGCAGTCAACTACGCCTGGGCACTGGTCGGTACATGTAGATATCAGAAACACATAAAAGAATAATCTGAAGTAAAAAAACACTGAAAAAAATAAAATGATGCGTAATTGTTAGCATAACAACACAAAGTTAAAAGAATCAAAGCAAAATTCCAATTTGAAGTAAGAATGAATGAGAATCGCACGAACAACAATATAGTTACGTTGCTATAAAAGGACTGTGACACCAACAATATAGTTCGTCTATAGTTTGTTGTTGTGGAAGGAATGTGACACTAACAATATTAAAAGGAATCAAGAAATTGCTGCTATCCATAAATGATATGCTATTGAAGTGAACTCTTTGACTCAAAAGGTTGAAGGTTTAGAAGCAATTATGAAATTTGTGCTTAAGCAACAAAACCCATATTTGAAGGGGGATATAGAACATATGATGTCACGGGTTTTAGGGAAAGAAAACAATGTAGTTGCTCCAGGTTCATCTACTTTCACTCATGTTCCTTATTTGGACCAGGTATAGACATATAATTTGCATTCAATGTTATCGGCTAGGTATTTTGTATTTATCTTATTTTATTTATAAACTTGATAATATTTTAGAAAGTTTGTACATTTTGTTTAATTTTTCAGGTTGGATGTCAAGATAATACTAATAATGGACATGAGAAAGATTTATGATTGATTGAAGAAATGTAGAAATTTTGAGAGATTTTCTAACTCTAATTATTTGTAATGATTACAACTTCTACTATTTTTTGTATACAATGGAGTATTTAACTTACACATTTGAAATATTAATATTATATACATTTTTCTTAATTAAATTATAAATGTGGTTTAAATGTGATTACGTTTTAAATTAGTTTGAAAATGTTGCTTATTACGTAATTTTATAAATTAGTTATTTCATAATTTGTCACGTTAAAAAAGTGTTGTCTATTGGATTTGAATGTGATCAAGTTTTTTGGCATTAATACTCGTATTGGTAAAGTTCTTCGTCCTCTTCCTGTTAGATGGGAGTTTCCTTCACCAGGATGGGTTAAAATTAACACTGATGGGGCTGCTAGGGGTTATCCAGGTCTTGCCACTTGTGGAGGTATTTTCCGTGGGAGTATGGGGGAGTTTATTTGAGTTTTCTCTGCGTTTCTTGACGTTAAGACTGCTTTGGTTGCTGAATTTTATGGAGTTATATATGTTTTGGAGGAAGCTCAAAAGTTGGGACTTACTAATGTCTGAATGGAATGTGACTCTGCCTTGGTTTGTGTTGTGTTTACTGCTAGGACAAATGTTCCTTGGATGCTTCGTAATCGATGGAATGTTTGTCCTAATTACTGTGGAAAAATCAGGTTTAGGGTTACTTATATTTTTTCGTGAAGGGAATGCGTGTGCTGATAAGTTAGCTAATTTATGATTTATTCATAGAGAATCCTTTCATTGGTATAATAGGCTTCCATCTAATTTGTTCTTAGAATTCTTTATTAATAGGTATAGTCTACCTATGTATCGTTTTTGTCAACATATGGGTTTTGGTCTAGTCCCCACATTTTTGTATATTCTTTCTTTTTCTTTTTTTAATAATACTTTTTTCATGTGATGACAAATGATTGTTGTTACTTGAGGTGTCAGCCTAGTTGAGATGTCAAGTAGCATAGTGATGCCGAACATAAAAGCTTTTTATAAAAAGAAAATGTTGTTTAAAAAGACAAACAACTTGTAAATAACCGTTGCCTAAACATTATGAAAAAAAAACGTTGCCTATTTTATAAATATGCAACACTGAAATGCATAGCCTATTCTATCAATATGCAACACTGAAAATGTGTTGCATAAAAGATAGACAACATGTAAATAAGTGTTGTCTAAAAAGATAGACGATATGTAAATAAACTTTGTCTAAACAACAGACAACACTAAAAATGCGTTGCATAAAGATTATTAGAAAAAACGTTGTCTAAAAGTTTTTCCGAAAAATGTTGCATATTCTACCAATATAAGGCAATAGATGCAAGAAAAAAAAAAAACGTTGTCTAAACCCACAGTTGCATATTTCATGCCTGAAAAAGCGTTGTCTAAAGTTAACGCAATGCTATTCCTAGATGAAATTTTATTGGAGAATATGAAAGTGAATATTGGACAAAAACACAACAAAGCATTTTTACAGCTAAATTCTTGTCTTTTGACAACATAAAATATTTTAGGACTTCTTTGCAAAAATGGAAAAATTGCAATCCAGTAAGTTTAGGTCAATTTAGTTCCTTATAATGGTTAGGTACATCATTGTAGCTTTAACCCACTTGTGGGGAACAAAAAAGAAAAAGTCTTTAAAAAGCATCCAATGAAGAACCTTGTCCTTTAGAAAAGATAAAATATTCACCACGGTTGGTAAGACTTAAATATTAAATAGTGTTGAAGCAAGCCAAATCTCCTCATAAAAGTTCACTGAATCAAGAACCAACCCAACTTTTGCAACCAATTCCTTTCCTTTGCGCTTCTACTTTGATCATCACTTGTTTGTTTGTTCCTGAGATCATGGCTTTAGCCGTGGTAGGTGGTGCACTTCTCTCTGCTTTCCTTGACGTTCTTTTTGAAAGGCTAGCTTCCCCTGAGCTTGTCAACTTGATCCGTGGAAAGAAGCCTGATAAGTTGCTTCAAAAGGTGGAGAACCAGCTGATAGTGGTTAGAGTTGTGCTTGCTGATGCTGAGAATCGACAAATCACAGACTCCAATGTCAAAAAGTGGCTCGATGTTCTCAGAGATGTTGTCTACCAGGTTGACGATTTACTTGATGAAGTATCTACTAAAGCTGCTACTAAAAAGGAGGTAAGCAACTCCTTTTCTCGCCTTTTTAAGAGAAAAAAGATTGTTAGTATTAGTAAGTTGGAAGACATAGTTGAAAGACTAGATGACATTTTAAAACAAAAGGAGAGTCTTGATTTGAAGGAGATTCCAGTGGAGAGCAACCAGCATTGGAAAGCTCAGCCAACATCTCTGGAAGATAGATACGGTATGTATGGTAGGGATAAAGACAAGGATGCTGTACCGCCATGATGGTCGGATGCGATGACGTGGCATCCTGTTACAAGTAGGCGTGTTGACAAGGCGCCAGGTTGGCAGTTGGGAAGGAAGTCGGGAGGCACGTGTAGTCGCCGATAGTTAAGTTGGCGTGTTCCGATCTCCAGCTTACCAGAATAGGCGATCGCCAGGTTGAGGAAGAAGTCGCCAGATGCGGACTCAGACGACCAGGCAGTCGGAGATCGCCAGAGCAAGCACATCGCCGAAGTTAAAGGAGAAGCAGATTATGGAGGCGGCCGGCGAGACCACAGGGAAGGTGTATGAAGGCCCTACCTCGCCAGTTTCAGTAGAGATCGCACTCCTGAGTTAGCTATGCACTGGGCAGCACCATGCATAGGTAACTTAGCCAAAATGAGAGTAGAAATAGCGCCAAGTCAGGGAGCCTCCAGATGATGGCACGTGTACAGTTGGATACGAGCCACGTGTCCAAGTCTGTAACTGCCAGGAGAGAGAAAACCACCAGGTATATAAGAGTTCCTAACAGATTTTCTAAGGTACGCACGTTCAGTTCATACACTTTACGCTTGCGAGTGACAGAGCTGTTTGTGAGAGAGATTTGCACGGTTCCAGTTCTTAGTATTTGGTGATACCGTCACTGACTTGAGCGTCGGAGTGCGATCGGCCGCAGCGGCGCCGTATCGTTTCTTTGCAGGTTCTTGAGATAGATCCAGAGGAGGAACGGAGGTGAGTAGCGGCGCGCACGTCGATCCTTTGACGAGGCATTCTCCAGCGCTCCGGTCAACAGGCAGGATCATCAGGCGCCCACCGTGGGGCCGTGTAAAACGTGCTCCCATCCACAGCGTGAGTTCGTAGAGGTTTTCGAGGTTTTCTGCGCGGTTGTGCGCTGGTGCAACTGTCGTTCTTGGTTTCTTTGAGTTTCGTTCGGTGAAGTTTGTGTTTTAAACCGTTCGCTTGGCTTTTCGATCGGTGGATTCGAGTTCTTTCGTTTGGTTGTTTGGTTCGCGGGGAAACGGTGGTTTTTGGTGAAGCTGCGATTTTCTTCGAAGGTTTGCGGTGTTCTTGAAGTTCTTACGCAGTTTCTTGAATCTTCTCCGATCGGTCGCTGATTCGTTTGTGGTTGAAGTGTTATTTGCTGTATTTCTGTGGTTCGCTGAAGTTAATGAGAAAGATGAGAAGCAATCGTTCCAGCCCCGTGGCTCCCGTCGCAGCTGAAGGCGACGCCGCCATGACCATGGCACAGATGGCAGAAATGATGCGCTCATTGGAGGCCACTGTAGAAGCCTCGTGCGTCGAGCAGGCAAGGATACATGAAGACCTGGTCGCCTCTCGCGCCAGAAACGAGGAGCTCAGCAAGGTAGCTGAGGAGCTACGTCGAGCTCTTCAGGAGCAGCAGGTTCGTTCTTCCGCTGAAGAGGTGGCACCGTCGACGCCGCCTCGTGTTTTCCCAATGCCTTTCATTCAGGCGATTACCGACACGCCAATTCCCACGAGCGTGGTCCCGGTTAAAGCTGTTTTTACTGGCGTGGAAGATCCAGAGGCTCATCTGACCACGTTCCACACACAGATGATGCTGTCAGGGGGGTCGGATGCTGTCTATTGTAAGATGTTCGTGAGCACGCTCCAGGGAACGGCGATGGAGTGGTTTGTGAGCCTGCCTAATGGCCACATAACTAATTTTCAGCAATTCTCGAAAATCTTTGTCGAGCAGTATATTGTGAACAAGGCACCGCCCAGAGTGTCCTATGATCTGTTTGATATAAGGCAGTACCATGGGGAGTCCCTCAGAGACTACCTCAATCGCTTCGGAGCGCAGATGGTCAGATCGCCGGCCAAGGATGAAGAAATGCTGGTTTATGCCTTCAAGAAGGGCGTGCAGCCAGGGCCATTCTGCGAAGCCTTGATCAGGGCTCATCCAGCGACGTTTGCTGAAGTCAGGCGACTTGCGGTGGCTCACATCGCCGACGAGAGTGAGGTCGCCGAGAAGAGAGGCAGTGTGGCTCCCGTCAGGCCACGCGCCCAGACCAGGATCCAGCCACAGAGGGTGCTGGAAACGACAACGGCGGCCAGAAAGGATCAAAGGACTCGCTATCCTTACGATAAGAGAAACAAGGGAAGAAGCCAAGCGCGCCAACCGCCAGCACGCCAACAACCAGCACGCCGGGAATACAATCGCCCACCTAAGCACAAATTCGTCATGGGACTAGCGGACCTGATTGCTATCCCTAACATATCTGCTAGGTTGAAGGCGCCCGAGAAGGTGGGCGACAAGGTGTTAGGGTCGAAGCCGGATGTCTGGTGCGAGTTCCACCAGTGCTTTGGCCACAACCTGGACTCGTGTTTGTCTTTAGGGTACCAGCTCGATGATCTGGTTAAGAGCGGGTTCCTAAACGACTATCTGCTGGACAGAAGGACCGGAGGAGCGTCGAGTTCCCAGCCGGCAGGGGGGGAAGCCCAGCAACACGAGATGCCTATCCATGGGGAGATTCACACCATTGCAGGGGGTTTCTCAGGTGGTGGATGCACCGCATCGCAGAGGAAAAAGTACGCGCGATCGGTGATGTCGGTGGACATGTTTGAAGATCACTCGCCCGAAGTGGACATTACGTTCACCAAGCAGGATCTTCGGGACGTTGTGCCTCACGACAACGATCCCATTGTTATTTCGTTGATCACGGCGGGGAGGAAGGTTCACCGAGTTCTGGTGGACCAAGGAAGTTCGGCAGACGTGATGTTCTGGCCGACTTTCACGCAGCTAGAATTGCCCCTTGACCAGCTGAGGCCCTATGGAGGGTGCTTGTATGGGTTCGCTGGCGACCAGGTGGAAGTCAGGGGGTACATTGAGCTGAGAACCACGTTTACCGATGAGGCTGGGTCGAGGACGGAGAAAATCAAGTACCTCATCGTAAACGCCCCTTCAGCATATAACATCCTGCTGGGAAGGCCCACCCTTAACAGGATAGGCGCAATTCCATCGACTCGGCACATGAAGGTGAAGCTGCAGTCCATGGAAGGGGTGGTAATCACGATAAAGTCCGATCAGAAGGAAGCGAAAAAGTGCTATGAGAATAGCCTGAAAAATAAAAGATCAGTGAGCTATGTCACAACCACCCCACCGCCCGGTGTGAAGCCCAGACCGCCGATAATGGAGGAGGCCGCCGGAAGGGACGTAGAGATGGTAGATGCTGAGCTGGGGGAGAGGAATGCTGGCCCGGAGGAAGAAGAGGCGCGGAATCGCCCGGAGGAAGCAAGGGAACTCGGAATCGCCAAGGCGGTGATCGCCAGAGAATCAAGGCCCAAGCCCGTCGAGCAGTGGCTCGAGAAGGAGATCGGGGGGAAAGTTTTCAAGCTCGGAAGATCTCTGGAGGTCGATCTCCAGGACCAGATCGCCAAGGTGATTGAACGGCACCTGGACGCGTTTGCCTGGTCCGCTTCGGACATGCCCGGGATCGATCCCGACTTCTTGTGCCATCATCTGGCGATGGACAACATGGTGAGACCGGTGCGGCAAAGAAGGAGGAAATTTAATGAAGAGAGGAGGCAGGCGATCAAGGATGAGACCCAGAAACTCCTCGCTGCAGGCCACATCAGGGAAGTCCAGTACCCTGAGTGGTTGGCGAATGTCGTGCTGGTGAAGAAGAGTAACGGGAAATGGCGCATGTGCGTCGATTTCACCGACCTGAATAAGGCTTGCCCAAAGGATTCGTATCCTTTACCAAGCATTGATGCCCTGGTTGATAGTGCTGCAGGGTGCAAGCTGCTGAGTTTCCTGGACGCCTTCTCGGGCTATAATCAGATCAAGATGCATCCCATGGATGAAGAAAAAACAGCTTTCATGACGGAGAGGTCGTGCTACTGCTATAAGGTGATGCCGTTCGGGCTGAAGAACGCGGGGGCCACGTACCAGAGGCTGATGGACCGAGTACTTGCACCAATGCTGGGAAGGAACGTGCAAGCTTACGTCGATGACATGGTCGTGACCTCGCAGGAGAAAAGCAGGCACGTTGCAGACTTGGAAGAATTGTTCACGACGATCGCCAAGTTCAAGTTGAAGCTCAACCCGGAGAAATGCATTTTCGGCGTGGAGGCTGGAAAATTTTTGGGTTTCCTCTTGACTGAAAGAGGAATAGAAGCCAATCCGGACAAATGTGCCGCCATCTTGGCGATGAGAAGCCCGGCTACAGTAAAAGAGGTCCAGCAGCTGACAGGTCGGATGGCAGCACTATCCCGCTTCGTGTCAGCAAGCGGAGAAAAGGGGCATCCCTATTTCCAGTGTCTGCGGCGCAATAACAAGTTCGCTTGGACGAAAGAGTGCGAGGAAGCTTTCGTCAAGCTGAAGGAATATTTGGCGAGACCGCCGGTTCTGTGCAAACCACTGGCGGGAATCCCTCTCAGGTTGTATTTCGCTGTGACTGAGAGGGCGGTGAGTGCGGTGCTCGCCCAGGACCAGGATCAGGCTCAGAAGCCTATTTATTTCGTGAGTAAAGTGTTGCAGGGCCCAGAAACGAGGTATCAGGCCCTGGAGAAGGCTGCATTGGCTGTGGTGTTTTCGGCGAGAAGGTTGCGCCACTACTTCCACAGTTTCACAATACTGGTGATGACTGACCTGCCCATCCAGAAGGTCTTGAAGAAGCCTGACGTTGCAGGAAGAATGGTGAAGTGGGCAGTGGAGTTGTCAGAGTTTGACATTAAATATGAGCCTCGAGGCCCGATCAAAGGGCAAATCTTTGCAGATTTTGTAGTCGAGCTCTCTTCAGAGGCGGCGCGGGTTGAAGGAGACGATTTCCGTTGGGTACTCTCGGTGGATGGATCGTCAAACCAGCAGGGTAGCGGTGCTGGAGTCATATTGGAAGGACCCAACGGCGTGCTGATCGAACAATCGTTGAGATTCGCCTTCAAAGCCAGCAACAATCAAGCAGAGTATGAGGCGCTGATCGCCGGGATTCTGCTGGCTAAGGAAATGGGAGCCAGGGTGCTGATGGCTAAGAGTGACTCGCTGCTAGTCACAGGGCAAGTAACAGGCGAGTTCCAGGCTAAAGATCCACAAATGGCGGCTTACTTGGCGTATGTGCAGGAATTGAAGAGTTCCTTTGCCTCTTTTGAAGTGGTGCATGTGCCCCGAGAACAGAATGCCCGAGCTGACTTGCTTGCTAAGCTCGCCAGCTCCGGCAAGGGGGGTAGGCAGAGGACAGTGATTCAAGAAACTTTGAAGACGCCGAGGGCATTTGTAGCAGATCACCTGGTCCTTCAGATAAGCAGGTCGACGGAGAGAGCAGCGAGAAGCCATAAGTCTTTGACGCAAGAAACTCTGAGATCGCCGAGAATTAGAGCATGCCGAGGAGAGAAAGTGGACGTGATGCATGTCTGTGCCACCCACGAGCCAGACACTTGGATAACACAGTACAAGCGGTGCCTGGCGGATGGCCTCCTCCCGCTAGATCCAACAGAAGCTAGGAAGGTAAAGAAAAATTCCAGCAAGTATACATTGATTGATGGCGATCTGTACAGGTTTGGATTCACTCACCCACTCCTGGAATGTATACACGGCGAGAAGTGCACGAGGATTATGGCAGAGCTCCACGAAGGAATATGTGGAAGTCACGTCGGGGGTCGAGCTCTGGCCGCGAGGACTCTCCGTGCAGGCTACTATTGGCCATCCATGAGAGAAGATTGCAAGAGGTATGCCCAGTGCTGCAAACAATGCCAGCAGCACGCCGATTGGCACAAGGCACCTCCCGAGGAGTTGAAGTCGATCTATAGCCCTTGGCCGTTTCATACTTGGGGAATCGACATCCTGGGACCTTTTCCACTGGCGATCAGGCAGATGAAGTACTTGGTGGTGGCGATTGAGTATTTCACCAAGTGGATTGAAGCAGAACTAGTGGCCCAGATCACCGCGCACAAGATCGAAGGCTTTGTATGGAAGAATATTGTGTGCCGGTTTGGAGTGCCTAAGCGCCTGGTATCAGATAATGGGACTCAGTTTGCGAGCCACCTGTTGAAGAAGCTTTGCGAAGGAGTTGGAATTCAGCAAGTGTTTGCATCCGTCGAGCACCCTCAGACTAACGGCCAGGTGGAATTAGCTAACTGGGTGTTGCTGAGAGGTTTGAAGAGAAGGCTCGAGAAAGCCAAGGGAAGTTGGGCTGAGGAGGTACCCCGAATAGTTTGGGCGTACCACACCACCGAGCAGTCAGGAACCCATGAGACCCCGTTTAGCTTGGTCTATGGGTGTGATGCCATGATTCCAGTCGAGATTCAGGAGAGCTCGCCGAGATTCCAGAACTTTGTAGAGGAAGACTCGAATGAAGAGAGAAGGCTGAACCTGGATCTGCTGGACGAAGTCAGGGAGGAGGCAAGGCTGAAGGCTGAGGCGGTGAAGAGAAGGGTCGAGCGAAGGTACAACTCAAAGGTGATGCCAAGGCAGTTTAGAGAAGGCAATCTGGTGATGAGAAAGGCCCACCAGTACGAGATGGAGAATAAGCTATCACCCAAGTGGACTGGACCGTTCAGAATAACTGAGGCACTCGGGAACGGAGCCTATCGCTTGGAGACGTTGGAAGGGGGGGCGATCCCTCGTACCTGGAACGCCACACACCTGAAGTTGTACTATAGCTAAGAGCTTTGTAAGTAAAGACAAACACAAATATTACATTGCAATGTCTCTGTTAAAACAGTTTCAAGGGGGCACTCTTTTTTCCCTAAGGAGGGTTTTTAATGAGGCCACCCAATAAAAGAAGAGTTTTCGAAAGTATAAGGTGTTTTCAGATTGCATGTGTTATTTCCAAAAGTTTCGAAGAAAGACCTTGTCATTCGTACATGATTTAAGGCACGAAAAGATATGTCGCGTGTTTTCTAAAGTTTTAAAGTCCTCATCGTTTTTCGGCGATTAGAGGCACCAGTTAAGTTTTTAAAGTCCTCATCGTTTTTCGGCGATTAGAGGCACCAGTTAAGTTTTTAAAGTCCTCATCGTTTTTCGGCGATTAGAGGCACCAGTTAAGTTGTTAAGTCCTCATCGTTTATCGGCGATCGGAGGCACCAGATGAAAGACCTCCTCGCCGTCGAGCGAGTGCAGGCGAGAAAGAGGAAAGGTCCTCCGTGTTTCTGGGAGCGAGAAGATGTAACTCCCGGGGCAACGTAGAGGCAAGTTAAAGACCTCCTCGCCGTTGTGCGGGCGCAGGCGAGAAAGGTCCTCAGTGCATCCAGGGGGGAGGAGATGTACGCCCTGGGCAAGTTGAGGCACCGGATAAAGCCCTTATCGCCGTTGTGCGAACTAAGGCCCATCAAAGACCTCCTCGCCGTCGAGCGAGTGCAGGCGTGAGAAAGAAAAGGTCCTCAGTGCATCCAGGGGGGAGGAGATGTACACCCTGGGCAAGTTGAGGCACCAGACAAAGTCCTTCTCGCCGTCGAGCGAGTTAAGGCCGTTTAAAGTCCTTCTCGCCGATGAGCGAGTTCAGGCGAGTAAAAGTCCTTCTCGCCGATGAGCAAGTTCAGGCGAGTTAAAAGACCTACTCGCTTGTGCGCGAGTATAGGCAAGATAAAATCCTTCTCGTCTTGAACGAGTTCAGGTATGGCGAAGAGGGTGGAAGAAGCTTGAAAGGTGGCTAAGGTAGGTTCGAAGAGAACGCCTAGCCAGCCAGTCTTTAGCTCTGGGGTTCAGGGAGGTAAAGGAAGATCCCAAAGGGCATTTCTGCCTCAGATAAAGAAATGACTGCCAAAGCCTGAGGCTAAGGAAAGCTGGTGTTACCAAGAGGTCTAGGTGATCGCGGAAAGTTCAAACACGGCGAGAAGGTTGAAAGACTTGTTTGATAAAGCGGGTCAAGTGGGACGTTGTTTGAACCAATGATTGAATCACAGTCCGTTGCTTGGAACTTTTCTTACGATCAGGTTAGTGCCTCAGGAGTACAAGTTGTTTAAAGCGATTATTGCTTAAGTTTGAATCGGCTCGAAGCAGTTACGCCAAAGGCCATGTTTGCAAAATCGCTAAGTTAAACGCAGCAGAGTTAAACGTACAAAGAAGGTAAAGCGCTCAAAAGGAGTCAGAAGAAATGTTCAAGTTTCGCTATTGAAATAAGAAGCTGTTCAAAATACGTGTGCAAGAGTTTTTTACAAGGCAAATACAGGTGAATTCATAAAGAAGCAGATGGGGTAGAATTGGTTGAGCCTTCGGCGGGAACGACCTTCCCATCTACTACTTTGTTGTCTAACGACACCATGCTAAGGTCAAGATCGGGGAATAGGCATGCGAACTGCTCTCGAGCGGCATCAAACCCGGCAACCAGAATCTGAGCGGAGCTTAGCTTAAGTTCTTCAATTTGCTTTTGAAATCCTTCAACCTGCTGCTTAAGCTCTTTGTTCTGCTGCTTCAGCTCTTCGACCTGTTTTCGGAGTTGTTTGTTGGTCTCTTGAGCTTGAAGAAGGTCGTCAGCCACCTTCTTGGATTCTGTTTGAGCTTGGGCCAACTCGGCAGCCATCTTCACCTTCTCTTTGTTTGCCTCAGAGAGATCAGCCGTGGCGTCGTCTCTTGCTTTCTCTACTTGCCCAAGTAGCTTCTCGCGGTCGATCGACCTTTGCTCCAGCTTCTGTACCTTATCGGCATTGGCTTGAATTTGAGCCTCCAGGTCGCTCGCCTTGGTACGTAGAGGCACGATTCTGCTTTCAAGTTCGACTTTCTCTTGGGCAAGTTCATGGACTTTGCGGCGAAGGTCTACAGCTTCCTTGCGCGCAAGCCTAAGCTCGGTGTTTAGAGCATCCTCCACTCGAGAATGTTCCATTTCCGCGAGCGTTAGACTGAATGACGCCTTCTCCACCTCGACCTTCATTGTGCTGTTCTCGGTCTTGAGGTTGTAGATATCATCCTGTAGCCGCCTGGTGGAGCTCTCCACAGCTCTCGTTATGATTGATGGGATATCCTCTGCAATGGTTTTGAGTTTAGCAGTCAGAGGTTCCCACATCCTCGTAACCTCGAGGGAAAGATTTGCAGCTTGGAGAGGCGCCAGGGGGGCTTGTTGAGGGTTCTCGTCGC
Source organism: Phaseolus vulgaris (assembly GCF_051622355.1). Lineage (NCBI taxonomy): Eukaryota > Viridiplantae > Streptophyta > Magnoliopsida > Fabales > Fabaceae > Phaseolus > Phaseolus vulgaris. The sequence continues at coordinate 13,746,148 of NC_143507.1, read as the reverse complement.
CGCCTTCCTTAACAATATTTTCGGTGTTTGCTTCTTGGCGTGGCGACGCAATCGGGGACTCGGTGATTAGGATTGGAGAGGTGTGAGCGACCTCATCCCCGATTGGAACGATTCCTGCAGCTGAAGTGTTGGAAGGAGGGCCCCCTCCTGCTGATATATGTGGTGTGGAGGCGCTCGGGGGGTCCTCCAAGAAATTTGGCTCTGGGGCCTCAGTTGCAGGTGGCGCAGTGGCCAATGGAACTGCTTGGACTGGTGGTGAAGGGGCTTGTGGTGCTGGTGATGAGGGAGGAGGAGCGGGTGTTGATGGTGGTGTTGAAGCTGGAAGAGGGGGCGGGGCAGGTGGAGAAGATGGTGCCACCCTCTTCCTTTTCGTGACAAGGCCATCCTCTGTGACCTCGTCGTCCTCTTCCTCATCCTCTTGGACAACTTGGGGGGCTTTCCGCTTTGGCCTCTTAAGGACCAGTTTCTTTCGTTGAGTGGGCGCCTTAGGCGGTGATCGCCCCTGGATGATGGCCTTCTCGACCGCCGAGTTGGGAACCGTCTGGGAGCCGGTCGCCAACCCGTGGTTGCGGGCGAGCGCCTTTAAATCGGCGAGCATGTGCTTACCCAACATGGTGTCTGCATGAAATGAAAGTGCATAAGTTAGCTCAAAGGAGAAAGGGGTAAGTGTGCAAGACAATGAGACAGCAAAAACAGGCATATGCAGAAGATATAGAAGCAAAGTCTTGTGTGTGTCACACAAGACGCCCAGAAACAATATCAGAAGCAATGTCAAGACAAAGATGTAGCGTCCTAACCTATTTGGAACTCCAGCTGGTCCTCAAAGAACTCGAAGGAAATCAGGGTGGGGGTCAAGAATGTTATGTGGGCATCTGCCACCCTCTTCCAGAAGAGACAAAGGTCTCTGTCCAAAGCTCCCATGCTATCAGGACTTCTGGGCTTCCTGAAGCAGCTCTTGGACTCCTTTTTCCCCTTGTCCACCCAGTACAAGGGGAAACCGTCGAGGAGGGAAGGGTCTTTGTCGTTTGCGCGGACCTGGATGAACTTCCCCTTCCAATCCTTGTACGACTGCTGGAAGATGGTGAAAATGGATCTCCCAGCAATGGCGTTCAGGCTGACCCACAGGCGATCTCCTGGGTGCTTGGCCTCAAACAGGAATAAAAACACGTCCACTGACGCGGGCAACCCCAGGTGGGCGCACGTTACCTCAAAAGCTCGGACAAACGCCCAGCTGTTGGGGTGAAGCTGGGCGGCAGCGATGTTGAGCTCGGTTAAGAGTTCCCTCTCAAATCGAGTGAGAGGGAACCTGAGTTTAACCTTCTTGAAGAGAGTGGTCTAGACGAAGCAGAAGGGCCCGTCGGCGCTCACTTTATCATCGGCGCACACTGGCAGAGTGGCTGGGCAAGGCAGCACCATCATTCTCTCATCGTGCTCCTTGTGGAATGATTGGTGGGCCTCGTCCCCTTTGGTCAATCGCAGAACCGCTCCCGCGGTGTTCACCGACGACGTTTCCTTTAAGAGGGTTGAGTTAGCCCATGAGTATAACGTCTCGAAGTCTGGCAGTGGGGTGGGGGCTCCTCCAGCGTTTGGTGGAGTCGCCTGGGCCAGAGTGGTTTGAGAAGACGCGGGCCTCACAGCCTGCGAGGAGGGGGCACCACGAACTTGCGTAGAGTCGTGTGCTTGTGAAGGAGGGTTTCGCGCTGACGGAGGGGGGTTCGGGGTGATCTTCGTGCGAGTCATGGTAGCAACTGCAAACGAGTGAGGAAGGAAAAATAATCAAGAGGGTTACAAAGGCTGACTCGATCATGAAAGGAAGGTGAAAGACGAACGAATGTGAGTTCGTTGCGACAATCGGCAAAGCCCTAAGTCACGCAGAAGGGGAAATGGTAAAACAGCCCACAGCGTATGCACCAGACAGTTACAGGATGATGCAAAACGGTGAAAATGCAAGAAAACCCAGCAGATGAAGGAAAGTAGTTACCTTTCGATGATCGGGAGAATGTTAAAGGGAGGTGGTGATCTAGAGCGTCGAGGAACGTCGAGAGCTTTCGCAGAAGGAAATAAGAGCGTATGCAAGTGTGAAGAAAGTGATGGAACAGTAGGAGCGTAAGGGGTTTAAGGGTTTTTCGAAACGATTTTGGGAAGCGCTAACGGCAGATGAAGATGGCCGTTGATGAGAGCCACGTGTCGAACGATGCGCGAAGAGTTTGGTGGAGCGTCAGAGCAGCAGAAAGTACTACCGCTTGGAATTCTGCGCCCATGCCACGTAGACCGGTGTTAACGAAGGCTTTTTCAGTCTTTTCGCTAGACAAGTCTTCGCTTAAGACTGGGGGGCTTGTGTACCGCCATGATGGTCGGATGCGATGACGTGGCATCCTGTTACAAGTAGGCGTGTTGACAAGGCGCCAGGTTGGCAGTTGGGAAGGAAGTCGGGAGGCACGTGTAGTCGCCGATAGTTAAGTTGGCGTGTTCCGATCTCCAGCTTACCAGAATAGGCGATCGCCAGGTTGAGGACGAAGTCGCCAGATGCGGACTCAGACGACCAGGCAGTCGGAGATCGCCAGAGCAAGCACATCGCCGAAGTTAAAGGAGAAGCAGATTATGGAGGCGGCCGGCGAGACCACAGGGAAGGTGTATGAAGGCCCTACCTCGCCAGTTTCAGTAGAGATCGCACTCCTGAGTTAGCTATGCACTGGGCAGCACCATGCATAGGTAACTTAGCCAAAATGAGAGTAGAAATAGCGCCAAGTCAGGGAGCCTCCAGATGATGGCACGTGTACAGTTGGATACGAGCCACGTGTCCAAGTCTGTAACTGCCAGGAGAGAGAAAACCACCAGGTATATAAGAGTTCCTAACAGATTTTCTAAGGTACGCACGTTCAGTTCATACACTTTACGCTTGCGAGTGACAGAGCTGTTTGTGAGAGAGATTTGCACGGTTCCAGTTCTTAGTATTTGGTGATACCGTCACTGACTTGAGCGTCGGAGTGCGATCGGCCGCAGCGGCGCCGTATCGTTTCTTTGCAGGTTCTTGAGATAGATCCAGAGGAGGAACGGAGGTGAGTAGCGGCGCGCACGTCGATCCTTTGACGAGGCATTCTCCAGCGCTCCGGTCAACAGGCAGGATCAGATGCCATAATGAAGATGGTGCTAGAGGAGAACAGTGATGGTGAAGAAGTGTCTGTGATATCTATTGTAGGCATGGGTGGGGTTGGAAAAACCACTTTGACCCGATCTGTGTATAACGATGACAAATTGAAGCAGCAGATATTTGATTTAAAGGCATGGGTTTGTGTTTCTGATATATTTGATATTGTGAAGGTGACAAAAAGTATGATAGAGGAAGTTACCAAGATATCCTGTAATTTGAATGATCTAAATTCACTTCAACTTGAGTTGATGGACAAGATTATAAATAAAAAATTCTTAATTGTCCTGGATGATGTTTGGATTGAGGATTTTGATAGCTGGAGTAGTCTTACAAAACCCTTTCTAAGTGGGATGAGAGGAAGTAAAATTCTGGTCACAACCCGCAATGAAAATGTAGCGGCTGTAGTCCCTTTTCATACTGTTAAAGTATATCATTTAAAGAAATTGTCAAATGAAGATTGTTGGTTGGTGTTTGCAAACCATGTTTTTCCTCTCCCAGAAGGCAGTGAAAATAGAGGAACTCTAGAAAAGATTGGGAAGAAGATTGTTAAAAAGTGTAACGGGTTGCCTTTAGCTGCACAGTCACTTGGAGGAATGTTGAGAAGAAAGCACGCTATCAGGGATTGGAATAATGTACTTGAAAGTAACATTTGGGAACTTCCTGAAAGTCAGTGTAAAATTATTCCAGCACTCAGAATTAGTTATAATTATCTCCCTCCACATTTAAAACGGTGTTTTGTATATTGCTCCCTTTACCCCAAGGATTATCTATTTCGAAAAGATGAATTGATCCTTCTATGGATGGCTGAAGATCTTGTAAAAGCACAAAAAAAGGGGAAGACTTTAGAAGAATTTGGTCTGGAGTACTTTGACGATTTGCTTTCCAGATCCTTTTTGCAATCTTGGGGTCGTTATTTTGTCATGCATGACCTAATGCATGATCTAGCAACATTCATTGGCGGGGAATTTTATTTCAGAGCAGATGAACTTGGAAAAGAAACCAAGATCGATAGAAAGACTCGTCATTTGTCGTTTACAAGATTCAGTGATCCAGTCTCGGATATTGAAGTTTTCGACACAGTAAAATTTCCAAGAACTTTCCTGCTGATCAATTGTAAAGAAACTCCATTCAACAACGAAAAGGCACCACTTATTATAGTGTCAATGCTTAAGTACTTGAGAGTTTTATCATTTCGTAACTTCAAAAATCAGCTTGCTCTGCCTGATTCAATAGGTCAATTGATCCATTTGCGTTATTTAAATGTCTCTGATACCAGAATAGAAACACTGCCAGAGTCATTGTGCAATTTGTACAATCTACAAACTTTGAAGTTGGATTGTTGCTCGCATCTGACTAAGTTGCCTAGTGCCATGCAAAATCTTGTAAACTTGCGTCATCTTCAAATTGCTCAGACTCTCATAAACGAGATGCCTAAGAGAATGGGAAAACTAAATCAATTACACAGCTTGGATTTATATATTGTGGGCAAGCAAAAAGAGAATAGCATCAAAGAACTGGGAGGACTTCCAAATCTCCATGGTTCGTTTCGTATTGAGAAATTAGAAAATGTTACGAAAGGTGAAGAAGCATCAGAGGCCAGGATAATGGACAAAAAGCACATTAATCATCTATCCTTGGAATGGTCTATAGATAACTACGATGGCATCGACTTCGAAATTGAATTAGATGTACTCAGCAACTTAAAACCTCACCAAGACCTGAAATCGCTGTCAATCAGGGGTTATAAAGGAACCAGATTGCCGGAATGGGTGGGGAATTTTTCCTACCAAAATATAACATATCTGTATTTAGATAATTGTAACAACTGTTGCACGCTTCCTTCACTTGGGCAACTACCATCTCTCAAGCATTTATGTATTTCAGACATGGATTCAGTGAAGACTATTGATGCAGGCTTTTATAAGAAGGAAGATTGTTCATCTGTGACGCCCTTTCCCTCCCTTCAATCTCTATACATTTCTTATATGCCTCGTTGGGAGGTGTGGAGTTCAATCGAATCAGAAGCTTTTCCTGAGCTTAAGTATCTTTATATAACAGACTGCTCCAAACTAAAGGGAGACTTGCCTAATCACCTTCCTTCTCTGCAAACACTCAGAATTACAAATTGCGAGCTTCTTGTCTCTTCCGTCCCAAGGGCTCCCACCCTTCAAACATTAGAGATATCTAAAAGCAACAAGGTAGCGTTTGGTGTCTTTCCTCTTTCGGTGAAAGATATAGAGATAGAAGGAGGCCCAATGGTGGAGTCCATGATGGAGGCCATCATTAACATCCAACCTACTTGCCTCCAATCTTTAACATTAAAGGATTGTTCGTCAGCCATATCTTTTCCAGGTGATCGTCTTCCTGCATCGTTGGAAACTCTTAATATCAGTGGTTTAAACAAATTGAAATTCCCGATGCAACACCGAAACGAATTACTGGAATCACTGGTTATAGATAATAGTTGTGATTCGCTAAAGTCTCTCCCACTGGTTACGTTTCCAAATCTCATTAGTCTTCATATCACAAACTGTGAAAATATGGAATCTCTTTTGGTCGTAGGGTCCGAGTCGTTTAAGAGTCTGAATTCTTTTGTGATTTCCCACTGCCCCAACTTTGTATCATTCCCGAAAGAAGGATTATCTGCGCCCAATTTGACTCGTTTCAGTGTTAATGATTGTGATAAGTTGAAGTCGTTGCCCGATCAGATGGGAACTCTTCTCCCAAAGATGGAATATCTTGACATATCGAACTGCCAACAAATTGAGTAATTTCCAGGAGGGAGTATGCCACCGAACTTGAGAACAGTTGCGATCAGGAACTGTGAGAAACTAGTGAGCGGCCAAGCATGGGTATCCATGGAGATGGTTACCTCTGTCTTTGTTGACGGTCCATGTGATGGCATCAACTCCTTCCCAAAGGAGGGATTGCTGCCTCCCTCCCTCACGTCTCTGCACCTATTTGGTTTGTCAAGTCTGGAGACGTTGGAGTGCAAGGGCCTTCTCCATCTCACATCGCTACAACAATTGTACATTGAAGATTGTGAAAAGCTGGAGAATATCGGAGGAGAAAGGCTGCCCGTTTCTCTAATAAAATTAAGCATAGAGGGATGTCCGTTGCTGCAAAAACGATGCCACAGAAAGGACAGTGAAATTTGGCCTAAAATGTGCCATGTTCGTGGGATAAATATTGACGGTAGATGGATTTAACGAAGAAGGATGATGAGCAGGTAATTCTCCTTCTTTCACTCACGTCATCAACATCTAACCATGAAAAACATAAATTTTTTTACATATTTTATTTACAGTGAGCATTCATGTCATTTTAATTCGAAGGCACTTGCATACTCTTTAGCTGCTAGCCATTTCAAATTCTCTGCTAGACATATCTGAAGTTTGGTTTTTCTGAAGAATTTTAGATGAAGATGGGAGAGTGGCTGAGATAAGGGGAGAGGGTGCAATGAAATTTGGAGGATATTTACATGTTGGCTTTCGTCTGCCTTTGCTGTGATCTTACAGGAAGTAAAAAACATTGCTCCTAATGCCATGCAAAATCTTGTTATTCTTTTACTTTCTTATTCTACTTCCAGTCTCCAATTTTTATTTTTATTTTCATTTTCCTTACCATAATGTGAAGAATTGTCTTTAAATTTGCCATGCCATCTAACACTACGGAAGAGATTCTTTCCAGCGCTTTTGGGACAAAATAAAAAAAATGTTTCATTTCTTAGAAATTTAATTTTAACATTTAATATTTTAACTAATTAATTAAGTGAAAGATTGAGATGATGACTCCAAACACTCTCATGCATAGTTTTGTTAATATTAATTAATATCTTATCGATTTTAGTATTCTTAAATGAATTTTTACTAAAAAAAATTATTATATTGAATGATTAAATTTTATTTTATTTTTGTCTAAATATTCTGTCATTTTATTCTGTTGTCATGAGATGACTTAGTCAATACTTTTGTTTTCCTGTTTCTAATTCGTTAATCAACTCAAGACATTCTTTTCTTCAGCATGGTCACACCATCTCATTTACAATAAAAATCAAAGATAGTTATCTGCAATTATTTTTTCATTTAACTTACCATAATGTGGATAGTGATATATTATGTCATTCTCTTTAACTTTGCTGCCATCTAAAACTACGGAAGAAATCCATTTCAGCACTTTTGATACAAATTAAAAAAAGAAAATAATTTCTTAGAAATTTAAGTACTAATTTAAGTTTAATATTTAATATAAATAAGAAAGTTGAACCATATATAAATGAAAAATCTACAAATTTATTATCTTAAGGTTAATAATATTCTAATTGAAAAAAGTGAATATAAAAGATTATAAAAGAAGGATAAATGACAAAGATTATTGTAAGAAGATTGAAAAAAATAATAAACATAGTTATGGCAGAAATAGAGGTTTCCCCGGTAGCCAATGAGAAATTGCGCAAGACCAACGAGGACTTATGCAATAATCTACAGTAGAGCGACTGACGAGGGTTGATTTTGTCCTTGAGGGATCATTCCAAGCCATTTTCGCAAGCGACCATGGATGAGCTTGTGCCACCGCACTACATCACGCCTAAGATCGTTTTCACAGGGGGTGGAAGATCCTGAAAATCATCTCACAACATTCAACGCCCAAATGATTGTTTTAAAGAGCTTGAGACGACTTTAACCAAAATTGATATGCATGAAAGTGAGGAATCTAAAATGGCTAGATTTGTAAGTGGACTAAGAAGGGAAATCCAAGATGTGGTGTAACTTTATGAGTATTCATCTTTAGAAAAATTGGTTCACCTTGCCATCAAGGTTGAAACCCAACTTTCAAAGCAAAATCATTTCAAAAACTCTCATAAAGATGGCTACTACCAATCTTCTTGGAAAAACAAAAAAAAAACTTCTTCCAAAATTTTCCCTTCAAAGGTTGAGAAAGATTCCACTTACAACCCTAAACATTCTAATCCCTCCACTTTAACACCTAAGTCACCTACCAAAATCTCAAGTAGAAAGTGTTTGAAATGTTTAGGTTTTGGGCACATTGCATCTAGTTGTCCTTTAAAAAGGAACATGATGGTTAAAGAAGGGGTTGTCATGAGTGACCATAGCTCCTAAAGATCTAGGTCCCCTAGCCATTCTAGATCCCCAAGTGAGGAAGGAAGTGAAAGTCCATGTGAAGGAGACTTATTAGTAGTGAGGCGCATGCTAGGTCAAGTTTTAAAACTTTTGATGAAGTCAAAGGGAAAATTTTTCCACACTAGGTGCCTCATTAATGATAAGTTGTGCTCCTTAATTGTGGATAGGGGGAGTTGTGCAAATGTGGCAAGCACAAGAGTGGTAGACAAACTTGGGTTACCATCTCTCATGCAAAGCCTTATAAACTTCAATGGTTAAGTGAAAAGCGGGAGATCATAGTAAATAAGCAAGTCTTCATAGCCTTTTCTATTGGTAAATACAAGGATGAGGTCTTGTGTGATGTTATCCCTATGGAAGCTACTCATATTCTTTTAGGAAGTCCATGGCAATATGATAGGAAGACCCTTCATGATGGCCTTACCAACAAAATCTCTTTTACCTTCCATTGGCATAAGGTCACACTAAAATTTCTCTCACCAAAAGAAGTCCATGAGGACCAACTTAAAATGAAAGAAAAAAGAGAAAAATAAAAAGATAAAAAGAATTCTAAGAGAAGACTTCTCATTTCATCACAAGAGGTTAAAAAGGTAATGCTTTCACAAAAGTCTATCTACATAGATTTTCCTAAAAGCCTTAAGAATGAGTCGACGGTAGATAGTCCTAAATGTTTGGAAAATTTGGTAAAGGAATTTGAAGATGTGTTTCAAGATCCCCCTCTCCTTTTGAGGTTGTGTATGGGTTCAATCCCCTGACACCCCTTGACCTCCTTCCTATTCCCATACTTGATGAGGTGTTGTGCAAAGATGGTTTTGAAAAAGCTTCCTTTATTAAAGACTTGCACCACCACATCAAGCTTCAAATTGAAAGGAAGGTAGGCAAGTATGTCGAGCAGTCCAACAAGGGGCGCAAGGCATTGATCTTTGAACATGGGGATTGGGTTTGGCTTCACTTGAGGAAGGATCGCTTCCCTACTCAAAGGAATTCCAAACTTCTACCTTGTGGTGATGACCCTTTTCAGATCATAAAGAGGATCAATGACAATGCATATGAGTTGGATTTACCTGATACATATTTAGGTAGTAATTCTTTCAATATCAGTGATTTGACTCCTTTCTCTATAGGTCTTCCAAATTCGTCGACGAATTCCCTCCCACCTGGAGAGCATGACGAGGACCTAGGAGGGAGTGCGCCTATGGACCAAGCCCAACCTCTAAGGAGGAAGACTAGGAGCATGCCTCAAGACATAGGGCCAGACTAAGATTCTCCAACCACTACCTCATCACCTAGTTTGCCCAGAGGATCACGAGGAGCAGAGCACAGGCTTTGGGTGCTGAGCATAAGTGAGTTTCATTATTGTTCATTTCAATAGAATAGAATATGTTGTAAGTAATTTAGGCTCACTTTAGAGGTCCAAATAGCAAAGATAGGCTAGAATAAGGTGCCTTTAGTATAATAGGGGGCGTAGGTATCATTTTAGCTTGTTCATAGCCCTTTAGGAAGGCAATTTGACCTAGTTTCTAGAAGGACAAGCCTAGTCAAACCCTAAGGCTGCCCATTTTTTCCCACCCCTCTTGCTTGTTTTCTTTCACCTATAAATAAGAGGCCTACCCATTAAATTTTACAAGTTGAAATTGAATAGAAAAGTTACTCTGCACAAATATTGTGAGAGCTTGAGTGAGTATTGTCTCCTCTTCCATTTGGTCTTATCTTGATGAGAATGAAACTCTCAAGTGGCGGCCTGACACTTATCTTGGTGGTTTGCACCCATCAAGTGGCGTGACAACCCACCACCATCTCCATAAGTTTCTTCTTCCATTTCCTTCATGTTTCCTTTCCATTAATGTTTCCTAGTTTTCTTCTTTATTTTGGCAATTGCATACATGTCACCATAAATGTCTTTTTATCTTTGCCTTTGAGAAATGCACCTTCACACCTACTTAACCACTTGGTTAAGTTAGTGTCCAATGGGAATTTTCCTAAGGTCATTACCATTAACTCCTAAAATCCCAATCTTAAAGTAAACTGTCACCTAAATGAAAACATCTAAAAATCAACTCACATCAATAGGCAAGCAAGTGAACTAGCAAGAACATTTGGCACCTACCATGGGGCCTGGTAAAACTTGATTCCATCCACAGTTGTGCTTGAGTTTTAGATGTAATGAGGAACACAAGGCAAGGTCCACTGGGATCTATGGGAACGACACCCCCACTATACAACAACTTATGGAAACTGTGAGAGCTCTCCACGAAGCCAATGAGCAGTACAAGCGAGAGTAGGAGCAGATCCAACGAGAGGCTAGAGCCAAGCAGAAAAAGCTGACGGCAGATGCAGTGGGAGAAGCGATGGCAACAACTAGAGCTGAGCAAGAAAATCTCATAGTAGAGGCTCGAGCTGAGTAGCTGCTCATGCAAGATCAACTAATGGCGGAGATAGACGTTTCACGAGCAAGCAGTGAGGAGTTGCACAAGGCCAACGAGGAACTGTGCAAAAACTTACAACAACTTGATGAACGCTCTACAGGGTAGTGAGGCCCGATTGCTCAGCTAAGAGCTCGCCCCAAGCCATTCTCATAGGCGATTATGGATGCTATCACACCAACTAACTACATAACGCCCAAGATTGTTTTTACGAGCGTAGAAGACACCGAGAGCCATCTCACGACGTCCAACGCCCATATGATAATTTCAGGAGGAACAAACGCCAACCATTGCAAGATGTTCACGGGTACGTTCATAGGCACAACTGTGTAGTGGTTCATTGGCCTTCCTGATGGCCACCTAACCTTCTTTGACCAGTTTTCTGAGTTGTTTAAGGAACAATTCATTGTTAACCAGGCTCGACCACTAGTCTCCTTTGATCTTTTTGGCATGAAGCAGAGGCAAGGTGAGTCTCTAAATAATTTTTGAACAGGTTTTGGGCGTTCACAGTAATGCTCCAAACCTAAGACGAGGCCTTGATGGTCCACGCCTTTGGGCACGGGATCATGGAAAGACCGTTCAGTGACTCACTGATCGGAAATCCAGCAAGAACGTTTGGGGAGATACGACGTCGAGCTGTCGCTCACATCGGTCCAGAAGAAGAAGTATCTGTGAAGTGCGGTAGCACATACCTAGGGCAAGCCAAGCCCAAAGAAGGTAGCTGAGCCCAACCTCTAAGGGTCCATGAAGCTGCAACCGAGAAGAGGTCAAACGCAAGGTGAGCGCCATACACAGCTACGAAGAACTAGCCCAGGACGAAGGCAAAGGAAGACCTGCCATTTCGACCAAGGTTCCAAATGACTTACAAGGAATTGTTGAGCATGCTAGGAGTGGTGGATAAACTGAAATTCCTAAAAGTATGACAAGAACATAAGACCATGAAAGGAGACCTAGTGCGAGTTCCACAAGGGGTTTGGTCATGACATAAAGCATTGTATAACACCAGGCTATTAGTTAGCAGGTGGTCCCACTTGAAGATGATAGTGTTATTCGTTGTCATTGTGGGAAAAAGAGTACATAGAGTTTCCATCGATCATGTGAGCTCAGTCGATGTGATGTTCCAGGTAACGTTTAATAATTTGCGATTTTCGCCTTACCTGCTAAGACCATATGATGGTTGTTTGTTTGGTTTTGTCGGAGATCAGGTGGAGGTGTGAGGGCATATGGAGTTGAGGACGACTTTCTCAAATTGTGCCTCATCTCGCACAATCAATATCAGGTATATAGTAGTTAATGTTGTTTCGGCCTATAATATGTTTTTGGGAAGGCCTTCATTGAATAGGTTAGGCGCGGTGGTGATGGAAGAGGGCCAAACACCAACCCAAAGGAGAGCCAAACATCAAGACATATTGGGCCAACTACAAGGGCCATGGCTAAGAGGCTTGATGAGGATTGGAACACTGCTACTGATGGCAGAGAAACTTACCTCTACATGTTCCAAGAGGTCCAAAATCAAGCGTAGCATAGTCTTTAAATTCTTGTCAAAGTAGCATAGGAATTTTCTTTTGTAAAATTGTTTAATTTGTAATTAGGTTGAATTTTGGCTTCTAAAAACCAACCTAAGTTAGATTAGGGTTTCTAGAAACACCTAATCTAACTAAGGCCGGTCGCTTTAGACCTAATTGCATCACATGAAGCACACCTTATCACACTTTCCATGTGAGCTACAATTAGGCGCCAACTTTCAAGCCATTAGGATTTGAATTTCCCACCATTTGCCTTTGCCATTTCCCGTCCTCCTTGGCTATAAAAGGAGGAGCCTACCTCATCTATTTTCAAGATTAATTCATTAGTGAAATGCTGCCAATTTTGTGCCATTCTCACTCTTTGCCTAAAACCTCTTAGGAATAGGCTCTCAATCTTCCAACTGTCACCTTCCAAGTGAGATGGCCTCACCACTCACTCTTCATACTTAGCATGCACCTTCAAGGAGTCCAGCTCTCTACGTGAGATCCTTGTTCCACCATCAATCCATGGAGCTTCCGCAAATTCACTCAAAAATCGCAAAGAAGAAGACACAAATCCATCATTTGGTATCATGAGCTATGGTTCTACAAGAGCTAAGTGTCTTCTTTCATTTTAATTTGTGTTTTCTTCTTATTTCCGTGTTGTTCTTCACTTCTTCATGTTGTCTTGCTATTTTTTGCATTTTAATTTGATTTAGGTGCTGTTTGAAGAAATTCAATCGGTGCATTGTGTTCAAATTGTTCTTGAGCTTCTAATTTTCACATTTGTGTAGGAATCTATACAGAATTGTGTTGATGTTTTGTTTTTAGTTTGTTTGAATCTTGTTTTCAATTCTATTCGGTTCATTATATGTGTCTTGAGTCATTTTAATTTCTGAATCCTATTATGTTTTGTCTAAGTCATGTTTCGCCTAATTTGTCATCAATTCCATGTAGTGCTGAATTTGTTGATAATTTTGGTTTCTTGATTTGATTTGAGTCCAGATTATAATTATGTGTTTGTTGATCCTTTGGTGCATTTTTCTTTTAGTTTGAGTTCATATTTGTATGTTAGATCCGTACAAATTCATATACATCTACTCCATTGTGTTTTTGAAGTTTCTCATTCTGTTTTTAAATTCCAGAATTAGGATTACTCTATTTTTCAAATTCTGTGCTGGCTGTTTTTTGTTATGAAATTCAAATAAGTTGAAGACAAATTATGAAAATTTGGATCTATACAGTTTGATGTGTTAGAAAATCAAGAAAAAAAAGAATCAAAGCAAAAGAAAAAATAGAGAAAAAATGATAAATAAAACAAAAAAAAAAGTGCATCCTGGCGCCAAAATATATGATAGTTGGACAATAATTTTGAAAAATTTATCACAATTATTTGGTGCATAGTTTTGGTCTGATTCCAGCGCCAAAAGCTCTCTAAGACCTTGAATCGTCTGTGGTTAAAATTTCAGACGCAAATTCAAAATAGCCAGCTCAGCATAAATATTTTAAGTCACGCTTTCTGAACCTGAATTTTTCCAGTAGTGCTGTTTTGGTTTTTCTAATCAATTCTAGTGCCTTTCTTTAGGTTCCTTTTGTGCGCTATCCTTTGTTGAGTGCCTATTTTTTATTTTCTTGTCCAATATTATTCAAAAATCTTTCTAAGTTGTGTCATATAATTCAAATCCATTTGTTGTTGTCCTGTTTTAAAATTTAATTTGTTTCTTGCTTTCATTTCTTGACCTCTAAATTGTTGGTGGATAAAAATTCAATTGGTGCTTGTTAAGTGGAATTGACTTTGTGGTGAGTCTATCTCTACTTAGTAGGTACTGTTTTGAAGATTTTAATTGTCTAATCATAAGAGGTTAAGGCAAGGAGCTGCAGCAAATACAAATACAAATACAAACACATACACTTTAAGAGAACACAACAAAGAAGAGCAACCACAAGCTAAAGGAGTGCATAGTATAGGAAATCTGAATTTTAATTTGTGTAATTGAATTTATTTGTATTTCTTTGAGTTGCAATTACATTTAACCTTGTTTAATTAGTAGATTAATCACGTGTAGATGGTGAGTGTGTCTTCAATGGCTCCAAGTGATGGCAAATTTCATGAAGGTCTTCTTGAATCATGTAAGATATGGTGCGAAAGCTATGTATGAGTGTGTGCAAGATCCTCCTAAGAGTGGTGTTGATCTTGAAGGTGCATGATAGGTATGAATATAGGGAGGTTCGGCCAGCCCAAGGAAAGGTGAAGGATGTGAAGTTTAGAGCCTAGAGTTCTAGGGAGAAGCAAAGCTTGGCACAAAATGGCATCATAACTTTACTCACAATAAACTTGAAAATACAAGGTGTAGGCTCCTCCTTTTATAGGCTAAGGAGGACCATAATGCAACCCTAATGCTAGCCAAATGAAATGTAAATGTGAAGCACATGGGTGCACATGGCACATGGGTGCACAAATGAGCACATGGGGAGGGGTGTGTCTAGTTTTTATGCTCACCCCCTCCATGGGCTTTCTAGACCGGCCTTGGTAAATTTAGAGGTTTTTTTAGAAACTCTAAGTTTACCTAGGTTGGTGTTTTAGGTGCCAAAATTAATTCTAAGAAAATTACAAATAAAGTTCCTATGCTAATTTTGACAAGAAATTAAAGTCTACTCTACACTAGAGTTTATGGCATTTGAACATGTAAAAGACGTCTTCTTGGATCCTCTTGGCCATAACTCTATGGTTGGCCCAAATCTAACCTTTGGTGGGCTTGCATGTGGGCTTGTGCTTGGGCCTCTTCCATCATCCCCTCCATCTTGAAAAGGATTTGTCCTCAAATCCATTGCTTCTTCTTCTTCATGGCTAGGGGAATGGATGTGGCTGGATGGTGTCCATCATCTCCTTCTCCTTGAGAAGATCTATCCTCAGATCTAGAGATTTGATCTCGGATAGCAGCCTCTTGCTTCTTCAACTATGCTTGCCCTCCCGGATCAAACGTCCACCTAGGGGAATTATCAAATAAAGCAAATGAGTTAGTTGAAGCAGTTATATACAAATCAATTTTATGAAGTTGCCATTTTTGTTTTTCTTTTGTTTTTGGCAACTTTTTACAATATTTCTCTTTTGATGGTTGCATGTGTTTTCTAATCCTCTCATGCTTTGTAAAATATTCAATAGTGGTTACTTGTTCCTTAGGCATAATTCCTTTAGGAAGTGGTAACAACGCAAAAAGAGAAAAGAGGACTATGTTCACATACAACTTCAAATGTAGAAATATTAGTAGTCTTGTGGACTACTCTATTGTATGCATGCTCAATAGAAAAAGGATACTCATCCCAAGAATTGTGGTTGTCTTTCATGATTTCTCTAGGCATAGTAACAACAACTATGTTTTCAATTTTATTTTGACCATTCTTTTGAGGATGATAAGAATTTGAAAAGGACAACTTAGTTGCAAGTTTTTCCAAGAGAATCCTCAAATGATGGTTTTCAAATTTTGGAGCTCTATCCAACACTAAGTTTGAAGAGAAATCATGAAGACTTGTCACTTCTTTAAGGAAGAGTTTATCCATGTCCATGAAAATGGAATCAAAACCTTTTGTTGTCCTAGGAAGATCTAATATGAAATTTAGGCTTATGTCTTCCCAAGGATCATTTGTGATCCTGCCTGTTGACCGGAACGCTGGAAATTGCCTCGTCAAAGGATCAACGTGCGCACTACTTCACACCTTCGTTCCTCTTCGAGATCCACCTCAAGAACCTGCAAAGAAACAGAGCGGCGCCGCTGCGGCCGATCGCACTCCAACGCCCAAGTCAGTGACCGAATCACCAAATACTAAGAGAGCAAGAACCGTGCAAATCCTCTCTCACAGTCAGCTCTATAACTCGCAAGCGTAAAGAGTATAATCTGAACGTGCGTACCTCAGAAAGTTTGTTGAGAACTCTTATATACCTGGTTGTTTTCTCTCTCCTGGCAGTTACAGACTTGGACACGTGGCTCGCATCCAGTCGTACACGTGCCATCATCTGGAGCCTCCTTGACTTGGCGCTGCTTCTACTCTCATTTTGGCTAAGTTACTTATGCATGGTACTGCCCAGTGCATAGCTAACTTGGGAGTGCGATCTCTACTGGAATTGGCGAGTTAGGGTGCCCTCATACACCTTCCCTGTGGTCTCGCCGGCCGCCTTCATAATTTGCTTCTCCTTCATCTTCGGCGATGTGCTTTCTCTGGCGATCTCCAACCGCTTGGTTGCCTGAGTTCACATCTGGCGACTTCATCTTTAACCCGGTGATCGCCTATTCTGATATGCTGGAGATCGGAACACGCCAACTTAATAACTGGCGGCTTCACGAGCCCCCCGACTTCCTTCCCTTCTGCCAGCCTGGCGCTTTGCCAACACGCCTATACTGTAGCAGGATGCCACGTCATCACTCCCGACTACCAGGGCGGTACACAAGCCCCCCAGTCTTAAGCGAAGACTTGTCTAGCGAAAAGACTGAAAGAGTCACGTCAACACCGGTCTACGTGGCACTGACGCAGAATTCCAAACGGTTGTACCTTCTGCTTTTCTGACGCTCCACCAAACCCCTCGCCCATCGCTCGACACGTGGCTTCATCAACGACTCTCTTCAGTTGCCGTTTGCGCTTCCTAAACCCATTTCGGAAAAACCCTTAAACCCGTTTTCACTCAACACTGTTCCATCACTTTCCCTCGCATTCACGAACGCTCTAACTTTCTTCTGCGGAAAACTCTCAGCGCTCTCCAGCATTCTGAATCACCATCAACCTTCATCGTCTTCCTGATCATCAAAAGGTACCTACTTTCCTTCTTCTGCTGGTTTTCCTTGCATTTTAACCGATTCGCATCATCATGTAACTGCCTGGTGCATACGCTGTGGGTTGCTTTTCCATTTCTCCTTCTGCGTAACTTAGGGCTTCGTCAATCGTCGCAACGAACCTACATTCGTTCGTTTTTCACCTTCCTTCTATGATCGAGTCAGCCTCTGTAACCCCTGATCATTTTTCCTTTTCTTCTTCCTTTGCAGCTGCAACCATGACTCGCACAAAGATCACCCCGAATCCTCCTCCTTCATCATGAAACCCCCCTTCACAAGCACACGACCCACCACGAGTTCGTGGCGCTTCATCTTCGCAGGCTGAGAGGCCTGCGTCTTCCCGCCCTAACCTGGCCCAGGCGACTCCACCTATCGCCGGAGGAGCCCCTGTTCCCTTGCCAGACTTCAAAACCCTGTATCCTTGGGCCAACTCGACCCTTCTGAAGGAGACATCTTCTGTGAACACTGCTGGAGCAGTTTTGCGGCTGACTAAGGGGGATGAGCTTCATCAATCATTTCATAAGGAGCACGACGAAAAGATGATGGTGCTGCCTTGCCCCCCCGATCTTCCTGTTTGTGCCGATGACAAGGTGAGTGCCGACGGGCCCTTCTGCTTCGTCTACACGACCTTATTCAAGAAGGTGAAGCTCAAGTTCCCTTTCACCCGATTCGAGAGGGAACTCCTTACCGAGCTCAACATTGCCGCCGCCCAGCTTCACCCTAACAGCTGGGCGTTTGTTCGAGCTTTTCAAGTGATGTGCGACCACCTGGGGTTGCCCGCATCAGTGGACGTGTTCCTATTCCTCTTCGAAGCCAAGCACCCAGGAGACCGCCTGTGGGTTAGCTTGAACGCGATCGCTGGGAGGTCCATCTTTGCCATCTTCCAGCAGTCCTATAAAGACTGGAAAGGGAGATTCGTTCAAGTGCGCGCTAATGACAAGGACGCCTCCCTTCTCGACGGCTTCCCCTTGTACTGGGTGGACAAGGGGAAGAAAGAGTCCAAGAGCTGCTTCAGGAGACCCAGAAGTCCTGACAGCATGGGAGCATTGGACAAAGATCTCTGTCTCTTCTGGAAAAGGGTGGCGGACGCCAACATTACTTTCCTTACCACCACCTTGATCTGCTTCGAATTCTACGAAGACCAGCTAGAAATTCGAATAGGTTAGAACATTAAAAACTGTTGTTTTAATACTGCTTCTGTTTAGCTGTTTCTGGGCGTCTTGTGCGTTATGCGCAAGACTTTGGTTTTATCTTTCCTGCACATATCATCTGCTTTGCTGTGTACTACCTTATGCACTTATTTTTTCCTTGAGTTAACCCATGCATTTTCGTTCCATGCAGATAACATGTTGGGCAAAGGCATGCTCGCTGAACTGAAGGCGCTCGCCCGAAACCACGGGTTGGCGACGGGTTCTCAAACAGTGCCCAACTCGGTGGTGGAGACAGCCATCGTCCACGGGCGATCGCCACCCAAGGAACCTGCCCAACGCAAGAAATTGGTCCTCAAGAGACCTAAAAGGAAAGCCCCTCAGGTGATCCACGAGGAAGAGGAAGAAGATGACGAGGCCACCGAAGACGGTTTGTTCTCAAAGAGGAAGAGGGTGACACCTTCTTCACCGCCTGCTCCACCCCCTCTTCCAACCTCAACACCTCCATCGACGCCTGCTCCTCCTCCATCATCGCCACCCCCACAGGCTCCTGCCTCACCAGTCCAAGCGGTCCCACTAGCCACTGCGTCACCTGCAGTTGAGGCCCAAGAGCCAAACTTCATGGAGGACCCCCCAAGCGCCTCTACACCATATGTGTCAGCTGGAGGGGGTCCCCCTTCAAACTCCTCAGCTGCAGAAGTTGCTCCAATCGGGGATGAGGTTGCTCATACCCCTCCGATTCTGATCACCGAATCCCCGATTCCGTCGCCACGCCAAGAAGCGCCTACTGAAGAACCCGCTAAGGAAAGTGGCGACGAGAACCAACAACAGGCTCACCTGGTGCCTCTCCAAGCAGCAAACCTCCCTTTGGAGGTCACTAGGATGTGGGAGCCTCTATCTGCTAAGCTGAAGACCAAAGCAGAAGATATCCCGGCGATCATAACCAGAGCTGTGGAGAGCTCAACCAGGAGGCTCCAAGACGACCTCTTCAACCTCAAAACCGAAAACAACACCATGAGGGTCGAGGTGGAGAAGTTGTCTTTCAACCTGACGCTCGCAGAAATCGAACACTCCCGAGTGGAGGATGCAATGAACATCGAGCTCAGGCTGGCGCGCAAGGAGGCCGCTGACCTTTGCCACAAGGTGCATCAACTTGCTCAAGAGAAGGTCGAACTGGAGAGCAAGATTGTGCCTCTTCGCGTCAGGGTGGTTGACCTGGAGGCTCTCATAAAAGCTGACGCCGCTAAGGTGCAGAAATTGGAGCAGAGGTCAGTCGACCGAGAGAAATTTCTTGGGCAAGTGGAAAAGGCAAGGGACGACGCCATAGCCGATCTCGCCGAGGCCAACGCAGAGAAGGGAAAGGTGGCTGCTGAACTGGCCCAAGCACAAGCGGAATCCAAGAAGGTTATTGAAGACCTTCTCCAGGCTCAAGAGACCAATGAACAACTCAAGAAACAGGTTGAAGAGCTGGAGCAACAGAATAAAGAGCTGAAAGAGCAAACTGAAGACCTCAAGAAGCGGATTGAGGAACTTCAGAAGCAAATTGAAGAACTCAAGCTAAACTCTACTCAAATTCTGGCTGCTGGATTCGAAGCTGCGCGGGAACAATTTGCTTGCCTGTTCCCCGACCTGGATCTCAGCATGGTGTCGCTGAACAATG
Source organism: Phaseolus vulgaris (assembly GCF_051622355.1). Taxonomy (NCBI): domain Eukaryota; kingdom Viridiplantae; phylum Streptophyta; class Magnoliopsida; order Fabales; family Fabaceae; genus Phaseolus; species Phaseolus vulgaris. The sequence goes on along the minus strand of NC_143507.1, from coordinate 13,726,300 downwards.
AAGTGGTGGATGGAAAAGTCGTTCCTGCTGAAGACTAATCTACTCTTCTTCATCTGCTACCTTCGTGCTTTCCCTTGTATTATAACTTGTAATAAACTTTATGCCCCTTCGTATATATGCTCTGAACTGTTAACTGTTAATGACAAAGGTCTACGTTTTTCCTTTTATAACTTCTTCACTCGCTTCAACTTTCCTTGCTTGTTTAATTTCAAAGAAATGACTTAGGAAAACTGTAGGTACAACCTTTGACTTAACTGCTTCGGATCACTTCAGCCCTAAGCAACAAACACTTAACAATTCGTAATCTTAAGGCAATTAACCTTATCATAAAAATATCCCTCAAGCAATGAACTGTAACTCAGTTACTGGCTTAAACACCGCTCCACTCGACCTGCTTCATCAAACAGGTGTTTTAACCTTCTCGCCGCTGTTTGAACTCTTCCTGATCGCCAAAGACTCTTGGGGATATCAGCTTCTTTCTAGCCTCATGCTTTGGCCATTGTTTCTTTGTCTGGGGGTAGAAACGCCTTTTGGGATCCTTCTTTACCTCCCTGAACTTCAGAACAAAGACCGGGTGACTAGGCGTTCTCTTCGAACCTACCTTAGCCACCTTCCAAACTTCTTCCACCCTCTGCACCATACCTGAACTCGTTCGAGACGAGAAGGATTTTATCTTGCCTAAGCTCGCATGTAGGCGAGAAAGTCTTTAACTCGCCTGAACTCGCTCATCGGCGAGAAGGTCTTTAACTCGCCTGAACTCGCTCATCGGCGAGAAGGTCTTTAACTCGCCTGAACTCGCTCATCGGCGAGAAGGTCTTTAACTCGCCTCTACATTGCCCCAGGGGTTACATCTTCTCGCCCCCAGAAACACGGAGGACTTTTTACTGGTGCCTCTACATTGCCCCAGGGGTTACATCTTCTCGCCCCCAGAAACACGGAGGACTTTTTACTGGTGCCTCTACATTGCCCCAGGGGTTACATCTTCTCGCCCCCAGAAACACTGAGGACTTTTCACTGGTGCCTCTAATCGCCGAAAAACGATGAGGACTTAAAGACTTTAACTGGTGCCTCCAATCGCCGAAAAACGATGAGGACTTAAAAACTTTAACTGGTGCCTCCAATCGCCGAAAAACGATGAGGACTTAAAAACTTTAATTGGCGCCTCCAATCGCCGAAAAACGATGAGGACTTAAAAACTTTTTAGAAAGCATGCGATATATCTTTACTTGCCTTAAATCACGTACAAGTGACAAGGTCTTTCTTCAAAACTTTTGGAAAATAGCAAACATGCAATCTGAAAACGCCTTATACTTCGAAAACTCTTCTTTTATTGGGTGGCCTCATTAAAAACCCTCCTTAGGGAAAAAAGAGTGCCCCCTTCAAACTGTTTCATCAGAGACATTGTAATATGACTTTTGTGTTTGTCTTTACTTACAAAGCTCTTAACTATAGTACAACTTCAGGTGCGTGGCGTTCCAGGTGCGAGGAATCGCCCCTCCTTCCAGCGTCTCTAAGCGGTAGGCGCCGTTCCCGAGCGCCTCGGTTATTCTGAACGGTCCAGTCCACTTGGGCGACAGTTTATTCTCCATCTCGTACTGGTGGGCCTTCCTCATCACCAGATCGCCCTCTCTAAACTGCCTTGGCATCACCTTCGAGTTGTATCTTCGTTCGATCCTCCTCTTCACCGCCTCAGCCTTTAATCTCGCCTCTTCCCTGACCTCATCCAGTAGATCCAGGTTTAGCCTCCTCTCTTCATTCGAGTCTTCCTCTACGAAGTTCTGGAATCTCGGCGAGCTCTCCTGGATCTCCACTGGAATCATGGCATCACACCCATAGACCAAGCTGAACGGGGTCTCATGGGTTCCTGACTGCTCGGTGGTGTGGTACGCCCAGACTATACGGGGTACCTCCTCAGCCCAACTTCCCTTGGCTTTCTCAAGCCTTCTCTTCAAACCTCTCAACAACACCCGATTAGCTGACTCCACCTGGCCATTTGTCTGAGGGTGCTCGACGGATGCAAACACTTGTTGAATTCCCACCCCTTGGCAGAGCTTCTTCAACAGGTGGCTTGCAAACTGAGTCCCATTATCCGACACCAGGCGTTTAGGCACTCCAAACCGGCACACGATGTTCTTCCACACGAAACCTTCGATCTTGTGTGCGGTGATCTGGGCCACTGGTTCTGCTTCGATCCACTTGGTGAAATATTCAATCGCCACCACCAAGTACTTCATCTGCCTGATCGCCAGCGGGAAAGGTCCCAGGATGTCGATTCCCCAGGTATGAAACGGCCAAGGGCTATAGATCGACTTCAACTCCTCGGGAGGCGCCTTATGCCAATCGGCATGCTGTTGGCATTGTTTGCAACATTAGGCATACTTCTTGCAATCTTCTCTCATGGATGGCCAGTAGTATCCTGCACGGAGAGTCCTCGCGGCCAGAGCTCGACCCCCGACGTGGCTTCCACATATACCTTCGTGGAGCTCCGCCATGATTCTCGTGCACTTCTCGCCGTGTATACATTCCAGGAGCGGGTGAGTGAACCCAAACCTGTACAGATCGCCATCAATCAGGGTGTACTTACTAGAATTCTTCTTTACCTTCCTAGCCTCAGTCGGATCCAGCGGGAGAAGGCCATCTGCCAGGCACCGCTTGTACTGTGTTATCCAAGTATCTGGCTCATGGGTAGCGCAGACCTGCATCACATTCACCTTCTCTCCTCGACATGCTCTAATTCTCGGCGATCTCAGAGTTTCTTGCGTCAAGGACCTATGACTTCTTGCTGCCTTCTCCGTCGACTTGCTTATCTGAAGAACCAGGTGATCTGCCACAAATGCTCTTGGCGTCTTCAGAGTTTCTTGAATCACCGTCCTCTGCCTACCCCCCTTGCCTGAGCTGGCGAGCTTAGCAAGCAAGTCAGCTCGGGCATTCTGCTCTCTGGGTACATGTACTACTTCAAAGGAGGCAAAGGAACTCTTCAATTCCTGCACATACGCTAAGTAAGCCGCCATTTGTGGATCTTTAGCCTGGAACTCGCCTGTTACTTGCCCCGTGACTAGCAGCGAGTCACTCTTAGCCATCAGCACCCTAGCTCCCATCTCCTTGGCCAGCAAAATTCCGGCGATCAGCGCCTCATACTCTGCTTGATTGTTACTGGCTTTGAAGGCAAACCTCAGAGATTGTTCGATCAGCACGCCGTTGGGTCCTTCCAATATGACTCCAGCACCGCTGCCCTGCTGGTTCGACGATCCATCCACCGAAAGTACCCAACGGAAATCGTCTCCTTCAACCCGCGTCGCCTCTGATGAGAGCTCAACCATGAAATCTGCAAAGATTTGCCCCTTGATCGGGCCTCGGGGCTCATATTTAATATCAAACTCTGACAACTCTACTGCCCACTTCACCATCCTTCCCGCAATGTCAGGTTTCTTCAAGACCTTCTGGATGGGCAGGTCAGTCATCACCAGTATTGTGAAACTATGGAAGTAGTGGCGCAACCTCCTCACCGAAAATACCACAGCCAGCGCAGCCTTCTCCAGGGCCTGATATCTCGTTTCTGGGCCCTGCAACACCTTGCTCACAAAATAAATAGGCTTCTGAGCCTGATCTTGATCCTGGGCGAGCACCGCACTCACCGCCCTCTCAGTTACAGCAAAATACAACCTGAGAGGGATTCCCACCAGCGGTTTGCACAGAACCGGCGGGCTCGCCAGATACTCCTTCAGTTTGACGAAAGCTTCCTCGCACTCTTTCGTCCAAACGAACTTATTATTGCGCCGCAGACACTGAAAATAGGGATGCCCCTTTTCTCCGCTAGCTGACACGAAGCGAGATAGGGCTGCCATCCGACCTGTTAGCTGCTGGACTTCTTTCACCGTAGCTGGGCTCCTCATCGCCAAGATGGCGGCACACTTGTCTGGGTTGGCTTCTATTCCTCTTTCAGTCAAGAGGAAACCCAAAAACTTTCCAGCCTCCACGCCGAAAATGCATTTCTCCGGATTGAGCTTTAACCTGAACTTGGCGATCGTCGTGAACAATTCTTCCAAGTCTGCAACGTGCTTGCTTTTTTCCGGCGAGGTCACGACCATGTCATCGACGTACGCTTGCACGTTCCTTCCCAGCATTGGTGCAAGTACTCGATCCATCAGCCTCTGGTATGTGGCCCCCGCGTTCTTCAGCCCAAACGGCATCACCTTATAGCAATAGCACGATCTCTCCGTCATGAAGGCTGTCTTCTCTTCATCCATGGGATGCATCTTGATCTGATTATATCCCGAGAAGGCATCCAGGAAACTCAGCAACTTACACCCTGCAGCACTATCGACCAGGGCATCTATGCTTGGTAAAGGATATGAATCCTTTGGGCAAGCTTTGTTCAGGTCGGTGAAGTCGACGCACATGCGCCATTTCCCGTTACTCTTCTTCACCAGCACGACATTTGCCAGCCATTCAGGGTACTGGACTTCCCTGATGTGGCCTGCAGCGAGGAGTTTCTGTGTTTCGTCCCTGATTGCCTGCCTCCTCTCCTCGTTGAACTTTCTTCTCCTTTGTCGCACTGGTCTCACCAAATTGTCCATCGCCAGATGATGGCACAAGAAGTCGGGATCAATCCCGGGCATGTCCGAAGCGGACCATGCAAACGCGTCCAGATGCCGCTCAATCACCTTGGCGATCTGGTCCTGGAGCTCGGCCTCCAGAGATCTTCCCAGCTTGAAGATCTTTCCTCCGATCTCTTTTTTGAGCCACTGCTCGACAGGTTTTGGCCTGGATTCTCTGGCGATCACCGCCTTGGCGATTCCCTGCTCCCTCGCTCCCTCAGGGCGATTCCGCGCCTCTTCCTCCTCCGGACCAGCATTCCTCTCCCCCAGCTCAGCGTCCACCATCTCCACATCTCTTCCGGCGGCCTCCTCTGTTACCGTCGATCTGGGCTTCACACCGGGAGGTGGGGTGGTTGTTACATAACTCACCGACCTCTTGTTTTTCAGGCTATTCTCATAGCACTTTTTCGCTTCTTTCTGATCAGACTTGATCGTGATCACCACCCCCTCCATGGACGACAACTTTACCTTCATGTGCCGAGTCGACGGGATGGCGCCTATCCTGTTAAGCGTGGGCCTTCCCAACAGGATGTTGTATGCTGAAGGAGCGTTTACGATGAGGTACTTGATTTTCTCCGTCCTCGACCCAGCCTCATCTGTAAACGTGGTTCTCAGCTCAATGTACCCCCTGACCTCCACCTGGTCACCAGCGAACCCATATAGGCACCCTCCATAGGGCCTTAGCTGGTCAAGAGGCAACTCCAGCTGCGTGAAAGTCGGCCAGAACATCACGTCTGCCGAGCTTCCTTGGTCCACCAGAACTCTATGGACCTTCCTTCCCGCCGTAACCAACGAAATGACTATGGGATCGTTGTCATGAGGCACAACGTCCCGAAGATCCTGCTTGGTGAACGTAATGTCCACTTCCGGTGAGTGATCTTCAAACATATCCACTGTCATCACCGATCGCGCGTACTTCTTTCTCTGCGATGCGGTGCATCCACCACCTGAGAAGCCCCCTGCAATGGTGTGGATCTCCCCGTGGATAGGCATCTCGTGTTGCTGGGCTTCTCCACCTGCTGGCTGGGAACTCGACGCTCCCCCCATCCTCCTGTCCAGCAGATAGTCATTTAGGAACCCGCTCTTAACCAGATCGTCGAGCTGATATCCCAAGGACAAACACGAGTCCAAAGTGTGGCCAAAACCTTGGTGAAACTCACACCAGGCATCCGGCTTTGACCCCAGCACCTTGTCGCCCACCTTCACAGGCGCTTTCAACCTAGCAGATATGTTAGGAATGGCGATCAGATCCGCTAGTCCCATGACAAACTTGTGCTTAGGCGGGCGATTGTATTCCCGGCGTGCTGGTTGCTGGCGCCCCTGGCTCCTTCCCTTTTTCCTCCTATCGTAAGGATGGCGAGTCCTCTGGTCCTTCCTGGCCGCCGCCGCTGTTTCCAGCACCCTCTGCGGCTGGATCCTGGTCTGGACGCGTGGCCTGGCGGGAACCACGCTTCCTCTCTTCTCGGCGACTTCACTCTCGTCGGCGATGTGAGCCACCGCAAGTCGCCTGACTTCAGCAAACGTCGCGGGGTGAGCCCTGATCAAGGCCTCGCAGAATGGTCCTGGCAGCACGCCCTTCTTGAAGGCGTAGACCAGCATTTCTTCATCCTTGGCCGGCGATCTGACCATCTGCGCTCCAAAGCGAATCAGGTAATCTCTGAGGGACTCTCCCTGGTACTGCCTTATATCAAACAGATCATACGACACCCTGGGCGGTGCCTTATTCACGATGTACTGCTCGACAAAAATCTTCGAGAACTGTTGAAAATTGGTTATGTGGCCGTTAGGCAGGCTCACAAACCACTCCATCGCTGTTCCCTGGAGCGTACTCACGAACATCTTGCAGTAGACGGCGTCTGACCCTCCCGACAGCATCATCTGCGTATGGAACGTGGTTAGATGAGCCTCTGGATCCTCCACGCCGGTAAAGACAGCCTTAACCGGAACCACGCTCGCAGGAATAGGCGTGTCAGTAATCGCCTGAACAAAAGGCATAGGCAAAACACGAGGTGGCGATGACGGCGCCACCTCCTCAGCAGAAGAACGCCCTTGCTGCTCCTGAAGAGCTTGACGCAGCTCCTCAATCACCTTGCTGAGCTCCTCGTTCCTGGCGCGAGAGGCGACCAGGTCCTCATGCATTCTCGCCTGCTCTACGCGTGAGGCTTCCACAGTTGCCTGCAACGAACGCATCATCTCTGCCATCTGCGCCATGGTCATGGCAGCGGCGCCTTCGGCAGCAACGGGCGCAACTGGACTTGAACGATTGCTTCTCATTTTTCTCATGAAACTCAGCGAATCACAGAATGCAGCGAACGACACTTCAACCACGATCGATTCAGCGATCAATCGGAGAAACTGTGCGAAACTGCGCAAGAAAACTCAAGAACACCGTAAACCTTCAAAGAAAACCACAACTTCACCAGAAACCACCGCTTCCCCACGGACAACCAAACGAACGAAAGAACTCGAACTCCACCGAACAAATTACGCGTAAACAGCAGGAAACCTCACTTCACCGATCGAAAACCCGAGCGAACGGTGTAAGACGCGAATTCACCGAACAAATTTCAAGCAAACAGTGAACGATGGTTGCACCAGCACACAACCACGCAGAAAACTTCGAAAACCTCCAAGAACTCACGCGGTGGATGGGAGCAAGTTTTACACGGCCCCACGGTGGGCGCCTGATGATCCTGCCTGTTGACCGGAACGCGGGAAACTGCCTCGTCAAAGGATCGACGTGCGCACCGCTTCACACCTTCGTTCCTCTTCGAGATCCACCTCAATAACCTGCAAAGAAACAGAGCGGCGCCGCTGCGGCCGATCACACTCCAACGCCCAAGTCAGTGACCGAATCACCAAATACTAAGAGAACAAGAACCGTGCAAATCCTCTCTCACAGTCAGCTCTATAACTCGCAAGCGTAAAGAGTATAATCTGAACGTGCGTACCTCAGAAAGTTTGTTGAGAACTCTTATATACCTGGTTGTTTTCTCTCTCCTGGCAGTTACAGACCTGGACACGTGGCTCGCATCCAGTCGTACACGTGCCATCATCTGGAGCCTCCTTGACTTGGCGCTGCTTCTACTCTCATTTTGGCTAAGTTACTTATGCATGGTACTGCCCAGTGCATAGCTAACTTGGGAGTGCGATCTCTACTGGAATTGGCGAGTTAGGGTGCCCTCATACACCTTCCCTGTGGTCTCGCCGGCCGCCTTCATAATTTGCTTCTCCTTCATCTTCGGCGATGTGCTTTCTCTGGCGATCTCCAACCGCTTGGTTGCCTGAGTTCACATCTGGCGACTTCATCTTTAACCCGGTGATCGCCTATTCTGATATGCTGGAGAGCGGAACACGCCAACTTAATAACTGGCGGCTTCACGAGCCCCCCGACTTCCTTCCCTTCTGCCAGCCTGGCGCTTTGCCAACACGCCTATACTGTAGTAGGATGCCACGTCATCACTCCCGACTACCAGGGCGGTACACAAGCCCCCCAGTCTTAAGCGAAGACTTGTCTAGCGAAAAGACTGAAAGAGTCACGTCAACACCGGTCTACGTGGCACTGACGCAGAAACAATTTAATTGAATAAAACAGTACCACCAAAAGGAGTTAGATTATGACAACTAGAAAGAGGTCCAAGAAATATTAAGCAAGCAAATAAAAGGTACCTAAATAAAGGTAGGCACACAAAAGAATCCTAAGAATGGCACTAGAATTAGATGACCAAATAAAAAAAACAGCACCACTGGAAAATGTTGTGGGCCAGAAACGTCTTTTTCCCCAATTTATGCTGAGCTGTGTTTTTAAGATATGATTCTCAAATTTGATATTCAAGATATTCAAGATCTTAGCTAAAATCTGGCTTTGGAATCACTCAAAACGCATGCACCAATTGTTTTTAATAAATTTTGCAATTTTGGTGTTCAGTTACGCCAGCTGTAGCGCCTCAGATTTGCACACTGATTTTAAAAGATTTATCATTTTTTTTCTGTTGATTCTTTTGGACTAATTATTTTTTTGGAATTAATTGGAAAACAGGGGATTCTGGAAACTGGAAACAAAAACAGCAAGATACCAAAATTTAAACACAATAGAATTTGTGAAATAGAATTTGTGTAGGATCTAAACACAAATAGGAACTCAAACTAAAATTAAAAAGGCACCAAAAGATCAAAGAACAGCAGATTCAAAGCAATTAAAGATACCCAAAATCAAGAAACAATCAAGCCAAATAAAGGACTACTAAGAATTGTTGACATTGTGGATGAACATGACTTGACAAAACATATATGGATTCAGAAATTAAAGACTCAAAAGCATAATATGAACCAAATTAAAATTGCAATAAAGACTCAAAAACCTAAAAGAAAACAACAACTCAAAGGGGTATGGAATCCTATCACAATTTGCACAAGAAATTGTTCAAGATCAATTGAACAAAAGTGCATCGGTTGGATCTTCCAAACAGCACACCAAAACAAATTAAAATGTAAAAAAACAGCAAGACAATTATGGAAATAAGATGAACAACATGAAATAAAGAAGAACTAAAAATGAAAAGACCAAAAGCAACTCATCTTGAAGAACCTAAGCTTTGATACCAAATGATGGCAAATTTCATGAAGGTCTTCTTGAATCATGTAAGATATGGTGCGGAAGCTATGTATGAGTGTGTGCAAGATCCTCCTAAGAGTGGTGTTGATCTTGAAGGTGCATGATAGGTATGAATATAGGGAGGTTCGGCCAGCTCAAGGAAAGGTGAAGGATGTGAAGTTTAGAGCCTAGAGTTCTAGGGAGAAGCAAAGCTTGGCACAAAATGGCAGCATAACTTTACTCACAATAAACTTGAAAATACAAGGTGTAGGCTCCTCCTTTTATAGGCTAAGGAGGACCATAATGCAACCCTAATGCTAGCCAAATGAAATGTAAATGTGAAGCACATGGGTGCACATGGCACATGGGTGCACAAATGAGCACATGGGGAGGGGTGTGTCTAGTTTTTATGCTCACCCCCTCCATGGGCTTTCTAGACCGGCCTTGGTAAATTTAGAGGTTTTTTTAGAAACTCTAAGTTTACCTAGGTTGGTGTTTTAGGTGCCAAAATTAATTCTAAGAAAATTACAAATAAAGTTCCTATGCTAATTTTGACAAGAAATTAAAGTCTACTCTACACTAGAGTTTATGGCATTTGAACATGTAAAAGATGTCTTCTTGGATCCTCTTGGCCATAACTCTTTGGTTGGCCCAAATCTAACCTTTGGTGGGCTTGCATGTGGGCTTGTGCTTGGGCCTCTTACATCACCAAGTGTCTAGAAACATCACCATAGGAATCATCTAGTTTAAAGCTTTGTAGTTAGCAAACTTTAATTTGTGCTTAGTTAATTGCTTTACGTTAATTACTTGATTTGCATTGCTTATTTGCTTTGTTTGTTTAATTGCTTTGCATTGTTTTCCTTTGCATAAAAATTGACTTTTCATTCCTAATTGTGATCTAAGTAATTTACTTAGAAAAAGAATTGTGTGAAGTTTTTGAGGGATAGGTTTTGGCAAGGAAAGACTTGGTACTTAAGAAGTCCTAGTGACTCACCTCTCTTTTCTGGAAAGCTAGCTTCACTACTTTCCTTTTCTTTCTTGAGGTAAAATACTTTTAAACACAAAACTTTAGTCATGTCAACTCACTCTTCTAAATCTAGTGAAGGTGATATAAAGTCCATCAAATCTCTTATAAAACAATTAGCCAAAGACTTTCAATCACTCTCATATAGACAATTGGAGCATGAGGCCCAAATCAAGGAGTTGAAATTGGCTAAAGAAAAGGATGAAAACTCTCAAAAATAAAAAAAAATACGTTCACATGCATGTAGTTCTCAAAATCATGATTCTTTTGGGAGGAAAGTCTTAGGATAAATGAGTATTATCAACCACCCCCTAGGAGAACTAGAAGAGATAGAAGAGAACAAGATAGCCCAAGAGAGGTTAGGGTAGATCTACCCCATTTCCATGGAAAAGAAAATGTAGAAGTCTATTTAGATTGGGAAATGAAGGTAGAACAATTATTTGCTTTCCATAGAGTAAGTGAAGAGAGAAAAGTACCCTTAGCCACTCTTAATTTTCAAGGGAATGCTATGTATTGGTGGACATCCATAGAAAGAGAGAGACGTCTTCATAGGGAACCTCCCATAGAATATTGGAATGATCTTAGGGGAGCCCTAAGACGCTGCCATATTCCCTCCTATTATAATAGGGAGTGGATGGACAAGCTCCAAAGACTCCAACAAAGAACAATGAGTGTAGAGGAGTATAGGCAAAAGATGGAACTCTATATGATGAGAGCCTCCATTAGGGAGAATGAGTCCACCACCATAGTTAGATCCTTAAGTGGGTTAAATCTTGAGATAAGAGATAGAGTTGAACTCTTACCTTATCAAGACTTGAATGATTTGGTTCAACTATGTATCAAAGTTGAAAAAAAATTAAGGAAAACTTCAAGTCGAAAGGAAGGTTCATACTCTAACTCCTATCCAAAAAGAGATTTTAAAAGGGAGGGTAGTACATCCAAAGAAAAACCAAAAGAGACTCCCAAACCCATAGGAAAAGATATGCTCACTCCGCCCATTTGCACTAGGGATGTTAAATGCTTTGGAAGAGGACATGTGCAAGCTCAATGTCCAAACCAAAGAACCTTGTTTTTAAAGGGAATAAATGAGTACACTAGTTGTGATGAAGAACCTAGTGAGAAAGAAGAAGGGGTAGAAGATGAGAGAGTGTATCCTTTAGAGGGGGAATTATTGATGATTAGAAGGACCCTCAACAACCAAACTAGTGTAACCATAGAAACACAAAGAGAGAACATCTTTCACACAAGATGCAAAGTTTTAGAAAACATATGTTCTCTCATTGTGGATAGTGGTTCATGTTGCAATTGTTGTAGCACTAGGTTGGTTGAAAAATTAAATCTACAAGTAGTCCCTCATCCTAAACCTTACAAGCTTCAATGGATAAATGAAGATGGGGAACTAACTGTAGATAAACAAGTGAAAGTCAAGTTTTCTATAGGTAACTACCAAGACAATATTTTATGTGATGTAGTTCCTATGGAAGCTTGCCACATCTTATTGGGTAGACCATGGCAATTTGACAAGAAAACCTTGCACAATGGTGTAACCAACGAGATTACCTTCACCCACAAGAAAAAGAAGTTTGTACTTAATCCTTTACCACATTCCCAAGTGGTAAGAGATCAAATACAAATGAAACAAAAGAAGGATGAGGAGAAAAAAAAAATAGAAAAAGAGAAAATCCTTAGGGATCAAAACGCATGGGAGAAGAGTGTTCCTTCCCACAAGGTCATTCAACAAGACAAAACAATTGAAAATACCTTTGAAAATTGTTGAAGCTAGAGGAAGCTTCTTCCCTACCAAGGCTTGATGTGTGTTTGATGAAGAAAATAGCTTGAGTGCTTTGAAGATTGTAATAGGCTTTTAGATTCGTTTGTAATTAGGCTTGTAATTGTGTATGGTTGCCTTTTGCTATGTGACCTATCCTAGATGCCTAACCAAGTCTAGATCAAGCACATGATGTGGTTAAATGGTTTTTGAAAATCTTTTTAAAGTGTTTTTAAAAGTTTTAAATAAGTACACAAATAAATCTGTTTTATGGAGAAAGAATCGGTTTATTTCCACTCTGTTAAAAGGTTTTTCTAAAATTCTGTTAGGGCACCACAGGCAAAGCTTAGTTCGTTATTTCAGTTAAAGCTGAGCTGGCCTATTTGCTATCATTTAATCTGTTTCACTGTGAAAGAATCGGTTTGCTCTTTGGTCAGTTGAAAGGTTTTTCACAAGTTAGTTTGGGCACCAAAGGTACAACTCAGTTAGTTATTTCAGTTAGCTGAGTTGGCGGTTTTCACAAAATAAATCTGTTAAGTTCAAAAATGAATCTGTTGTTTTCATAACTGCTTTTCAACTGTTTTTTAAAAGAAGTTAGAAACTGTTTTCTATATAAAGAAAAGTCTCTCTCACATGAAAAGGTGCTGAGCAATTACGTTTTTGACAGAGATCAAACAATTTCCATGTGAGAAGAAGGATTGAAAGATTTTTGAAAGGTTTTCCAAAGAGATTTTCAAGTGTGCTTGTTCTAGGAAACCTTTGATCTTGGTGAAGGTGCTGGTGCAGTTCTGCAGCAAATTGAACTACTGGTTTTGAGTTCTTGCATCTTCTTTTCAGGTGTAATCTTTCCTTTATTCTGTTTTGTAAAGGTGTAAGTGTTAGTCACTCTTTGATAGGGTTTCTTGGAGTGCAAGGTGTGCTGAAATAGGGTTTTTTCAGCATTGATTGTGTTGTTCTTGTAGTGTTCAAGAACTGCTGTGTTTGTAAGTAATTGGTACTGTTTTTAGTGGATTCCACCTTGGGGTAAGGTGAGACTGGACGTAGCTCTGTATGAGTGAACCAGTATAAAAACTTGTGTGCCTTTTCTTCTCATCCCTGCACTCATTTCTGGTTTTGCTTATTTCTGTCAAGAACTAATTCTGTTCTTTAAAAATTGAATCTGTTAATTCTGGGTTTAATAAAAACTGTTCTTCCTGATCTATTAAAGCTCTCTAATCACAATCAAGGCAGTTGTATATGCTGTTTTAATTGATCTGAAAACAAATTGTCTATTCATTAAAACCTGAGAAAGATTTATTCTCATTAAGACCTTGTGTTGAATGAAGTTGATTGATTTCTTGATATAGCTGTATTCTTCATACTCATAAAATCCAACTAATCTGATTCTGTTATAATCCTCTGTTGATTACAATTCTAATTTGAACAAAGTCAAATTGTGCTAAACTGCTATGAAGAATCAATCTGTTTTGTGTAAAAACAATCTGTTCTTTTTGCCTCTGGTATACTGTAAATTGTGTGTTCTTGCGAAAATTTTATAAGCTCAATTCACCCCTCCCCTCTTGAACTTAGACACTAATAGACCCAACAATTGGTATCAAGAGCTAGGGCTTGTATTTTGCTCAAGTGTATGCATGATGTCTGAGTTTAAAATGCCTTTTGTTGAAGGTGCGTCTATTAATAGACCTCCTATGTTTGGTGGTGTTAACTATGCTTTCTGGAAAATCAGGATGAAGATCTTTATGGAGTCTATTGATATGGGAATCTGGGATGCAGTGGTCAGTGGACCTTTTATACTTATGCAGGTTGTCAAAGATGAAACAATAAAGAAGCCTTGGTCTGAATGGAGTGAAACCGAGAAGAAGAAGGCCCCTTATGATTCCTTAGCCAAGAATATCATCTCCTCTGCACTGAATATGGATGAGTTCTTTAGAGTCTCTCAATGTAACTCAGCAAAGGAGATGTGGAATGTACTAGAGGTGACTCGTGAAGGAACTGATGATGTGAAACGGGCAAGGAAGCATTCACTAATTCAGGAGTACGAGCTGTTCAGAATGCAATCAGAAGAAAGTATTGCAGATGTGCAGAAACGATTTACACACATTGTAAATCACCTCACTGGCCTTGGTAAAGTCTTTGACAAGGAAGAGCTTAACATAAAGGTACTAAAATGCCTTGATAGGAGCTGGCAGCCTAAGGTAACAGCAATCTCAGAATCCAGAGATTTATCCAAGATGTCCACTGCTGCACTTTTTGGAAAGCTGATAGAACATGAAATTGAGCTGAAAAGATTGAAAGAACAAGAAACAGTGGAGAAGAAGGCCAAAGGAATTGCTCTGAAAACTACCATGGAACATGATAAGAGTGAGGAAGAAGCTGATCCTGAACATGATGAGACCGTGAGTCTGCTCACCAGAAAATTCAGCAGGTTTCTTAGAAAGAAAAACCGTGACAGAACTCAGCAAAGAAAGAGGTATTCCAAACAACCTATTGATTCAAATTCTTCCAATTACACGTGCTTTGGATGTGGTAAACCAGGTCATATAAAAGCTGATTGTCCAAACAATCAAAATAAAGAAAAATCAGCAAGCAAGAGGAGTGACAAAGGCAAAGGTAGAAGAGCATACATCTCATGGGAAGAAAATGATGTATCCTCATCTAGTAATTCCTCAACTGAAAGTGAAGAAGCAAATCTGTGCTTCATGGTGAATAATGAAGGATCCAACTCTGACTCAGTAAGTAATTTCTCCACTAATTCTGAAAACTATGATCAACTGTTAATAGCTTTTAAGGAAACACATGATGAAGCAAACAGGTTGGCTATAATGTGCAACAGATTGAATAGAGTAAATAGGGTACTTGAACCTAAGGTCAAAGCTCTTGAAGAAGAACTGCACAAAGCTAAAACTGAATTGATTAGCCTTGAATTGACATGTTTGCATGCATCAATTAAAACTTGTGATAATTGTAAAAAGCTAGAAAAACAGGTTGAATATTTGTTAAAAACACTTTCAAATTTCACTAAAGGAAGAGAAAATCTTGAAACCTTATTAGGTTCACAGAATGCTGTTTTCAATAAAAATGGTCTAGGATATAATCCTGGAATGAAAGGAAATGTGAAAAAGCTATCTAGTTTCTTTGTTCCTTCCAAAACAGGTTTTTCCTCTTTTAGCTAGTAAAAAACAATGCATATTGCAACATGTTTTTATTGTATGAAGTCTAGTCATGTATCTAGAACTTGTAAAGCTAGGAGATACCTTGTTCCTAAAGGATTGGCCAAATGGCTTCCTAAGGAAAGGTATTAATCATGCTGGACCCTAGACTAAAGGGGTACCATATGTGCTAAATCTGTTTTGTTGCAGAAAAACAGCAGGAGAAACCAGTGGTACCTTGACAGTGGCTGCTCAAAGCACATGACTGGTGATGTGACTCAGTTCATAAATCTGAAACTTAAAGCTGAAGGGCATGTCACATATGGAGATAACAATAGAGGAAAAATTCTTGGAAGAGGAGATGTTGGTACTAAAGACTCAACCACTATTGAGAATGTATTGTATGTTGAAGGGCTAAAACATAGTCTTCTAAGCATTAGCCAGTTGTGTGACAAGGGATACAAGGTCAATTTCGAAGCCAACACTTGTACAATTTCAAATGAAAATTCTGGTAAGGTGCTGTTCACTGGAAAAAGGGTAAACAACATCTATCTCCTAGACATTATAAAGAGTTGTTCTGAAAATGAGTGTTTGTTATCTAAAAATGATGAGTCATGGTTATGGCATAGAAGGCTAGCTCACATTCACACAAATCACTTGAATAAGCTAAAGTCTAAAGAACTTGTTTCTGGTTTACCAAACATAAAGTTTCAAAACAACAGATTGTGTGATGCCTGTGTAAAGGGAAAACATATTAGAACTACCTTTAAATCAAAGGATATGGTTTCTTCAAATAAAACTTTGGATGTTTTGCATATGGACTTGTTTGGACCATCTAGGACTGCTAGCTTAGCTGGAAATTACTATGCTTTGGTGATTGTTGATGACTTTTCAAGATATACATGGACTTTGTTTCTTGCTTCTAAAAATGATGCATATAAAGCCTTTAAGAAACTAGCTAAGGTTCTGCATAATGAAAATGACAATAGGATAAAACAGATTCGTAGTGATCATGGAGGAGAATTTCAAAATGCAAAGTTTGATAAATATTGTGAAAAACATGGGATCATACATAGTTATTCTGCTCCTAGGACACCCCAACAAAATGGTGTTGTTGAAAGAAAGAATAGATCACTAGAAGAGTTAGCTAGGACTATGCTAAATGAATCTGGTTTACCTAAATATTTTTGGGTTGATGCTGTATATATTGCTTCTTATGTGCTTAACAGAACATTGATTAGACCAATTCTTAAGAAAACTCCCTATGAATTGTATAAAGGTAGGAAGCCTAGCATTAGTCATCTTAGGGTGTTTTTATGCAAATGCTTTGTTTTAAATAATGGTAAAGATAATCTGGGGAAATTTGATCCTAAATCAGATGAAGGAATACATATTGGATATGCTATAAATGGTCATGCTTATAGAGTGTATAACAAAAGATTGCTTGCAGTTGAAGAATCTATACATGTTGTATTTGATGAAACAAATTTTTCTGTGCCCAAATCTGTTCTGGACGAACCTGGTATGGATGATTTAAGAATCGTTATGCAACAGAATCAATCTAGTGAGCTTGATACAACTAATTCAAATTCTATCAAAGAATCTACTGTGAATGCAGGACTGCCTAAAGAATGGAAGACTCCAAGGGATCTCACTCTTGACAATGTAATTGGTAAAATTGAGAAAGGATTCTCAACAAGGAATTCACTCAACAATTTCTGCAGAACAGTGGCTTTTGTGTCACAGATTGAGCCTAAAAGCCTGGAAGAAGCACTGCAAGACAACAATTGGATAACAACAATGCAGGAAGAGCTGAATCAATTTGAATACAATGAAGTGTGGACTTTGGTTCCAAGAAAGCATGAGATGAACATCATAGGAACGAAGTGGGTGTACAGGAACAAGATGGATGAACATGGAGCTATCACTAGAAATAAAGCAAGACTGGTTGCTAAAGGGTATAACCAAGAAGAAGGTATTGATTTTGGTGAAACCTATGCTCCAGTAGCACGTCTTGAAGCTGTTAGATTACTTCTAGCATTTTCCAGCATACAAGGTTTCAAGCTGTTTCAAATGGATGTCAAGAGTGCATTTCTAAATGGCTACATCAATGAAGAGGTGTTTGTATCTCAGCCTCCAGGGTTTGAAGATCACAAAAATCCAGAACATGTGTACATGCTTAAGAAGGCCTTATATGGATTGAAGCAAGCACCTAGGCAATGGTATGAAAGGCTAAGTGAATTTCTGCTCTCTCAAGGATATAGCCGTGGTAATTCTGATAAAACTCTCTTTCTAAAGAAGAAAAGGGAAGATATCATACTTGTGCAAGTCTATGTAGATGATATTATCTTTGGATCCACAAATGAAGAGATGTGTGAAGACTTTGTGAAAACCATGAAAAGTGAGTTTGAGATGTCAATGTTAGGAGAAATGAATTTCTTCCTTGGACTACAAGTTAAGCAACTCAAGGATAGAATTTTCATAAGCCAAGAAAAATACTGCAAGGAACTGCTTAAGAGGTTTGATATGGATCAATGCAAAGCAATTAGCACTCCTATCTCAACAAGCTGTCTGCTGGATCAAGATTCTGCAGGAAAATCAGTGGATCAAACGAAGTATAGGCGCTTAATTGGTTCCTTATTATACCTAACTGCCAGCAGGCCTGACATTATGTTTGCTGTGTGTTTATGTGCTAGATATCAATCTAATCCAAAGGAATCACACTACAATGCAGCAAAGAGAATTCTGAAATATTTGCAAGGATCTAAGGATGTTGGATTGTGGTATCCTAACAAGGTATCTTTAAATTTGACTAGTTTTTCAGATTCTGATTTTGCAGGTTGCAAAGTTGATAGGAAGAGCACAAGTGGGACTTGTCACATGCTTGGATCAAGTCTAATCTCTTGGCATTGCAAGAAGCAAGCTTGTGTTGCTCTCTCCACAGCAGAGGCAGAATACATAGCTGCTGGAAGTTGTTGTGCTCAAACCTTATGGCTAAGGCAACAGCTAAGTGATTTTGGAATTCTGTTAAACAAGATCCCTATAAACTGTGATAATACTAGTGCCATAAATCTGTCTAAGAATCCTGTCATGCACTCAAGGACTAAACATATTGAAATTAGACATCACTTTTTAAGAGAACATATAGCTAATGGAACATGTGATATACAATTCATTGGTACTGAATTTCAACTAGCTGATTTATTCACTAAACCACTTGCTAAAGACAGGTTTTACTTTCTTCTAAATGAATTGGGTATTATTAGCTTAAATTGTCCTTTGCAGTGAAAATTTCAATCTGTTGTTTTATGACTTAACATGTTTTGTTCACTGTTTCAGAAATCACAGCTGTGACTAGGAAAGAGAAAGATTTACTTTTCTCTCTCTCACTTTATTGTTGACTGCTTTTACGGTTATTGACCAGCAGGTCTATGCCAATTAATGTGTGGGTATCCTAACTAATTGGATTTTGTGTAGATGCAACAGATTGGATGTGCCAAAATCAGGTTCCAAGATATTCTTACGTGAATCCACACCTGAACCTGCTGCACCATTGGGAGAAAATCTGTAGCATATCTAATAGATTTGATTTTTCTTCAAAACCCATAATTCCCAAAATCTGATCAAATTGTCCTTCATTAAAATTTGTGATTTTCAAATTTGATTTAATGATTCTATATAAACCGAGCACAATTCAGCTTGTCTCTCACACCTTCTCATTTGTGCTATAAGCTGTCCATATTCACACTTGTTTCACCACAGGTTTCGTTTCTGTTCTGAGTGATAATCTGTACTGTTTTTTTTTCTTCTAGAATTGTATGTTAATAAACTGGTGCAGGGAAAAACAGATTGAGCATGGCATCCTCATCACACAGAAGGAAGAAATCCAAGGAGCAATCCAGCAGCAACCAAGGCATTCTGGAGAAATGGTTTGCTGGATATTCTGAAGCAATGACAAGGTACATCCATGAGACAAGCAGGAAGCAAGTCAATGTACCCAAAGTGCTGGAATTTTCTTGGCTAAGAGAAGAAAATCTGACTGAAGCAAAAACCTTGCTCAAGCATCAAAAGCTGAAGAACTTTCTAGAGATGACTGGAAATGTATATCCAGATTTGGTGAAAGTTTTCTACAGCAACTTGGTTCAAGATGGCAAAAATCTGGTCTCCCATGTGAAAGGTGTGAAGCTGAAGATTACAAGGGAAATATGGAGCAATGTGGGAGGAATCAAATACTCTGGAATGAAGGTAAGCAAAGGGAACACTGCTGGAATCCAGGGATTCAACAAGATGCAGTTTTACAGAAGTTGTGAGAGGAATCCTGCTGAACCAGTGGCTAGATTTCATGTTGGAAATCTCACAATCATTCCAAGACTCCTTGCCTACATCATTGCTTGGCAGCTTACTCCAAGAGGAAGCAATCATGCAACTCTCCATGAAGAGGACTTGATTTTGCTGTACTGCATCATGAACCAACTCAAGGTAAATTGGGTGAGTACTATGGTGGAGCATATTCTCAAATCCACAAGGTTACCAGACTATCGTTTTCCATATGCAATTTTTGTGTCAAAGCTAATTGATTACTTTGAAGTTGACACTACAAATGAAAGAAATGACACAATTAAGGCAGCAAGTGAAATAGAC
This sequence comes from Phaseolus vulgaris, assembly GCF_051622355.1. Taxonomy (NCBI): domain Eukaryota; kingdom Viridiplantae; phylum Streptophyta; class Magnoliopsida; order Fabales; family Fabaceae; genus Phaseolus; species Phaseolus vulgaris. Next base: position 13,706,526 of record NC_143507.1, on the reverse strand, counting down.
AACTCCACCCTTCTCAAGATGGGCTTTCAAAAGGAGGATGACAACTGGGTGTTTCGGAGGAATGCTGCAAACAGGGCTGAAAATGAAGCTGCTGATCCAGAAAATGAAGAAGAAAATGCTGATGGAGTGCAGAACATGGATGCATCACCAGTACACTCTGCTGGACATGAGGATATTGCTGCTACAAGTCAAAATGCAATGGTTGCATATGAGGAACCTGAGTACAGAGGTGAACCTCTGTCTATGTTTGAAAGACAAGTGCTAAGCAGGCTGGACACACTCACATATGAGCAGAAGGCACACTATGAAATGACTTACGCCAGGTTTCAACACTTGGATGACCAACTTGAAGGAGTTCAAGTGTAGCTAGCAGAGCTTTATTACAACAACAAGTGATCCTATTTCTAAGTCTTTATCTTTTATATGTTGTTGAAAAATTTGGGATTAATCTGTTTTGTCTTTATTCTGCACTGGTTTTTAGTTGATTTGTGGTTTGTAATGGACCTCTATGTTGGTTTTATTTGAACTGTTATATATGGCTAAGATCTCTTTGATATCTTGTGCTCCCATTCTGTTTGATGAATCCAAAGGGGGAGAAGAATAGCCTGATACAGGTTCTGCAGCTGATATTCACAGAGGTTGCTTCTATGATTCAGATGTTAAAATCTACAGGTACATCAATTCTAAATCTGTTTGTTCTGCCTTGACACCTATGTAATTTTCTCTGGTATATAGTACTGTACAGATTTGGTCATGATCTTTCTTCAAAAGCTGTGCAAAGCAAAGGGAATTTGTCTCCATCAAACAGGGGGAGATTGTTGAAGCTGGAGGAAGCTTCTTCCCTACCAAGGCTTGATGTGTGTTTGATGAAGAAAATAGCTTGAGTGCTTTGAAGATTGTAATAGGCTTTTAGATTCGTTTGTAATTAGGCTTGTAATTGTGTATGGTTGTCTTTTGCTATGTGACCTATCCTAGATGCCTAACCAAGTCTAGATCAAGCACATGATGTGGTTAAATGGTTTTTGAAAAGCTTTTTAAAGTGTTTTTAAAAGTTTTAAATCAGTACACAAATAAATCTGTTTTATGGAGAAAGAATCGGTTTATTTCTTCTCTGTTAAAAGGCTTTTCTAAAATTCTGTTAGGGCACCATAGGCAAAGCTTAGTTTGTTATTTCAGTTAAAGTTGAGCTGGCCTATTTGCTATCATTTAATCTGTTTCACTGTGAAAGAATCGGTTTGCTCTTTGGTCAGTTGAAAGGTTTTTCACAAGTTAGTTAGGGCATCAAAGGTACAACTCAGTTAGTTATTTCAGTTAGCTGAGTTGGCGGTTTTCACAAAATAAATCTGTTAAGTTAAAAAATGAATCTGTTGTTTTCATAACTGCTTTTCAACTGTTTTTTAAAAGAAGTTAGAAACTGTTTTCTATATAAAGAAAAGTCTCTCTCACATGAAAAGGTGCTGAGCAATTACGTTTTTGACAGAGATCAAACAATTTCCATGTGAGAAGAAGGATTGAAAGATTTTTGAAAGGTTTTCCAAAGAGATTTTCAAGTGTGCTTGTTCTAGGAAACCTTTGATCTTGGTGAAGGTGCTGGTGCAGTTCTGCAGCAAATTGAACTACTGGTTTTGAGTTCTTGCATCTTCTTTTCAGGTGTAATCTTTCCTTTATTCTGTTTTGTAAAGGTGTAAGTGTTAGTCACTCTTTGATAGGGTTTCTTGGAGTGCAAGGTGTGCTGAAATAGGGTTTTTTCAGCATTGATTGTGTTGTTCTTGTAGTGTTCAAGAACTGCTGTGTTTGTAAGTAATTGGTACTGTTTTTAGTGGATTCCACCTTGGGGTAAGGTGAGACTGGACGTAGCTCTGTATGAGTGAACCAGTATAAAAACTTGTGTGCCTTTTCTTCTCATCCCTGCACTCATTTCTGGTTTTGCTTATTTCTGTCAAGAACTAATTCTGTTCTTTAAAAATTGAATCTGTTAATTCTGGGTTTAATAAAAACTGTTCTTCCTGATCTATTAAAGCTCTCTAATCACAATCAAGGCAGTTGTATATGCTGTTTTAATTGATCTGAAAACAAATTGTCTATTCATTAAAACCTGAGAAAGATTTATTCTCATTAAGACCTTGTGTTGAATGAAGTTTATTGATTTCTTGATATAGCTGTATTCTTCATACTCATAAAATCCAACTAATCTGATTCTGTTATAATCCTCTGTTGATTACAATTCTAATTTGAACAAAGTCAAATTGTGCTAAACTGCTCTGAAGAATCAATCTGTTTTGTGTAAAAACAATCTGTTCTTTTTGCCTCTGGTATACTGTAAATTGTGTGTTCTTGCGAAAATTTTATAAGCTCAATTCACCCCTCCCCTCTTGAACTTAGACACTAATAGACCCAACAATTGGTATCAAGAGCTAGGGCTTGTATTTTGCTCAAGTGTATGCATGATGTCTGAGTTTAAAATGCCTTTTGCTGATTTTACCTCCTTAAGTCAAAAATATTTTAAATGAATTTGATGATATATTCTCTAAAGAGGGACCCATAGGACTTCCTGCTTTTAGAGGTATAGAACATCAAATTGATTTGGTTTCGGGGGCAAGTCTACCGAATAGACCAGCCTATAGAGCTAACCCCGAGGAAACAAAGGAGATAGAATCTCAAGTACAAGATTTGTTGGAGAAGGGTTGGGTGCAAAAGAGCCTAAGCCCTTGTGTTGTACCTGTCTTGTTGGTGCCCAAAAAGGATGGCAAATGGAGAATGTGTTGTGATTATAGAGCCATCAACAACATCACCATCAAGTATAGGCCTCCAGTCCCAAGACTTGATGATATGCCTGATGAACTAAATGGGTCAATCATATTTTCCAAAATTGATCTTAAAAGTGGATATCACCAAATTAGAATCAAGGAGGGTGATGAGTGGAAAACCGCTTTTAAAACCAAATTTGGACTATATGAATGGTTGGTGATGCCCTTTGGTCTCACTAACGCACCTAGTACCTTCCTGAGGCTCATGAATCATGTCTTGAGAGATTGCATAGGTAAATATGTAGTAGTTTATTTTGATGATATCTTAGTTTATAGTCAAAGCCTAGATAACCACCTAAGACACCTTAGGGAAGTTTTCCTAGTGCTTAGAAATAATAGTTTGTTTGCAAATAGTGCTAAATGTACTTTTTGTGTTGATAGCATAGTTTTTCTTGGTTTTGTAGTAAACAAAATGGGGTTATGTTGACCCCGAAAAAATCAAAGCCATCCAAGAATTGCCAACTCCACAAAATGTAGGAGATGTTAGGAGCTTTCACGGTTTAACTAGCTTCTATAGACGTTTTGTGCCTAACTTTTCAAGTCTAGCTTCACCACTCAATGAGTTAGTGAAGAAAGACAGTACATTTTGTTGGAGTGAAAAGCATGAACAAGCCTTCAAAAGGCTAAAAGCTCAACTTATTAATGCACCCATTCTAGCCTTACCAAATTTTGCTAAAACTTTTGAGCTAGAGTGTGATGAATCGGGGGTTGGCATAGGTGCGGTTTTGTTACAAGGTGGTATAAACACAACTGAAAAACAGAAACAACAAGAACCGAGCAGAAATTGAAGAACAAGCTAAGAAACACAAAATCAACGGTGAAAAGGATGAAGAACACTACAACATTTGAAACTACCGATTGAAATTGCAAGAGATGAAAGAATGAACACTTATTGAATGAAGCTTGCTGGATTCGAGAATTTGGAACTGCATTCACGCCACTTGGAGTCTTGTTCCAAGATAAGTGAAAGGTTGTCGCCACTTGAAGCTCACCATTGGCACACAAGATAAGGCAAAGGAAGAAGAAGACAACAAGACTCACAATTTCTCTCTAAACTTGAGTATAGTTTCTCTACTTCTAATTTCCAATTCTCAAAATTACAAAGGAAAGCACCTTATTTATAGCCTAAGAGGTGCTGAAATGAGAAGCCAAATCAAATGCAAATTCCCTCCAAATTACACTAAAATGGCGCCAACTAGAGCATGAGGAAGGTGTGACTTCCTTCCTAGTTTTGGCACCTCCTATATGACATCTACACCCCCCTCACAAGTCACATGGACAAAGTGACTCTCTCTAATACATTCACACCTATTTATTTAATATCTGCACCCTTACTCTTTACAATAGAAATAAGAAGAGTCATCTTTTGATACTCTTGTTCCAAAGCTCTTGCCGTGCTCCTAGTGATTCGTTGGGCTTGGGCCCCTTGTTGGGCTTGGGCTTCATGGGCTTGAGCGTCCTCTACTTGGTTTCCATTATACTCTCCGGGTTGGAGAGAATTCGTCCACGAATTCGGGAAACCTGCATCAAAAGGAGTTAGATCAGTAACATTGAAAGAATTACTACCAAGATAAGTATTAGGCATATCTAACTCATAGGCATTATCATTAATCCTCTTGATGACTTGGAAAGGGCCATCAGCACGAGGCATAAGTTTGGACTTCCTTAGAGAAGGAAATCTATCCTTTCGGCTCAAAGATTAATGCCTTTCTCCTTTGGTTGGCAGTTTCAGCATACTTACCAACTTTCTTCTCAATTTGTAACTTGATGCGGGTATGCAAGTCCTTAATAAAATAAGCCTTTTCAAAACCGTCCTTGCATAGAACCTCATCAAGTACAGGAATGGGAAGAAGATCTAGAGGTGTGAGGGGATTAAACCCATAAACAACCTCAAAAGGAGAATGGTTAGTGTGGAATTTACTACCCTATTATAAGCAAACTCAACATGAGGTAGTAAATCCTCCTAAGCCCTTGGATTCCCGGAAATAAAGCATCTCAATAATTGACCCAAAGTTCTATTAACCACTTCAATTTGACCATCAGTTTGAGGGTGGCAAGTAGTAGAAAAAAGAAGTTTTGTGCCAAGTTTCCCCCATAAGGTCCTCCAAAAGTGACTTAAGAACTTGGAATCCCTATCGGATACTATACTTCTAGGAAGTCCATGTAAACGAACAACTTCCTTAAAGAAGAGATTTGCAATATGGCATGCATCATCCACTTTGTGGCATGGAATAAAATGAGCCATTTTAGAAAAACGGTCCACTACCACAAAGATGAAATCCTTACCCTTCGATGTATTGGGAAGTCCTAAGATAAACTCCATAGAAATATCAACCCAATGCATTGTAGGGATAGGAAGAGGGGTATATAAACCATGGAGTTGGACCTTAGATTTAGCCTTCCTACATGCTATACATTTATCACAGAAGCTATGTACGGATTTGCGCATGTAAGGCCAAAAGAAATGTTCATGCAATGTTTCTAAAGTCTTAGCTACCCCAAAATGTCCCATAAGCCCACCCTCATGAGCCTCTCTAACAAGAGATTGTCTTATGGATCCTTGGGGAACACAAAGTCTTTTTCCTTTGAAAAGAAAACCATTATGTAAGAAAAAGTCTTTGTGACCTCCCTTGGAACACTCTTGATAGATTAGAGAGAAATCTAGGTCATCATGATAAAGTTCCTTTATGTGATCAAATCCTAAATATTGAACATTCAAAACATTTAACAAGGTATATCTTCTTGAAAGAGCATCGGCAACCACATTAATTTTACCTTGTTTATGTTTGATCACATAAGGAATTTGTTCAATAAACTCCACCCACTTAGCATGTCTCTTATTAAGCTTGCTTTGGCTTTTCAAATATTTAAGGGACTCATGATCACTATGGATCACAAATTCCTTTGGAAAAAGATAGTGTTGCCAATTTTGCGAAGCTCTAACAAGAGCATAAAGTTCTTTATCATAAGTGGAGTAATTGATATGACTCCCTTTGAGTTTCTCACTAAAATAAGCTATGGGGTGCCCTTCTTGAAGGAGAACGGCCCCAATGCCTATATTAGAGGCATCACATTCTACTTCAAATGTCTTAGCAAAGTTAGGAAGGGCTAGAATGGGGGCTTTAGTCAATTTTTCCTTCAAAGTTTGAAAAGCGTTTTCTTGCTCTTGTCCCCACTTAAAAACCACATCCTTCTTTACTATGGCATTTAAAGGTGCGGCAATTGTACTAAAGTCTTTCACAAACCGCCTATAAAAACTAGCAAGTCCATGAAAGCTTCGTACCTCATTGACATTGGTGGGTGTAGGCCAATGTTGAATTGCTGCAACTTTTGTTTGATCTACATGCACCCCTTTATGACTTACCACAAACCCTAGGAAGTCTATATGATCTAATGCAAAGAAACATTTAGCATGATTAGCATATAACTTCTCCTTCCTAAGAGTTTCTAAGACTTGTCTAACATGTGACTCATGATCTTTTAAAGACAAGCTATATATAAGAATATCATCAAAGTAAACCACAACAAACTTGCCAATGAATGCTCTTAATACATGATGCATGAGTCGCATGAAGGTACTAGGAGCATTAGTCAAGCCAAAAGGCATGACTAACCACTCATATAAACCAAATTTGGTCTTAAAAGCGGTTTTCCATTCATCACCATGTTTAATTCGAATTTGATTGTAACCACTCTTAAGATCAATTTTGGAAAATATTTTAGACCCATGTAATTCATCCAACAAGTCATCTAACCTAGGAATGGGATGCCTATATTTGATGGTAATGTTATTTATAGCGCGACAATCCGTACACATCCTCCATGTCCCATCTTTTTTTGGGACAAGTATGACAGGCATAGCACATGGGCTCATGCTATCTTGTACCCACCCCTTAGCTAATAAATCCTCAACTTGTTGTTGAATTTCTGTGGCCTCTTGGGGATTGGTCCTATATGCAGGGTGATTTGGGAAAGAAACTCCGGGCATGAAGTCTATTTGGTGTTCAATCCCTCTTAGAGGTGGTAAGCCTTTAGGAGGATCTTGAAACACATCTTCATATTCCTTTACCAAATTGTCCAAACATGTGGGACTATCCTTAGCCGACTCACATTCAATAGTTCTAGGAATAGCTAAAAAAATAGGCTTTTGAGTAACTATTACCTTTTTAACTTGTTGTGTAGACGTGAGAAGGCTTCTCTTGGAACTTTTTTTATCATTTTCTTTCTCTCTCTTTTCTCTCATTTTGACTTGGTCCTCATGTACTTCCTTTGGAGAGAGAGACTTAAGAATGACTTTGTGCCCATGGAAGTTAAAAGAAATTTTGTTGGTAAAGCCATCATGAAAAACTTTTCTATCAAATTGCCATGGCCTACCTAAGAGAATATGAGTGGCTTCCATTGGGACAACATCACACAAGACCTCATCTTTATATTTACCAATGGAAAATGTAATGAGGACTTGCTTGTTAACAACTTGCTCACCAACCTCACTTAACCATTGTAATTTGTAGGGCTTGGCATGAGAGATGGTAGGTAATCCAAGTTTGTCTACCACTCTTGTGCTTGCCACATTAGCATAACTCCCCTCATCCACAATCAAAGAGCATACCCTATCATTAATAAGACACCTTGAATGAAAAATATTTTCTCTTTGAGTTTCATCAAAAGGTTTTAAAACTTGTCCAAGCATGCGTATTATTACTAATAGGTCACCCTCATGTGGGCTTTCACTCTCACTCTCACTTGGGGATCTAGAAGGTGAGGAATGTCTAGAAGATTCGGACTCATGCTCACTACCCTCTACCCCATCATGCATATACATATTTCGCTTAGAAGGGCAATTAGAAACAATATGTCCATAGCTTAAGCATTTAAAACACTTCTGACTAGACGATTTAGGCCTAGAAGTGGAAGTAGAAGGCTTAGAATCTCTAGGTTTGAAAGTATTGTCCTTAGAAGGGATATTTGAAAAAGAGCTATTTTTATTTTTCTAAGAAGAGTGGTAGTAGTTATCCTTAGAAGAATTTTTTAAAGCATTTTTCCTTGCAAGTTGATTTTCAATTTTACTAGCAAGGTGAACCACATTTTCCAAAGAAGAATATTCTTGTAACTCTACCACGTCTTGAATGTCCCTTCGAAGGCCACTCACAAACCTAGCTATCTTAGCTTCCTCACTCTTATCCATATGAACTCGAATTAAAAGCGTGTCTAGTTGTTTAAAGTAATCATCCACACTTAGCGTGCCTTGATGAAACCGTTGGAGTTTCAACAATAGGTCTTTCCTAAAGTGTGGGGGTACGAATCTAGCGCGTAAACAAGCTTTTAAATCGTCCCAAGAGACCACGGGCGGTCTCTTGTGTAGGTCAATGTCCATGAGATATTGATGCCACCATTGCATGGCATAGTCTAAGAATTCTAAAGATGCTAATCTAACCCTATGCTCATCTCTAACCCCATTTTCATCAAATATTTGCTCAACCTTAGCCTCCCACCCTAAGTACACATTAGGATCACTTTCACCACTAAAGCTAGGAAGTTTTACATTAGGTGAATAAGGGCCAACCACATGTTGGCGCCTCTCTTCATGGTGATGGTGCCTTGGCCGTGCATTGTCTTCATAATATCCATGAGAAGAATGAGAATGCCTTGAAGTATGCCGAAGAGGAGGATGATGTCTTCTCTCCCGGTTTTGATGGACTTCCTCACGGCTTAACTCCAAGCTTTGGAGCCTTGCCTCCATTTGTCTTATCACATCAAGATATTGAGCATTTGATTGTCTAGCATTCTTTAAATCTTCAAAGAGAGCTGCCTTTTGAGGTGAGCAAGGTTTGGAGGATTCTCCACTAAAAAAGTAGCCATGATCAAAAAGTACAAAAAAACAGAAACAAACAATTAAAGAAACTTGTTAGCAAAATAAAGTGAGATGTAGGTTGCTGGAAAATGCCAAAAGAAGTACTCAAACCACTCCAAGAAAGTGTTCTGTCCTCAACCAAGCCTTTCTTGTGGATTGGAGAATCTTCAAATCAAAAAATGTCAAAGCAAACCACACTCACTTAAGAACAAGTCTCCACAAAACTTAGAAGAAGAAAAAGACAAGCAAGAAAAGGTATAAGCAAGAAAAGCTAAACCAAAACAGAATGCAATATATGACAAACTGGAAAAGAATATGAATGAAAAGACAAGCAAGAAAAATAAGGAACTCAATGAAAATGAAGGCACACAAAAGATACCTAAAGAAAAGCACTAGAGTAGATGAAGAAAACAAAAACAAGCTACTGGAATTTTTTTTTAATGCAAACTGTGCTTGATGTTCACTGATTTAACTGGAATGATATATAGCGAACTGGATTATGAAATTTAAACCACAGAAACTTCAAGATGTTAACTCAATAATGGCACTGGAATTACTTAAAAACAGTAAGCCAATTAATTGAGATAAAATTTTCAAAATCGCTGCCAGATTACCGTATTTTTTCCGGCAGAATTGTACACTTTTTGTATTTTATTTATCATTTTTTGTGTACTTTGAATTTTTTAGTACTTCTTTTTGGTATGGTTTTATAACACTTTGAAGAACACAAATACATAATTTCAGAATTTTCCAGAGAGTAAATCAATTGCAATAAAGAAAACAGTGAGCACGTTTTCAGAAAACAGGGGAATCCTAATAGGAATGAAAAACAGAATTATGAACTAGCAAAAACATAATGGAAAATGATGTATATGAACTTGTATAGGTCTAGAATACAAGTATGAACTCAATTCTAAAACAGAAAATGCACAAAGGATCAATATCAAACTCAGAAAATTATATGACACTAAAGCAAGAAACAAAAAATTCAAGAAAAGTACTACAAGAAGTGATGACCATTGTGGAAAAACAAGACTAAGACAAAACTTGTATGGATTCAAAAAGGAAAATACTCAAACATATGATAGGCAACATAAAGAAAACAGCAATAAAACTCAAATAAGCCTAAAAACAGAATTACTAATCACAAAACAGAATCAAAGTGTCCAGCAACTCAAAAAAAAATTTGCACATAACCATAGCTCTAGATACCACATGATATGAGTTGCATTGAACATAGACACTTTAGAACTTTTGAAAACAACATTATAGGAGAAGAATAACAACAATTAAAGGATCAAAGAGTGCTTAGAATAAAGGAAACGAAATCAGAATCACAAAAACAACAAGCTGAAAACAGAATGGGTGCAAAGAAGCTTAAGGAGTCATCAATGGAGACCAAGCCTTCCAAAATGATGATCCAAACTCATTAAGAGTGCTATTTCCTTTTACACAACCAAGGAACGTGATATAAACACAACTGAAAAAGAGAAACAACAAGAACCGAACAGAAATTGAATAACAAGCTAAGAAACACAAAATCAACGGTGAAAAGGATGAAGAACACTAGAACATTTGAAACTACCGATTGAAATTGCACGAGATGAAAGAATGAACACTTATTGAATGAAGCTTGCTGGATTTGAGAATTTGGAACTGCATTCACGCCACTTGGAGTCTTGTAACAAGATAAGTGAAAGGTTGCCGCCACTTGAAGCTCACCATTGGCTCACAAGATAAGGCAAAGGAAGAAGAAGACAACAAGACTCACAATTTTTCTCTAAACTTGAGTATAGTTTCTCTACTTCTAATTTCCAATTCTCAAAATTACAAACGAAAGCACCTTATTTATAGCCTAAGAGGTGCTGAAATGAGAAGCCAAATCAAATGCAAATTCCCTCCTAAATGACACTAAAATGGCGCCAACTAGAGCATGAGGAAGGTGTGACTTCCTTCCTAGTTTTGGCACCTCCTATATGACATCTACACCCCCCTCACAAGTCACATGGACAAAGTGACTCTCTCTAATACATTCACACCTATTTATTTAATATCCGCACCCCTACTCTATACAATAGAAATAAGAAGAGTCATCTTTTGATACTCTTGTCCCAAAGCTCTTGCCATGCTCCTAGTGATTCGTTGGGCTTGGGCCCCTTGTTGGGCTTGGGCTTCATGGGCTTGAGCGTCCTCTACTTGGTTTCCATCATGACAAAGAGCTCTATGCACTTGTGAGGGCCTTAAAGACTTGGGAACACTATCCTATTTCTAAAGAATTTGTTATACATAGTGACCATGAGTCTTTAAAATATTTGAAAGGCTAACACAAGTTTAATAAACGTCATGCAAAATGGATGGCATTTCTTGAACAATTTCCTTATGTCATCCAATACAAGAAGGGAAGCACAAATATAGTGGCGGATGCTCTCTCAAGGAGACATTGTTAGAATGTATGACTTTAAACTAGAGGGGGGGGGGTGAATGGTTTAAAGAGGGTTTTCGCAAACTTTTAAGCCTAGAATGAAATTGCTTCGAGAACAACTAGATTAAGAAATCAGTTTGTCAAAACACAAAGCAAAAAGCCCAGCACCAGAAAAACAATCGGTTGTTTCGCAGAACCAATCGGTTGTTTATACCAGTTTACAAATATAAAAACTGAAATTAAAGAGATTAAGGATAGATAGAATGCACACTGAGGTTTATACTGGTTCACTCTAAACCAGAGCTACATCCAGTCTTCCCAGAAACCACTGGGGAATCCATTAAGCAATCAACCCTAGATCACTTACAACACACGTCCTTTGGTCCAGCATAACAACACTAAGAATGCTGATCTTGATCCCCTCAAGAAGACACAACACTTCTCAGCAACACACAGAAAGTTTCTTTCAAAAGTACAAAGGATTACACTTGTTACAGAACAAATCTGAAATCAATACAAGATGAAAATCCTATTTCACACTTTTTGATCAATCTCAATCTCTAAGCAATTCTCAACTTTTTCTCTTAAGCAAAATCAGTGAAAAACTCAAATCTATTTTTCTATATTAAAACAAAGTTGTTCGTTGCATAATATTAACAAATTATTAATTGCATTTAAAGATTGGTCAAAGCATTAAAAACTGGAGCATAAACAGTTGTAAAATCATTTAATGCTCAGTCAAAGCACAAAACAGTTTTCTGTTATGGTACCAAAACAAACAATCGGTGGTTTCCACGAATCAATCGGTTGTTTTGGTTTTGACAGCAAGTCAACCATTGAAAACAGTTTTCAACCTTTCTAAAAACACCTAAGTATAAAACAATCGGTTGTTTCGACAAAACAACAGGTTGTTTTTCACTTAGTTTGAAAAACACTTTTCTTTTAAAAGGTTTGAGAATGCTTATGCTTTGGATTCAATCAAGAGTGGATTATACATGGAATCTACCCTAGATCCTATCTAAAGGACAGTTCAGCAACAACAAGCACATCCAGTCTTTCATCAACCTTCAAAGGGTTTGGATTATTCAAAGCTTGAACACACTTGGTTCAATAATCGCCCCCTATTTGATGAAGACAAATCCCTGATGCTTGTGTTTGATCTGATTGAATCTGAATCAGTACCTGCAAAAATAGCATATATACAGTCCAATGCTTCTTACAACAGCAGGTTAGATTTTCACACATTGAAAGCATATTTCCAGATAAACAATCAGTTGTTTACACGAAACAATCGGTTGTTTACACGAAACAATCAGTTGTTTCTATCAGTAGCAGCAGAAACAATTTTAATATCAGAGATTTCAGCAGATTTAAACAGTATCAGAGAAAGATACACAAGAACCAATTAATTCTCCCCCTATTTGTCTTCACAAATAGACTCTAGCATGTATTAAAACAGACTTAGGAGAGATTATTAAGATCAAGGATACCTAACTCATTTCTTAGAAAGAAGAAACTCTCTTTTGGTAATGGTTTAGTGAAGATATCAGCTAACTGCAGTTTTGTCTCCAGAAACTTCACTTCACAGTCCCCATTGCTTACATGATCCCTGATGAAATGATGGCGTATCTCAATATGTTTGGTCCTTGAGTGCTGAATCTGATTTTTGGTAAGATTGATGGCACTTGTGTTATCACACATCAAAGGGACTTTGCTGATTTGCAATCCAAAGTCTGCAAGTTGTTGTTTGAGCCACTTAATTTGTGCACAACAGCTTCCAGCAGCTATGTACTCAGCCTCAGTAGTAGAGAGAGCAACACATGCTTGCTTCTTGCTATGCCATGAGATTAGGCTTGAACCAAGAAGGTGGCAAATGCCACTTGTGCTCTTCCTATCTAGCTTGCAACCTGCAAAGTCAGAATCTAAATAACCAATTAAATGAATGGGAGAGTGAGAAGGATACCATAACCCAACAGTTAATGTTCCTTTGAGATATTTCAGAATTCTTTTTGCAGCTTTGAAGTGTGACTCTTTAGGATTTGCTTGATATATTGCACAAAGACACACCACAAACATAATGTCTGGCCTACTTGCTGTTAGATATAGCAAAGAGCCAATCAATCCTCTGTATTTGGTTTGATCTACTCCCTTTCCAGCAGCATCAGCATCCATGTAGCAGCTTGATGGCATTGTAGTGCTTGCTTCTTTGCAACTCTCCATTTCAAATTTCTTGAGAATCTCCTTGCAATACTTTGATTGACATAGAAAGATCCCAACCCTTGTTTGCTTAACCTTCAATCCAAGAAAGAAAGAAAATTCTCCCATCATAGACATTTCAAACTCACCTTTCATTGTAGCCAGAAATTCTTCACACAAACTATCTTGTATAGCACCAAAGATGATGTCATCAACATAGATTTGCACAAGAATAATTTCTGAATTTGAATTTTTGATGAAGAGAGTCTTGTCTACCATTCCCCTTTCATAACCATGAGACAGCAGAAAGTTGCTAAGCCTATCATACCACTGCCTTGGAGCTTGCTTCAGTCCATACAAAGCCTTCTTCAACTTGAAGACATGGTTGGGATGATCTTCAAAGCCCGGTGGTTGATCCACATACACTTCCTCATTGATGTAGCCATTCACGAAAGCACTCTTGACATCCATTTGGAAGAGCTTAAAACCACTCATACAAGCAAAAGCCAGCAATAGCCTCACAACCTCCAACCTTGCAACAGGGGCAAAGGTTTCACCATAATCAATGCCTTCCTCTTAATTGTAGCCTTTGGCAACTAGCATTACTTTGTTCCTTGTGATCACACCATCTTCATCCAACTTGTTTCTGAACACCCACTTCGAACCTATGATGTTCATCTCAGCTATTTTAGGGACAAGAAATCATACCTCATTCCTTACAAATTGATTCAACTCTTCATGCATAGCTTCAACCCACTTTTCATCCTTGAGAGCTTCATCAATTGACTTTGGTTCAATTTGTGAGACAAAAGCTATGTGCCTGCAAAAGTTTGAGATGAGGCTACGTGTAGAGACACCTTCCTTTATCTGCCCTACGATGTTTTCCACTGACAGATCTCTAGGAATCCTCCATTCTTTGGGCAGCTCACTCTATTGTAGAATTTCAATCGGTTGTTTCTGTGAATCAACCTGTTGTTTTTTTGCACTGATGTCCAACTTCTCCAAACTGATGCTTTGTTCATCCTCTTCAGCACTGGTCTTTGGGATTTGGATGCTTTTGCGATCTACCTCATCAAAGACAACATGAACAGACTCTTCTACAGTCATTAGCCTCTTGTTGTAGATTTTGTATGCATGACTTGTAAGAGAATACCCTATGAAGATGCCAAGATCAGTTTTTTTGATCAAACTTCCCTGGGTTTTCCTTTCCATTGTTGAGAACAAAACAGCTGCAACCGAAAACTCTGAGATGATTGATGTTAGGATTCCTTCCATTGAAGAGTTCATAAGGAGTCTTCTTCAGAATTGGCCTAATTAGCACTCTATTCATCGCATAACAAGAAGTGCTAACTGCATCAGCCCAAAAATACTTAGGAAGAGAAGATTCACTAAGCATTGTTCTAGCTAGCTCTTCAAGGAACCTGTTCTTCCTCTCTACCACCCCATTCTGTTGTGGAGTTCTTGGAGCAGAGAAATTATGCAGAATTCCCATCTTTTCACAGAACTTGCTGAACTTTTCATTTTGGAATTCTCCTCCATGATCACTTCTTATAGAGCTTATGTTTCTTTTCTTTGTATTTTGCAACCTTCTTGCTAGCTTCTTGAATGCAGAAAAGGCATCCCTTTTTTATTCCAAGAAGAGAGTCCAAGTGAACCTAGAAAAATCATCAACAATAACAAGAGCATAGTAATTTCCACCAAGGCTCATAGTTCTTGAAGGTCCAAAACGATCCATGTGAAGTAGCTAAAGAGGTTTTAAAGAAGAAACAACATTTTTTATTTTAAAAGAACTTTTCACTTGTTTCCCTTTTTGGAAAGCTTCACAAATATGGTCCCCCTCAAACTTGAGCTTTGGTAGCCGAATCACAAGGTCCCTTGAAATTAACTTGTTCAAGTGATTCATGTGAATATGAGCAATTGTTCTATGCCAAAGCCAAGATTCATCTTGCTTGGATAGAAGACAACCAACTGAACATGGTGATGAGATATCTAGAAGATAAACATTATTGATTCTCTTACCTACCAACATTACCTCTTTAGTGTTGGGTAGACAGATTTCACATGTGTTTGTCTTGAACATCACTTGATATCCCTTGTCACACAGTTGGCTAATGTTCAGCAAATTGTGCTTTAATCCTTCTACATAGAGCACATCATGGATGACCAAGATGTCTTTGTCTCCTATGGATCCTCTCCCAAGAATCCTTCCTTTGTTGTTGTCACCATAGATAACATGCCCTTCTTGCTTAAAGGAGATGCTTAGGAACTTTGATTTGTTCCCTGTGATGTGCTTGGAGCATCCACTGTCCAAGTACCATTGTTGCATGCTCTCCTCCAAGTTTTCCTACAAAGAAGATTTTCAAGTACAAAGATTTGGTCCCCTTATAAATGTGGGTCCATTTGGTTTACATTCATCAATTGAACCTTTACTGCACTTAGGAATCCACTTCATAAAGCCCCTAGGAACAACATATTTTCTGATTTTACAGAACCTCACAGAATGGCCTCTTTTCATGCAGTAGAAGCATGTAACAACCGGTTGTTTCGATGGTCCAATCAGTTATTTTTCTGGCATTTTTGAAAATGACTTTGAAAACATATCTTACTTGTTTTGTGGGTTAAAAGACATTCCCAAAGTTGGATTGACCTTTAGAAAGCTTATCCACAGTTTTAACAAGATAGTTGACCTTCTTTTCAAGATTTTCGCAATTTTCACAAACAAGAGTATCACACTTGCAAGAGGAGTTTTTGTAAAAGATTTCAAGGTTTTCAAAATCTGTTTTTGAATTTTCTAATTCCTCTTCCAGTGTTTTGACTCTGTTTTCAAGCCAGCTATTCATTCCCTTTAACCGGTTGTTCAAGAGGGCCAATCGGTTGGCTTCTTCATGTGTTTCTTGAAAGGCTTAAAGCAATTGACTATAATTTTCAGAATTTGAGGAGTTAGATGAACTTACACTACTCGAGTCATCTTCCTTTCTGGCCATGAAGCAGAGGTTGAGGCTTTTCTTGTTTTGCCTTCTTTTCCTTCTTGCTTGACTTCTTGACCTTGCTTCTTTTGATTCATTGATGCTTCCATGAGTAGCCTTGAGTGTGATATGATTCCACTAGCACAATATGCATGATTCTTGACAGACTTAGGAATCATCTTGAGTTGGATATGAGATAGGCACTTTAAGATAGAAATGAATCAATGTTCTATAATCAAGAACTCACCAAAACTAGTACCAAAACCCAAACTCATATGGAAGTTCCATGTTATTTCAAATTGAACTGATTAAATTGGAAGAAAAGGCAAATGCACCGAACAAAATGTATTAGAACTGAATTGTACCGAACATATGAGCTAGAAAATGAAAAGGAAGCAAAGATGAATCGGCAGAAAATCACAAGACCGAAGCAAAAACAGCAAGAACACTATGAACCGAACTGAAAATCAAAGGAAAACAAGCTATGACAAGAACATAAAAAGAGAAGGAAGGAAGGAGAAGGGAAAGCTCATGAAGATGGAGGAATGGTTGGATGATCACACCACTTAGAGGATGGTGACTCCAAGATAAGTGTGCAAGCCGACACTTGAGGTAACCATGGGACTCTCAAGATAAGACTAGTGAGGAAGGCACAAAGCTCTCCAATGCTCTCTCAAAAATTGAGTATAGTTTCTCTAATCAAAATTCAAATATGAAAAATACAAGGGCAGCACCTTAATTTATAGCCTAGAGGTGCTGAAATGCAAAGCTAATCAAATTCAAAATTCCCCCCAAATTACATGAAAGTGGCGCCAACTATAGACATGAGGAAGGTGACTTCCTCTCTCACTTTGGCACCTCCCTATTATTTCTACACCCCCCTTACTAAGCTCACATTCTTTATTTAATATGCATACCTCCTATAACTATCCAAAAGCAATTCATATGATGCTCTTTTATTTATTGTTTGGCCTTGCCCCTTATGGTTTGGACTTGGGCTTGGCTTGGCCTTTTTTGGGCTTGAGCTTTGGGCTTGGGCTTTGCTTGGCCTTCTTGGGCTTGGGCTTCAACTTTTGCAAAGATTAATAAGAAGAACTTTAAGTGTGAGGGCGAGTGACCTTGTCCTTCATTATTAAAGGCCTCCTTTATTTGATTCTCATCAGAGTGTGTCCCAGATCTCTTTAGAAGTTTTGGATTTTGATACCCTGAAAAGCTCATTAGTATCTAGTGCAAATGCTATTATGTTTTGAGCAGTACAATAAAGCTTGGCCATTTTACATTCTTCATTGGTTCATTGGGACCAAGGTTTTGCAATCAAAAAACCATTCTTTTTAGACTTTGGAATGAAAGGACCATTCTCAATTGAATCCCAAATTCCTTGATCAATAGATTCCACAAAGATTTTCATTTTAGCCTCCCAATATTTGTAATTCAATCCACAAAATAAAGGTGGTTTGTAGATTGAAGCACCTTCCTCAAAAGATTGTTTTCCATCCATACAAAAAGATTTTCGGATCAAACTTGAATAACTTTCAAGAACCAAGCTCTTGATGCCAATTGTTAGAATGTATGGCTTTAAACTAGAGAGGGGTGAATGGTTTAAAGAGGGTTTTCAAAAACTTTTAAGCCTAGAATGCAATTGCTTCGAGAATAACTTGATTAAGAAATCAGTTTGTCAAAACACAAAGCAAAAAGCACAACACCAGAAAAATAATCGGTTGTTTCGCAAAAACAATCGAGGTTTATACCAGTTTACAAATATAAAAACTGAAATTAAAGAGATTAAGGATAGAGAGAATGCACATTGAGGTTTATACTGGTTCACTCTAAAAACAAAGCTACATCCAGTCTTCCCAAAAACCACTGGGGAATCCACTAAGCAATCAACCCTAGATCACTTACAACACAACCAAAGAAGTGACCTTGATCCCCTCAAGACACACACTTCCTTTGGTCCAGCACAACAACACTAAGAATGCTAATCTTGATCCCCTCAAGAACACACAACACTTCTCAGCAACACACAGAAAGTTTCTTTGAAAAGTACAAAGGATTACACTTGTTACAGAACAAATCTGAAATCAATACAAGATGAAAATCCTATCTCACACTTTTTGATCAATCTCAATCTCTAACCAATTCTCAACTTTTTCTCTTAAGCAAAATCAGTGAAAAACTCAAATCTGTTTTTCTATATTAAAACAAAGTTGTTCGTTGTATAATCTTAACAAACTATTAATTGCATTTAAAGATTGGTCAAAGCATTAAAAACTGGAGCGTAAACAGTTGTAAAATCATTTAATGCTCAGTCAAAGCACAAAACAGTTTTCTGTTATGGTACCAAAACAAACAATCGGTGGTTTCCACGAATCAATCGGTTGTTTTGGTTTTGACAGCAAGTCAACCATTGAAAACAATTTTCAACCATTCTAAAAACACCTAAGTATAAAACAATCGGTTGTTTCGACAAAACAACAGGTTATTTTTCACTTAGTTTGAAAAACACTTTTCTTTTAAAAGGTTTGAGAATGCTTATGCTTTGGATTCAATCAAGAGTGGATTATACATGAAATCTACCCCAGATCCTATCTAAAGGACAGCTTAGCAACAACAAGCCCATCTAGCCTTTCATCAACCTTCAAAGGGTTTGGATTCTTCAAAGCTTGAACACACTTGGTTCAACAAACATGTGCTCTTTTCATAACTTGGTGCTCAAATTCTTGGATTTGACAACATAAGAGAACTTTATCAAGAAGACCAAGACTTTGCATTCATCTTTGCTAAATGTGAACGTAGAGCACAAGAAGGTTACTATGTGTCCGAGGGGTATCTTTTAAAAGAAGGCAAAATTTGTATTCCCCAAGGTACACATAGAAAACTTCTTGTAAAGGAATCACATGAAGGGGGTCTCATGGGCCATTTTGGAGTTGACAAAACTCTTGATCTTTTAAAAGGAAAATTCTTTTGGCCACACATAAGAGATGTCCAAAGACATTATTTTAGTTGTATTTCATGTTTAAAAGCTAAAGCTAAAACAATGCCTCATGGACTCTATACCCCTCTTCCGATTGCAAATCCTCCATGGGAAGATATTAGCATGGATTTTATCTTAGGACTTCCTAGGACTGCAAGAGGTTATGACTCCATCTTTGTGGTAGTGGATTGTTTTAGTAAAATGGCACATTTTATTCCTTTCCACAAAGTGGATGATGCTCAAAATATTTCTAAACTCTTCTTTAGAGAAGTGGTAAGACTTCATGGTTTACCAAGGAGTATAGTATCCGATAGAGATCCAAAGTTTATAAGCCATATTTGGAAAACACTTTGGGAAAAACTTGGCACTAGACTAAAATTTTCCACATCATGTCATCCTCAAACGGATGGACAAACTGAGGTAGTCAATAGATCTCTTGGTACTATGCTTAGGGCAATCATGAAGGGTAGCCACAAATCTTAGGATGAGTACCTTCCCCATATTGAATTTGCTTACAATAGAGTAGTTCACAAGACTACTAATGCTTCTCCTTTTGAAGTTGTATATGGTTTTAACCCTCTTACTCCTTTAGATTTGTTACCCCTTCCTAATCCACAAGAATTTGTGCATAAGGAAGGAGCTATCAAAGCTGAATTTGTTAAGAAAATGCATGAGAAGATTAAATTGTAAATACAACAACAAATTGAGAAGTATGTCAAATACAACAATAAGGGGAAGAGAGAAATCATTTTTGAGGAAGGAGACTTAGTTTGGCTTCATCTTAGAAAGGATAGGTTTCCAACTAAGAGAAAGTCCAAACATAGTCCCCGTGGTGATGGACCCTTCCAAATCCTCAAGAAAGTCAATAATAATGCTTATAAATTAGATTTACCTGTCGAATATGGAGTACATGATACTTTTAATGTCATTGACTTGTCTCCTTTTGTAGGTACCAATGAAGAGAATGACGACTTGGATTTGAGGACAAATTCTTTCCAAGGGGGAGGGGATGATGGAAGAGGGCCAAGCACCAATCCAAAGGAGGGCCAAGCACCAATCCAAAGGAGAGCCAAACATCAGGACATATTAGGCCAACTTCAAGGGCCATGGCTAAGAGGCTTGATGAGGATTGGAACACTGCTACTGATGGCAGAGAAGCTTACCTCTACATGTTCCAAGAGGTCCAAAAGCAAGCATAGCATAGTCTTTAAATTCTTGTCAAAGTAGTATACGAATTTTCTTTTGTAAATTGTTTAATTTGTAATTAGGTGGAATTTTGGCTTCTAAAAACCAACCTAAGTTAGATTAGGGTTTCTAGAAACACCTAATCTAACTAAGTGATAAGTGCCAATGTGTAGTTTTTATGATTGAGAAAATTGAACACTTTGGAACTTAATTGTTGCTTAATGTAAGAAAATTACCCTAATCTGAGAATTATTGAATCTGATTATATATTTTGAACCAAGAAACAAATGAAGAAATTTAATCTCAATTTTTGTGTAAATTGCAGATGAATATGAAGCATTGAAAGAATTATTCAAGGTGGCATTGAAAGAAAGAAAGTAAAAACTTAATTGGATCACAAGAAGATTTAGCTCAAGCTAGAGGATTTAGCTCAAGCTAAAATTGTCCAGAGTTGATTAAAGGTGCAGTACAATTCTATCCCAGGCTAGAATTGCTAGCTCAAGCTAAAACTGTCCAGAGTAGATTAAAGGTGCAGTACTGATCTAGCTCAGGCTAGAATCGCTAGCTCAAGCTAAAAATGCACCGAAAGATCTAGTTTAAGCTAAAACGGGCTAGCTTGAGCTAAAGTTGATTATATAAATTTTGAAACACAAATCAAAACGAGCGGTGGAAAAATATTGGATTTTAATAGAGAGAGGTTAGTGAGAGAAAGAGAAGAAACCTCTATTCTTAGGAGAAGAACTTGCTCAGATCAGCCCTTCTTATGCAATCCAGATCAAGAATGAAGATTGGAGGAGCTGTCATGAGTGGCTAAGTTCTTTCTAACTTGGGATTGAATGTAATTTACCTTGATGAAATGTATTCTTGGTGATATATATGTATATATATAATTCTCTTTTCTACTCGTTCTTGGTATTTTCGTTTTATGCTTATTGCTTGATTCTGTCTGATCAATAGAGTCTTGATTTTAATCCTTAAATTTAACTGGAAAGTACCTTTAAAGATCTGAAATAGACGAAAATACTTGATAACTTGTAATGCTAGGAATAGCTTCCAGGTTATTAATTGCATCATAATTTTGTTCATAAAGCTGGATGATTTGTTAGACATCTAAGGAATCAGTATTTGAGAAATTATCTTATGAATTTCATTTGTGAGGAATCAAGGTGAATGACTTTAAATTAAGCATCAAGAATAAGTAGTTTTGAGTATTATCGGTTGTTTCTTCGAAACAATCGGTTGTTTATACCAGCAAACAACAAACAAACTGAAATTAAAGAGTTAGGGATAGAAAGATTGTACACAGTTGTTTATACTGCTCACTCCAATCCAGAGCTACATCCAGTCTTCTCAGAAACCCTGAGGAAATCCACTAAGCAATCACCACTTGTTCACTTACACCACAACCAAGAGAATGATCTTGAAAACCTCAAGAAACACACTCTCCTTGGCCAACACTAAGATTGCTGATCTTGAACACCTCAAGAACACACAACCAATCTCAGCAACACCAAAACTGTTCAGCAGTTTACACAGATTACACTTGTTACAGATGAATATCTGAAATCAATACAAGAGAATCCTATTCAGCAGCTTGATCAATCTCTCAACTCTTTAGCAATCTCAGAATACTTTGAAAAACTCTTAGATAAAAAACTTTGTTTCAAGATTCTTAATATATCAAAACTGTTTTTCAGAATATATCTAAGAATATAGTTTGTTATCAAATCTTAACAAACTCTTAATTGCATTTAAAATAGATTCGTCAAAGCATTTAATGACTGGAGAGTATTCAGTTAAAATATTTAAAGCTCAGTCATAGAAAACAGTTTTTCTGTTATGGTTTTAAAACAAACAATCGATTGTTTCCTCGAATCAATCGGTTGTTTTGTTACTTAACAAAATTCACCATTCAAAAACAGTTTTCAAACTTTCTCAAAACACCTAAGTGTAAACAATCGGTTGTTTCGACAAAACAATCGGTTGTTTCAACTTAGTTTGAAAATCATTTTGCTTTGATAAAATTGAGATGCTAATTGCTTTGAGATTTAATCTAAGTGTTGATTACAACATAGAACTACCCCAGAACAGGGCTAAAACCAGCACAGCAGCATCAAGCAAAGCAGAGGCTTCATCATCCTTCAAAGGGTTTGGATTCTTCAAAACATTCAACACCACATGATTCAACAATCTCCCCCTATTTGATGAAGACAAATCCCTGATGCTTGTGTTGTTCTTGATTAAATCTGAAGCAGTTTCTGCAAAAGAACTTTGAGCAATATTTTGAACTTCTGATATTCTGTTAGTATACAGATAAACAATTAAAGCTTAAAACAGTTAATATCAGAGCCAAACTACATGTTACTCAAACTGTTTTTAACAACATGAAAAACATAAATATAACAAACTTCAAACACAACATATATCTCCCCCTATTTGTCTTCACAAATAGACAAAGATAAGAGATAAAATAAGACATTGTTCATATTACATCAGAATAAAACAGCAATAGCAGAAGGAAAGAAATTTTAAAAACCAGAAATGAGAATAGCCAAAAACAATCGATTATTTCGATTTTCAATCGGTTGTTTTTCTTCAATCTTCTTCATCAACAAACTGAAGATCAAAGATTTGATTCTGGACAACTTCAATCTGTTCATCCAGAGTTATAAACCTTGCATCCATGTTGTCCAACCTTGTGTCAATCCTTTGAAAGTTGCTAACATACAGATCATGAAGTCTCCTTTGATTTTCAGCAAAGCTATCAATCCTATTCACCAGAAGCCTTTCAAAAGGTGACATGGTTTGCATTCTTTCTCTTTGATTTCCATCTTCAGCGCTAGGTCCAGCATCTTGAAAATCTTCAGCTGGATCTTCATGTTGAACATTCATATCAGCAGCTTCATCTTGTTCAAGATTAGCAGCACCACTTGATGAGGCACCATGATCACCATCCTTACTTAACCATTTTCCACCTATTTTTGTGAAGCCCATCTTGCTGAGTGATCCATTGTTCAACTCTTGAGTTGACTTGGCTAGCTCAGAAGTTTCATCTTCAAGATTAACTTCAAAATAGAGTAGAAACTTAGATATTAAAACAACATAGGGATAATGGTAATCGGCTAACCTCATGGCTTTTTGCATATGTTCTTTGATTATGTGAATCCAATTGATCTTCACTTTCTTGGTAATTCAGAAGATATAAACCAGATCTTCTTCAGTCAACACAAAGTGGTTGCTCCCCCTAGGAGTTAGGATCCAAGTTACAATGAGAGCAAGCAACCTCTCATCTAGCTTCAAGCCTCCAACCGAACAAGTGCTAACTTGAGATTGATTGTTCTTTAAGCAACTTTTGTAGAACTGAATCTTGTTGAAATCTTCTACCACACCAAGGTTTCCTTTGTTGATTCTTAATCCAGAAAAAATTAAGCCCAGCTACAGCAGCCCAAACCTCATGGGTTATCTCCATCTCCACGCCTTTTACATGAGAGACCAAGTTGTTTCCTTCAAACTTCAAGTTGGTGTAGAAAACCCTCACCAAATCTGGATATATGTTCCCTTTGAGCTCCAGAAACTTTCTGAGTGACTGGTCTATGAGAAGCTTCCTCACATTGTCAAGCTTTTGATCCTTCAGCCAGTTGAAGCACACAACCTTGGGGTTGTTTATCTTCTTGACACTTGTTTCATATCTATACTTCTCAATGAGATCGGTGTCACCAGAAAACCAGCTTTCAAGCCTTCCTCCAGACCTTACAGCTCTGGTTTTGACTCTTTTGGCAGTGGAAGGGGTTGATTCCATGACAGCAGAGACGAAAACAGAGGAGAGCACAAAACTCAGATTTTTCAAGAGATGGTGCAAGAGATGTTGCAAGAGTTGTTGCAATTGGTTGTTCTTGATGAAAGAAATCTGCACCTAATTTTATAGCAGTAAGAGAATCAAATTGAATTTAATTTCATTATATTGTAGCACCTTGAGAAAAGGTGATTGTAAACATAATGTTTTCTTGTTTAGTATGCTTTCAGTTGAGATTATACTCTCGTGAACGAAAGTTGTTACACTGATAGTTATAAAAGAGGGGTTTGAGACCCCAGGGAAATGTACGTTGTTTCTAAGACCGAAATTGAATACTTCTTAAATTCTAGTATGTCCTTTACTGACCTTAATCGTCGGAGTGCAATCAATAAGTAGGGCTCTTCTGTTTCAATGGAGCTACGCTATAGAACTACAAGAGATAGGACAGATTCCTGAAGAGACTGACGGAGCTAGAGCTTGTCACCAGAGTCAACATGCAAGCAAGTCAATCGGCAAGAACAATTATATATTAATTAATACATGTTAGTTACATATTAATTAATAGTTGTTGAGAATAAAAGAGGAGCACCCGAGAATAATGGTGCAATGTTAAACATAATGTTTTCCATTGTTAGCACCTGAAGTTAAGTGGTGCATGTGGGTAGGTGGTTTTTTGTTATTATTTTATGCTTTCAGTAGAGATTATATTCTTGTGAGTGAAAGTTGTTAAACGAGTAAGCTATAAAAGGGACTTGAGACCCTAGGTAAAGGTATGCTGTTTCTGAATACTAGACTGAAGCTGAATACTTATCTATTTTCCTAAGCTCTCACTGACTTGATCGTTGAAGTGTGATCAAAAGTTATACCCTCTTTATCCCAACAGAGTCACGTTCCAGTGTAATTAGAAGACACATAATAGAATTTAAGAAATTAATTTAGAAAATTAAGTTAGGAAATTAAGTTAGAAGCGAAGTTTTTCAATCAAATCAACCGATGAAAAGGTTGAAGAACAATTTTATTTTGATTGTAATAAATAATTAAATTTGACATATATAAGGTGACCGTCCACCAACTCTAATTAATTAATAGTAACTAATCATCTCGAGTGCATTAATTAATAGTAACACGTTAAGTTGGATGTGATGTTTTTTTGTTTTAAATATAACTACTCTATATTTTTAATAAAAATAATAATCATTCAAACTTTAAATACTATACACATTTTTAGTATTTTAATTAAATATATATTATATGTTTATTATTGAATATTTTAAATATTTTGTTTTTTGTTTTTTTCTCTCTCTATATATATCACTGGTCAACTAGGTTTTTTCTTTACAATCTCTTCATATTCATCCATCAACTTGAGTTGTTAAATATGAATAAAATAATATTTTAAATATTTATTATAAAATATTTAAAATGTAATTAAGTTTAATAGTAATAATCGAATTTAGAATAAGAGATAAAAAGAAATTAGTATATGTACAATATTAATACAAAAGCAGAAGAAAAAATGATAATATTAATAAGATACTTATAATAGTGATTCATAGATATCTGGTATCGTTGGTCAACGTAATGCAACCTTCAGGCCTCACAAAAATCCTTAGAAGTCAAAACCGCGTAATTAATTACTAATTTTTCCTTGTCCAATATAAAATATGCTTAATTTATTAGGAAATAAGACGACCAAAAGAAATATGCAAAGAAACTAAATAAGAATTAAGTAATTTTATTCACTGCTCTTAAATTTTTTTATTCTATCTCTCTTGCGTTCTTTATTTTAATAAATAATATTCTATTCAACCTGTATATATTTTTATTTGATGTTATATATGATAAAATTATTAATTTTAATTATAATTTTGTCACAATATTTCACACTACAAATTATTTTGGATTATCATAGAATTGTGAAAATGTATAACACTTAAGTTTTAAAATTTCGTGTAAAATATTTTGACGACGGATTCAATTCGTCTGTTGTATCTTCTGAAGTTAAAAATATTTTTCGAAATCATAAAGTTTTTAATAATTATGCATTGATATTTTTTATTCAATAAATATTATTTGGTGTAACATTATATATATATATATATATATATATATATTACCGACCAATTCTCGAACATCGTTGACTGTTCATAATGGTGGGCCACGTAAGCTGGGTCCCACAAGCGGCATGAGCCAGCGGCACGCGCCAGGGTGCCAATGAGTGGTCAGACGTCGATCACCAGGATGTGTTGATGTGTCCTCGACAACAGAGTAAGGGCGATGTGACATCGGGCATCGGTGACTCAAACAGCAGAGCTGGGTCACGAGAGGTGGATCCCAGATGATATGAAGATAATAGCAAGGTATGAATGATTCTTTGACATTTTATGGAATCAACTTGAGTTGGAGAAAGAATAGGCACTTTTAATAGAATTGGATCAATGTTCTATGTTTCAAGAACTCACCAAAGCTTGCACCAAACACCAAACTCACATGGAAGACCCATTTCTTGCCAATTGAACCGATTAAATTGAACAATAAAGCAAATGCACCGATTAAAAAGCTTAAGAACTGAAATGCACCGAACAAATTAAGAAGAAATGAAGAAGAAACACTTGAATCCAGCAAAAGAGCATAAGAACCGAACACTACATGAATTTAAGCTCAAAACATCGAATAGAAAGATCCTAGACATGTTTTTGAATTCGAATGAACTTGGAAATGAAATGAAAAGATGGAGAAGAGAGGAACTTATGAGAATGGAGAGCTTGGTTGGTGGTCACGCCACTTGAAGTGTGAAGGCTCCAAGATAAGTGAGCTAATGTCGCCACTTGAGAGAACCAAGGCACTCAAGATAAGACAAGGTAGAGGAGAAGACAAAGTTCTCACACAATTCTCTCTCCATTTGAGTAGAGTTTCTTTATAGCCAATTTCCAATCTGCATTATGAAGGACCTAAGCCCTCCTTTTATAGGAGCAAGGGTCGGTCATTACATAGCTTATTCCCCAAGCTACCCAAAAAGCTCCTAAGCTCACTCCCAAGCTTCTAGAATTTCCTAAACTAAAGCCTAAAGATGGTTTACAAAAGAGGTTTCTTTGGTTTTCCTCTAAGCACCTTCCTAAACACTATTCTATATTATTTACAATTTAATACAAAAGAAACTATAAAGAGAGATATTTAAATGAAGCCTATTCTTGAAAGCTTGTAGACTTCTTTGGCTTTAGGCTTAATCCTCTCTTTATTTTATGTCTTCTTTTAATTTTGAGAAGACTAGAAGGAAGAACTTCAAATGTGAAGGTGAATGACCTCTTCCTTCATTAATAAAAGCCTCCTTTATTTGATTCTCATCACTAGACAACACACCAGTTATCAGTAGGGGGAAGCCTAGATCACGAGTGGCCATGCATGTGGTGTGAATAGCGCATTCAGGCGCGACCTAAGTAAAGAACCACTGGAAGTGCTAAGGCCCATTAGGGTTGTGTTCCAAGGGTAGACTGCATGCATCGCACGTGAACAGCTAGGGCACCCCCTGGACGGATGGCCCCAGAGATTAGGTGCACAAGTTGGTACCCAGGTGGCCATTCCGTCAGAGCTTGCACTCCAGTAATGGAACCTTACGCGCTAGATTGCCCTAAGATTGGGTGATAGCGACGCTAAGGCATGCCCTCAGAAACCCTAAATGCAGGTAGCAGAAACCCTAGAGTATATAAAGGGTAGTAAGAAACTTCACAAGCTACGCAAGTTTTACACATAGTTCTTGAAACGAGAGCTGAGATACACATTGGTGTTTCCTTGCCCCAGTATTGACTTGAGCGTCGAAGTGCAAACGGCCTCTAGGGTGCCCCTTTGTTTTTGCAGGTTCAGGGTGTTTGATCGAGAGAAAGCACGGACGAAGGCAGAGAGAATTGGGCGCGTGATTGTCGTTAGAAGTACGAAGACAATCGAGTCAACTGACAGGAACATTTTGTAAGAATGTATGGCTTTAAACTAGAGGGGGTGAATGGTTTAAAAAGGGTTTTCGCAAACTTTTAAGTCTAGAATGAAATTACTTCGAGAAAACTTGATTAAGAAATCAGTTTGCCAAAAACACAAAGCAATTTAGCACAACACCAGAAAAAAAATCGGTTGTTTATACCAGTTCACAAATATAAACTGAATTTAAAGAGTTCAAGGGATAGAGAGATTGCACACACAGGTTTATACTGGTCATTCTTAAACCAAGAGCTACATTCAGTCTTCCCAGAAACCACTGGGGAATCCAATAAGCAATCAAGCCTAGTTTACTTACAACACCACCAAAGAAGTGACCTTGATCCCCTCAAGACACACATTTCCTTTGGCTCAGCATAAACACCACTACGAAGGCTGACCATGACAACCTCAAGAGCACACAACACTTCTCAACTTTACACACAGAGTTTCTTCAAAGTACAAAAGGATTACACTTGTTACAGAAAAGATTTGAAATCAATACAAGATGAAAATCCTATATCACACTCTCTTGATCAAAACAATCTCAAAGCAATCTTCAACTCTTCAAAAGAAAAATCAGTGAAAAACTCAAATATGTTTTTCTTTGATTAAATCTCAGTTTTTGTTTGTTACATAATCTGAACAAACTATTTATCACTTTCAAAGATTGGTCAAATCATTAAAAACTGGAGCGTATTCAATTATAAAATCATTTAAAGCTCAGTCAAAGCACAAAATAGTTTTCTGTTATGGTCCCAAAACAAACAATCGGTTGAATGCTCGAATCAATCGGTTGTTTTGGTTTGACAGCAAGTCAACCATCAAAAACAGTTTTCAACCTTTCCAAAAACACCTAAGTATAAAACAATCGGTTGTTTTTCACTTAGTTTGAAAAACACTTTCAATTAAAAGGTTTGAGAATTCTTAAGCTTTGGATTTAATCAAGAGTGGATTTACACAGATAATCTACCCCAGGTCCTATTCTAAAACACATCAGCAACAACAAGCACAACGAGCCTTCCATCAAACTTCAAAGGGTTTGGATTCTTCAAAGCTTGAACACACTTGATTCATAAATCTCCCCCTATTTGATGAAGACAAACTTGAACACACAGAATGATTGCTCCCCCTTGGAGTAAGAATCCAAGTTACAATAAGAGCAAACACCCTTTCATCTAGCTTTAAGCCTCCAACCGAACAAGTTCTCACTTGGGCATTTTGATTCTTCAAGCAACTTTTGTAGTATTGGACTTTGTTGAAATCCTCCACTACTCCAAGATTTCCCTTGTTGATTCTTAGACCAGCAACAACGGTCCACACATCATAAGTGATCTCCATGTCAACTCCCTTCACATGAGAAACAAGGTTGTTTCCCTTAAACTTGAGATTGGTGTAGAACACCCGAATCAGATCAGGGTATATGTTCCCCTTCATCTCCAAGAACCTTCTTAGTGATTGGTCCTTGAGCAGCTTCCTCACATTGTCTAGCTTTTGGCTTTTCAGCCAATCAAAGGAAACAACTTTGGGGTTGTTGATCACCTTTGTGCTAGTTTCATACCTATACCTTTCAATGAGTTCATTGTCTCCAGAAAACTAGCCCTCTAATCTCCCTCCAGACCTCACAGCTCTGGTTTTGATCCTCTTTGAAGTGGGAGGAGTTGATTCCATGACAGCAGAAAAAGAGGCAAAGAAGATTCATACAAGGAGAGCAAGAGATGGCTCAATTGATTGTTCTTGTGAGAATGAACAACTGCAACAAAATGTAAAGAAACACATAACCAAACTGCATTCAATGATGTGAGTGGGTTTCATTTTTTCAGAGAGAAAAGACTTGACCAAGACCTGCACAGAAAACGTCAGAAAAAACAGAAAATCACATGGTCATCACATGTGATCTTTGACTATTCATAAAAGCTCTTAAATTTTCAAGATTTTGGAATATATTCCTTTATGTAATGTTGTAACTTCCTCCAGAACATAAACAGGATTTTAACATAGCTTTATTGACCCAGATCCCTTTGTAATTGATATCTGCAACAAACAAAAATTAAAAAGAAATTAAATCCATCCTTTCACAGTGCTGTCAAATACGAAACAATCGGTTGTTTTTATGCAGCATTAAAACAGATTTTGAATTTTTAAGAAAGTGCATATGAGATTCAATGTAAATGAAATTGAGCATTTAACAAGAGATATTAAGCATGAATATGAATTTAAAAAGGAATTAAAGATAAAGATAAGGAAGGTCTTATCCTTTATGATGTTCCTTCAATGAGTCATATGTCTTTGATCAAGAAGCCTCTTTTGACTATTGAGAACCTTGGACTGATACATAACATTGATTCAACTTCAATGTTAATCTTTTCCTTCCAAGAACCTAATCAGATGACTCAGTGCCTCATGTTCCTCTAGATTTCCTGCATAAACATGAATTCAAGCAACAAGGTTTGGTCCCTGATGTGATTCCACTAGCACAATTAGAATGATTCTTGACATTCTTAGGAATCATCTTGAGTTGGTTATTAGATAGAAACTTTATCATAGAATTGGATCAAGGTTCTATGAACAAGAACTCACCAAAACTAGTGTCAAAACACAAACTCATATGGAAGTTCCAATTATTGTCAAATTGAATCGATTGAAATGAGAGGAAAAGCAATTGCACCGAATAGAATTGACATAGAACTGAAATGAACCGATCAAAATGAAATAAAAGGCAAGAATACTGAAAACAAGTGCTAGAAATGTAAAAGCACCGAACCAAAACACAAAACAAAGAAGAACAACTTGCTGAAAAGTGAAATAGCCGAACCAAAAGACAAGAACACAAGCTAAGACATGAATATCAAAAGAGAAGGAAGGAAGGAGAAGAGAAAGCTCATGAAGATGGAAGAATGGTTGGATGATCACGCCACTAGGAGGATGGAGACTCCAAGATAAGTGTGCAAGCCGCCACTTGAGGTAACCATGGAACCATCAAGATAAGACTAGTGAAGAAGGCACAAAGCTCTCTAATGCTCTCTAAAAAATTGAGTATAGTTTCTTTAGTCTAAATTCAAATCTGAAATGTACAAGGGCAGCACCTTTATTTATAGCCTAGAGGTGCTGAAATGCAAGCTAAGAGAATTCAAAATTCCCTCCTAAAATCAAATGCAACCGGCGCCTAAACCAAGTCATGAGGAAGGTGTGATCTCTTCTCTCACTTTGGCACCTCCTTATTTACTCCTACACCTATCTACTAACGCACCCCCCCTTCCTAAGACTCCTAACTAAAGACTAAAAGATGTTTTAACAATAGAGGTTTCTAATGTTTCCCTCTAAGCACCTTCAAGCAAAGAAATTACAAAAAGAGAAAATAAACGTCCCCTAGCTCCTAAAGCTTTGAACATGCTTCTTGTAAGCCTTTGAGGTGGGCTTTGACCTCCATGGGCGTCCTCTATTTGAGCCTCAACCTCTTCTTGCTCTTGATGATTGGCCTCCATGTCCACTTGAGCTTGATCTCCATCAGTCCCCTTACAAATTTGGGTCCATTTGGTTTACTTTTATCATTTGAAACCTCACAACCTTTGGGAATCCATTTCATAAAGCCTCTGGGAACAGAATATTTCCTTATTTTGCAGAATCTAACAGAATGGCCTTTCTTCATGCAATAAAAGCATGTAACAAACGGTTGTTTCGACTTAACAATTGGTTGTTTTACTGGTTTTTTTGAAAAATTCTTTGAAAACTTATCTTGCTTGTTTTGTGGCTTAAAACCTAATCCAGCTCTTCCAAAATCACAGTTTTGAGATGCCAAGACATTTTCAAAGTTGGATTTTCCTTTTGAAAGCTTATCCACAATACTTACAAGATAATGCACTTTCCTTTCACAATTTTCACAAATGAGAGTGTCACACTTGTAAGAAGAGCTTTTGCAATGTGATTCAAGTTTTTCAAAATCCCTTTTTGATTTTTCCAACTCTTCTTCAAGTGCCTTCACTCTCTTTTCAAGCCAGTTGTTAAGCTCTTTCAATCGGTTGTTTGAAAGAACCAATCGGTTAGCTTCATCATGTGTTTCTTGAAAACCTTCAAGCAATTCACTATAATTTTCAACATTTAGAGAAGCACATGAACTTACATCACTTGAGCTACAAGACTCATCATCTCCTTCAGCAATCAAGCATATGTTTGCCTTTTCTTCTTCACTTGATGACGAGCTTGATAAGAAGACTTCATTCTCATCCCAAGCTATGTAGGCCCTTTTTGACTTTCCCTTCTTTTCTTTGTAGCTTGACTTCTTCTCCTTGCTTTCTTTATTTCGGCAATCTGTCTTTATGTGCCCTTGCTCACCACAACCAAAACAAGTATAGTTATTGGAATTAAAATCATTGGATTTTTTGTTTCCATACCTTTCTTTGTTGGTGTCTTTGTTGCGGTTTCTTTTCAAGAATTTGCTAAACTTTCTGGATAGCAAACTAAGGTTCTCTTCATCACTGGATTCTTGCTTGCTTTTGTGCTTGACAGCTTTTAAGGCAATGTTTCTCACATGCTTATCTTCACATTCTTGAACATTGAGTCTATTCATTTCTAACTCATGTTCCTTAAGCTTGCCAAACAAAGAAGTCATACTCAATGATGTTAGATCTTTTGATTCAGATATAGCAGTTACCTTAGGTTGCCAAGACCTATCAAGACATTTGAGGATCTTGATGTTTAGCTCCTCTTTTTCAAAGGTTTTCTCAAGGCTCATGAGGTGATTGATGATGTGCGTGAACCTTTTCTGAACTTCAGCAATTGTCTCACCCTTGAGCATTCTGAACATTTCATACTCTTGGATTAGAGTATGCTTTCTGGCTCTATTCATCTTATTGGTACCTTCATGAGTTACCTCCAAGGTACCCCACATTTCCTTTACTAATTTGCATTGAGAGACCCTGAAAAATTCATCTGAATTCAAGACAAAAGTAATTATGTTTTTAGCAATGCAATCAAATTTGGCCTTCTTACTTTCAGAATCAGTCCATTGTCAAGTGATTCTACAAAGATTTTCATTCTGACTTTCCAAAATTGGTAGTTCAAACCACAAAATAGAGGTGGGTTGTTGATTGAAGCACCTTCCCCAAAAGGTAGTCTATCAGCCATATAAAAAAAGTTTTAGGATCACACTTGAATAAATTTCAAGAACCAAGCTCTGATACCAATTGTAAGAATGTATGGCTTTAAACTAGAGGGGGTGAATGGTTTAAAGAGGGTTTTCGCAAACTTTTAAGTCTAGAATGAAATTACTTTGAGAAAACTTGATTAAGAAATCAGTTTGCCAAAAACACAAAGCAATTTAGCACAACACCAGAAAAAAAATCGGTTGTTTCGCAGAAACAATCGGTTGTTTATACCAGTTCACAAATATAAACTGAATTTAAAGAGTTCAAGGGATAGAGAGATTGCACACACAGGTTTATACTGGTTCACTCTTAAACCAAGAGCTACATCCAGTCTTCCCAGAAACCACTGGGGAATCCACTAAGCAATCAACCCTAAATTACTTACAACACCACCAAAGAAGTGACCTTGATCCCCTCAAGACACACACTTCCTTTGGCTCAGCACAAACACCACTAAGAATGTTAATCTTGACAACCTCAAGAGCACACAACACCTCTCAGCTTTACACATAGATTTTCTTCAAAGTACAAAAGGATTACACTTGTTACAGAAAATATCTGAAATCAATACAAGATGAAAATCCTATATCACACTCTCTTGATCAAAGCAATCTCAAAGCAATCTTCAACTCTTCAAAAGCAAAATCAGTGAAAAACTCAAATATGTTTTTCTTTGATTAAATCTTAGATCTTGTTTGTTACATAATCTGAGCAAACTATTTATTGCTTTCAAAGACTGGTCAAAGCATTAAAAACTAGAGCGTATTCAGTTATAAAATCATTTAAAGCTCAATCAAAGCACAAAACAGTTTTCTGTTATGGTCCCAAAACAAACAATGGGTTGAATGCTCGAATCAATCGATTGTTTTGGTTTAACAGCAAGTCAACCATCAAAAACAGTTTTCAACCTTTCTAAAAACACCTAAGTATAAAACAATCAGTTGTTTCGACAAAAGAACAGGTTGTTTTTCACTTAGTTTGAAAAACACTTTCAATTGAAAGGTTTGAGAATGCTTAAGTTTTGGATTCAATCAAGAGTGGATTTACACAGATAATCTACCCCAGGTCCTATTCTAAAACACATTAGCAACAACAAGCACAACCAGCCTTCCATCAAACTTCAAACGGTTTGGATTCTTCAAAGGTTGAACACACTTGATTCAACACAATTGGCTCCCACCGTGGGGCACGATTAAAATCTTGTCCCATTCACAAGTATAGAGCAAAGATGCATCAACATGAGGAACACGAGGCAAAAGGATCCGTCACACCAAAAGGAGACGAGAGCATCTGATAGAGATCAAATGAGAGAGGATTTTACTAATGGAGGAAGAGGTCATTCACCCAAAAATTTGAAGTTCTTCCTTCTAGTCTTCTAAAAAATTAAAGAAGAATTTAAATAAAGAGAGGACCAAGCCTAAAGCCAAAAGAAGACTACAAGCTTTCAAGAATGAGTTTCAATTAATATCTCTCTTTATAGTTTCTTTTGTATAAATTTGTAAATAATATAGAATAGTATTTAGGTAGGTGCTAAGAGGGAAACCTAAAGATACCTCTTATGTAAAACATCTTTAGATATTAGCTTTAGAAAAATCTAGAAAGGTATCCCTTCCTTCTCGACTTTAGGCGCTAGAAGTGGAAGAGGTCCAAGGTAACCTTGGTTAGCTTCCTTTGTAAGCTTCTTGTACACTCATGATCGGTCCTTCTCCTATAAAAGGAGGGCTTGAGTCATTATAATACAGAATTGATATTTTGAGTTAGGAAATTCCCCAAATTGGTGAGTGATTGAGAGGCTTGTGTCTTCTCCTCTTCTAGTCTCATCTTGAGTGCATCTTGGAACCTCAGGTGGCGGCATCTACATCATTTTGGAGCCTTACATCCTTCAAGTGGCATGTTCATCTCCAAGAACTCCAACCACATAAGTTCCCTATTTCATTTCTTCTTCTTCATCCATTTTCCTTTCATTCCAAATTACCCATTTTTGTTCTACTTGTTTGTTTTCACTTTCAATCGGTGCAATCTCTTCCTTATGATGTCCTATTTCATTTGCTGCACTTATATTCAATTTTAATCGGTGCAAATTGGTTGTTCTTGCTGTTTTGGTCACGTCCTCCATGGATATAATTGCTATATGTTGTGTTCTTGAGTTTCTATCCATGGGTTTGTTGTTCAACATGGGTTTCTATGTGAGTTTGGCTTGGTTACTTGTGTTTTGGTGAGTTCTTGAATGTTAAGAACATTGATCCAATTCTTAAAAAGTGCCTAATCATATTCTAACTCTTGTTGAATCCATAACATGTTCATATCATATCTCCATCATGTTATTGGAATCATATCATGTGGTATCAGAGCCTTAGGTTTGTTCTTGTTTGTGTTTGAGTTGTTTTGGCACTTTTAATTCAAGAACTTTAAATTCTTGTTATTACATTGTGTTTGTGTCATTTTGAAATTTTGAATCCTTATAAGTTTTGTCAAAGTCATGTTTCTCCAAAAATGTTATCAATTCTTTGTGGTCCTTTTGTTGTAATTTTTGTTTCTTGATTTTGTGTTAAGTACAGTTTTCTGTGTTTGTTTCTTGATCCTTTGGTGCATTTTGTTTTTAGTATTGAGTTCATACTTGTGTAATAGACCTATACAAGTTCTTAAACATCATTTCTATTATGTCTTTGCTAGTTCTTAATTCTGTTTTTCATTTCTGTTAGGTTTCCTCTTTTTCTTGAAAACGTGCTGACTATTTCGATTTATTGCAATTTATTTTCTTACAGGAAATTTCTTAAATTCTGGATTTGAGTTCTTCAAAGTGTTATAAAAAGGTATAAAAAAGAAGTACATCAAAATTCCAAGTACAAAAAAAATGATAAATGAAATACGTTCAGTGTGTAATGCTGCCGAAAAAATACGGTAATTTGGTAGTGATTTTGCAAAATTTATCGCAATTAATTGGCTTACTGTTTTTTTGTAATTCCAGTGCCATTGTTGAGATAAGATCTTGAACTTTCTGTGGTTCCAATTTCATAATCCAGTTCGCTTTATACAATTCCAGATAAATCTGTGAAGTCACGCACAGTTTGCACAAAAATATTTTTCCAGTAGTTCTATTTTTGTTTTCTTCATCTATTCTAGTGCTTTTCTCTAGGTTTCTTTTGTGTGTCATCCTTTTCATTGATTACCTTATTTTTTTGTTTGTCTTTTATTCACTATTCTTTGTGTTTGTCATATCTCTTGTATTCCTTTTGTTATAGCCTTTCTTGTTTACACCTTTTCTTGTTTGTCTTTTATTGTTCTTTAAGTTTTGTGGTTCTTTGGCTTTGAGATAGAGTGCTTTTGCTTTGACATCTTTCATTTGAGGTTACTAAGGCCTCAAGAGCAGATTGGTTGAGGGAAGTATTCTTTCTTGGAGTGATTTGAGTGTCTTTTAATTTTCATTCCAGCACTATATATTTGTTCCATTTTCTAACCTTGTTTTTCTTGCAATAGTTTGTTCATTTTGTGTTTGCTGTTTTTATTTTGTAATGGATACCTTATCAAGTTCAGCACCTTCTAAACGTCATTCCCCTCCAAAAGCTACTTCATTAATGAATTACAAGAAGTTAAAACAATATCTACACAACAAGATGAGGTATTGAGACAAATTGAGGCAAGGCTTCAAATTTTAGAAGTAAAACACATGGAGAAAAGATTAGCAAAACTTGAATTGAAGCATGAAAGATGCTCACATTCCATCCATGGAAGACATCATTCTCCTACACGTTCTTCCAATGCTCACGGCCATGGAGATGATTATGGAAGAAGGAGGCATCACCATCATTCTCATGGAGAGAGCTATAACCGTGAACAAAGACATCACCAAGAAGCAAAGCCTCAACTTTCTTTTGTAAAAGTTGAGGATCCTAATGTGTGGTGATAGTGATCCTAATGTGTATTTAGATTGGGAAGCTAAGGTTGACCATATTTTTCATGTGTATAAGGTCCAAGATGACCATAAACTTGGGATAGTTTCTTTATCCTTTTTGGACTATGCCAAAGAATGGTGGTATGACATTGTAATGGACATTATATATAGCAAGAGACCTCCTGTGGTTTCTTGGAATTATTTGAAAGAGTGTATGCGCGAGGTTTGTTCCTCCTTCTAGGAAGGAACACTTGTTGAAGTTCCAAAGGCTTCCTCAAGGACATAGGACGGCAGATGCATACTTTAAAGATTTTGAAACAACTTTGACTAAAATGAGTATGCATGCTAATGAAGAGTCAAAGATAAAATGGTTTGTACGTGGTTTAAAAAGAGATATTAGAGATTTTGTAGAATTAAATGAGTACTCTTCTTTAAAGAAAGTGGTTCACCTAGCCATCAAGGTGGAATCATACCTTTTGAAAACAACTTTCAAAAATACTCATGGTTTCTACAACTCTTCTAGGAAGGATGCACAAATTTCTCCTTCTAATTTTTCCAAACAAACCACTTCTCCGAAAAAAGTTTCTACAAATTCTTCTACATCTCCTAAGTCACCTACCAAAACTTCAAAAATAAAATGTTTTAAATGTTTAGGTTTTGCGCAAATAGCTCTTCATTGTCCACAAAAACAAACCTTAAAGATAAACAAGGAAAAACAAGCCCTAACTCACCCACCTACCACAAGTAAAAATGACAAAAACAAAGAAGGCCAAGTTGACATGGGTCTTATCTTTTCACATCCAAGGTGTTTTCCTTCCTTATCTTTTTCATTACCAAAGGTTCTTTCTTCACCACCATCTTGGTTAAAAAATGTTAGGGATCATTTTTTCATACCTCCTAATGGTTTTCACCATTTAAGAGGCCTTTTTACAAAAAATATCATCATTCCCAAACAATTTTTTCCAACTTGGTCTGTTTATAGGACCTCCTTTTCTGAACTCCCACTGCTTACAAATTATAAGTCATGTTTTCCTTTTTCGTATTCAATTGTTAATTGTAAAAGTAAACTGACTTTGTTATATGAAGGGATTCAGAATTCGTGGTCGAATTCTCTCCAACTCGAGGAGTATGATAGAGATCAAATGAGAGAGGATTTTACTAATAGAGGAAGAGGTCATTCACCCAAACATTTGAAGTTCTTCCTTCTGGTCTTCTCAAAAATTAAAGAAGAATTTAAATAAAGAGAGGACCAAGCCTAAAGACAAAAGAAGACTACAAGCTTTCAAGAATGGGCTTCAATTAATATCTCTCTTTATAGTTTCTTTTGTATAAATTTGTAAATAATATAGAATAGTGTTTAGGTAGGTGCTAAGAGGGAAACCTAAAGTAACTCTTGTGTAAAGCATCTTTAGATATTAGCTTTAGAAAAATCTAGAAAGGTATCTCTTCCTTCTCCACTTTAGGCGCTAGAAGTGGAAGAGTTGCAAGGTAACCTTGGTTAGCTTCCTTTGTAAGCTTCTTGTACACTCATGACCGGCCCTTCTCCTATAAAAGGAGGGCTTGAGTCTTTCAAATATAGATTTGATATTTTGAGTAAGGAAATTCTCCCAAATTGGTGAGTGATTGAGAGACTTGTGTCTTCTCCTCTTCTAGTCTCATCTTCAGTGCATCTTGAAACCACAAGTGGCGGCATCTACACTCATCTTGGAGCCTTACATCCTTCAAGTGGCGTGTTCATCTCTAAGAACTCCAACCACATAAGTTCCCTATTTCATTTCATCTTCTTCATCCATTTTCCCTTCATTCCAAATTACCCATTTTTGTTCTACTTGTTTGTTTTCACTTTCAATCGGTGCAATCTCTTCCTTATGATGTCCTCTTTCATTTGCTGCACTTATATTCAATTTTAATCGGTGCAAATTGGTTGTTCTTGCTGTTTTTTTCACGTCCTCCATGGGTATAATTGCTATATGTTGTGTTCTTGAGTTTCTATCCATGGGTTTGTTGTTCAAAATGGGTTTCTATGTGAGTTTGGCTTGGTTACTTGTGTTTTGGTGAGTTCTTGAATGTTAAGAAAATTGATCCAATTCTTAAAAAGTGCCTAATCATATTCCAACTCTTGTTGAATCTATAACATGTTCATATCATATCTCCATCATGTTATTGGAATCATTTCAGCATCACCATGTAACAGATCATGGAAACGATGCGTGCCCTCCAAGAAACGGTGGCGGCATCAAGAAGGGATCAAGAGCGCATCCAGATTTATATGGTTGGGTCGTAGACGAGAAATGAAAAATTGCGCTTGGCCAACAAGGAATTGCGCTGGAATTTGAAGCACTAGGCAGGCGAACGTGTGGTGGAGGAGCAAACGCCGCCCTCACCACCTTAGGCTTTCCCAATGCCGTTTTCGTTGGCGATCATGGACGTCGTGATACCTGCCACATTCGTGGGACTTAAAGCCAACTTTACAGGTGTTGAGGACCCAAAGGCCCATCTCACGGCCTTCCATACACAGATGATGCTAACTAGGGGCTCTAATGCAGTGCATTGCAATTTATTCATGAGCACGCTAACAGGCACGACGCTAAATTTTTTCATCAGCCTCCCTGATGGGCACGTGACATCGTTCCCGCAGTTTTCTACGTCGTTCATGGAGCAATACATAGCCAATCGGGCTCCCCCACCGGTTTCCTACGATCTTTTCGAAATAAGGCAATACCAAGGGGAGTCCTTGAAGGAGTACCTCAACAGATTTGGGGCACATGTGGTGAGGCTGCACACCAAGGATGGGGATATGATGGTGCACGCCTTCAGGAAGGGAATCATGCCGAGACCCTTCAGTGAGTCACTCGTCAGGAGTCGTGCCAAGACTTTCAGTGAGATCAAGCGTCGAGTGGTGGCCCATATCGTCGCTGAAGGAGAACTTACAGAGAAGAGCGACAACGTTGTCCCCACGCGCCCGCAAGGGCCAAGTCGACCTCAGCCCATGAGGGTACATGAGGCAACGACGAATAAGAAGGCCCCAACAAAGCAGTAGCCCTACGAGCCTAGGAAGGCCCAAACCAGGGGGCGCTCGATGGAGAACTTTCCCCCAAGGCACAACTTCCTGGTGGAGTTGAAGGAACTGATTATTGTTCCCAACATAGCGAAGAGATTGAAGATGCCTGCAAAGACTGATGTACCGTCCCGTATCCGGGCGTTGACTAAGTCAAAGTCAAAGTCAACGGCGGTGGAGTCAAAGTAAACGCGAGGCGTCGCCTAGTTGGAGAGACGCCAGGAGGAAGCGTCGCCAAGGCAGGGCGTCGCCTAGGTGCAGGCGTCGCCCAACCAGGGCGTCGCCAGATCAAACAGTGCTAAACTAAGGTAATCACGGTGTGGTTCCCCGATACCCATGGGTGGGAAAGACCATGGAGGGAGCGACGCCGAGGGAAGGCCTCAGGTCCCAATAGCACGGGGCAGTAGTAAAGAGAAGGAAAAGGTGGCTTCAAGGCCATAGTAATAGTACCAGTGAAGGGCAGCCTGACTCGTGAAGTGCTCCTGCCGCCCCAGAGACGCCTGTGGGGCAGATACGACTCAAGAGGAAAGTCACGCCCAGGGCAACCGGGTGCAGAGTACAAAATGAAGGCAGATACGCTCTCAAAGTAAGTGACTAGATACTTGGTGATGAGAATCAACTAAAGGTGGTTTTTTATAATGAAGAACAAGATCATTCGCCTTCACATTTCAAGTTTTTCTTGTTAATCTTTGCAAAAGATAAAGCCCAAGCCCAAGAAGGCCAAAGCCCACAAAAGCCCAAAGACCATCCCATGAAGGGCAAGGCCAAGTTTTAAATAAATATTGTTTAGAAAGGTGCTTAGAGGGAAACATTAGAAACCTCTATTGTTAAAGCATCTTTTAGTCTTTAGTTAAGAGTCTTAGGGGGGGTGTATTAGTAGATAGGTGTAGGAGTAAATAAGGAGGTGCCAAAGTGAGAGAAAGGATCACACCTTCCTCATGCCTTGTTTTATGCGCAAATTCTAGAAGCTTTTTGGGAGGGAGTTTTTTTGAATTTGTGTAGCTTACATTTCAGCACCTTAGGCTATAAATAGAGGTGCTCTCTTTCTAAAATGGAGATTGGAATTAATCTAAGAAAACTATACTCAAATTTTGAGTGACCTTTGGAGAGCTTTTGGAGCCTTCTTCCCTAGTCTTATCTTGATGGATCCATGGAGTCCTCAAGTGGCGGCATCACTCTCATCTAGGAGCATTCCACACTTCTAGTGGCGAGATCATCCATCCTCCTTCCATCTTCATGAGCATTCTCTTCTCCTTCCTTTCTTCTTCTTCAATTGTTCATGTTGCCTTGTGTTTTGAGTTGTTTTAGTTTCGGTTCTTCCATTTTCCAGCACCTATATTCTGTTTTGTTTCTTAATTCTGTTCGGTTCAATTGAATATTGGTTTATTTCTGTTCGGTCTTTTCAATTTTAATTCCTTTGTTGATTCAATTTGACAATATTTGGTTCATCCAAATGAGTTTGGGATTTGGTACTAGTTATTGGTGAGTTCTTGTCTTAGAACCATGATCCAACTCTAAGAAAAGTGCCTCTATATTTTCCAGCTCAAGGTGATTCCTAAAAATGTCAAGAATCTTGTTCTATGTGGCTATTGGAATCACATCATGTGGTATCATGAGTCTTAGGTTCATTCTTGTTTAATTGTTGAGTTGTGTGCACTTTTATTTCAAGAGCTCTTTAATTTCTTGCAATTTAAGTTTCTGTTTTAGAATTTTATTTGAGTATTCTTGCTGTTTTTCTTTTGCTCCAAGTGCTTGTGAAAAGGTTTATGGCACTCATAATTCTTATGAGTATGGTTGCTCTTTTGGAATGGCATTATCCTTCCTAGAGTTTACCTTAAGGTTCCTTTCACTTGTTACAATTTGTGATGTGTCTTTTAATTTTTTAATCATGTCAAGTTTTGTCTTAGTCATGTTATTCCATATATGTCATTACTTCTAGTAGTACTTTTATTGTTTTGATTGTTTCTTGCTTTGGTGTCATATAATTTTCTGATTTGATGTTGATCCTTTGTGCATTTTCTTTTTAGATTTGAGTTCATACTTGTATTCTAGACCTATACAAGTTCCAATACATCATTTTCTATTATGTCTTTGCTAGTTCATCATCCTGTTTTTTATTCCTATTAGGATTCCTCTGTTTCTGAAAAAAGTGCTTACTGTTTTTCCTTATTGCAACTGATTTACGTACTGTAAAATTCTGAAATTCTGGATTTGAGATATTCAAAGTGTTAGAAAAGAATAGAAAAAAGAATCATTCAAAAATATGAAGTACACAAAAAATGATAAATAAAATAAAAAAAGTGTACATTCCTGCCGAAAAAAATACGGTAATCTGGCAGTGATTTTAAAAAATTTATTTCTCTCAATTGGCTTACTGTTTTTAATTGATTCCAGTGCCATTTTTGAGTTAACATCTTGAAGTTTCTGTGGTATAAATTTCATAATCCAGTTCGCTCTACAACGTTCCAGTTAAATCAGTGAATATCAAACACAGTTTGCATAAAAAAAAATTTCCAGTAGCTAAATTTTTTGTTTTCTTCATCTACTCTAGTGCTTTTCCTTAGGTATTCTTTTGTGTGCCTACTTTTATCATTGAGTTCTTTATTTTCTTGATTGTCTTTCATTCTTACTCTGAGTTTGTCTTACATATAGTATTCCTTTTGCAATTACCTTTCCTTGCTTATACCTTTTCTTGTTT
Organism: Phaseolus vulgaris; assembly: GCF_051622355.1. Classification (NCBI taxonomy): domain Eukaryota; kingdom Viridiplantae; phylum Streptophyta; class Magnoliopsida; order Fabales; family Fabaceae; genus Phaseolus; species Phaseolus vulgaris. Next base: position 13,663,574 of record NC_143507.1, on the reverse strand, counting down.
GTCTTTATTGTTTCTTTGGTTTTGTGGTGGTTTGCTCTTAAGATTGGTGTGCTTGCTTTGACATATTTCATTTGAGGATTCCAAGGCCTCAAGATCAGATTGGTGCAAGAACATTATTTCTTTGAGAGTGATATTTTTTTCAGCTTCATTTCACTTCGGCAGTTTCATTGCCAAAGCTCACTGTTTTTGCTAATTTTTAACTTGTTTGCTGTTTTTGTGTGTTTGCTGTTTTTTAATTACAAATGGCTGGATTTTCAAGTGATGCATCCTACAAGCAGAATTCTCCTTCCAAAGCTTCAATCCTTGGTGAATTACATGAAGCTCAAAGAACCATTAGACAGTTGGAGGAGAAAATGCAAAAGATGGAGGTCCAACAAGCTAGACCATCTCCTTCTATCCATGATGGACATCATTCTCATAGACCGTCTTCAAGAGCTTCTTCAAATGATGTTGGCCGTGAAGATGACCATAGGAGAAGGAGAACTCCACCCCAATTCCTTGGACATAGACATCACAACCAAGGGGAGAGACCTCACTATGGCAATGGCTACTACCAAGATGCAAAGGCTAGGCTACCTTCGGTCAAGCTTCCTTGTTTCAATGGCTCAAGTGATCCTAATGTATATTTAGATTGGGAGGCTAAGTGTGAACAAATATTTGAGATCCATGAGATCCAAGATGAGCATAAGCTTAAGCTAGCCACCCTAGAGTTTAGTGATTATGCCATGAAATGGTGGCATGGAATTGTAAAGGACATTATCTATCACAAGGGTCCTCCCGTGGACTCTTGGAACTCTTTAAAGGATCAAATGCGCGCTAGATTTGTGCCCCCACATTTTAGGAAAGACCTCATGTTGAGACTCCAACGGTTTCAACAAGGCACGCTAAATGTGGATGAATATTATAAAGAGCTAGAAACGCTTGTGCTTAAAATTGAATTAGAGGAAAGTGAGGAAGCTATGATTGCTAGGTTTGTGAGTGGTCTTAGGAAGGATATTCAAGATTTTGTTGAGTTACAAGAGTATTCATCATTGGGCTCTTTAGTTCATCTTGCAATGAAGGTGGAAGCCCAACTTGCTAAGAAAAACTCTTTCAAAAATGCTTCCAATGATGGATACTACTCCAAGTCTTGGAGAACTAAAAATTCTTTTTCTAAACATCCTTCCAAAGATTCTTCTTTCAAACCCAAGGATCCTACGCCATCTACTTCTAGGCCTAAATCCCCAATTAAATCGTCTAGTCAAAAGTGTTTTAAATGTTTGGGATATGGTCACATTGCTGCTAATTGCCCTTCTAAAAGAAGTATGTACATGCATGAAGGCATTGTAGTTAGTGAGCATGATTCCACTTCACCTAAGCATTCTTCACCTTCTAGACCATCAAGTGAAAATGAGAGTGAAAGTCCTTGTGAAGGTGACTTATTGATGGTAAGACGTATGTTGGGCACAATTCCAAAATCTTTGAATGATACTCAAAGAGAAAATATTTTTCACACCCGATGTCTTATCAACAACAAGTTATGTTCCTTGATTATTGATGGGGGAAGTTGCACTAATGTGGCTAGTACAAGAGTTGTGGAGAAGTTAGCCTTACCCACTATCTCTCATACCAAGCCCTACAAATTACAATGGCTTAGTGAAGTAGGTGAAATCATGGTGAATAAACAAGTCCTCATTAACTTCGCTATAGGAAAGTATAAAGATGAGGTTTTATGTGATGTTGTGCCCATGGAAGCTTCTCATCTTCTTTTAGGAAGGCCTTGGCAATATGATAGACATGTTTTACATGATGGCCTATCCAATACAATGTCTTTTTCCTTCCTAGGGCGCAAGGTTATATTAAAACCCCTCTCTCCCAAAGAGGTTCATGAGGACCAAATAAAAATGAAAACAAAAAGAGAAAATGAGAAAGAAAAAGAAGTAAGTACTACACCGAGTCACACCATTTTCTCCTCTAAATCCATCATGTTGACTCGTGCTATACCTCAAATGGACCCTCCAAGGTCTTCTTCTTCTTTATCTTTTACATTACCCAAGGTTCCTATTTCAACACCACCTTGGTTAAAATATGTTAGGGATGATTTTTTCATACCTCCTAATGGGTTTCACCATTTAAGAGGTCTTTTTCCAAAAAATATCATCATTCCCAAACAAATTTTTCCAACTTGGTTGATTCATAGGACCTCCTTTTCTGCAATCCCTTTGATTCCCTCTACTCAGTCATGTATTCCTTTTTCTTACTCTTTTGATTGTAAAAGTACACTGACTTTGTTATATGCAGGGATTCAGAATTCGTGGGTGAATTCTCTCCAACTCGGGGAGTATGATGAGAATCAACTAAAGGTGGTTTTTTATAATGAAGAACAAGATCATTCGCCTTCACATTTCAAGTTTTTCTTGTTAATCTTTGCAAAAGATAAAGCCCAAGCCCAAGAAGGCCAAAGCCCACAAAAGCCCAAAGACCATCCCATGAAGGGCAAGGCCAAGTTTTAAATAAATATTGTTTAGAAAGGTGCTTAGAGGGAAACATTAGAAACCTCTATTGTTAAAGCATCTTTTAGTCTTTAGTTAAGAGTCTTAGGGGGGGTGTATTAGTAGATAGGTGTAGGAGTAAATAAGGAGGTGCCAAAGTGAGAGAAAGGATCACACCTTCCTCATGCCTTGTTTTATGCGCAAATTCTAGAAGCTTTTTGGGAGGGAGTTTTTTTGAATTTGTGTAGCTTACATTTCAGCACCTTAGGCTATAAATAGAGGTGCTCTCTTTCTAAAATGGAGATTGGAATTAATCTAAGAAAACTATACTCAAATTTTGAGTGACCTTTGGAGAGCTTTTGGAGCCTTCTTCCCTAGTCTTATCTTGATGGATCCATGGAGTCCTCAAGTGGCGGCATCACTCTCATCTAGGAGCATTCCACACTTCTAGTGGCGAGATCATCCATCCTCCTTCCATCTTCATGAGCATTCTCTTCTCCTTCCTTTCTTCTTCTTCAATTGTTCATGTTGCCTTGTGTTTTGAGTTGTTTTAGTTTCGGTTCTTCCATTTTCCAGCACCTATATTCTGTTTTGTTTCTTAATTCTGTTCGGTTCAATTGAATATTGGTTTATTTCTGTTCGGTCTTTTCAATTTTAATTCCTTTGTTGATTCAATTTGACAATATTTGGTTCATCCAAATGAGTTTGGGATTTGGTACTAGTTATTGGTGAGTTCTTGTCTTAGAACCATGATCCAACTCTAAGAAAAGTGCCTCTATATTTTCCAGCTCAAGGTGATTCCTAAAAATGTCAAGAATCTTGTTCTATGTGGCTATTGAAATCACATCACTTGGGGGCATGAGTTGGCACCCAAAAAGTCACCCCTAGCGCAGTAGCACTCTCAGCAGGAAGACTCACATGTAGAAACGTCCCCAGGTGGGCAGGAGCGCCCCCAGATGGGGTCATGGCGTCGTGAGGCCCTCCACGTGTACGACAGCCATGCCATAATAGAAACACCCTTCAGTCAGGTGCCAGGTAATTAAAAGTCATTCAATACAGTTTCCCTTTCGAGCATTCAGGTACTATAATGGCTCCCGAGCGTTTCAACGTCTTAAATGTGCTACGTTTTCTAATTAAGCGCTTTGATGAGTGCGTTACGTTTGTAATTAAAAGCGCTTTAAGGCGCTTTAAATGCTTGGGTAGTTTAAATAGCGCGGAGAATGTTGGAAAAAGGGTTGGAACTTTCGGCAAATTTACCAGAGAACTCTCTAGTTTCTTGCTCGTGGTTCAAGGCTACGTACAAGTGACTGGGGAATATTTTTGCCTGAAGGAGACAACACACACATATACACAGTTCTTTTACCACCTTCAGAGTGCCATACGCGGTGCTCAGACACGTAGGTGGACAGTTTTTGGTGTTTCTTGCTGGCTGACTTGAGCGTCGGAGTGCACACGGCCGCTAGGGCGCCTTTTTGTCCTCTTTTTTGCAGGAATCCACAGGCAACCAGTGGGAAGGAGTCCCTAGCTGACAGTTGAGGTCGCGCACGAAGACGTCCCGGTCAACCGGACGGAACATTTGGTGCCCACCGTGGGACCGATATAAAACATCAGTCCCATCACAAGTTCGAGAAAATCTACCAGGTTGCAGTAGCGCTGAAGGAGGTTGGAGTGACAATGGCCCCCACCAGACGAAGAGCAGCACGCGCAGCCCCAGCAGACCTATCCATGCAGCAGGTCCTGGAAATAATGAGGGGGCTGCAGCAGGACATGGCGGATTCGAAAACGGAGCAGGAACGCATGCAGGCAGACCTTGACGCCTCGCATGAGCGGAACGAAGAGCTCCACCGTGTGAATGAGGAGTTGCGCCAGGGCCTGAGAAACGATAGGAGGCGGCCTGGGCATGACGAGATGGAGAACCATTCCCCACCAAGGGAGTTTTCCAGTCCTTTCTCACAGGAGATCCTAGACGCAGCGATCCCGAACACGTTCGCGGGACCCAAGGTGATCTTCACCGGGATTGAGGACCCAGAGACGCACCTGGCTGCATTTCACACGCAGATGGTCCTGATAGGCGGTTCTGATGCTGCCAAGTGCAAGCTCTTCATGAGCACCCTAACCGGGATAGCTATGGACTGGTTCATTAGCCTCCCAGAAGGTCATATCACATCTTTCCGCCAATTGTCGCGATTGTTCCGAGAACAGTACTTAGCCAACAAGGCCCCGTCGCCGGTCTCCTACGACCTTTTCGATGTGAAGCAGTATCAGGGGGAGACCCTGAAGGAGTATATCAATCGCTTCGGGGCCCAGGTCGTGAAGGTTGGCACAATAGAGGAGCCTATGATCGTGTACGCATTTGTGAAAGGCGTGTGCCCCGGCCCCTTCGGAGAATCCATTATCCGTAATCGCCCTAGGACTTTCGCTGAATTACGGCGCAGGGCGGTAGAGCATATTGCTTCGGAAGGGGAGGTATGTGTGAAGCGCACCAGCGCCGTGCCCTCACGCCCGAGGGGACCGGCGCGGGTTCAACCCGTCAGAGTCAATGAGACCACGACGGGGAGAAAGAAGCCAGAGGCGAGACGCCCCTACGAGGCCAGAAAGCCCCAGCCCCGAGGCCCAGCAGGAGGCGAACGCCCCGCCAGAGAAAGAGCAAGACCGGCGAGGTACAACTTCGTGGTTGAGTTGAAGGATTTGATCGCCGTGCCCAACATAGCTGAGAGGCTGAGGCGACCGGCGAAGACCGACAAGGTGTTAGGGCCCCGTAAAGACTCTTGGTGCGAATTCCACGAGGCTTTCGGGCACCAAATTGATAATTGCCTGTCGTTGGGCTACCAGCTAGATGAGCTGGTGAGGACTGGGTTTTTGAAAGATTATGTCGCAGATTCCACAACGACCGCCACCTTGCCGCCGCCGGCAGAGGAGCCAGCACACGAGATGCCAGTGCTTGGCGAGGTCCACACCATTGCTGGAGGTTTTTCCGGGGGAGGACCCACCGCCTCCCAGCGGAAGAAATACGCGAGGGGGGTGAATTCAATCGAAGAGAGGCTCTCGGGGGAGCCTTGGGAGTCAGATATTGTGTTCACAAGAAGAGACCTCCGAGATGTGGTACCCCACGACAACGACCCCGTTGTCCTCTCAGTCGTCACAGCTGGAAGGAAGGTCCACAGAGTGCTCGTTGATCAAGGGAGCTCGGCAGACGTCATGTTTCTGTCGACCTTTAATAAGTTACGGATGTCCCCTGATCTGTTGAGTCCCTATACTGGGTGCCTGTATGGGTTCGGGGATAACCAGGTAGAAGTCCGGGGGTACCTGGAGTTGAGGACTACGTTCACAGACGGAGAGGCCTCCCGCACCGAGAGCATCCGGTACCTCGTCGTGAACGCTAATTCTGCCTACAATATTTTGCTGGGCAGACCGGCGTTAAACCGTTTGAGCGCGGTGTGCTCCACCCGTCACATGAAGATGAAGCTGCCGGACCTCAGTGGCCGGGTGATAGTCATCAGGTCAGACCAGGAGGAGGTGAGGAAATGCTATGAAAACAGCCTGAAAACGAAGAGAGGCGTATTCATGGTGTATGAACGTCCGCCGAGCGCGGACGCGACGATGATTGAGGCGATGCCCGCTGGGTTGACGCCTGAAGAGGCCATGGCGGAGAGGGCGATGCCCGAAGCAGATGTGCCGATGGAGAAAGGCCCTGACGACGCGGCGCCCGTAGAAGAGGCGGCGCCCGTCGCAGATGATAGCAGGGAGCAGCCTGCAGCTAACGCCATAGAAAGGGAGATTGGCGGTAAAACTTTCAAGTTAGGAAGTTCGCTAAGCCCCGAAGAACAGGAAGGGGTGGCAGGAGTGATTTCACGCCACCTAGATGCCTTCGCATGGTCCGCCTCGGATATGCCAGGCATCGACCCCGATTTCCTGTGTCACCACCTCAGCATGGACGCCACGGTCCGCCCCGTGCGTCAGAGAAGGAGAAAGTTCAATGAGGAACGACAACAGGTGGTGAAAGATGAAACGCAGAAGCTGCTGAGCGCTGGCCACATCAGGGAGATTCAGTACCCTGAGTGACTCGCCAACGTCGTCTTGGTGAAAAAGGCGAACGGAAAGTGGAGGATGTGTGTTGACTTCACGGACCTGAATAAGGCATGCCCAAAGGACTCGTATCCGCTGCCCAGCATCGACGCCTTAGTAGACAGTGCGTCCGGCAGCAAGGTGCTAAGTTTCCTGGACGCCTTTTCAGGGTACAACCAAATCAAGATGCACCCAAGAGACGAGAGCAAGACTGCATTCATGACCGAGACATGCAGTTACTGCTATAAGGTGATGCCCTTCGGGCTGAAAAATGCGGGCGCCACGTACCAGAGGCTAATGGACAAGGTCCTGGCGCCAATGCTTGGGAGGAATGTGTACGCTTATGTAGACGACATGGTGGTGGCGTCGCAAAATAGGGTGCAGCACATGGCAGACCTGGAGGAGCTGTTCCACACAATATCCAAGTACCGCCTCAAGTTGAACCCCGAGAAGTGTGTTTTCGGGGTAGAGGCCGGTAAGTTCTTGGGTTTTTTGCTCACCGAGAGGGGGATAGAGGCGAACCCCGACAAATGTGCGGCTATTATCGCCATGCGGAGCCCGACATCGGTAAAGGAGGTGCAACAGTTGACAGGGCGGATGGCGGCGCTCTCGAGGTTTGTTTCCGCCGGAGGAGAAAAGGGGCACCCGTACTTCCAGTGCCTAAAGAGAAACAGTCGCTTTGCATGGACTGATGAATGCGAAGCGGCTTTCGTTAAGCTGAAGGAGTACCTGGCGACACCACCGGTCCTCTGCAAGCCGGTAACGGGCGTGCCCCTCCGGTTGTATTTTACTGTAACGGAGCGGGCCATCAGTTCTGTGTTGGTCCAAGAGCAGGACCAGAGTCAGAAGCCCATCTACTTCGTAAGTAAGGCCTTACAGGGGGCTGAGACGAGGTACCAAGCACTAGAGAAGGCGGCGCTGGCGGTAGTGTTCTCTGCTAGGAGGCTCCGTCATTACTTCCACAGTTTTACGGTGGTGGTGATGACCAATCTCCCTATACAGAAAGTGCTGCAGAAACCCGATGTGGCAGGAAGAATGGTACGTTGGGCAGTGGAACTGTCAGAATTCGACATCCAGTACGAGCCTAGAGGATCCATCAAAGGGCAGGTGTACGCAGATTTTGTAGCAGAACTTTCGCCCGGAGGTGAGCAAGAGGTGGAAGCGAGTTCGCAGTGGCTGCTCTCGGTTGATGGCTCTTCAAACCTACAAGGGAGCGGTGCAGGAATAGTCTTGGAGGGACCCGACGGCATACTGATCGAGCAGGCCTTGCGTTTCGCCTTTAAGGCAAGTAACAATCAGGCAGAATATGAAGCCCTGATAGCAGGAATGCTCTTGGCCAAGGAGATGGGCGCACAGAACCTCCTGGTGAAGAGCGACTCTCAGTTGATTACGGGGCAGGTGTCGGGTGAGTTCCAGGCGAAGGACCCACAGATGGCGACGTATCTAAAATACGTCCAGTTGTTGAGGGGGGCGTTCAACGCTCTTGAGTTGATACACGTCCCGAGGGAGCAGAATGCCAGAGCTGACCTGCTCGCAAAGCTGGCCAGCTCAGGCAAGGGGGGTAGACAGAGGACAGTGATCCAGGAAACTCTCAAAGCTCCGCGTCGTTTCGTGGAAGACAACAGGGTGGATGTCCTCCAGATTTATACATCAAGGGGAAGGCCGAGGAGTCATTCCTCTTTGACCCAAGATACGCAGAGGGCGCCCCGCATCAGCATATACGCGGGTGTGCCTGAAGAAGAGCAGATGCAGGTCTGTATTTTGTCCAAGGGAGACACCTGGATGACGCCCTATAAACGATACCTGGCGGATGGGGCTCTTCCAGTGGACCCTGAAGAGGGTAAAAAAGTCAAAAGAAATGTCGCAAGATATACTTTGGTGGATGGGGTGCTGTTCAGGCACGGCTTCACTCACCCTATCCTAACATCCGTCAGTGGCGATGAGTGCACCAGGATAATGGCGGAGCTACACGAAGGCATCTGCGGAAGCCATGTAGGAGGAAGGTCCTTAGCCTCAAGGGCAATACGCGCAGGTTTCTTCTGGCCAACGGTGAAAGAGGATTGCGCACGGCACGCCCAGCGGTGTAGGCAATGCCAAAAGCACGCCGATTGGCACAAGGCGCCGCCAGAAGAGTTGCGGTCCATATACAGCCCATGGCCTTTCCATACATGGGGAATTGACATCCTGGGCCCTTTCCCACTGGCAATCAGGCAGATGAAGTATCTGATCGTCGCCATCGAATACTTCACTAAGTGGATAGAGGCAGAGCCCGTGGCACAGATCACTGCGCATAAGGTACAACATTTCGTGTGGAGAAACATTGTGTGTCGCTTTGGCGTACCTAGGCGCCTGATATCCGACAACGGGACCCAGTTTGCCAGTCAGCAGTTGAGAAATCTGTGCGCGGAAGTAGGAATCAAACAAGTGTTCGCGTCGGTTGAACACCCCCAGACCAATGGACAAGTAGAGTCGGCAAACAGAGTTCTGCTGAGGGGGTTAAAAAGAAGGTTAGAGAAAGCCAAAGGGGCGTGGGCGGAAGAGGTGCCAAGGATTGTATGGGCATATCACACCACGCCCCAATCCCCTACTATGGAGACGCCCTTCAGTTTGGTGTACAGGTCGGACGCGATGATTCCAGTAGAAATACATGAAAGCTCACCACGTTTTCAAAACTTTGTGGTGGAGGAGTCCAATGAAGAGAGGCGGGTAAACCTGGATCTGCTAGAAGAAGCTAGGGAAGAAGCCAGAATAAAAGCTGAAGCGACGAAGAGAAGAGTAGAGCGGCAGTATAGCTCTAAGGTAAAGCCGCGACAGTTTCAGGTTGGCGACCTAGTGATGAGGAAAGCCCACCCATACGAGTTGGAGAATAAGCTGTCTCCCAAGTGGACCGGGCCCTTCAGGGTTACTGAGGCTAAGGGCAATGGTTCGTACAACCTGGAGACCTTAGATGGAGGCCCTATCCCGCACAGTTGGAATGCAGCCAACTTAAAATTTTATTTCAGTTGACTTATGTAAGTAGTATGTAACAATTTAGTTGAAGGGGACGCTCTTTTTCCCTTTCGGGGTTTTTTAACGAGGTCACCCTAATAAAAGGAAAAACCAGTTGAGAAAAAGAAGTGCCTTGGTTTTCAGCCTTTATCTTTCCTTGTTAGAAGTAATGTGATGCGCCGCCTAGGCCATGGCGTCGCCAAGAAAGAAGGCGTTGCCCAGGTCATGGTGTCGCCCTGAGCAGGCGTCACCCAAGTGAAGGCATGTATCGTTGGAAGAACGAGACGAAAAGAAAGTGCGCAGTACATGAAGCATATGCAAAGTAAAGTAGCGTTACAAAAATCAAGTGTGACATTGAAAAGTTGTTGTTACAAGCAATGTTCAATACAATGGGAGCAACACAAACGACACAAACGCTACAAATCATGCAAAAACACGAACAAGCCATTTATCAGCGCTCATCAGAGTCATCACTGGAGGAAGGCGAAGCCCCTTTTCCAGCCCGCAGCGCTCGAGTAAGTCGTGTCCTCTTTTCTTGGTTTAGTTTCGAACCTGCACCAGGGGAAAAGACGTGTTAGAGGCACCATGAAGAAAGACAGGCACAGTTAGAAAGTAACGAAGGCCGAGTTTCCTAAGGCAGTGGTTCTTACATTTGTACTTCTCAAGAGTCCCAGCGTTGAACTCCAGGCTGATCACCGTAGCAGAGTCAAAACCTCCCGCCTCAGCAAGAATCCGGCAAGCTATTTGATCACTTGGAGCCAGATTCTTGAGGGGTTTGGCTTTGAGGACCTTTTCCTCTCTCACCCAGTACAGCGGAAACCCATCCAGAGCGTCGGGAACAAGATCAGTACGGCAGATCTTGAAGAACCGGCCTTTCCACCCTGTGAACGAGCTTTGAAAGGGTGTGAAGAGAACTCTTCCGGGTACATTGCTGAGAGTTACCCAGAGGTTGTGTCTCTGCCTCTTCACCTCAAAGAAGTGAAGAAAGAGGTCAACCGAGGGTGCACAACCCAAAAACCCGAAGAGAACATCGAAGGCTTTGACAAAGGCCCAGCTGTTGGGGTATAACTGGGCCGGAGCAACGTTGATCTCCGTCAGCAGTTCCTTCTCGAACCAGGAGAAGGGTAAGCGCACCCCGATGGTCTTGAACACCACCTGGTAAAAGTAAAAGAAAGGGACCCCGTCGTTGGCCCGTTCGTCTCCACATACTGGCTCCCCTAGAGTGCAAGGGAGCACAGCGATGTCATCGTCATGCCTCCTCGCGAAGGCCCGGTGGTCATAGGAACATGACTCCCCTTTGTGCTCCCGTATGGCCCTGGTAGAGAGTAAGCATGAACACTCGTCAAGAAGTTCATTCGAAGCCCAAGGGTACAAGTCTTTGGGGCGAACCCTGGAGGAAGCAGCGTGAGATGACATTCTTTAACAAGACCAGGACTGCCAGAAATGCAAGAGTTGAGTGAGGGGAGCGAAGGCTAGAACAACCCTTCGACAGAGAAGAAAGGGTGCAAGAAGGAAGGGTGCAAGAAGAAAGAACGCAAGTAGGTTATGAAGAGTGAGAAAATGATGAAGATAGTTCCAGAGCTTGAAGAGTTAAATAAAGCGGTTAGAGCGCCAAACAACGTGAATGGATGCACCGCATGATTGATACACGTGGCATAAGATGAAAGGATGACGCTGGCACCACTGGTTTAAATCAGAAAACGTCGTATCAGCAGAATATCCAGTGGTACGATGCGCCGTCGAAAGTGAGTCAAGGGTACAGCAGGAGTCAGAAAATGGAATGACTAGATGCCCCATCAACCATACAAGCAGCGCCACGTGGATCAAGTCGAATGACGGAACGTCCCATCAGCTATACAAGGAGCGCCACGTGGATGGCACAGACAAAGCCTTGAGCTCTTCGCTGCCATCAGGCATCGACCAAGGCAAGAATCAAAGTCAATGTCGAAGTAAAGGTAACGCCCGAGGCGTCGCCCGGAAGGATGTGAAGGGCGACACCAGCGTGAGACGTCACGGGCGTCGCCAACCCAAATACCAACTGGCGTCGCCTCCCCGATACCCACAGGTAGGAAAGATTGTGGAGGGAGACGAAAGTGAAGGAAGCGGAGTTAGTTGCTGGCGTTGTTTCCCCGATACCCACGGGTAGGAAAGACTGTGGAGGGAGATAAGATCGCCAAACGCCAGCGAATTACTGGCAGGGTGTTCCCCGATACCCACAGGTAGGAAAGACTATGGAGGGAGACGAAATCAAAGAAGGCAAAGTTAGTCACAGGCGTCGCCTCCCCGATACCCACAGGTAGGAAAGACTGTGGAGGGAGACGAGACCGCCAAACACCAGCAAATCACTGGCAGGGCGTTCCCCGATACCTATGGGAAGGAAAGACCATGGAGGGAACAGACCCCCCCCCCCCCATAGCACTCAGCGTTTTAGACACCCGGGGACGATACGGTGCTGCTGTAGCAGTCCTCTCCTTAGGCGTGGGCGCCGAGCGTTAAGGATCAAAGAAAGGACCTTTCGGTATCAGAAACGTCCCGTGGACGATACGGCGTCACTAAGTGAGCCTCTCCATGGGCGTGAGGGTTGACGTGCAACCTTTCCCGATCATACAAAACCGCCCAACGAAGTGAAAGAAATGGGCGGAACACAGATAAAATAATCGAAGCGCGTGAAGGTAAAAGATGAGAATGAGATCGCACAAGCAGAATCGTATATGGCAAAGACATAAAGGCAATCATGCGAACGCCCCAAATCAGTAACAAGAGTACGGGTAGTTCAAAGAATTACAAGTTTTAACAGATAAAATCAAAAACGAAGGTAAAGTATAAAGCAGTTAAGCTTGAAGCTGAAGGTGGCGGGTGAGAGACGGCAGTTCAGTCTTCCAAGTCCATGGGCACGACCTTCCCGTTGACGACATGGTGAGTGGGGTCGCAGTTCGAAATATTGATGCCCGTGTTCTCGCAGGACGCCTGGGCCAAGCCTCTTGGAAACCCTCCTCAAACGCCCCCGCCATCTCCCCAGTCAGCTCTTGGACCTCCCCTTCTAGTTCGGTGATCCTGGAATCCTTGGATGTCAATTGTTTCTCCAGGAATTCCTTCTCCACCCGGAGCTTATTAGCCTCGGCTTGTAGAAGGCTCAAAGCTTCAGCCTTAGCAGTCAATGCGTCTTCTTTTTCACCCAGCTTCTGCCCCCAAGCAGCATCCAACTCATCAAGTTTTTTCCGCTGCACCTCGGATGTGAGAGCCGCCTCCTGGAGGCCAATGTTTAGGATTTGATAGGAGGTGAGCTGGGCCAGTTGAGCGGCATGCGCCTGCTCCAATTCTCGCGCGTACGCCTCAGCTCCCTCCCTGCCCTCCTGGGCCAGTCTTAGCAGAGATTGGGAAGCTTCCTCCTTGAGTCCCCAGTTCTGCTTCTCCTCCTTCAACGCCACCACCTCTTGCCTGAGCTTGCGAAGAACCTCCCTCCCTTTGATGGCATTTCGAGCCTGAGTGCGTCATTTTATTGCCACCGCCAAGAAGGCCCCCATATAGTAAGGCATACCTCCCCCTTTTTGAGGATCAGTCGGCGTCATCCCTTCGGTGAAGCCCTGCGTCAACTCCCTATGGATGGAGCGAGGAATCCGGGGTTTGCGCGAAGTCGAGCCAGGGACTGATACAGGAGGGGCGGAGCCCGACACTTCAGCTACGTCACGATGCGGCAACGACGAAGGTGGGGGAACCAAGTCAATCCTTTCCTCTCGCTCTTCGTGGACTGGCGGAGGCGGCGGTGAGGTGGCACTGGGAGGATCGTCCCTGAGAGAGTTCCCCTCGCCGGGGGGCGCAGCGGGTGAGGCAATGTTACCCGTAGCCCTCCTCTTGTGAGGAACCAGAGCAGAACCCGAGCCTTCGCTTTCGGAGTCTACAATCAACACCCTTTTTCCTTTGTTAGGACGCGCTGAGGCAGGGGTTGACGCCATGGCTAACGGAACCGCAGCGATGGGAGAAGGAGAGGCAGGTGGTGATGGGATCGGCAGGGAAGCAACGGTGGGCACGTCGGAGGCTACGACGTCCCCGCCTTCCTTGGTAGATTTTGCCTTTTTCAAAAATTTGGCAAGAGCCAGCCGTCTCGAGGAAGTCATCACTGAACCTGCAACAGCGAAAAATAGTAGTATAAAGTTTGGTTCAGAGGAAGCAGAGGGAAAATTCTATGACCAAACACACGCAGATAGCCACAACAACTAATGTATCATAGACAATCAAGGGCAGATACCGAAGTAGGTAGAAAGCCCATGGGCGTTGAATTCGTTCGCGATGAGTTTGGCGGTATCGAAGACTATCCCCAGTCCCGCCAAGGCTTTGCACACATCCCGGTCGGAGGGGGTAAGCTCATCCAAAGCCAAGGCCTTCATGGTTATGGGCTTATCCGTCTAGTATAGGGGAAAGCCCTCCAGGATGGTAGGATCGCGCTTGGTCGCACGTACCTTGAAGAATTTCCCCTTCCATCCTTTGAATGAATTTTGGAAGAGCGTAAGAATGATGCACCCGGCGATGCCAGAAAAGCTCATCCATAGGCTCTTCCCCTGTTTCTTTACCTCGAAGAAGTGAAGAAAAACGTCTACAGAAGAGGGAACACCTAGATAGCCGCAGAGAATTTGGAACCCCCTCACAAAAGCCCAACTATTGGGGTGGAGCTGGGCGGGAGCAGTGTTTATCTCTGTCAGTAGCTCTTTTTCGAAAGAAGTGAGGGGCAGACGCAGGCCCACCCTCTTGAGCACCATTTGATAGTGGAAGAAGAAGGGGCATCCCCCAGTATCCCGTGAGTCCGCACAAACGGGCATCCCAGGTCGCACCCGGCTTACCAGGACTTGGGAGTCGTGATTTTTGTGGAAAGCATTGAAATTATAGAGAGCAGGGTCCCCCCTGTGAGCCTCCACGTCCTCAACAGAGTTCAGGAGGGAACATTCGTCCAGAAGTTCGTCGGGAGCCCAGTCGTATTCACCCTTATAATAAGACTTAGGGAGCGGGGGAGGCGCGATGGTCTTAGTTTTCGCCATCAATGCCAATGCTGAAGATCAAAAGAGAAAGAAAGGGTTCAGAGAAAAGGGGTTGGGGAGAAGAAAAGGGAAAAATGGAAGAACCCTAGGAAAACCCTACCCACATGACAGAAAAGAGGAACGAGAGGAACGAAGAGGCGCACAAACGATATCCAAAGAAATGCAGTAATATGGACAGTCCCAGGCAGTTCATACAGTGAAGGGAATCATCAAGGAGGGGGAAAACCATACCTTTGGGGCTGAAGGGTGTGGAGAGCGGAAGCACGAATGAGCAGGGGTCGCGAGAGAAGAGATTCAGAGAAGATGAACAGTGAGAAGGGATTCAGAGAAAGTGGATGTAACAGTAGTGGCAAGCGCGGGGTTTGGGTAACTTAAACGTTACGAGAAGCGCGAGGGACATCAAATGATAACCGTGTGATGATGCCACGTGTTGCAAGATGAAGCGCTCAAGGGGAGATACGACTCAAGAGGAAAGTCACGCCCTGACTCGTGAAGTGCTCCTGCCGCCCCAGAGACGCCTGTGGGGCAGATACGACTCAAGAGGAAAGTCACGCCCAGGGCAACCGGGTGCAGAGTACAAAAGGAAGGCAGATACGCTCTCAAAGTAAGTGACTAGATACTTGGGGGCATGAGTTGGCACCCAAAAAGTCACCCCTAGCGCAGTAGCACTCCCAGCAGAAAGACTCACACGTAGAAACGTCCCCAGGTGGGCAGGAGCGCCCCCAGATGGGGTCATGGCGTCGTGAGGCCCTCCACGTGTACGACAGCCATGCCAGAATAGAAACACCCTTCAGTCAGGTGCCAGGTAATTAAAAGTCATTCAATACAGTTTCCCTTTCGAGCATTCAGGTACTATAATGGCTCCCGAGCGTTTCAACGTCTTAAATGCGCTACGTTTTCTAATTAAGCGCTTTGATGAGTGCGTTACGTTTGTAATTAAAAGCGCTTTAAGGCGCTTTAAATGATTGGGTAGTTTAAATAGCGCGGAGAATGTTGGAAAAAGGGTTGGAACTTTCGGCAAATTTACCAGAGAACTCTCTAGTTGCTTGCTCGTGCTTCAAGGCTACGTACAAGTGACTGGGGAATATTTTTGCCTGAAGGAGACAACACACACATATACACAGTTCTTTTACCACCTTCAGAGTGCCATACGCGGTGCTCAGACACGTAGGTGGACAGTTTTTGGTGTTTCTTGCTGGCTGACTTGAGCGTCGGAGTGCACACGGCCGCTAGGGCGCCTTTTTGTCCTCTTTTTTGCAGGAATCCACAGGCAACCAGTGGGAAGGAGTCCCTAGCTGACAGTTGAGGTCGCGCACGAAGACGTCCCGGTCAACCGGACGGAACAACTGAGAAGAGGTCGGGGCCTAACAAAAACGCGTTGTGCGAGTTCCACCAAGCGTATTGCCACCCCATACGTAACTGCTTGGCGCTCGGACACCAGTTGGACGAACTGGTGAAGAATGGCTTCCTGAAGGACTACTTGCCGGAGTCACAGGGAACCCAGACACTGGCAGCACCAGGAAGTGACAAGGGGCACGAGATGCCCGTTCATGGTGAAATTCACACCATTTCGGGAGGTTTCTCAGGTGGAGGATGCACCGCTTCTCAGCGGAAGAAGTATGCGCGAGCGGTGACGATGGTAGAGGTGCAAGAGGCAGACTTGACCCTTGACATTGACCTCGTCTTCACCAAGGCCAACCTCCGAGATGTCGTGCCCCACGACAATGACCCAGTTGTAATCTCGGTAGTGACCACAAGAAGGAAGGTGCACCGTGTTCTGGTGGACCAGGGAAGATCGACAGACGTGATGTTCTGGTTGACTTTCAATAAGCTACAGTTGTCTCCCGACCAGTTCAGACCCTATACAGGCTGCCTGTATGGGTTTTCGGGAGACCAGGTAGAAGTGTGTGGGCACATAGAGCTGAGGACCACCTTCACGGATAGTGTCGCCTCCCGCACTGAGAACATCAGGTACCTTGTTGTTAACGCTCCCTCAACTTACAATATACTGTTGGGCAGACCTGCGTTGAACAGGTTGAGAGCGGTAGCGTCGACAAGGCACATGAAAATGAAGTTGCCTGACTTGGGGGGAACGGTGATAACGATCAAGTCAGACCAGAAGGAGGCTAAGAGATGCTACGGGAATAGCCTCAAAACAAAGAGAGGGGTGTTCACAGTCACCACCCAGGCTCCAAGCGAAGAAGGGGTCGCCAGGGAAGAGATTAGCAGGGAGAGACAACCCGAACCAGCTGGCGACGTCCCGGAGAGGGAGATCGGTGGTAGAATTTTCAAGCTTGGCAAGTCTCTAAGCCAAGTGGCGCAGGAGCAGATTGTCGAGGTCATAGCACGACACCTGGATGCTTTCGCATGGTCTGCCTCGGACATGCCCGACATAGACCTTGACTTCCTATGCCATCGCCTCACAATGGACCGCCAGGTCTGACCTATTCTCCAAAGAAGGAGAAAGTTCAAAGAGGAGAGGCGGCAGTGTTAGAAAAGATGGCTTTAAACTAGAGGGGGGGTGAATTGTTTAAAGAGGGTTTTCGCAAAATTTTCAAAACTAGAATGAATTTATCTCAGAAACCAAATGATTCAGCAATTCAATTAGCCAAAACCGCAAGCAAAAACTGTAGTACCAGAAAAACAATCGGTTGTTTATACCAACAAACAACAAATAAACTGAATTTAAAGAGATAGAGAGATTGTACACAGTTGTTTATACTGGTTCACTCCAAACCAGAGCTACATCCAGTCTTCTCAGAAACCCTGAGGATATCCACTAAGCAATCACTTGATGAAGAACTTGATGATGACACCTCATTTTCATCCCAAGCTATGTAGGCTCTTTTTGTCTTGCCTTTCTTCTCCTTGTAGCTTGTCTTTTTCTCTTTGCTCTTGTTAGGAAAATCTGCCTTTATGTGACCTTGCTCACCACAACCAAAACAAGTATAGTTATTTGAATTAAATTCATTGGGTTTCTTGTTTCCATACCTATCCTTGTTGTTGTCTTTGTTGCGGTTTCTCTTTAGGAATTTGCTGAACTTTCTTGACAGCAAACTAAGATTTTCCTCATCACTATGATCACTTGAATCTTGCTTTCCCTTGTGTTTGGATGCTTTCAAGGCTATGCTCCTTGTGTGCTTATATTCACTCTCTTGAACATTGAGTCTATTCATCTCTAGGTCATGTTCCCTAAGCTTTCCAAACAAAGAAGCAACACTTAATGATGTTAGATCTTTAGATTCGGAAATAGCAGTTACCTTTGGTTGCCATGCTCTATCAAGACATTTTAAGATCTTGATGTTCAGCTCTTCTTTGTCAAAGGTCTTGTCTAGGCTCATAAAGTGATTGATGATGTGTGTAAACCTTTTCTGCACCTTAGCTATTGTTTCTCCTTTAAGCATTCTAAACATCTCATACTCTTGGATAAGAGCATGCTTTCTAGCTTTTTTCACCTCATTTGTTCCTTCATGAGTGACTTCCAAAGTGTCCCACATTTCTTTTGATGATTTGCATTGTGAGACCCTGAAAAAGTCATCAGAATTTAAAGCAGAGGTTATAATCATTTTGGCAATGCAATCGAATTTGGCCTTTTTGCTTTCTGCATCAGTCCATTGAGACCATGGCTTCTCAATGACAGAACCATCTTTTTCTAACTTTGGGATCAAAGGACCATTTTCAATTGCATCCCAAATTCCTTTGTCAAGAGATTCCATAAATATTTTCATTCTAACTTTCCAAAACTGGTAATTCAAACCACAAAACAAGGGTGGTCTGTTAATTGAGGCACCTTCCCCAAACGGTAGTCTATCAGCCATTTTAAAAAGATTTTTAGGATCAACTTGAATGACTTTCAAGAACCAAGCTCTTGATGCCAATTGTTAGAAAAGATGGCTTTAAACTAAAGGGGGTGAATTGTTTAAAGAGGGTTTTCGCAAACTTTTCAAAACTAGAATGAATTTATCTCAGAAACCAAATGATTCAACAATTCAGTTAGCAAAAACAACAAGCAAAAACTGCAGTACCAGAAAAACAATCGGTTGTTTTTGCGAAACAATCGGTTGTTTATACCAGCAAACAACAAATAAACTAAATTTAAAGAGATAAAGATAAAGAGATTGTACACAGTTGTTTATACTGGTTCACTCCAAACCAGAGCTACATCCAGTCTTCTCAGAAACCTTGAGGATATCCACTAAGCAATCACCACTTGATCACTTACACAACAACCAAGAGAATGACCTTGAACACCTCAAGAAACACACTCTCCTTGGCCAACACTAAGATTGCTGATCTTGAACACCTCAAGAACACACAGCCAATCTCAGCAAACACAAAAACAAATTGTTCAACAGATTACAAAGATTACACTTGTTACAGATGAATATCTGAAATCAATACAAGTAGAATCCTATTCCAGCACCTTGATCAATCACAAACTCTTAAGCAATCTCAACACTTTGAAAAACTCTTTTGAAAAACTTTGTCAAAACATTATCTTAATTCTCAAATCTGTTTTTCGTAATATATTCAAAGATGTAGTTTGTTATCAAATCTTAACAAACTCTTAAATTGCATTAAAAGATTGGTCAAAGCATTTAATGACTGGAGCATATTCAGTTAAAGCATTTAAAGCTCAGTCAAACATAAAACAGTTTTTCTGTTATGGTTCCAAAACAAACAATCGGTTGTTTCCTCGAATCAATCGGTTGTTTTGGTACTTAACAGTTTCAACCATTCAAAAACAGTTTTCAATCTTTCTCAAAACACCTAAGTATAAACTATCGGTTGTTTCGACCAAACAATCGGTTGTTTCAACTTAGTTTGAAAAACATTTTACTTTCATAAAGATTGAGATGCTAATTGCTTGAGATTTAAAATATGGGTGGATTACAACATATAAACTACCCCAGAACAAAGCTTAAACCAGCACAGCAAAAACAAGCAAAGCAGAGGATTCAACATCCTTCAAAGGATTTGAATTCTTCAAAACATTGAACATCACAAGGTTCAACAGGCAGGTCATCAAAGAAGAGACACAAAAATTGCTAAGTGTAGGCCACATAAGGGAGATTCAGTACCCCGAGTGGCTGGCAAACGTGGTCCTGGTGAAGAAGGCCAACGAAAAGTGGAGGATGTGTGTAGACTTCATGGACCTCAACAAGGCCTGCCCGAAGGAGTCCTATCCTCTGCCAAGCATTAATGCTTAGGTGGATAGCGCCCCGGGTTACAAGTTGCTCAGCTTCCTAGATGCTTTTTCTGGGTATAACCAGATTAAGATGCATCCCAGAGATGAATGCAAGATGGCGTTCATGACAGAGTTGTCTTGTTATTGGTACACAGTGATGCCCTTTGAGCTGAAGAATGCAGGTGCCACCTACTAGAGGCTGATGGACAGGGTACTCGTGCCCAGTATAGGGCGGAATGTACAAGCCTACGTGGATGATATGGTGGTAACCTCACAGCTGAAGGATCAGCATGTCGCTGATCTAGAAGAGCTATTTACCACAATAGCTAAGTATAGGCTGAAGTTGAACCCTAAGAAATACGTGTTTGGGGTCTAAGCAGGCAAGTTTTTGGGCTTCCTGCTCACCGAGCGTAGGATAGAGGTGAACCCTGAGAAGTGCACTGCAATCCTCGTAATGAGAAGCCCGATCTCGGTGAAGCAGGTGCAACAGTTGACAGAACGGATGGCCGCTCTGTCCAAATTCGTAGCAGCTGGAGGGGACAAAGGTCACCCCTATTTCCAGTGCTTGAGGAGGAACAACCAATTCATCTGGACCAGGGAGTGTGAAGAGGCGTTCCTCAAGCTGAAGGAGTACCTGGCTAGTCCCCAATGTTGTACAAGCCGCAGTTGGGCACTCCGCTTTGTCTGTACTTCGCAGTTACAGAGCGGGGGATCATTTCGGTCCTTGTGCAGGAACAAGACCAAGTGTAGAAGCCAATATACTTTGTGAGAAAAGTATTGCAAGGGCTTGAGGTAAGGTACCAGGCCTTAGAGAAGGCAGCCCTGGCCGTGGTGTTCTCAGCAAGGAGACTTTGCCACTACTTCCAGAGTTTTATAGTAGTGGTGATGATAGACCTTCCTATCTGCAAGGTTCTACGAAAGTTGGATGTTGTGGTTGGGCAGTGGAACTATCAGAGTTCGATGTCCAGTACGAGCCTAGAGGCCCAATGAAAGGCCAAGTCTACGTAGATTTTATGGTAGAGCTCTCCTCGGCAGATGCACACCAAGAGGAAACCAACTTCCGATGGGTGCTCTCTATATATGGGTCCTCTAACCAGCAAGGCAGCAGAGCTGGCGTCATCCTGGAAGGACCGAATGGGCTATTGATCGAGCAGGCCCTACGATTCGCCTTTAAGGCCAACAACAACCAAGCGAGTATGAAGCCCTGATCACCGGCATACTGTTGGCCAAGGAGATGGGTGCAAAGAGTTTGTTAGCGAAGAGCGATTCCCTAGTAGTCACAGGCCAGGTAACAGGGGAATACCAGGCCAAGGACCTGCAAATGGCAGCCTATCTATAGTATGTCCAGGTTTTGAAGGGTTCGTTCGCGACTTTCGAGCTTGTACATGTCCCTAGAAAGAAGAATGCCCAAGCGGACTTGCTAGCTAAGCTCGCCAATTCAGGCAAAGGGGCAGACAGAGGATCGTCATACAGGAAACCCTGAAGACGCCTCGAACCTTCACCGCAGATAATATGGTGGGGGTCCATCAGGTTAGCATGTCGAGAGGAGGGAAGAGGAGTCATCGGTCACTGTCTCAGGAGACACTGAGAACGCCCAGGATAAGCACATACCCAGTTCTTGGGGAAGAGTTGTTACAGGTCTTCCTGGTTGAAGGAGGAGAAACCTGGATGATGCCCTACAAGCGTTACCTGGCTGATGGGATATTCCCGCTGGAACCCACAGAGGCCAGGAAAATAAACAAAAATTCGACCAAGTACATCCTCATCGACGGAGAGTTGTTCAGACACAAGTTCACCCATCCTATTCTGGTATGTGTAAACGACAAAAAGTGTGCACGAATAATGGCAGAACTCCATGAAGGGATATGCGAGAGTCATATCGGTGGTCGATCTTTAGCATTAAAGGTCATTCGTGTAGGATACTATTGGCCAACCATAAGTGAAGACTGCACGAGGCATGCACAGCAGTGCAAGCAATGCCAACAACATGCTTTCTGGTACAAGGCGCCCCTAGAAGAGCTCAGATCGTACAACCCTTGGCCATTCCACACCTGGGGAATCGATATATTGGGACCCTTCTCTTTGGCGATACGACAGATGAAGTAAGTCGTTGTCGCCATAGAGTACTTCACGAAGTGGATGGACGCCGAGCCAATAGTGCAGATTACGGCCCACAAGATTTAACATTTCGTGTGGAAGAATATAGTATGCTGTTTTGGAGTACCAAAATGATTGGTGTCCGATAATGGCACACAGTTCGCAAGCCAGCAACTGGCTAAGTTGTGCACAGAGCTTGGGATAAAACAGGTGTTCGCGTCAGTCGAGCACCCCCAGACCAATGGGCAGGTCGAGTCTGCCAACCGAGTCCTGCTCAGAGGTCTGAAGAGAAGGCTTAAGAAGGCCAAAGGGACTTGGGCAGAGGAGGTCCCAAGAATTGTGTGGGCTTACCACACCACTCCCCATACTAAGAAAACGGCATGTGGGCCATGAAGTCAACACCTAGATACTAAGAAAAGCCTAAGTCATGAGGGATCCATGCATGTGGGTGTATAGCGCATTCGAGCGCGGCATAAGTAAACAGTCCTTGGAGGCGCTAAGGCCCATTAGGGTTAGGGTTTCCAGGGGGAGACTGCATGCATGGCACATGAATACTTAGGGCACCCATAGAACAGATGGCCCCACGAGCATTGGTGCATTGGTTGGTACCTTGGCGGCCATACTGTTAGTCGTTGCACTCTAGTAAAGGAAAGTTTTATGTGCCAGATTACACTAAGATTGTGTAATAGCGATGCAAGGACGTTCTCCCAGGAACCCTAGATATGGGTAATAGAACAAAAGTAACCCTAGTTACAACCTATATAAAGGGTGGTAAGAACCCTAACAAGGTACACCGTTTCTAAGACTGAAACTACTTTATACACTTAATGTTTCTTTGCCCCAGTACTGACTTAAGCGTCAGAGTGCAAACGGTCGCCAAGGCGCCCTTTGTCTTTGCAGGTGAGAGGTTCTTCAACCCAAGGAAGTTTGATTCTCAGGCGGTGACAGGTGGGCCAAAGACTGTGGTTCGAGTCAACCGACGAGAACAGTGACTACCACTACCCTTATGTTGTCTTAATTTCTAAATTCTTGTACTATTTTAAATTGGATCTGGAAGAAGAGCAATATGAAATTGTCAAAACCTCAAGAGAAATCAACAATGGCTCCCAAATTAAGAAGGGATTTGCCAAATTTGGTGGAAGATGGGTGAGCAAAGATGGCGACCAAGCTGGCTCATCAAGTGGAGCTCACATTGGAGAAGACAATGAAGGGGAAGTTGTTGCTACTGGTAATGAACCTATTGGTGCCCATGAAGCTGGTCCAAGTGATGTAAACATGGAAGAATGAATCACATCCATGTCTCCATTTGAAAGACTTGTGGTGAATAGGTTGGACAACTTTGCACATGATCAAAGAACTCATCATGAGTTCTGTGTGGCAAGGTTTCAAAGCCTGCATGAGCAAATTGAAGTTGTGCAGAATCAGCTATTTGAGTTGCAATATGGCCAAGAAGAGTGAAGAAAATTTTATGCTTTTTTTCTATTTCTGGTCTATTATCTGAACAATTTTTTCTCTCTTTTTAATGCTATTTTTATCCCTTCTTTTATTCTATTTGTGAAGACAAATAAGGGGGAAAGTATATGGTTTGTAATGTGGTTTGTGTTGTGCTAATATCTGCGATATATTCTGCTTTAAAAATGGATTATATGGATTAGATAGTTGTTGCTTTACTCTGATTAAAATTGTTGTTTTACTTTGATTAAAACTGCAGCATAAACTTTGATTTGCACCTTGCTTTCACTAGTTTTCACACTAATTTTGCTTATAGGAATCACTAAGTGAAAACTGGTTTTGTGGTGCTAATGATATCTGGAAAGATTACCTCTAGTTCATGCAGATTTTGTGTTTTGCATGTATTGTCAAATTCAAAACAAAACATCCTAAGCAAACCATGGATTTGTCTTCATCAAATAAGGGGAGATTATTCAACTTAAAGCTTTGATGTCTCCAAATCCATGAACATTGCTTGAATACTAGGTTGCTACTTGTGGGCATGGTTTTAGGTAGATTAGAATTGTCAATCCACTCTTAGCTTAATCCAAAATTGAATCAATCAAGTTCTTTCAAAAGAAAAGTGTTTTACAAAGTAGTGAAAAACAACCCGTTGATTTATCGTTTCAATCGGCTGTTTACACTTGGTGGTTTTGAAAAGGATTTGAAAAAAAAGCTGAAATTGGCTGACCTCACAGTCAAGGCTAATTCAATCAGTTGAATCTAGCTTTCAATCGATTGTTTTTTAAAAATTAATATAATTGGTTAAGTCTGGTAAATCTGTTTTCCATAATTCTAAAATGTTTTGGGCCTTGATTAAAAGTCTTAAACAACTATTTTTTAGGCTATATAACTGGTGTTTACATCTTTGAAATAAAGAAGAGAGATCAAAATACCAAAAAGATTAAAAGTTTTTCATGATTGCAAGATTGCTTAAGGATTTCCTTTAGTTAAGAGTGGAATAGGAACTGTTGTAATCCTTTTGTACGAGGTGTGATATTGCCTGTTCTTACTTGTATTTCATTTCATATTTGTTAAACTTGTAAGGTACTGGTGTGATACAACCTAAGTCACTACGAAGATGACCAAGGAAGCAAAAGACAAAGCACACGGTGCACAGTCATCTCAGCAAACAATTCATAACCCTACCAAGGATCACATGGACCTCACTAGAGAAGCTGAGCATAAACCAACAAACCAACTATTCTTCCTTTTGGTCTTCTTATAAGATACAAATATGTTGTAAATAATTTGGGCTCTCTTTAAGGGTCCAAATAGCAATGATAGGTTAGAATAAGGTACCTTTAGCCTAATATGGGTTGTAGTTAGAATTTTAGCCTGTTCCTACCCTTTACGAAGGACAAGCCTAGGGTACCGGTTTGACTTAGTCAAACCCTAAGGCTGCCCATATTTTCGCTTTTCCCATCCTAACCCTCTTGCTTGTTTTTCAAGGCTCTTTCACCTATAAATAGGAGGCCTACCCATTGTATTTTACAAGTTGAATTTGAATGAAGTAAAGAAACTCTGCACAAATTGTGTGAGCTCTTAGTGAGGCTTATGTCCTCTTAGCTTTGAGGTCTTATCTTAAGTGATTTGGGAAGTTCTCAAGTGGCGGCCAACACACTCATCTTGGAACATATCATCCTCCAAGTAGCGTGACATTTCTCACCCACCACCCTAAGTTTTCTCATTCCATTTCTCCATTCCATTTATGTTCTTATCTCTTTTTCTCTTAATTGTTGTTCTTAGGTTTCACTCATAATCATGAGTTTGGTGCGTCATTTGGGGGGCCATGACCACCATTGATGTTTACCTTGTGCCCATTTCAATTTCGCAATTGCATCTCATCCTCACTATATCTTGTTTTTCATTTTTGCCTCTGTGAATTGAACCTTCACACTTAAGCACTTGGTTAAGTTTGTGTCCAGTGGGAATCTTTCTTAGGTCATCACCCTTAATTGTTTAAATCCCAATCTTAAGTAAAAGTGTCACCATAAATGAAAACATCTAAAAATCAACTCACATCATGGTGTCTACAGTCAAAGGGTGTTCTGACTTGTAGTGTTTGTGTATCAAAGAGGGTGAGTGTTCTTGAAGGGTTCAAGATCACCTCTTTGGTGTTTGTGTGTTGTAATCTGTGGTTGATTACTTAGTGGAATACCCAGGGGTTTCTGGGGACTGAATGTAGCTCTTGGTGTAAGAGTGAACCAGTATAAACATTGTGTTTGAATCTCTCTATCCCTAATCCTTAAAACTATTTGAACTGTGTTTTTATAAATTGCTGATAAAAACAATCGATTGATTCACATAAACAACCGATTGATTTTCGGGAATCAATCTAAAACAGTTTTGTTTTTGGCTGATCTGATTGCTTCTTCTGTGATTCTTCGTTAATCTTCATTCTTGTCCAATATTTTTGAAAATCTTTCATTAAACAATTCACTCCCCTCTTGTTTAAAGCCTTTAATTATAACGGGGAGTCCACAAGAACTTGTAAAAATTGTCATTAGTATGGAATACAATTTATACTTACGAACTTGTTTGGATCGTATTTCATCTAATGTCTTCCTTATAAAATCGAATGTAGTCGTAGCTGGGTGGTACCTTTACAATGGTGCACGAGATCACCTTGTATTAAAAAAAAATGTAAAAATTGAACACAAAAGTTGATTTGTAGTAAATTTGTATATGAAAATATACCTTTTTGCTATTGGAAAATCATGTCCAGCGACAATGTCCTCACTAGTTAATAGCTCAATTATTGGGAAAGGTTTTAATAAATTCCCAAGCCCAACACTGCAAGAAAAGCATGCCAAGACAGCTGAGCCCCAACTATAACTGGCAACATGGGTTAAGTTAGCTAATAATAAGAGATACATGAGACATACTCT
This sequence comes from Phaseolus vulgaris, assembly GCF_051622355.1. Lineage (NCBI taxonomy): Eukaryota > Viridiplantae > Streptophyta > Magnoliopsida > Fabales > Fabaceae > Phaseolus > Phaseolus vulgaris. The sequence continues at coordinate 13,637,353 of NC_143507.1, read as the reverse complement.
ACTTGTTGATGTGTTTGAGACCAACACACTTCCAATTAATGAGAGAATATGTGATCTGGCATATTGTTGAGCCACGATAACTTAATGGTGTTGTTGGAACCAAGTCATCACTGGTGAATCCAGTCAGAGGTTGACCATCGATGGGAAGACCCAAGTGTAGAGTCACAAATTCTAATGTGATTGTCGACTCTCAATGTGGAAGATGGAATGTATGGGTCTTCATTCTCCACATCTCCATTAATGTAGTAATAAAGTTATGGTTAATATCGATGGAAGGAATAGTTACTATATTTTCAAACACAACAACATTTATCATATTCATCATTTGGGGATCTACAAATTCGACATGGTTGATAACATATATGACCTGTCATCTTGGTCAAAGTAATTGCTTGTTACCCTTCATATAAACTTAGTGGCATATTTATTTTGAAGACACAATAGAAACATATAGTGAGGAAGATGATGACCGCACCATAGATATAGAATACGCAACTATAGTATAAAAATTCATAAAACATGAAATATAAATACATATATTGTAATGGTTGTAAAATAATTTAAAAATTTGTTAGCAATTATAAATATTACGTTAAAAGTGTAATAAATCTAATGAATTAATAAGTATTGTAATTGAATAATATAATTTGAATTAAAATAAACAAAACTCTCATTGTTAAGTTTTTATTTTTAAATTTTGGTAAAGAATTAAATAATTCCGTACAAGAAAAAAGGATTTTAACTGTGGTTATTTAGTAGAGTTTAATATCACCCCAAGAATAGATTTAATTAATGGAGATTTTTTTAACATTCACTAAGTTCCAAAGGTTTATTCTAAAACCTAAACAAATAACGAAAGTTTTTTTAAAAGTTCCAAAAGTTTATTCTAAAACTCAACAAAATAAAAATAAAAAAAACTTTTTGTTAAGTTCCAAAGGTTTATTATAAAACCTAATAATGGAGATTTTTTAAGCTTCTTTAGGTTCTAAAAAATTATTCTAAAATCTCAGCAAAATAATGGAAATTTTTTTAACTTTTATTAAATTTCAAAAGTTTATCCTAAAACCTCAATAAAATAATGGAATTTTTTTAATTTTGGATACATTACAAAAGTTTATTGTGAAACCTCACCAAATATTATATATTGTTTCAAATCTTCATAAATAAAAAGATACAAGCTAACAAAAAAGAATTAAAAAAAAGGAAAACGTTATTAAGTTATTGAACTAGGAGAAAATAAAGGGAATGGGAATGAGAAAAGGGAAACACCCATGTAGCATGATGGGGCAACGGATATCTGATATGGCTTAGGATTGATGACGTGGCAAGTGTAATGACAAAATGAAAATTTTAGTGAAAACTTTCATTCCCACTCACTTTCGTTTTCCTAACTTTCTGTTGTTTTGTTCCTCTTTTCTTGCTCTGCTCCTATTTTTTTCGTGCTCTTGTTATTTTCTTGTGTTCTTTCTTGTTATTGTGTGTGTTGCCAGGAACGTGTGATGTGTACCAGTTTCGCTCGGTTTGTGTTCGATGATTGTCTTGTCGTGTGTTGGATTGCGTGTTTTGGAGTTGTTTTTGCAAGGATTCTTCGATAAGATGTTGGGTGTGAAATTTTTGGAAGTCTTCTTCTTTGTTAAATTAAAGGTAAAGATTTTTTATTTTAATTAATGTTGATATGCAAGTTTTTTTCTTTTTGGAAGGGTTAGTGGCTGTATGTTTTTAGCGGTTTTGGGTTAATGAGTGGTAATTTATTTTGGGTTCATTGCGTTGTTGAGTGGTTTTGTGGTGGCGTAGTTTGTGGGTTGGAGAATGGTTGAACGTTGGTGTGGTTGTTCCAGGTTGTGATTTGATGTAGGTGACCGTTTGTAGGTTGTCGATAGGATAGGTTGGAATTGGTCAAACTTATTTAGTAATTTATTCTATTTTGTAATTTGTCCTATTTTGTAATTGTCTATTGTTGAAAAAATTTGTGGTGTTTCAATTATGATTTGAGGCATAAAGAAAATTTGAATTTGCTGAGTTTGATTTTTGTGTATCACAGGTTGTTTATTGGTGTTGAATAAAGGCTTTGATGCTTCCAAATCCTAGTGAAATGCATGGAGATCTTTGTTGTTGGTTGAGTGTTGAGTAGTTGAATTGTCTAGAGTAGTTGAATTGTCTAGAGTAGTTGAATTTTTTAATCCACTCTAGGTGATGATCCAAGGTTGTTTTATTTTAATCGTTTTGAAAGGAAAGTGAAAAATCAATCTGCTGAAACTTCGATTGAACTGATTCTTTTACACTTGGTTGTTTTTAAAAACAGTTTTGAAAAGTTTGCCTTTGTTTGCTTTGCTGTCAAGCCAATTCGATCGGTTATTTCGTGTTTTCAACTGGTTGATTTTTTGAAAACCTTAACAGAATTTTGTTAAGATTTACCAAATTGTTTTTTAATGATCCTAACTACCTTGGTTCCTAATCTTGGAGATAAGAAAGAGACTTTTTTAAATCAAGATTTCAAGATTACTAAGAGCTTTGGATCATTTTTCAAGAGTGGATTTTGTTGTATCCATTTTGCTTTGATTTGAGATTGTATCCTGGTGTACTCATTCCTTTCTCTCTTGACTACTTTATTTTTTTGAGAATTATTGGTGTGCAGATTCAGAGGTTGTTCTGAAATCCGTGGTGTGTTTGCCAAAGGTGGTGTGTGTTCTTGAATGGTTCAAGATTACCACTTTAGTGTGTTGTGTGTAATCAAGGTTTTTGATTTCATAGTGAATACATATTGGTGTGTTGAGGACTGGATGTAGCTCTTGCTCAAGAGTGAACTAGTATAAATTTCCTGCGTGAATCTTTCTATCCCTTCACTCTTTAAATCTGATTTTGCTTGATTTTAAAATTGCTGATAAAAACAACCGATTGTTTCGCAAAAACAGTCGGTTGATTTTCTACAATCACATTAAAACAGTTTTGAAATTGGATGAACAGATTTCTAATTGATCGATTCTTCTTTATCTTTCAATCTAGCTTTAATATTTGCGAAAATATTTCATAAAGAATTCATCCCCCACCCCCCCCCCCCCCCCCCCCCCCCCCCCCCCCCCCCCGTCTTGTTTAAGGCCTATAATTCTAACAATTGGCATCAAGAGCTAAGTTCTTGAAAGTCATTCAAGTTTTCTATCCTAAAAGCTTTTTCATGGCCGAAAAACTACCCTTTGAGGAAGGTACTTCAATTAACAGGCCACCTCTTATTAGTTTTGGAAGGTTAGAATGAAGATCTTTGTGGAATCAATTGATAGAGGAATCTGGGATGTCATTGTAAATGGCCCTTTTATTCCTAAAGCTAAAAAGAGATAGTTTTTTCATTGAAAAACCTTGGTCCCAATGAATTGAGCATGAAAGCAAAAAAGGCTCAATTTGATTGCATTGTTAAATACATTATCACATCTGCTTTAAATTTTGATGAGTTTTTCATGGTATCACAATGTTCTTCTGCAAAAGAAATGTGGTATACTCTTGAAGTTACTCATCAAGGAACCAATGATGTGAAGAGAGCTAGAAAGCATGCTCTAATCCAGGAGTATGAGATGTTCAGGAAGCAAAAAAAGGAGACAATTGCTAATGTATAAAAGAGATTCACTCATGTTGTCAACCATCTCATAAGTCTTGGAAAATTCTTTGAAAAAGAGGAACTCAACATCAAGATCCTCAAGTGCCTGGACAGATCTCGGCAGCCCAAAGTCACAGCCATCTCTGAATCAAAGGATTTAACTACCTTAATAACAACCTCCTTATTTGAAAAGCTTAGGGAGCAAGAATTGGAGATGAATAGGCTAAATGGTCAAGAGCATGAAGAGAAGCATGTGAGAATCATAGCTTTGAAGGATGTTGGTCATAAAGACTATCATGAATCAAGTGTGGACAGTGATGGAGAAACTCTAAACTTGCTTACTAGAAAATTCAGCAAGTTCTTTAAGAATCCTCTAATAGGTATAACAACAAGAAACTCAATGATTTTAATGCTAACAAATGTACTTGTTTTGGATGTGGTAAACAAGGTCATATTAAAGCTTATTTCCTGAATAATGAAAGTAAAGAAAGAGGAGCAAGCAAGAAAAGTGAAAATAAGGGCAAAGCCAAGAGATCCTACATTGCTTGGAAAGACAATGATGTTTCTTCCTCTAGCTCATCATCAAATGGAGATGAAGAGGCAAATTTGTGCTTAATGGCAAAGGGAGCATCTGACAGAAGCAGTTGTTCCTTGATTGAAAATCATCACATGTGGTACCTGGACAGTGGTTGTTCTAAGCACATGATAGGGGATAAAACAAATTTTTTCAATCTTCTCCTCAAGCAAGAAGGTCGTGTGACTTATGGTGACAACAACAAAGGGAAAATTCTTAGAAGAGGAACCATTGGTGACAAGAACACCTATTTGATTCATGATGTGCTATTTGTGGAAGGACTCAAACATAATATCCTTACCATAAGTCAGTTGTGTGACAAAGGTTATCAAGTAACCTTCAAGCCCAACATGTGTGAGATACGGCTAACCAAATCACAAAAAGTGTTGTTGATTGGTAAAAGGAACAACAATGTTTATCTTCTTGATATCTCACATTTTGCATCTATTGGCTGCCTTCTAACCAAACATGAGGATTCATGATTATGGCATAGAAGGATAGCTCACATCCATATGCATCGTCTAAATAGGTTGATTTCTAAAGATCTTGTGGTAGATTTACCCAAACTCAAGTTTTAGAAAGACAACATATGTGAAGCATGCCAAAAGGGGAAGCAAATCAAACATTCTTTTAAACTGAAAAATGTAGTTTCTACTTCCAAACCCCTTGAACTGCTGCACATGGATTTGTTTGGTCCTTCAAGAACCATGAGTCTTGGTGGAAACTACTATGCACTTGTTATAGTTGATGATTTCTCTAGGTTCACATGGACATTATTCTAGGAATCCAAGAGTGATGCATTTTCTGCATTCAAAAGGATTGCCGAGAGATTACAAAACATGAGCTACAATAACATTTGTGCCATTCAGAGTGATCATAGAGGGGAATTTCAAAATGAAAAATTCAGTGCTTGTTGTGAAAATTTGGAAATCTTTCATAACTTCTCTGCTCTTAGAACTTCCCAACAAAAATGGGGTTGTGGAAAGGAAGAATAGATCTCTTGATGAATTTGCTAGAACCATTTTAAGTGAGTCCTCTTTGCCAAAATATTTGGGTTGATGCTATTAGCACAACATGCTATGTGATGATCAGGGTCCTCATTAGACCAATCTTGAAGAAAACACCTTATGAACTGTTTAATGGAAGAAAACTCAACATTAGTCATCTAAAAGTGTTTGGTTGCAAGTGTTACATTTTAAATAATGGAAAGGAAAACCTTGGGCAAGTTTGATGTAAAAGCGGATAATGGTATCTTTCTTGGTTATTCATTAACTAGTCATGCTTATAAAGTGTATAATAAAAGGCTTATTGATAAGTGCCTAATTTCAGTAATATTTCATATTGAAATATAGGCACTTATATAGATTTATTGCTAATTTACATATAAATTAATCCCTAATTTATGAATTTATACCTTTTTTATGTTTTTATGATCATTATTTGAATAAGAACATTTTATTCCCAAATTTGGTGTTAATTGCAGGTTTCTAGGAAGGATTGAAGATTTTGGGTAAAGGAGAATGATTTGGGCTAAAAAGAGAAAGTTGGAAGGTCCCAAAATATAGAAAAGTGTTGAAAAAGCCAATTTCACAACCGAATGCTCCAGGACTGTTTTTGGAAATCAACGCCTTTCTCGCTCAAGCGAGAATTCCTCGCTCAAGCGAGAATTCCTCGCTCGAGCGTGAATGCGTCAGAAAGATTGGGACTTTTTATATGTTTTATCATTTAGCCCATTAGTGCGAGGAAGTCATCTAACCATAGTAAATTAGGTTAAATAGGGGGCTAAAGGCACAACCCTAGTATGCCAGATTGAGAGAATAACACCATAGAGTGAATTGTAACCCAATTGGGAGAATGAAATGTGTTAGAAGTATGCATGGCTAATTCTACCCTTTGGGATTGGGAGTAATCTGTTTGAACTCTTGTGTATTGAGGTGATATTTATATATTATAATATTCAGTTCTTGATTAATTACTGGTATTTTTTTTTGTAATTATAAATTGTTGTGACAAATTGAGAATCTTAAATCTGACTGGAAAGTAATTTTAGGATTCTGACCTAAACAACAATACTTAACTTATTTGAGTTCTAGGAACATACTTGAAATGTTGTTTGTTTTTAACGTCTGAGCTTGATTCTAAGTTGTTTTTATAATTATGCGAAGGATTGATATTTAGGGAACATTCTTAAGAATTTTATATTTGAGGAATCGATATAAATGACTTTTATACGACCATCAATTTCTATCAAAGAACTTAATATTAACATATTAATCAAAATACATGAGAATGAGAGAGATGAAACCTAATCCCTATTTTTCCTACTTAAAGCAACTAATTCTTTGTTTGTTTTTTTATTGATCATTGTCAACAGAATCACTTCAACACTCTTTTAATTGTTATGTTTTATATTTAGCAATTATTGTACTTGATAATTCACTGTTGCTCGTGGGATTGATATCCGTCCTTAGGGACAATTATTACTTCTGACAACGCGATGCACTTGCTGTAGAAAGTCATCAAGTTTTTGGTGTTGTTGACGGGGAACATGTTTGATTTTTTTAGTATAGTTTCCTAAATATTGTGAATATTTGTATTTTTTAGATTTGTTTTTATTGTGTTTATTTTATTTCCAAATATTAGTATTACATTTTTATTATTTTAATTCTTATTAATTTTATTTGCTATGATTAAATTTATTTAGATTTAATTTAGATTCTCTTTTGTTTGTTTTGTTAGAATTTAATATTTTGTTATTTCATTTTTATGTTTAGTTTAAATTTTTGAAAAAATAAAATATAAATAAAATAAAAAACATATATACTCTGTTTCTTTTCCCACTAACAATATTTTTTTAAGAAAGTAACATGACAAAAAATCAAGCATCACCTCATAGGAGGACACTTGGAGATTATGTCATGTACAAGGGCCAAGGCATTTTCTAGTATTGAATACCTACTACTACCAGGACATTGGAGATAAAACCTAATTTCCTTACTCTTATCAGTACCCAACAATTCAGAATAATGGATCATGAGGATCCATATGCACACTTAGATACATTTTATGATTTGGTAGGCATCATGTCTATGTGTGCTTGTTTCCTTTCTCATTAGCAGCAAAGGCTAAATAGTGGCTCAAATCACACCCAAATCAGAGCCTTACTAGTTGGGAGGTTGTAGAAGGAAAATTTATGCAAAGATATTTTCTAATCTCTCGCTAAGTCTAAAATTTCTATGTTCAGACAAGGAACAGAGGAGTCTTTTAACGAGACAAAGGAAAGATTCAAGATGATATTGAGAAAATGCCTAAATCATGGGTTTGAAGATATTGCTCAACTGGACAAATTCCTTAATGGTCTTAAATCTGATATAAAGATGCTCTTAGATGCCACAGCTGGTGGCACAATGATGACTCTTGATGTAGAACAAGCAACGAGGGTTATTAATGCATTGGCATTGATCCTGCCTGTTGACCAGAACGTAGGAGCTTGCCTCGTCACAGGATCGACTTGCGCACCGCTTCAAACGTCCGTCCCTCTCCAAGATCCACTTCAAGAACCAGCAAAAGAACAGAGCGGCGCCGCTGCGGTCGATCGCACTCCAACGCCCAAGTCAGTAGCCGAACCACCAAATACTAAGAGAACAAGAACCGTGCAAATCCTCTCTCACAGTGTGCTCTAGAACTCGCAAGCGTAAAGAGTATAATCTGAACGTGCGTACCTCAGAAAGTTCGTTGAGAACTCTTATATACCTGGTTACTTTCTCTCTCCTGGCAGTTACAGACTTGGACACGTGGCTCGCATCTAGTCGTACACGTGCCTTCATCTGGAGCTTCCTTGACTTGGGCGCTGCTTCTACTCTCGTTTTGCTAAGTTACCTATGCATGGTACTGCCCAGTACATAGCTAACTTGGGAGTGCGATCTCTACTGGAACTAGCTAGTTAGGGTGCCTTCATACACCTTCCCTGTGGTCTCGCCGGCCGCCTTCATAATCTGCACCAACTTCATCTCTGGCGATGTGCTTTCTCTGGCGATCTCCAATCACTAGGTCGCCTGAGCTTACATCTGGCGACTTCACCTTTAATCGCCGGTTCTGGTATGCTGGAGATCGGAGCACGCCAACTTAACAACTGGCGACTTCACGAGCCCCCCGACTTCCTTCCCTTCTGCCAACCTGGCGCCTTGTCAACACACCTATACTGTAGCTGGATGCCACGTCATCACTTCCGACTACCAGGGCGGTACAGGCATCAACAGATTCTCAAGCCCAGTATGATGGACGAAGTATTTAGAAGAAAGGATGGACGGAAGATACACTATTGGCTAAAAAAAAAATCTAACACAGCAGATTGCGCAACTAACTATTCAAATGGCTAAATTGCCTCAAGAAGTACATGCTGTTCAAAGTCAGAATCAATAACTAAGGTGTGAATTGTGTAAAAGTGAGCATTCCAGCGAGCACTGTGCTTACCAGAATATTTCATCTGAAGAAAAAGTTGTTTACATGGAAGATCAAGGAAATCAATACACTTTTCAAAAACACCAACTATTAGATCATTCGTCCCAAGAGAGAATGAGCAAACTAGAAGATTTTACAGAAAAATCTACACACATCATATTGCCCATGAAAAATAACGTTGAGATCAAATAAGAGAGGATTTTACTAATGGAGGAAGAGGTCATTCACCCAAAAATTTGAAGTTCTTCCTTCAAGTCTTCTCAAAAGTTAAAGAAGAATTAAAATAAAGAGAGGACCAAGCCTAAATCCAAAAGAAGACTACAAGCTTTCAAAAATGGGCTTCAAATTAATACCTCTCTTTATAGTTTCTTTTGTATAAATTTGTAAATAATATAGAATAGTGTTTAGGTAGGTGCTAAGAGGGAAACCTAAAGATACCTCTTGTGTAAAGCATCTTTAGATATTAGCTTTAGGAATAGTCTAGAAAGGTATCCCTTCATTCTCCACTTTAGGCGCTAGAAGTGGAAGAGTTGCAAGGCAACCTTGGATAGCTTCCTTTGTAAGCATCTTGTAAACTTTTGACCGGTTCTTCTCTTATAAAAGGAGGGCTTGAGTCCTTCAAATACAAATTTGATATTTTGAGTACAGAAATTCTCCCAAATTGGTGAGTGATTGAGAGACTTGTGTCTTATCTTATTCTAGTCTTATCTTGAGGACACTCTTGGAACCTCAAGTGGCGGCATCTACACTCATCTTGAAGCTTTGCATCCTTCAAATGGCGTACTCCTCTCCAAGGACTCCAACCACATAAGTTCTCTTCTTCTTTCCATCTTATTCATCCATTTTCATTCCCAAATAAACTCTAAAACATGTCTTAGGTATTTCTAGTCACTTTAATCAATTCATTTGCATCTTATCTTGTTTTTGTTCGGTTCATTTGATTCCTAGTCACTTTTAATCGGTTCATTTGCATCTTATCTTGTTTTTGTTCGGTTCATTTGATTTCTAGATAGTTTTAATCGGTTCATTTGCTTTCTTACTTGTTTTAATCGGTTCCTTTGTCATAAAATGGGTTTCTATGAGTTTGGCTTGGTTGCTTGTGATTTGGTGAGTTCTTGAATGTTAAGAGCATTGATCCAATTCTAGAAAAGTGCCTAATCATATTCCAACTCAAGTTGAATCCATAACATGTCCTTGAAATATCTCTATCATGTTATTGGAATCATATCACACATCATATTGGCCATGAAAAATAACGTTGAGAATTTGGAGACACAAATTGAGCAGCTTACACAAGAGTTTATGGAACTCAAGGAGAAATGTAACTCAATCACTACTAGAAGTGGAGTAGTTGTAGGAAAGGGGATTGGTGATAACCTACAAAGTGATGACTGAGACATAGAAAGTGAGGAAGAGAAAAAAAGTGAGGAAAGAGAAATTGAGAGTTGGAAGAAAAAAAAAGGAAGAGGAAGAAAAAAAAGGAGTGAAGAGGGAGAAGAGAAAGAAAAAAATGAGAGGGTACAGGAAGAAAAGAAAAATGAGAAAGAAAAAAGAAGCGTTCCAATTGTAGATTTACCTTATCCACATGCTCCCTCAAGAAAGAATATAGAAGGACAGTTTATCAGATTCTGTGAAATTTTGAAACAAATGGAGATAAGTATTTTGTTCAATGAAACTTTGGAACAAATGCCTACATATGCCAGATTTATGAAGGATCTGTTGACCAAGAAGAGAAGATTAAAAGAACAAGGAGTTGCAGAGCTAGAAGAAACATGTAGTGCTATTATTCAAAAATCATTGCCACCAAAATCTAAAGATCCTAGGAGTTTTACCTTGCCAGTCACAATAGGAAATTTTACAGTGGCTAAAGCATTACTAGATTTTAAAGCAAGCATAAATTTGATGCCAGTATCTATGTTGAAGAAAGAGGATGTTGAAATTTTTCCTACAAGAATGACATTGCAATTAGCTAACAAATCAATAAAATATCCATATGCGATAGTGGAAGATCTTTTGGTAAAGGTAGACAAATTTTACTTCCCAGTCGATTTTATGATCATGGACATTGAGGAAGATCTTGAAGTACCTCTCATTCTTGGACTCCCATTTATGAAGACTGCAAAAAATATGTTTGATGTGGGTGAAGGAAAATTCAAGGTTTGAGTGTAGGATGAAGAAGTTAACTTTGATGTATTTGAAGCAATGAAACATCCGATTGATCAGAAGGATTGTCTTAGGATGGATGCACTAGATGAACTTATTTGGAAAATCACAGAGAAATATTTATAGATGATTCAATGATGAAAGCAGTCCTGAATGATAATGAAAATTGTGAGGATTGGGAGGATAAGAAAGTCAAGGAATGTTTCCTAGATCTGGGAAAGGCAAAAGAAGTCCAACAAGGGGTTTTTGATGAATTAGAGATGAATAAAGCCAACATCCCTCAGAAAATAGAGCTGAAAAAGTTGTCAGCTCATTTGAAATATGTTTTTCTTAAAGAAAATGGGGAGAAGCCGGTTATCATAAGCAACCATTTATCCAAAGAGGAAGAACAAAAGGTGATAGAAGTGTTGAAGGCAAGTAAAGAAGCTATAGGATGGACATTGCTGATTTCAAAGGTATAAGCCCATCATATTGCATGCATAAAATTCACATGGAGCAAGATTTCAAACCTGTGGCTCAACCACCAAGGCGCTTAAATCCTTCCATGAAGGAAGTTGTTAGAAAGGAGGTACAAAAGCTTTTAGAAGTAGGAATGATTTATTCCATTTCAAATAGTGCATGGGTTAGTCCAGTACAGTTGGTCCTTAAGAAAAGAGGTATGACAGTTATTTACAATGAAAAAATGAATTAATTCCTACAAGAACTGTTAAAGGATGGAGGATGCGCATTGACTATAGGAAACTGAACCAAGTTATGCGGAAAGATCATTATGCATTACCTTTTATGGATCAAATGTTGGAAAGGTAGGCAGGTAAAGCATATTATTGCTTTTTGGATGGCTACTCAGGATATAATCAAATTGTGGTTAATCCAGAAGATCAAGAGAAGACAACACTTACTTGTCGATATGGCGTTTTTGCTTATCGAAAAGTGTCATTTGGGTTATGTAATGCCCTAACAACTTTTCAAAGGTGTATATTTTCTAATTTTACAGATATGATTGAGAAATGCATTGAAGTTTTTATGGATAATTTTTCTATGTTTGGATCGTCTTTTGATGATTGTTTAGCTAATCTTAATCTCGTACTTAAACGATGTGTGGAGACAAATCTTGTGTTAAATTATGAGAAATGTCATTTCATGGTCACTAAAGGCATTGTCTTAGGCCATAAAATTTCTCATAAAGGGCGGGAGGTAGATAAAGCAAAAGTTGAAGTCATTGAGAAGTTACCTCCAACAGTCAACATTAAAGGAATTAGAAGTTTTCTTGGCATGCTTTACAAAAGATTTATTAAAGATTTCTCCAAGAATTCGAAGCCCCTATGCAACCTTCTCAATAAGGATACTCCTTTTAAATTTGATGATAATTGCTTAGTTGTTTTTAATATCTTGAAAGAAAAACTCATTTTTGCACCTATCATAACTGTTCCTGATTGGCAACTTAATTTTGAGATAATGTGTGACGCTAGTGATTATGTAGAAGGAGCAATTTTAGGACAAAGGAAAGAAAGAACTTTTCAAGTAATACACTATGCAAGTAAAGTTTTAAATGAAACTCAAAGTATACACCACAACAGAAAAAGAATTACTTGTCATAGTATATGCACTTGAAAAATTTCGATCTTATTTGATAGGTTCTAAAGTTATTGTTTTCACTGATCATGCTGCAATTAAATATTTATTGAATAAAGTTTATTCTAAGCCAAGGCTTATATGATGGATACTTTTGTTGCAGGAATTTGTTTTGGAGATCAAAGATAAGAAAGGATGTGAAAACAATGTAGCAGATATCAAGATTAGCAAATGATGAAGTAACCACATTGGAGCCTAAATTTCTTTGCTGAATTTCTAGATGAGAAGTTTTGGTAATCAATGAGAGGTCATGGTTTGCAAACAGGGCCAATTTTAAAGCTACTAAAGCAATCTCGGAATTTGGACTAGCATCAAAGAAGAAAATTTGTTAAGGATGCAAATCATTATGTGTGGGATGATCCTCATTTGTTTAAAATTGGTGCAGATAATTTGGTGAGAATATGTGTTTCATTAGATAAAGCAAAGAGAATTATATGACAATGCCATAATTCAGCATAAGGAGGACACTTTAATGCCGAAAATTTCAATCAGGTTTTTTCTTGCCTTCGTTATTTAAAGATACATATGCATTAGTAAAAAGATGTGACAGGTACCAAAGGACAGGAAGCATTTCTAGAAGACATGGGATACCAGTACAAAATATTCAGGAAATTGAGGTTTTTGATTGTTGGGGCATTAAATTTATAGGGCCTTTGCCATCTTCTTTTTAAATGAATACATACTGGTGGCAGTTGAGTATATTTCTAGATGGGTAAAAGTAATTTCAGCATAACATGCAAATTCCAAGACAGTCATTAAATTTCTTAAAAGGAATATTTTTTGCAGATTTGGTACTCCAAAAGTATTGACAAGTGATAGTGGGTCTTATTTTTGTAATACCCAGTTGAAGAAAGTGTTAGAGCATTGTAAAGTAGCATCAGCCTACCATCCACAAACGAATGGGCAAGCAGAAGTTTCTAACAGAGAAATCAAGAAAATATTAGAGAAAATGGTGGCTGCATCAAGGAAAGATTGGTCAATCAAACTTGATGAAGCTCTGTGGGAGTATAGAACTGCATTTAAAACTCCTATTAGCCTTTCCCCATTTTAGTTGATTTATAGAAGAGCTTGTCATCTTCCGATGGAATTGGAATACAAGGCATATTGGGCATTAAAGATGCTAAATTTAGATGCTAAAGCAGTTGGGGAAAAGAGAAAACTGCAAATCCATGAACTTGAAGAGATGAGATTAAATGCATATATTTCCTCCAAGCTTTATAAGGAACAGACAAAGAAATATCATGACAAGAAGATTATGGAAAGAAATTTTTACCTTGGGAAGTTTGTGCTTTTATTCAACTATAGATTGAAACATTTTCATGGAAAGTTAAAATCTAAATGGCCAAGGCCTTATGTTGTGAAAGAGGTAAAGCCTTATGGAGCAATAGAGTTAGAAGAACCAAAACCACACAGAATGATGAGAATCAAATAAATGTGGCTTTTTATAATGAAGAACAAGATCATTCGCCTTCACATTTAAAGTTTTTCTTGTTAATCTTTGCAAAAGATAAAGCCCAAGCCCAAGCCCAAGCCCAAGAAGGCCAAAGCCCACAAAAGCCCAAAGACCATCCCATGAAGGGCAAGGCCAAGTTTTAAATAAATATTGTTTAGAAAGGTGCTTAGAGGGAAACATTAGAAACCTCTATTGTTAAAGCATCTTTTAGTCTTTAGTTAAGAGTCTTAGGGGGGGTGTATTAGTAGATAGGTGTAGGAGTAAATAAGGAGGTGCCAAAGTGAGAGAAAGGATCACACCTTCCTCATGCCTTGTTTTTGGCGCAAATTCTAGAAGCTTTTTGGGAGGGAGTTTTTTTGAATTTGTGTAGCTTACATTTCAGCACCTTAGGCTATAAATAGAGGTGCTCTCTTTGTAAAATTCAGATTTGAATTGATCTAAAGAAACTATACTCAAAATTGGAGTGAGCATTTGGAGAGCTTTTGAGCTTCTACTCTAGTCTTATCTTGAAGGACCATGGTTTCCTCAAGTGGCGGCTTGCACACTCATCTAGGAGCATCCATACTTCTAGTGGCGTGATCATCCAACCTATCTTCCATCTTCATGAGCATTCTCTTCTCCTTCCTTTCTTCTTCTTCAATTAGTTCATGTTGCCTTGTGTTTTGAGTTGTTGTTGCTTCGGTTCTTGTAATTTTCCAGCACCTATATTCTGTTTGTTTCTTAATTCTGTTCGGTACATTTGATTTTGTTTCAAATTCTGTTCGGTCTCTTCTTTTTTTAAATTCCTTTGTTGATTCAATTTGACAATATTTGGTTCATCCAAATGAGTTTGGGAATTGGTACTTGTTATTGGTGAGTTCTTGACTTAGAACCATGATCCAACTTCTAAGAAAGTGCCTCTATATTTTCCAGCTCAAGGTGATTCCTCAAAGTGTCAAGAATCTTGTTCTATATGGCTATTGGAATCACATCACAGAAGCTAGGTTGTAAATGGTCAAATGGTAAAGCCCTACTTGGGTAATGAACAAGAAAACCTCACTACGGTAATCCTTTTATATGTTAAAGACACATGTGTCAAGTTATAGGACGTTAAACAAGCGCTTACTGGGAGGCAACCCGGTCCACATTTTAGTTTTATGTTGTTTTGTTATTTTGTTTTCATTTTACCCTTCAAAAATCATGTTTTCTTGCAAAGATTCTCACCCAGGCTTGTCAACTCTCGCTTGAGCGAGTTTAACGTCGAAAATAAAGTTTTTGTGTTGGGAATCTCGCTCAAGCGAGACAAATGGCGCTCAAGCGAGTTCTATGATGAAAAAAATTAGTTTTGTGCAGGAATTTTCGCTTAAGCGAGAGAAATCTCGCTCAAGCGAGTTTGGTGTCGGAAGTTCTCGCTCAAGCTAAAAGAAAAATAAAAAAAGAAAAAATATTTTAAAAGGCACCCCAATGCCTATGTGTCCCCTCATCATTTTGTAGGCTATATATTATGGCCTAAGGACAGGTCCTATTATTCAAGGGGGACAAATCCAACAAATGAAGCAAGACTATAAAGGAAGATTTTAACAAAAAGCTAGATGACTTCTTAGGAAGAGAGGATTGAGCAAAAATATGGTGTTATCTTTCTAATTCTCTTTTCTTTTCAATTATTTAAATTTGGTTTTATTTTTCTGTTTAGTTTTTGTTTTTCAGTTATTTTGCTTTCTGATTATTTTCTTATTTGGTAGTTTCAATAAATTTGTTGTTGTGTTAGTTTTATGTTTTGAATAAATTTTAGTTTTAAATTGTTTGTTTTCTAGTTTTATTTTTCTCAAATAAAAAAAAAACTGGTATATTAAATTTGAGTTGTGGAAAAAAGAATTTGTGTATAAATATTAAATAGTGAGATGAATTTGACACAGGTTAGAAAAGAAAAATTGATTGAATCCCTATTCAAATGTAGTTGAAATTGTGATACATGAAAATTTAACAGGGTGATTGATTATAATAGAGAATAACAAAACAAAAAGGAATGAAGCCAATTAAACAAAGTGAGTGTGTGAACTTTAAACAGTTTTGATAGTTTTACTGATGAACTGACAATTGTGGTTGCTTAATTTTTATTTTTGTTACATCATAAAAGAGCATGAAGATGATTGAGGCATTTGTTTTGTATTAATTAGGAACCTAGGGCCAAATAGTCAACCTTAATTTTGTTAGAGTTCATTTGATATCCCCTTTGAGTTAAAAATTGTTGTTATTATTGCACCCTAACCTTTAATGATATATTTTCCTACCCTTTTTCATGTTTAAGGAAGGAGAACATAAATGCAATAAATATAGAAAAGGGAATGGTTGGTTTTAAATTTTCAAAGCTCAAAAGGTTGAAAATAGGAAGAATTTATTCCTATAGATTGAAAAAAAAAAATCATCATGAAATGGTAGAAAGAAAAATGAGGAAAAGTGTGAACTCAAAAGAAAATGGTGATTAGATAACGAATATGTTCTCTATAATTGAATTGTAGATATGTTATTATTCTTTAAGATGTGCATTTTGTGTACCGGTGAGGGTCTAACGACTAATATCACGTCTCGGTTCCCATCACTGGGTCGACCGACACGAAGGCCCACGTCCATATGGTCCACCAACAACTCAAGTCCAATTCCGCTCAAGTAAGGTCAACTAAGCTAATCCATGATTAAGAGCTAGTTAATGTATCCCTAAGCATCGCCCAGCTCCCTAATCCGGCCCAATAAGGTAAGGCCCATGACAGTGATATAAATAGTACATATTCCAAGAATGTGGTACGTCATTATCTCTAGTACTCTAACAACTGAGTGTCGAACCCCTTTGCTAACTTGAGCGTCGAAGTTCCTTTTGTAGGTACCCTCCGAGTCTGGATTACTAGAAGACCGAGAGCCGAGGTTAGAAAGGAAGAGTGAGGATTTTGAAAGAAAGGAAGCTGAAAGACAGTACGACCGACCGACAGAAGGAAGAAGTAGAGTCCTCCCAATAGTTCTCTGGGCCCCAACCCTGTTCGAAGAACAATTGGTGTCAACCGTGGGGCCGAGATATGTCGTGTGGAGGAACGCTAGTAGATGGTATCAACCCGTAGTATGACAAGTGAGAGGATGACCGAAGCTGACCATATGACATTGTTGTTGTCTCTACAGAGAGATGGTTGAGCTGAAGAGGAGGAATGATGAAGTGAACAGGAAAAATGAGTTGGAGATCTGATACAAACCAAGCCAACAAGGACATGGTCAAGGATGCAAATTACAATTCACATTATGAGAAGTCATCTCAACTTTCAAGTGAATACCTCACCAGAGGGAGAAATGGAAAAAGACCAAAGCATTTAATGTTCTTTATGTTGGTCTTCTTAAGAATAAAACAAGTTGTAAATAATTTGGGCTCTCTTTTGGGGTCCAAATAGCAAGATAGGTTAGAATAGGTGCCTTTAGAAGGAGTGCTCATAGTGAAATGGACTTGATGCAAGCCCACTTTTTCATGACAAGATACCTAGGTTTAGGAATTTTGACCTATCTTCTAGAAGAATAGGTCAAAGGATGCGGCATTGACTTAGTCTATGCTAAGACCGCCCTTTTGTGTGTGGTTTACCATCCTACCCTTGCTTCTTGTTTTCCAAGGCACCATCACCTATATATAGGGTGCCATAATCCTTGTATTTCTCATGTTGAAATTTATAGAAAAAGGAAAACTCTGCACAAATTGTGTGAGGATTGTTTTCTCTAGCAATAGGTCTTATCTTGAGTGAGTTTGAGAGCTCTCAAGTGGCGACCCTCTACACTCATCTTGGAGGCAACCATACTCCAAGTGGCGTGTCCATTCTCAACCCAAACCATAAGCTTTCTTCTTCCATCCTTTTCCTTCATTTCCATTGACGCCATTTTATCTTGTGTTCCTATACTTAATTCCATTCGGTTCTTCCTTTGTGTTTTGTGTTGTTCTTCCATTTTATCATTCGACCATGTTTCATTTCATTGTTTCCTTCAATGTCTTTCAATTTCCGTAATGCATCCTCATTGTCACCTTATATTGATTTTCCTTTTTACCTTTGGAAGTTAACCTTCACACTTACTTAACCACTTGGTTAAGTTCGTGTCCAGTGGAATCTTGCCTAGGTCTCACCATATTATTGCTAAAATCTCAATCACAAGTAAAATGTCACCTCTAAAATGGAACTATCTAAAATCAACTCACATCATGTGGTTATCATAGCTTTGGTTTTTTTAGCATATTTGCTTTGAGTTGATTTGACACATTACTTTTCTTGCACCTTTAAATTCTTACCTTTACATTCAAGCAAATTTAAATTCATCCTTTACTTTCTTGCTTTTTCAATTCGGCATTCTCTTTATTCAATAGCTTTCAATTTGTTTTTTAATGTTATTTTGTGTCCAATTCTTTTTCTTACCTCTTTTTGTTTGAGTCATATGTTCTTAGTGTTTCTAGGAGTCCTTATTTGGATTATACTTATTTTGCTTTTAATTGTGAAGGTATAAAAAGTAAGTAGAAATTTGTTTAACTGGAAGTAGAATTTAGTTCCAAACATATATTTCAATTGTTCATTTAATTTGAATCCCAAACTTTTCTTTTTTGTGAAAAATTTGAAATGAATGACAATATGCATGACAAGAATTATGGACATCTTAATTTCATAAACCACAAACAAGGATTAAAAAAAGGGAAAGGACAAGTTGCACAAACTTCTTTTGCAAGACCAACATTTCTAAAAAGTGGATTCATTTTACTTGGCAAATTGCATTGTGGAATTTGATCCTTTTGCTTTTACAATTTCTAGCAGGAGTAAAACTTCTTTGTTAAAGGTTAAGTACGTATCTTAGAGTCTTTTTGGGTGCTTTTTCTTGCTTTTCATTCTTTAAAAAGTTGTCATAATATCTTTTCCCAACTTGGTTTAGCTTATTTGTTTTGAGCTTTTCTTGTTTGTCTTTTAATATTATTTACTTTTGTTGTGGTTCTTTTGAGATCAAGTGTTAAGGGCTTTGTCGTTTTTCATTTGAGAACTTGAAACCAAGATAGACCTTTGTTGAGAGAAATTTATTTTTGAGTTCTTGGATCTTTTCTCCTCTTTCCTACACAAATGAGTGACATAAGTGATGATACAAACCGAAAAATAACTAAGGACATAACAAGCACTTCTCAAAAGGGTCAGTCATCTCAAGATACAAAGTCAGGCCCCACCAAGCCTCGAGAAAGAATTAGCAAAAGAAGAAGCTATAAACCCGAATATCAGAAGTTCTTCCTTTTGGTTTTCTTAAAAAATAGAATATGTTTGTAAAAAAATTGGGCTCAGTTTAGGGGTCCAAATAGCAAAGATAGGCTAGAATAAGGTGTCTTTAGAATAATAGGGGGTGTAGGTATCATTTTAGCTTGTTCCTAACCCTTTAGGAAGGAAATTTGACCTAGTTTCTAGAAGGACAAGCCTAGGGTGCGGGTTTGACTTAGTCGAACCCTAAGGCTGTCCATTTTTGCCCTTTTCCCATCCTACCCCTCTTGTTTGTTTTCCAAGGCTCCTTCACCTATAAATAGGAGGCCTAACCATTGTATTTTACATGTTGAATTTGAAGAGAAAGTTACTCTGCACAAATTGTGTGAGGTGTTAGTGAGGCTTGTATCCTCTTAGCCTTTAGGTCTCATCTTGAGTGTTTGAGAATTCTCAAGTGGCGGCCATTAACACTTATCTTGGAGGAAAACCACACTCCAAGTGGCGTGATCTACCTCTCTTCCATCACATAAGCTTTTCCTTTCCTTCATTTCTTTCATTCTTTCCATTATTCCATTAATCTTTGTGTTCTTATGTTCTTGTTTTCATCCTTTTTCAATTCGGTTTTCATTATGTTCTTGTTTTTCCTTCCATGCTCTTTTACATTTCACCCTTCATCATCAATCACCATATTCTTGTATTTTTCCTTTGCCCTTTAGAAGTGAACCAACACACTTACTTAACCACTTAGTTAAGTTTGTGTCCAGTGGGGATCTTCTTTGGGTTCTCACCTTATAATTGCTAAAAAAATATCAATCTAAGTAAAGTGTCACATCTAAAATGAAGCAATTAAAATCAACTCACATCATGTGGTATTTAGAGCTTTGGTTTTTGAGCTTATCTTGTTTAGAGTTTATTGGCACTTTACTTTCTTGCATCTTTAGTTCCTTGTCTTTACATTCTAGCACCTTTACTTCCTTGTCTTTACATTCAAGTACCTTTAAATTCTTGTCTTTACTTTCAAGCACTTTTAAATTCAGCTCTTTATTTTTTCTTGCTTTTAAATTCGACATTTACCTTAATCAATAGCATTGTTTCGCTTTTTGAATGTCCTTTATGTTTTTTATTGTTCTTGCTTCTTTGCCTTGAGTCATATGTTCTTTAGTGTTCTCAGACTCCTTATAATTTTTGTCTCTACTTACTTTCTTTTAATTGTGAAAGTTTATAAGTAGTTAGAAACTTGTTTTAGTATAAGTAGATTTGAGTTCCAAACAAAAAATTTCAAGTGATCAATTATTTTAAATCCCAAACTTTTTTTGAAAATTTGAGTTATATGAAAATATGCATGTACCGACCAGTCCTCGATCATCGACGCCAGAGAAAGACCTCAGACATTGGCACCAGAGAAAGACCTCAGACATCGAACATCGATGTCTGATAGTAATGGTGGGCCACGTAAGGTGGGCCCCAGAAATCATATCAAATACCAGATAAACACCCAGATATGAGGAAAGACCTAAGTCACAAGAGGATCAAGCATGGGGTGTGTATGGTACATTCGGGTACGGCACAAGCAAGTGTTCCTTGGAAGCGCTGAGGCCCGTTAGGGTTAGGGTTTCCAAGGGAAGACCGCATGCATGGCACGTGAATACTTAGGGCACCCATAGAACAGATGGCCCCGCAGCATTGGTGCATGAGTTGGTACCTTGGCAGCCATACTGTTAGTCGTTGCACTCCAGTAAAGGGAAGTCTTATGTGTCAGATTACGCTAAGATTGTGTAATAAGCGGCGCAAGAACGTTCTCCCAGATACCCTAGATACGGGTAACATAACAGAAGTAACCCTAGTTACAACCTATATAAAGGGTGGTAAGAACCCTAGCAAGGTACACCGTTTCTAAGACTAAAACTACTTTATACACTTACTGTTTTTGCCCCAGTACTAACTTGAACGTTGGAGTGCAAATGGTCGCTGAAGCGCCCTTTTGTCTTTGCAGGTGAGAAGTTTTTCAACCAAAGGAAGTTTGATTCACAGGCAGAGATAGGCGGGCCAGAGACTACCGTTCGAGTCAACCAGCAATCAAGTCAACCGGCGAGAACATTTGGCGCCCACGGTGGTGCCCGATAAAACTAGGTCCCACTCACAATCGTGTTAAGAGTTTACCAGCAATATGTGGAGTACGAGGCAAGGATCAACCGTGGCCGAAGGAGGGGAGAACGTTACTCTACAACAAATGATGGAGACGATACGTGCCCTTCAGCAGGCGGTAGCGGTGTCTAGGGTCGATCAAGATCGTTTCTTGGTTGACCTAGCCGCGTCACAGGCAAGCAACGAAAAGCTACGCAGAACCAATGAACAACTGCACAGGAGTTTGCAACATGCGAGGGAACGCGCAGTAGATGAGCGTGCCCCACCCATACCACCTAGGGCACGCCCCATTCCGTTCTCTCAGGCAATCATGGACGTTGTGATACCAACCACTTCCATGGGCCCGAATGATGTGATTCCACTAGCACAATTAGAATGATTCTTTACATTCTTAAGAATCATCTTGAGTTGGTTATGAGATAAGCACTTTATCATAGAATTGGATCAAGGTCCTATGAACAAGAACTCACCAAAACTAGTGCCAAAACACAAACTCATATGGAAGTTCCAATTATTGTCAAATTGAACCGATTAAGTTGGAAAGAAAAGAAAATGCACCGAACAAAATGGCTTAGAATTGAAATGTACCGAACATA
The DNA here is from genome assembly GCF_051622355.1 of Phaseolus vulgaris. Lineage (NCBI taxonomy): Eukaryota > Viridiplantae > Streptophyta > Magnoliopsida > Fabales > Fabaceae > Phaseolus > Phaseolus vulgaris. The sequence continues at coordinate 13,615,518 of NC_143507.1, read as the reverse complement.
AAAGCTAGAAGATGAAAAAGAAGTAAGAATGAATCGGCAGAAACATAAAACAGAAACAAAAACAGCAAAAACACCAAAGGAACCGAACAGAATTTCAAAGGAACAAGCTGTGGAATGAACATAAAAAGAGAAGGAAGGAAGGAGAAGAGAAAGCTCATGAAGATGGAGGAATGGTTGGATGGTCACGCCACTAGGAGGATGGAGACTCCAAGATAAGTGTGCAAGCCGCCACTTGAGGTAACCATTGAACCATCAAGATAAGACTAGTGAAGAAGACACAAAGCTCTCCAATGCTCTCTCAAAAATTGAGTATAGTTTCTCTAATTAAAATTCAAATCTGAAATGTACAAGGGCAGCACCTATATTTATAGCCTAGAGGTGCTGAAAATCAAACTAAAAGAATTCAAAATTCCCTCCTAAAAGCTACTAGAACCGGCGCCTAAACCAAGACATGAGGAAGGTGTGATCTCTTCTCTCTCTTTGGCACCTCCTTATTTACTCCTACACCTATCTACTAACGCACCCCCCCTCCTAAGACTCCTAACTAAAGATTAAAAGATGCTTTAACAATAGAGGTTTATAATGTTTCCCTCTAAGCACCTTCAACCAAAGAAATTACAAAAAGAGTAAATAAACGTCCCCTAGCTCCTAAAGCTTTGAACATGCTTCTTGTAAGCCTTTGAAGTGGGCTTTGACCTCCATGGGCGTCCTCCATTTGAGCCTCTACCTCTGCTTGATCTTGTTGATTGGCCTCCATGTCCACTTGAGCTTGATCTCCATCATACTCCCCGAGTTGGAGAGAATTCGACCACGAATTCTGGAGACCAACAGAAAAAGGAGTTAGATCGCTGACATTAAAAGTATGACTACCTAAGAATGTATCAGACATATCTAACTCATAAGCATTGTCATTAATCCTCTTGAGGATTTGGAAAGTTCCATCCCCACGATGCATTAGTTTGGACTTCCTCTGAGTAGGAAAACGATCCTTCCTCAAGTGAAGCCAAACCCAATCGCCCTCATCAAACAACAATGCTTTTCTCCTTTTATTGGCAAGTTCAGCATACTTGCCAACCTTCTTCTCAATTCTCTTCTTGATGTCTTTATGCAAAGTTTTCACAAAAGAAGCCTTTTCATCCCCATCTTTGCACAAGACATCTCCAAGAAGGGGAATAGGAAGAAGATCAAGAGGTGTTAGGGGGTTAAACCCATAGAATTTACTACACGATTATATGCAAACTCAACATGGGGTAGTAAATTCTCCCACACTCTAGGATTCCCCGAAATAAAACATCTCAATAGTTGTCCTAAAGTTCTATTCACCACCTCGGTTTGACCATCAATTTGTGGGTGGCAAGTGGTAGAAAATAAAAGCTTAGTCCCAAGCTTGCCCCACAAGGTCTTCCAAAAGTGACTCTAGAACTTGGGATCTCTATCGGACACTATAGATCTAGGGATCCCATGCAAGTGAACCACTTCTTGGAAGAAGAGGTTTGCAATGTGGCATGCATCATCCACTTTGTGGCAAGGAATAAAGTGAGCCATCTTTGAAAAACGATCCACTACCACAAAAATGGAGTCCTTTCCCTTTGATGTCTTGGGTAATCCTAAGATGAAATCCATAGAGATATCAACCCAAGGCATTGAAGGGATAGGGAGAGGAGTATATAAACCATGGGGATGCATTTTAGACTTAGCTTTGCGGCAAGCTATGCATTTATCACACAAACTATGAACATGTTTATGCATATGAGGCCAATAGAAATGTTCATGCAACACATCCAAAGTTTTAGCAACCCCAAAATGACCCATTAAACCCCCCTCATGAGCTTCTCTAACAAGAGATAATCTAATAGAGCATTGAGGAACACAAAGACGTTTTCCTTTAAAAAGAAAGCCATCTTGAATAAAAAAATCTTTGTGTCCTCCCTTAAGACACTCTTGATAGATGAGAGAAAAGTCAAGGTCATCATAATAAAGTTCCTTAATGTGATCAAAACCAAGATATTGAGAGCTTAACAGATTTAGCAAAGTGTATCTTCTAGAAAGAGCATCCGCCACAATGTTTACTTTGCCTTGTTTGTGTTTGATCACATAAGGAAATTGCTCAATGAATTCCACCCACTTAGCATGCCTCTTGTTAAGCTTGTTTTGGCTTTTCAAATATTTAAGATATTCATGATCACTATGTATCACAAACTCTTTGGGAAAAAGATAGTGTTGCCAAGTAAACAAAGCCCTAACAAGTGGATATAATTCTTTATCATAGGTGGAATAATTGAGATGACTTCCCTTCAATTTCTCACTAAAATAGGCTATGAGGTGGCCCTCTTGAAGGAGAACAGCCCCAATACCTATGCTTGAAGCATCACACTCAATCTCAAATGTCTTAGTGAAATTAGGAAGGGCCAAGATGGGAGCATTAGTCAATTTTTCTTTCAAAGTTTCAAAAGCTTTTTGTTGTGCTTCTCCCCATTGAAAGACCACATCCTTTTTCACTATGTCATTGAGTGGTGCGGCAATGGTACCAAAGTTTGGGACAAATCTTCTATAGAAAGAAGCAAGTCCATGAAAACTTCGGACCTCATTCAAAGATTTCGGTGTAGGCCAATTTTGAATGGCCATCACCTTTGTTTTGTCCACATGAACCCCTTTGCAAACTCACAACAAACCCTAGGAATTCTATATGATCAAGAGCAAACATACATTTAGCAAGATTAGCATACAAATGTTCCTTCCTAAGGGTTTCTAAAACTTGCCCAACATGCAACCTATGGTCATCCAAAGAAAAGCTATAAATGAGAATGTCATCAAAGTAAACAACAACAAACTTACCAATGAATGGTCTAAGAACATGATGCATGAGGCGCATAAAGGTACTTGGTGCATTAGTTAGACCAAAGGGCATAACTAACCACTCATATAGACCAAAGTTGGTCTTAAAAGCCGTCTTCCATTCATCACCCGGTTTGATACGGATTTGATTGTAGTCGCTTTTATGATCAATCTTTGAAAAGATTTTTGAACCATGTAATTCATCCAACAAATCATCTAGTCTAGGGATAGGATGCCTATACTTAATGGTAATGTTATTGATGGCCCTACAATCCGAACACATTCGCCATGTGCCATCTTTTTTAGGCACTAAGATGATAGGCATAGCACAAGGACTCATGCTATCTTGAACCCACCCTTTCTTAATCAAAGCCTCAACTTGTTGGCGAATTTCCTTGGTTTCACTTGGATTGGTCCTATATGCTGGACGATTTGGTAAAGAAGAGCCCGGTATCAAATCAATTTGGTGCTCAATCCCTCTCAAAGGTGGAAGTCCATTTGGAGGATCTTGAAACACATCTTGAAACTTGATCCTGCCGGTTAACCTGAGTGCAAGAGTCTTGCCACGTCAAAGGTCTCTCCTCTTGATCAGCTTCGCACCACGTTAGCCTTTGCTCCTCACGCCCTAATTCCTCACAAGAACCTGAAGAAAACAAAGTGGCGCCACTGCGGCCGATCGTGCTCCGACGCTCAAGTCAGTGACGGAATCACCAAAAAACTCAGAGAGAATATCTCAACTCAAGGAACCTTGCACAGTGAATCTTAGTGTAAGAGAAAGTATTCTGAAAGCGTATCTCAAAATTCTGTTAAGTATTCCTTATATACCTGAGCATTTTCTCTCTCCTGACGGTTACACCTCTGGACACGTGGCTCGCATCCAGCTGTACACGTGTCACCATCTGGAGCTCCCTCCACTTGAGCGTCACTTCTACTCTTCAAGCTATTCGACTAAGTTACCCATACAAGGAGTTACCCATACACTTCCTTGGAGCGCGACCCCTTAAGTGGCGAGTACGGGGCGTCACCATGCACACCTTCTCTGTGGTCTCGCCTGCCGCTATCATGATTTGCTTCACTTGCACACCATGCATGTTCTGGGAAACTGTTCCCTTGCCTCGACCTCTGGCTAGGGAATGATCATCTGATAACCTCATCCTCCACCGCTGCGTGACTAGCATATCACTAGTCCCCCGTACTTGTACCCCTTGGAAACCTTAAGCAAGCTTTCCTGATCTTTCGGCGATGTGCCCCTTTCGGCGGTCTCTAACCACCTGATCACCTAGTACTCACATATGGCGACTATGGCGTAAATCTGGTGACTGCCGGTTACACGTACTAGAGGTCGGAGAACGCCAAGTCAACGATCGGCGACTACACAGACTTCCCGATGTACCTCCCTTCTGTCAGCCAGGTGTCCCGTTCAACACGCCTATATTATCGCTTGCTGCCACGTCATCACTCCCGATTACCTGATCGGTACACAAGCCCCCCAGTCTTAAGCTGAGACTTGACCAGCGAAAAGACTAAGAAGTCAAATCATCGTCGATGTACGTGGCGCTTGTACGGATTTACGTACGTTCGTACCCTTTGCCTCTCTAACACTCCACCAACCCCCTCTTTAATCAAACGACACGTGGCTTCATCAACGGTTGTTTTTAATCGTCGCTTGCACTTCCTACAACGTTCGAAACCCTTAAACCGTTCGCGCTATTCACTGTTTCATCATCTTTCTTCATCCTCAAGCATTTCAAACACTTTCTCTGCGAACCACGAAACTTCTCGTCTCTCTCAATCTTCAACTTTCTTCAGCGTTCATCCGATCATAGAAAGGTAACCCTTTTACTCCTCCTATTGATATCTACTGCATTTTAATCGGTTTGCATCATCCATTATCTATCTGAAGCTTACGTTGTGGGCTGTTTCTCTTTTTCTCGTAACCTAAGGTTTCGTCCTTGATAACGTCTATCCCAACGAACCCTTATTCGTTCGTTCCATCTTCTTCGTCCTCAATCGAGTATTCTCTGCCGTCGTCATTTCACCCCTTTCTTTTCCTTTGCAGTTCCTGCGATGGCTCACACGAAGTCCACCGCTAACCCTCCTTCTTCATCGCGAAACCCTCCACCCAAAACTCGTAGGGTTGTCCCTGGGACAAATCCTCCATCAACACGCAACCCCTCACGAGCCTCTGGTGCTCCCTCCACACAGGCTGAGAGGCCTATCTCTTCTCACGCCAACCCTACCCAGGCAACTCCACCACTCGCCGGAGGAGTCTCCCTTCCTCCGCAAGACTATAAAGAGCTCTATCCTTGGGCCACCCCAGCTCTGCTGAAAGAGACCTCCTCAATAAATACTGTGTTGGGCGTGCTTCGCCTGAAGAAAGGAGATCAACCCGACCTTTCATTTCACAAGGAGCATGATAGCAAAGTGACCGTGCTGCCTTGCCTCCCGGGAGAACCGATCTGTGCGGACGATAAGGGGAACAACGGCGAGTTGTTCTGCTTCATCTACGCCACATTGTTCAAGAAAGTGAAGCTTAGGTTTCCTTTCACTCGTTTCAAGAGAGAGTTACTGACCGAGCTCAACATCGCCCATGCCCAGCTTCATCCCAACAACTGGGCGTTCGTAAGGGCGTTCCAAATTCTCTGTGCGCACTTGGTGCTGCCAGCTTCGGTCGATGTCTTCCTCTTCCTGTTTGAGGCAAAGAATCCTGGAGATCGCCCCTGGGTCAACTTGAATGGGATTGCTGGGGGGTCAATCCTCTCAATCTTCCAGCAATCTTATAAAGATTGGAAAGGGAAGTTCGTCAAGGTGTGCCAGAACGATCAAGACCCTTGACTGCTTGACGACTTCCCTTTGTATTGGGTAAACAAGGGAAACAAGGACTCCAAGGACAGCTTCAGGAGACCAAGAAGTCTTGACAACATGGGGGAGTTAGACAAAGATCTTTGTCTCTTCTGGAAGAGTGTGGCTGCTGCCAACATCACCTTCCCCACTACCTCAATAATTCCCTTCGAGTTCTTCGAGAGCCAACTCGAAATACACATAGGTTAGCTCCTACCCCAGCACCAAGACTCTCGCTTCGTGTTAAAACTGACTTGGCATTTTTATCATTCTGTATAGGCCTTGATCATTAATCCATGTGCTACTTGTGTTATCTCTGTATGAATATACATGCATGTTCTGCTTCTGCCTTGGTTGCTCATCTATCCTTTACCTTGTGCAGATAACATGTTGGGAAAAGGAAAACTGGCGGAATTGAGGGCGATCGCCCGATCCCACAAGCTTGCGGCGGGCTCCCAAACCGTGCCCAACTCGGTGGTGGAGATCGCCACTGCCCAAGGCAAGACTCCTCCCCGAGGTCCAACTTCTTCTGGGGTACTACCCGCCCCAGAAAGGAAAAAACAAGTTTTGAGGAGACCCAAAAGGAAGACTCCTCAGGTGGTGCACGAGGAAGAAGATGACGATGAAGACACTGAGGATGGTCTCATCACTAAGAGAAAAAGGGTGGCCACCTCACACCACCTGCACTCCAAACACCAACACCGCCCTTACCTCCAGCTCCACTAAAACCAGTCCAAGCAACACCCCTGGCCACCGCGCCCCAGTGGTTGAAAGCAGCGGCCCTAACTACGTAGAGAACCCTCCAAGCACCTCAACACCGTTTGTATCTGTCGGAGAGGGTCCTCCTTCGACCACATCCATTGCTGGGGCCGCATTAGGAGAAGATGAGGGCGCTCAGGCTTCGCCAATACTTATAACGGAATCTCCAACCTCACCACCACGCCTAGAAACCCCCCTTGCTTTACAAGCTCAAGAGGGTGGTGGTGAAAGTCAACATCAAAGCCCACCAGCGCCTCCAGCATCAGCCTCAAGCCTCCCAGCTTCCTTCGAAGAGACCTTGAGACCCTTCACAGCCCAACTGAAGACCATGGCTGAAGATCTTCCCTTGCTCGTATCAAGAGCTGTGAAGGATTCACTCAAGAAGCTCCAAGAGGAGAACTCCGCGCTCAAGGAGTCAAACCTTATGATAAGGGCTGAGGATGAAAAACTCTCTTGCAATCTAATGATGGTGGAGATCGAACATTCAAGGCTGGAGGACGCAATGGATGCTGAGCTAAGGAACACACGCAAGGAAGCCTCCGATCTGCGCCAAAAACTGCACACCCAGCTTCAAGAAAAAATTGACCTGGAGAGTAAGTTGGTTCCATACAGAGTCAAGGTTGCAGATATGGAGGTTGCACGAAAGGTTGAAGCTTCCAGGGTGGAGAAACTTGAGAAGAGATCGGCAGATAGGGAGATCCTCCTAGGGAAGGTCGAGAAGGAAAAGGACAAGGCTCTTGCTGAGCTAGCCGAAGCTCGTGAGGAGGCCAAAAAGATTGCTACAGAGGTGGCCCAAACTTGGGACGAGAGCAAAAAAGATGCTGAAGAACTCGCTCGAACTCATGAGGAGAGGAAGAACTGAAGAAGCAAATACATGAGCTCGAGCATAGCGTTGCTCAAGTCCTCTCCACCGGGTTTGACGCTGCTCTGGAGCAAATAGCATGCGAATACCCTGAACTCGACCTCTCCATGTTGTCGATCTGCAACGAAGTGGTGGATGGGAAGATTGTACCCTCTGAAGACTAACTGCCTCTCCCCATCACCACTTCTTCGAAACTTGTCGTTTATCCTTTGTCTGTAATAGCTTTTTGTGTATAGACTTGAATTGACGCTGCATATATAATTTTCATTTCCTGAATATCGTCTTTATATTTACCTTGCATGCTTTTGCCTCTATTTACTGTGGGGTTAACTAACGTAACCGGTGAAACTCACTCAACTGTATCAACTCAGCAATACTCGGGCTTAACCCTTAACATACTGCTTTTCACTTGAGTAAACTGTTAATCTTATAACAATTTATCAAACTGTTAACTCAAAGTAAACTTAAGCAATTATTAACTCTTTAGCGATGATGTTTAACACAACTTGTGAACTTAAGGCAACAAACCTTAGCATAAATCACTTACTAGGCAGCAGGTTTTAACTCGAACTAGTATTAAAGTACAGTTTACCTGATCTGCCAAGCGAGGTGACCCCTTACTCCTGTCATCGCCTGGAACTCTTCTGATCGCCGTACAGCCCACTAGCTATTTCAACCTTCACGCCGTAGGGTTCTGGCGATGCGATCTTTCTTACTTTCATAACTTGATCATTGATCCCTCATCTGGGGGTAGAGGCGCCTTTCGGATCCTTCTCTACCTCCCTGAGTTTTAGCACAATGATCTGGATAGTGAGGTATTTTCTTCGAACCTACTTCAGTTATCCTTTTAACTTCTTCCACCCTTCACGCCGTACCTGAACTCGTTCAAGACGAGAGGGATTTTATCTACCTTCGCACCGCCTGCAAGCGTGGAAGCTTTATCTGGTCTTACTGGGTCAATATTGATGTTTCACTTAAAGGGGAAAAGGCGTTTTCCATCAACCTTCTCTTCCCGCCATTTAAGGTCACGAACACCCCTGATCTTTCAGTTCATTTTGCCTAAACTCATTCTGAGGTGAGAAGGACTTTCTCTGGTGCCTCAGCTTGCCCAGGGTGTACATCTCCTCCCCCCTGGATGCACTGAGGACTTTTAACCTGTTCTCACCTGCACTCACTCAAAGGCGAGGAGGACTTCTTCTGTTTTCGCCTGCACTCGCTCAAGGGCGAGGAGGACTTCCTCTGTTCTTGCCTGCACTCGCTCAAAGGCGAGGATGACTTCTTCTGTTCTCGCCTGCATTCGCTCAAAGGCGAGGAGGACTTCTTCTGTTGCCTCAAGACGCACGAGCGCGTTGAGGTCTTTAATCATCACTGGTGCCTCCGATCGCCAAAAGGTGATGAGGTCTTTTAAACTTTTTAACTATTACCGTCGATCACCGAAAGACGATGGGGACTTTAAAACTTTTAACTGATGCCGCCAATCGCCAAAAAACGATGGGGACTTTAAAACTTTTAACTGATGCCGCCAATCGCCGAGAAACGATGGGGACTTTAAAACCTTTAACTAGAAAGCATGCAATATAACTTTGTCGTTGCCTTAGATCACGTACGAGTGATAAGGTCTTTTTTCTAAAACTTTCAAAACAACAAGCATGCAATCTTAGAAACTTTAAACTTGAAAACTCTTCTTTATTGGGTGGCCTCATTAAAAACCCTCCTTAGGGAAAAAAGAGTGCCCCCTTGAAACTGTTTTAACAGAAAGCATGTAAATCTCTTCATGTTCGTCTTTACTTACAAGGCTTTTAACTATAATACAATTTGAGATGCGTGGCTGTACCGCCCTGGTGGTCGGGTGTGATGACGTGGCATCCTGCTACAGTGTAGGCGTGTTGACAAGGCGCCAGGTTGGCAGATGGGAAGGAAGTCGGGAGGCACGTGTAGTCGCCAGTTGTTAAGTTGGCGTGTTCCGATTTCCAGTTTACCAGAATAGGCGATCGCCAGGTTGAAGATGAAGTCGCCAGATGTAGACTCAGGCGACCAAGCCGTCGGAGATCGCCAGAACAAGCACATCGCCGAAGATGAAGGAGAAGCAGATTATGAAGGCGGCCGGCGAGACCACAGGGAAGGTGTATGAAGGCCCTAACTCGCCAGTTCCAGTAGAGATCGCACTCCTAAGTTAGCTATGCACTGGGCAGTACCATGCATAAGTAACTTAGCCAAAATGAGAGTAGAAGCAGCGCCAAGTCAGGGAGCCTCCAGATGATGGCACGTGTACAGTTGGATACGAGCCACGTGTCCAAGTCTGTAACTGCCAGGAGAGAGAAAACCACCAGGTATATAAGAGTTCTTAACAGACTTTCTGAGGTACACACGTTCAGTTCATACACTTTACGCTTGCAAGTGAGAGAGGATTTGCACGGTTCTCGTTCTTAGTATTTGGTGATACCGTCACTGACTTGAGCGTCGGAGTGCGATCGGCCGCAGCGGCGCCGTATCGTTTCTTTGCAGGTTCTTGAGATAGATCCCAAAGAGGAACGGAGGTGAGAAGCGGTGCGCACGTCGATCCTTTGACGAGGCATTCTCCAGCGCTCCGGTCAACAGGCAGGATCATCAGGCGCCCACCGTGGGGCCGTGTAAAGCTTGCTCCCATCCACACCGTGAGTTCGTGGAAGTTTCCGAGGTTTTCGGCGTGGTTGTGTGCTGGTGCAACCGTCGTTCGTAGTTTCTTTGAGTTTCGTTCGGTGAATCTGCGTTTTGAACCGTTCGTTTGGCTTTTCAATCGGTGGAGTGAGGTCTTTTGTTGCTTGCGCGCAATCTGTTTGGTGGAAGTTCGAGTTCTTTCGCTTGTTTGGCTGTCCGCGGGGAAACGGTGGTTTTTTGGTGAAGTTGTGCTTTTCTTCGAAGGTTTGCGGTGTTCTTGAAGTTCTTGCGCAGTTTCTTGAGCTTTCTCCGATTGATCGCTGAAGTCGATCGTGGTTGAAGTGTTGTTTGTTGTATTCCTGTGGTTCGCTGAAGTTAATGAGAAAAATGCGAAGCAATCGCTCCAGTCCCGTGGCGCCTGTCGCTGCTGAAGGCGACGCCGCCATGACCATGGCGCAGATGGCAGAGATGATGCGCTCGTTGCAGGCAACTGTGGAAGCCTCGCGCGTAGAGCAGGCGAGGATACATGAGGACCTGGTCGCCTCTCGCGCCAGGAACGAGGAGCTCAGCAAGGTAACTGAGGAGCTGCGTCGAGCTCTTCAGGAGCAGCAAGGACGTTCTTCTGTTGAAGAGGCGGCGCCGTCGACGCCACCTCGTGTGTTCCCAATGCCTTTTGTTCAGGCGATTACCGACACGCCAATTCCCACGAGCGTGGTTCCGGTTAAAGCTGTTTTTACCGGCGTGGAGGATCCAGAGGCTCATCTGACCACGTTCCACACGTAGATGATGCTGTCGGGAGGGTCAGACGCCGTCTACTGCAAGATGTTCGTGAGCACGCTCCAGGGAACGGCGATGGAGTGGTTTGTGATCCTGCCTAATGGCCACATAACCAATTTTCAACAATTCTCGAAGATCTTTGTCGAGCAGTACATTGTGAATAAGGCACCGCCGAGGGTGTCCTATGATCTGTTTGATATAAGGCAGTACCATGGGGAGTCCCTCAGAGACTACCTCAATCGCTTCGGAGCGCAGATGGTCAGATCGCCGGCCAAGGATGAAGAAATGCTGGTCTATGCCTTCAAGAAGGGCGTGCAGCCAGGGCCATTCTGCGAGGCCTTGATCAGGGCTCATCCAGCGACGTTTGCTGAAGTCAGGCGACTTGCGGTGGCCCACATCGCCGACGAGAGTGAAGTTGCCGAGAAGAGAGGCAGCGTGGCTCCCGCCAGGCCACGCGCCCAGACCAGGATCCAGCCGCAGAGGGTGCTGGAAACGGCGGCGGCGGCCAGAAAAGACCAAAGGACTCGCTATCCTTACGACAGGAGAAATAAGGGAAGAAGCCAAGCGCGCCAACAACCAGCACGCCAACAACCAGCACGCCGGGAATACAATCGCCCGCCTAAGCACAAATTCGTCATGGGACTAGCGGACTTGATCGCTATCCCTAACATATCTGCTAGGTTGAAGGCGCCCGAGAAGGTGGGAGACAAGGTGCTGGGGTCAAAGCCGGACGCCTGGTGCGAGTTCCACCAGTGTTTTGGCCACAACCTGGACTCGTGTTTGTCTTTAGGATACCAGCTCGACGATCTGGTTAAGAGCGGGTTCCTAAATGACTATCTGCTGGACAGGAGGACGGGGGGAGCATCGAGTTCCCAGCCAGCAGGTGGAGAAGCCCAGCAACACGAGATGCCAATCCACGGGGAGATCCACACCATAGCAGGGGGTTTCTCAGGTGGTGGATGCACCGCATCGCATAGGAAAAAGTATGCGCGATCGGTGATGGCAGTGGACATGTTTGAAGATCACTCGCCGGAAGTGGACATCACGTTCACAAAGCAGGATCTTCGGGACGTTGTGCCTCATGACAACGATCCCATAGTTATTTCGTTGATAACAGCAGGGAGGAAGGTCCACAGAGTTCTGGTGGACCAAGGAAGCTCGGCAGACGTGATGTTCTGGCCGACTTTCACGCAGCTGGAATTGCCCCTTGACCAGTATGGAGGGTGCTTATATGGGTTCGCTGGCGACCAGGTGGAGGTCAGGGGGTACATTGAGCTGAGAACCACGTTTACAGATGAGGCTGGGTCGAGGACGGAGAAAATCAAGTACCTCATCGTAAACGCCCCTTCAGCATATAACATCCTGTTGGGTAGGCCCACTCTTAACAGGATAGGCGCCATTCCATCGACTCGGCACATGAAGGTGAAGCTGCCGTCCATGGAAGGGGTGGTGATCACGATCAAGTCGGATCAGAAAGAAGCGAAAAGGTGCTATGAGAATAGCCTGAAAAACAAAAGATCAGTGAGCTATGTAACAACCACCCCACCTCCCGGTGTGAAGCCCAGACCGCCGGTATCAGAGGAGGCCGCCGGAAGGGTTGTAGAGATGATAGACGCTGAGCTAGGGGAGAGAAATGCTGGCCTGGAGGAGGAAGAGGCGCGGAATCGCCCCGAGGAAGCGAGAGAACTGGGAATCGCCAAGGCGGTGATCGCCAGAGAATCCAGGCCCAAACCCGTTGAACAGTGGCTCGAAAAGGAGATCGGAGGGAAAATCTTCAAGCTCGGAAGATCTCTGGAGGTCGATCTCCAGGACCAGATCGCCAAGGTGATTGAGCGGCATCTGGACGCGTTTGCTTGGTCCGCTTCGGACATGCCCGGGATCGATCCCGACTTCTTGTGCCATCATCTGGCGATGGACAACATGGTGAGACCGGTGCGACAAAGGAGAAGAAAATTCAATGAAGAGAGGAGGCAGGCGATCAGGGACGAAACATAGAAACTCCTCGCTGCAGGCCACATTAGGGAAGTCCAGTACCCTGAATGGTTGGCAAATGTCGTACTGGTGAAGAAGAGCAACGGGAAATGGCGCATGTGCGTCGATTTCACCAATCTGAACAAAGCTTGCCCAAAGGATTCGTATCCTTTACCAAGCATTGATGCCCTGGTCGATAGTGCTGCAGGATGCAAGCTGCTGAGTTTCCTGGATGCCTTCTCGGGCTATAATCAGATCAAGATGCATCCCATTGATGAAGAAAAAACAGCCTTCATGACGGAGAGGTCGTGCTACTGCTATAAGGTGATGCCGTTTGGGCTGAAGAACGCGGGGGCCACGTACCAGAGGTTGATGGATCGAGTACTTGCACCAATGCTGGGAAGGAACGTGCAAGCCTACGTCGATGACATGGTCGTGACCTCGCAGGAGAAAAGCAAGCACGTTGCAGACTTGGAAGAATTGTTCACGACGATCGCCAAGTTCAAGTTAAAGCTCAACCCGGAAAAATGCATTTTCGGCGTGGAGGCTGGAAAGTTCTTGGGTTTTCTCTTGACTGAAAGAGGAATAGAAGCTAACCCGGACAAGTGTGCCGCCATCTTGGCGATGAGAAGCCCGGCAACAGTGAAAGAGGTTCAGCAGCTGACAGGTCGGATGGCAGCCCTATCTCGCTTCGTGTCAGCTAGCGGAGAAAAGGGGCATCCCTATTTCCAATGTCTGCGGTGCAATAACAAGTTCGTTTGGACGAAAGAGTGCGAGGAGGCTTTCATCAAACTAAAAGAGTATCTGGCGAGCCCGCCGGTTCTGTGCAAACCACTGGCGGGTATCCCTCTCAGGTTGTATTTCGCTGTGACTGAGAGGGCAGTGAGTGCGGTGCTCGCCTAGGATCAAGATCAGGCTCAGAAGCCAATTTATTTTGTGAGCAAAGTCTTGCAGGGCCCAGAAACGAGATATCAGGCCCTGGAGAAGGCTGCGCTAGCTGTGGTGTTTTCGGCGAGGAGGTTGCGCCACTACTTCCACAGTTTCACAATACTGGTGATGACTGACCTGCCCATCCAGAAGGTCTTGAAGAAACCCGACGTTGCGGGAAGGATGGTGAAGTGGGCGGTAGAGTTGTTAGAGTTTGATATTAAATATGAGCCTCGAGGCCCGATCAAGGGGCAAATCTTTGCAGATTTTGTGGTCGAGCTCTCATCAGAGGCGACGCGGGTTGAAGGAGACGATTTCCGTTGGGTACTCTCGGTGTATGGATCGTCGAACCAGCAGGGTAGCGGTGCTGGAGTCATATTGGAAGGGCCCAACGGCGTGCTGATTGAGCAATCTTTGAGGTTTGCCTTTAAAGCCAGCAACAATCAAGCAGAGTATGAGGCGCTGATCGCTGGGATTTTGCTGGCCAAGGAGATGGGGGCTAGGGTGCTGATGGCTAAGAGTGACTCGCTGCTAGTCACAGGGCAAGTAACAGGCGAGTTCCAGGCTAAAGATCCACAAATGGCGGCTTACTTGGCGTATGTGCAGGAATTGAAGAGTTCCTTTGCCTCTTTTGAAGTAGTACATGTGCCCCGGGAGCAGAATGCCCGAGCTGACTTGCTAGCTAAGCTCGCCAGCTCAGGCAAGGGGGGTAGGCAGAGGACGGTGATTCAAGAAACTCTGAAGACGCCAAGAGCATTTATAGCAGATCACCTGGTCCTTCAGGTAAGCAAGTCGACGGAGAGAGCAGCGAGAAGCCATAAGTCCTTGACGCAAGAAACTCTGAGATCGCCGAGAGTTAGAGCATGTCGAGGAGAGAAGGTGGACGTGATGCAGGTCTGCGCCGCCCATGAGCCAGACACTTGGATAACACAGTACAAGCGGTGCTTGGCAGATGGCCTCCTCCCGCTGGATCCAACAGAAGCTAGGAAGGTAAAGAAAAATTCCAGCAAGTATACATTGATTGATGGCGATTTGTACAGGTTTGGGTTCACTCACCCACTCCTGGAATGCATACACGGCGAGAAGTGCACGAGAATTATGGCAGAGCTCCACGAAGGTATATGTGGAAGCCACGTCGGGGGTCGAGCTCTGGCCGCGAGGACTCTCCGTGCAGGCTACTACTGGCCATCCATGAGAGAAGATTGCAAGAAATATGCCCAGTGTTGTAAACAATGCCAGCAGCATGCCGATTGGCACAAGGCACCCTCCGAGGAGTTGAAGTCGATCTATAGCCCTTGGCCGTTTCATACTTGGGGAATCGACATCCTGGGACCTTTCCCGCTGGCGATCAGGCAAATGAAGTACTTGGTGGTGGCGATTGAGTACTTCACCAAGTGGATTGAAGCAGAACCAGTGGCCCAGATCACCGCACACAAGATCGAAGGTTTTGTATGGAAGAACATCGTGTGCCGGTTTGGAGTGCCTAAGCGCCTGGTGTCAGATAATGGGACGCAGTTTGCAAGCCACCTGTTGAAGAAGCTTTGCGAAGGGGTAGGAATTCAACAAGTGTTTGCATCCGTCGAGCACCCTCAAACAAATGGCCAGGTGGAATCAGCTAATCGGGTGTTGTTGAGAGGTTTGAAGAGAAGGCTTGAGAAAGCCAAGGGAAGTTGGGCTGAGGAGGTGCCCCGTATAGTTTGGGCGTACCACACCACCGAGCAGTCAGGAACCCATGAGACCCCGTTTAGCTTGGTCTATGGGTGCGACGCCATGATTCGGTGGAGATCCAGGAGAGCTCGCCGAGATTCCAGAACTTTGTAGAGGAAGACTCGAATGAAGAGAGAAGGTTGAACCTGGATCTGCTGGATGAAGTCAGGGAAGAGGCGAGGCTGAAGGCTGAGGCGGTGAAGAGGAGGATCGAGCGAAGATACAACTCAAAGGTGATGCCAAGGCAGTTTAGAGAAGGCGATCTGGTGATGAGGAAGGCCCACCAGTATGAGATGGAGAATAAACTATCACCCAAGTGGACTGGACCGTTCAGAATAACCGAGGCGCTCGGGAACGGAGCCTACCGCTTAGAAACGCTGGAAGGAGGGGCGATTCCTCGCACCTGGAATGCCACACACCTGAAGTTGTACTATAGTTAAGAGCTTTGTAAGTAAAGACAAACACAATGTTATATTACGATGTCTCTGTTAAAACAGTTTGAAGGGGGCACTCGTTTTTCCCTAAGGAGGGTTTTTAATGAGGCTACCCAATAAAAGAAGAGTTTTCGAAGTATAAGGTGTTTTCAAATTGCATGTGTGCTTTTTTCAAAAGTTTTGAAGAAAGACCTTGTCATTTGTACATGATTTAAGGCAAGAAAAGATATATCGCGTGCTTTCTAAAAGGTTTTAAGTCCTCATCGTTTTCCGGCGATTAGAGGCACCAGTTAAGTTTTAAGTCCTCATCGTTTTTCGGCGATTGGAGGCACCAGTTAAGTTTAAGTCCTCATCGTTTTTCGGTGATTGGAGGCACCAGTTAAGTTTTCAAAGTCCTCATCGTCTTTCGGCGATCGGAGGCACCAGATGAAAGACCTCAACGCTCTCGCGCGTCCTGAGGCAAGTAAAAGACCTCCTCGCCGTCGAGCGAGTGCAGGCAAGAAAGAGAAAAAGTCCTCCGTGTTTCTGGGAGCGAGAAGATGTAACTCCTGGGGCAACGTAGAGGCAAGTTAAAGACCTCCTCGCCGTCGAGCGAGTGCAGGCGAGAAAGAGAAAAAGTCCTCCGTGTTTCTGGGAGCGAGAATATGTAACTCCTGGGGCAACGTAGAGGCAAGTTAAAGACCTCCTCGCCGTCGAGCGAGTGCAGGCGAGAAAAAAAGGAAAGGTCCTCAGTGCATCCAGGGGGGAGGAGATGTACACCCTGGGCAAGTTGAGGCACCAGATAAAGTCCTTATCGCCGTTGTGCGAGCTAAGGCCAGTTAAAGACCTCCTCGCCGTCGAGCGAGTGCAGGCGAGAAAGAGAAAGGTCCTCAGTGCATCCAGGGGGGAGGAGATGTACACCCTGGGCAAGTTGAGGCACCATATAAAGTCCTTCTCGCCATCGAGCGAGTTAAGGCCATTTAAAGACCTTCTCGCCGATGAGCGAGTTCAGGCGAGTAAAAAGTCCTTCTCGCCGATGAGCGAGTTCAGGCGAGTAAAAAGTCCTTCTCGCCGATGAGCGAGTTCAGGCGAGTTAAAGACCTTCTCGCTTATGTGCGAGCATAGGCAAGATAAAATCCTTCTCGTCTCGGACGAGTTCAGGTATGGCGAAGAGGGTGGAAGAAGCTTGAAAGGTGGCTAAGGTAGGTTCGAAGAGAACGCCTAGTCAGCCGGTTTTTTGCTCTGAAGTTCAGGGGGGCAAAGGAAGATCCCAAAAAAGGGCGTTTCTACCCCAGATAAAGAAACGATTGCCAAAGCATGAGGCTAGGAAAAGCTGGTGTTACCAAGAGGTCTTGGCGAGAAGGTTGAAAAACTTGTCTGATAAAGCAGGTCGAGTGGGACGTTGTTTGAGCCATGATTGAGTTACAGTTCGTTGCTTGGAAGGTATTCTTATGATAAGGTTAGTGCCTCAGGAGTACAAGTTGTTTAAAACGATTATTGCTTAAATTTGAAGTGGTTCGAAGCAGTTAAAGTCAAAAGGTTGTGTTTGCGAAATCGTTAAGTTAAGACCGACAAAGTTAAACATACAAAGAAGGTGAAAGCGCTTAAAGAAGTCAGAAGAAAGAATATCCAAGTTTTGTGATTGAAATAAGTATCTGTTCAAAACACATATGCACGAGTTTTTATTACAAGGTATATGCAAGCGAAATTATAAAGTAGCAGATGAGGTGGAGTTGGTTAAGTCTTCGGCGGGAACGACCTTTCCATCTACTACTTCGTTGTTTAACGACACCATGCTGAGGTCGAGATCGGGGAATAGGCATGCGAATTGTTCCCGAGCGGCTTCGAATCCTGCAACCAGAATCTGAGCAGAGCTTAGCTTAAGTTCTTCAATTTGCCCTTGAAGTTCTTCAACCTGTTTCTTAAGCTCCTTGTTCTGCTGCTCCAGCTCTTCGACCTGTTTTCGGAGTTGTTCGTTGGTCTCTTGAGCATGGAGAAGGTCGTCAGTAACCTTCTTGGATTCCGTTTGAGCTTGGGTCAACTCGGCAGCCATCTTTCCTTTTTCCTTGTTTGCCTCGGCGAGATCAGCCATGGCGTCGTCCCTCGCTTTTTCTACTTGCCCAAGTAGCTTCTCGCGATCGATCGACCTTTGCTCCAGCTTTTGTACCTTAGCGGCGTCAGCTTGAATGTGAGCCTCCAGGTCAATCGCCTTGGCGCGGAGAGGTACGATCTTGCTTTCCAACTCGACTTTCTCTTGGGCAAGATCGTGGACTTTGCGGCGAAGGTCAGCAGCTTCCTTGCGCGCCAGCCTGAGCTCGGTGTTCATGGCATCCTCCACTCGGGAGTGTTCGATTTCTGCGAGCGTCAGGCTGAATGACATCTTCTCCACCTCGACCTTCATAGTGCTATTTTCAGTCCTGAGGTTGAAGAGATCGTCTTGAAGCCTCCTGGTGGAGCTCTCCACGGCCCTCGTTATAATCGATGGGATATCCTCTGCTATGGTTTTCAGTTTAGCAGTCAGAGGTTCCCACATCCTTGTGACCTCGAGGGAAAGGTTTGCTGCTTGGAGAGGCGCCAGGGGGGCTTGTTGAGGGTTCTCGCCGCCACCTTCCTTAGCAGGATCTTCAGTGTTTACTTCCTGGCGTGGCGACGGGATCGGGGATTCGGTGATTATAATCGGAGAGGTATGAGCAACCTCATCCCCGATCGGAACATTTCCTGCAGCTGAGGTGTTTGAAGGGGGGCCCCCTCCTGCTGACACATGTGGCGTAGAGGCACTTGGGGGGTCCTCCAAGAAATTTGGCTCTTGGGCCTCAGCTGCAGGTGGCGCAGTGGCCAATGGAACTGCTTGGACTGGTGATGAAGGGGCTTGTGGTGTTGGCGATGAGGGAGGAGGAGCAGGCGTTGATGGTGGTGTTGAGGTTGGAAGAGGGGGTGGAGCAGGTGGAGAAGATGGTGCCACCCTCTTCCTTTTCGTGACAAGGCCATCCTCTGTGACCTCGTCGTCCTCTTCTTCCTCCTCTTGGACGATTTGGGGGGCTTTTCGCTTAGGCCTCTTAAGGACCAGTTTCTTGCGCTGGGTGGGTTCCTTGGGCGGTGATCGCCCATGAACGATGGCCTTCTCGACCGCCGAGTTGGGCACCGTTTGGGAACCGGTCGCCAACCCGTGGTTTCGGGCGAGCGCCTTTAAGTCGGCGAGCATGTTTTTACCCAACATGGTGTCTGCATGAAACGAAAGTGCATGAGTTAGCTCAGAGAAGAAAAGGACAAGTGTATGAGGTAATGAAACAGCAAAACAGGCATATGCAGAAAAGGTAAAACCAAAGTCTTGTGCGTATCGCACAAGACGCCCAGAAGCAATATCAAGACAAGAGTGTAGCGTCCTAACCTATTTGGAATTCTAACTGGTCCTCAAAGAATTCGAAGGAGATCAGGGTGGGGGTCAGGAATGTTATGTTGGCATCTGCCACCCTCTTCCAGAATAGACAGAGGTCTCGGTCCAATGCTCCCATGCTATCAGGACTTCTGGGCCTCCTGAAGCAGCTCTTGGACTCCTTTTTCCCCTTGTCCACCCAGTACAAGGGGAAGCCATCGAGAAGGGAAGTGTCTTTATCGTTTGCGCGTACTTGGATGAACTTCCCCTTCCAGTCTTTGTACGATTGCTGGAAGATGGTAAAAATGGATCTCCCAGCAATGGCATTCAGGCTGACCCACAGCCGGTCTCCTGGGTGCTTGGCCTCAAAAAGGAACAAAAACACGTCCACTGACGCGGGCAACCCCAGGTGGTCGCACGTTATCTCAAAGGCTCGAACAAACGCCCAGCTGTTGGGGTGAAGCTGGGCGGCAGCGATGTTGAGCTCGGTCAAGAGTTCCCTCTCGAATCGGGTAAGAGGGAACCTGAGCTTGACCTTCTTGAAGAAAGTTGTGTAAACAAAGCAGAAGGGCCCGTCGGCGCTTACTTTGTTATCAGCACACACTGGCAGGGCGGCGGGGCAAGGCAGCACCATCATCCTCTCGTCGTGCTCCTTGTGAAACGACTGATAGGCCTCGTCCCCCTTAGTCAACCGCAGAACTGCTCCCGCAGTGTTCACTTACGAGGTCTCCTTCAGAAGGGTTGGGTTAGCCCAGGGGTATAGAGTTTTGAAGTCTGGCAGAGGGACGGGGGCTCCTCCAGCGTTAGATGGAGTCGCCTGAGCCAGGGCAGTTTGGGAAGATGCAAGCCTCTCAGCCTGCGAAGAGGAAGCACCACGAACTTGTGTTGGGTCGTGTGCTTGTGAAGAAAGGTTTCGTGCTGAAGGAGGGGGGTTCGGGGTGATCTTTGTGCGAGTCATGATAGCAACTGCAAAGGAAGAAGAAAGAAAAAACGATCAGGGGATTACAGAAGCTGACTCGATCACAGAAGGAAGGTGAAAAAACGAACGAATGTATGTTCGTTGCGACGATCGACAAAGCCCTAAGTTACGCAGAAGGAGAAATGGAAAAACAACCCACAGCGTATGCACCAGGCAGTTACAGGATGATGCAAATCGGTGAAAATGCAAGGAAACCCAACAGATGAAGGAAAGTAGTTACCTTTCGATGATCAGGAAGACGGTGAAGGGAGATGGTGATTTAGAGCGTCGAAGAACGTCGAGAGCTTTCGCAGAAGGAAGTGAGAGCGTTTGCAAGCGCGAAGAAAATGATGGAACAGTGGGAGCGTAACGGGTTTAAGGGTTTTCGAAATAAGTTTAGGAAGCGCTAACGGCAGATGAAGAGAGCCGTTGATGAAGCCACGTGTCGAACGATGGGTGAAGGGTTTGGTGGAGCGTCAGAGCAGCAGAAAGTACAATCGCTTGGAATTCTGCGTCAGTGCCACGTAGATCGGTGTTAACGAAGGCTCTTTCAGTCTTTTCGCTAGACAAGTCTTCGCTTAAGACTGGGGGGCTTGTGTACCGCCCTGGTGGTCGGGTGTGATGACGTGGCATCCTGCTACAGTGTAGGTGTGTTGACAAGGCGCCAGGTTGGCAGATGGGAAGGAAGTCGGGAGGCACGTGTAGTCGCCAGTTGTTAAGTTGGCGTGTTCCGATTTCCAGTTTACCAGAATAGGCGATCGCCAGGTTGAAGATGAAGTCGCCAGATGTAGACTCAGGCGACCAAGCCGTCGGAGATCGCCAGAACAAGCACATCGCCGAAGATGAAGGAGAAGCAGATTATGAAGGCGGCCGGCGAGACCACAGGGAAGGTGTATGAAGGCCCTAACTCGCCAGTTCCAGTAGAGATCGCACTCCTAAGTTAGCTATGCACTGGGCAGTACCATGCATAAGTAACTTAGCCAAAATGAGAGTAGAAGCAGCGCCAAGTCAGGGAGCCTCCAGATGATGGCACGTGTACAGTTGGATACGAGCCACGTGTCCAAGTCCGTAACTGCCAGGAGAGAGAAAACCACCAGGTATATAAGAGTTCTTAACAGACTTTCTGAGGTACGCACGTTCAGTTCATACACTTTACGCTTGCAAGTGAGAGAGGATTTGCACGGTTCTCGTTCTTAGTATTTGGTGATACCGTCACTGACTTGAGCGTCGGAGTGCGATCGGCCGCAGCGGCGCCGTATCGTTTCTTTGCAGGTTCTTGAGATAGATCCCGAAGAGGAACGGAGGTGAGAAGCGGTGCGCACGTCGATCCTTTGACGAGGCATTCTCCAGCGCTCCGGTCAACAGGCAGGATCAGTGGCGTTCCAAGTGCGAGGAATCGCCCCTCCTTTTAACGTCTCTAAGCGGTAGGCGCCGTTCCCGAGCACCTCGGTTATTCTGAACGGTCCCGTCCACTTAGGCGATAACTTGTTCTCCATCTCGTACTGATGGGCCTTCCTCATCACCAGATCGCCTCCTCTAAACTGCCTTGGCACTACCTTAGAGTTATACCTTCGTTCAATCCTCCTCTTTACTGCTTCGGCCTTTACTCTCGCCTCCTCCCTGACCTCATCCAGTAAATCCAGATTCATTCTTCTTTCTTCGTTCGAGTCTTCCGCCACAAAGTTTTGGAATCTCGGCGAGCTTTCCTGGATTTCAACTGGAATCATCGCATCACATCCATAAACCAAGCTAAACGGGGTCTCGTGGGTTCCTGACTGTTCAGTGGTATGGTACGCCCAAATTATGCGGGGTACCTCTTCAGCCCACGATCCCTTAGCTTTCTCTAGTCTTCTCTTTAAACCTCTCAGCAACACCCGATTGGCAGACTCCACTTGGCCATTCATCTGTGGGTGCTCAACGGATGCAAACACCTGCTGTATTCCCACTTCTTCGCACAGCTTTTTCAACAGGTGACTTGCAAACTGAGTCCCATTGTCCGACACTAGGCGTTTAGGCACACCAAACCGGCACACGATGTTCTTCCATACAAAGCTTTCGATCTTGTGTGCGGTGATCTGGGCTACTGGCTCCGCTTCGATCCACTTGGTGAAGTATTCAATCGCCACTACCAAGTACTTCATCTGCCTGACCGCCAGTGGGAAGGGTCCCAGAATGTCAATTCCCCAAGTATGAAACGGCCAAGGGCTGTAAATTGACTTCAGCTCTTTTGGAGGCGCCCTGTGCCAATCGGCGTGCTGCTGACATTGCTTGCAACATTGAGCATACTTCTTGCAGTCCTTCCTCATCGTTGGCCAGTAATAACCTGCACGGAGAGCTCTTGCAGCCAGAGCTCGACCCTCGATGTGACTCCCACATATACCTTCATGGAGCTCGGCCATAATCCTTGTACATTTTTCTCCGTGCACACATACTAGGAGTGGGTGTGTGAACCCAAACCTGAACAGCTCGCCGTGGATCAAGGTGAACTTGCTAGAGTTCTTCTTTATCTTCCTAGCCTCCGTCGGATCCAGCGGAAGAACGCCATCTGCCAAGCAGCGCTGGTATTGTGTTATCCATGTGTCTGGCCTATGCGTAGCGCAGACCTGCGCCACGTTCACCCTTTCCCCTCGACATGCTCTTATTCTTGGCGTTCTCAAGGTCTCCTGGGTTAAGGACCTGTGACTTCTCGCCCCTCTCTCCGTCGACTTACTTATCTGAAGAACCTGGTGATCTGCTACAAACGCCCTAGGTGTCTTCAAAGTTTCTTGAATAACGGTCCTCTGCCTACCCCCCTTGCCTGAGCTGGCGAGCTTGGCTAGCAAGTCAGCTCGGGCATTTTGGTCCCTGGATACATGCACCACCTCGAACGAGGCAAAGGAACCCTTCAACTCCTGCACATACTCCAGGTAAGCCACCATTTGTGGATCCTTGGCCTGGAACTCGCCTGTTACTTGTCCCGTGACCAACAACGAGTCACTCTTGGCCACCAACACCTTAGCTCCCATCTCCTTAGCCAACAAGATACCTTCAATCAACGCCTCGTATTCTGCTTGATTGTTGCTAGCTTTAAAGGCAAACATCAGGGACTGTTCTATCAGCACGTCGTTGGGCCCTTCTAGAATGACTCCAGCACCGCTACCCTGCTTGTTAGACGATCTGTCCACCGAAAGTACCCAACGAAAATCGTCCCCCTCAACTCGTGCTGCTTCTGACGAGAGCTCGACTACAAAATCAGCGAAAATCTGCCCCTTGATCGGTCCTCGGGGTTCGTATTTGATGTCGAACTCCGACAGCTCCACTGCCCACTTCACCATTCTCCCAGCTACATCAGGCTTCTTTAAGACTTTCAGGATAGGCAAGTCGGTCATCACCAGCACCGTAAAGCTTTGAAAATAGTGGCGCAACCTCCTCGCCGAGAATACAACTGCCACTGCAGCTTTCTCCAAGGCCTGATACCTTACTTCTGGGCCTTGTAACACCTTGCTAACGAAGTAGATAGGTTTCTGAGTCTGACCTTGATCTTGGGCGAGCACCGCACTCACCGCCCTCTCAGTTACAGCAAAATACAACCTGAGAGGGGTTCCTACCAAAGGTTTGCACAAAACCGGCGGGCTCGCCAGGTACTCTTTAAGCTTTACGAAAGCTTATTCGCATTCCTTCGACCAGACAAACCTATTGTTTCGCCTTAAGCATTGGAAATACGGATGGCCTTTCTCTCCACTAGCTGACACGAAACGAGATAGGGCGGTCATCCGACCTGTAAGCTGCTGCACCTCCTTTACGGTAGCTGGGCTTCTCATCGCCAAGATGGCAGCACACTTATCAGGATTTGCTTCAATTCCCCTTTCAGTCAAGAGGAAACCCAAGAACTTCCCTGCCTCTACACCGAAAATGCACTTCTCGGGGTTTAGCTTTAATTTGTACTTGGCGATCGTGGTAAACAGCTCCTCCAGATCTGAGATGTGCTTGCTTTTTTCTAGCGAAGTCATGACCATATCATCCACATACGCTTGCACATTCCTTCCCAGCATTGGTGCAAGTACCTTGTCCATCAACCTTTGGTACGTGGCCCCCGTGTTCTTCAGCCCGAAGGGCATCACTTTGTAGCAGTAGCACGATCTCTCAGTCATGAAGGCGGTCTTCTCCTCATTCACGGGATGCATTTTTATCTGGTTGTACCCCAAGAAGGCGTCCAGGAAGCTCAACAACTTGCACCCTGCTGCACTGTCGACCAGGGCGTCTATGCTTGGCAAAGGGTATGAATCCTTTGGGCAAGCCTTGTTTAGATCCGTGAAGTCGACGCACATGCGCCACTTCCCGTTACTCTTCCTCACCAACACGACATTGGTCAACCATTCAGGGTACTGGACTTCCCTGATATGACCCGCGGCGAGGAGCTTTTGCGTTTCGTCCCTAATCGACTGTCTTCTCTCCTTATTAAACTTTCTTCTTCTCTGTCGCACTAGTCTGACCTGTGTGTCCATTGCTAGGTGGTGACACAAGAAATCAGGATCGATTCCCGGCATGTCTGAAGTAGACCATGCAAAACCATCCAGATGCCTTTCTATCACCTTGGCGATCTGGTCTTGTATCTCACCTTCCAAAGATCTTCCCAACTTGAAGACCTTGCCCCCGATCTCCCTCTCAAGCCACTCCTCGACGGATTTGGGCCTTGTTTCACTGGCGATCACCGCCCTGGCGATTCCCGATTCCTTAGCCTCCTCTGGGCGGTTCCTCGCTTCTTCCTCCCGATCGACGTTCTCTCCCCCTGCTTCAGGGTCCACCATGACGACATCGCCTTCGGCGGTCACTTCCATCTCCGCGTCGACAACCCGCCCCTCTGCTGCCCCAGGCTCCACACCGGGAGGTGGTGTCGTGGTGACGTAGCTCACCTACCTCTTGGTCTTAAGGCTGTTTTCGTAACACTTCTTTGCCTCCTTCTGGTCAGACCTTATGGTGATCACCACCCCTTCCATCAACGGCAATTTAACCTTCATGTGCCTGGTTGAGGGCACAACTCCTATTCTGTTGAGGGTCGGTCTTCCCAACAGAATGTTATACGCCGAGGGGGCATTCACGACGAGGTACTTGATCTTCTCCGTCCTCGAGGCCGCCTCGTCTGTGAACGTGGTTCTCAACTCAATGTACCCCCTGACCTCCACCTGGTCGCCAGCGAACCCATACAAGCATCCTCAGTAGGGCCTTAACTGGTCAAGGGGTAATTGCAGCTTAGTGAAAGTCGGCCAAAACATGACATCTGTCGAGCTTCCCTGGTCCACCAGTACCCGGTGGACCTTCCTTCCCGCCGTGACTAGCGAGATAACTATGGGATCGTTGTCATGAGGCACAACGTCCCTGAGATCCTCCTTCTGCAGTTGGCACAACGGGACTTGGACGCGCACTTCTCATCTTTCTCATGAAATACCAACAGATCAAACTCCAACGACCAGAACCTTCACCAGTGGAACGATCGACTAGCAACCAATCGGTCAAAACTTCTTTAACTCCGGAGAACCTCCAAGAACGCAACAGCAACAGCGCGGTATTGATTCGGATGTCCAAACCTCCACAGAAACTCGGAATCTCAACACGAACCTCCTGCTTCTCCACTAAAACTCCCGATTCACCGATCGAAAACTCGAACGAACGGTAAAAACCTCGATTTACCGATTGAAAACTCAAACAAACGGTGAAAAACTTCGAAAATGGTTGCACCAGCACACAACCACACAAGAACTGCAGAAACTTTCAAGAAACTCACGCTGTGGATGGGAAACACGTTTTACACGGCCCCACGGTGGGCGCCTGATGATCCTGCCAGTTGACCTGAGTGCAAGAGTCTTGCCACGTTAAAGGTCTCTCCTCTCGATCAGCTTCGCACCACGTTAGCCTTTGCTCCTCACGCCCTAATTCCTCGCAAGAACCTGAAGAAAACAAAGTGGCGCCGCTGCGGCCGATCGCGCTCCGACGCTCAAGTCAGTGACGGAATCACCAAAAAACTCAGAGAGAATATCTCAACTCAAGGAACCGTGCGCAGTGAATCTTAGTGTACTAGAAAGTATTCTGAAAGCGTACCTCAAAAGTCTGTTAAGTATTCCTTATATACCTGAGCATTTTCTCTCTCCTGACGGTTACACCTCTGGACACGTGGCTGGCATCCAGCTGTACACGTGTCACAATCTGGAGATCCCTCCACTTGAGCGTCACTTCTACTCTTCAAGTTATTCGACTAAGTTACCCATACAAGGAGTAACTTGGTGCACAACTTTCCTTGGAGAGCGACCCCTTAAGTGGCGAGTACGGGGTGTCACCATGCACACCTTCTCTGTGGTCTCGCCTGCCGCTATCACGATCTTCTTCACTTGCACACCATGCATGTTCTGGGAAACTGTTCCCTTGCCTCGACCTCTGGCTAGGGAATGATCATCTGATAACCTCATCCTCCACCGCTGCGTGACAAGCATATCACTAGTCCCCCGTACTTGTACCCCTTGGAAACCTTAAGCAAGCTTTCCTGATCTTTCGGCGATGTGCCCCTTTCGGCGGTCTCTAACCACCTGATCTCCTAGTACTCACATATGGCGACTATGGCGTAAATCTGGTGACCGCCGGTTCCACGCACTAGAGGTCGGAGAACGCCAAGTCAACGATCGGCGACTACACAGACTTCCCGATGTACCTCCCTTCTGTCAGCCAGGTGTCCCATTCAACACGCCTATATTATCGCTTGCTGCCACGTCATCACTCCCGATTACCTGATCGGTACAAAACTCTTCTACCAAATTTTCCAAGCAATGAGGACTATCAACATGTGATTCTACTCTAAGAGTTCTAGGGATGGCTAAGAAAAGAGGATGATGAGCCACTATTTCCCTTTCAATTTCATGCCTAGACACAAGGAGTGTAGGCTTAGAACTCTTATCTTTTTTTATCTTTTTTATCTTTTTCACTCTCCCTCTTTTTCTTCATGATAACTTGGTCCTCATGGACTTCTCTTGGAGAGAGAGATTTTAAAGTAACCTTGTGACCATGGAATTCAAAAGAGAGTTTGTTGGTAAATCCATCATGTAAAACTTTTCTATCAAATTGCCAAGGCCTTCCTAAAAGAACATGAGTGGCTTCCATGGGCACAACATCACATAATACCTCATCTTTGTATTTTCCAATTGAGAAATGGATGAGGACTTGTTTGTTTAGAACTATTTCTCCTACTTCACTAAGCCATTGTAATTTGTAGGGCTTTGTATGAGAGATAGTAGGCAATCCAAGTTTATCTACTACTCTTGTACTAGCCACATTTGCACAACTACCCCCATCCACTATCAAAGAGCAAATGTTGTTTTGAATAAGACGTCTTGTATGGAAAATATTTTCCCTTTGACTTTTATCAAAAGGTTGTGAAACTTGTCCAAGAAGTCTTCTCACAACTAACAAATCCCCTTCAAGTGGACATTCACTCTCTTCCTCACTAGATGCACTAGAATGCAATGAATGCTTAGGAGAATCCGAATCAAGCTCGCTCACTACAATGCCTTCATGCTTAGGAGAATCCGAATCAAGCTCGCTCACTACAATGCCTCCATGCATGTACATACTTCGTTTGGAAGGGCAATTAGCAGCTATATGACCATAACTCATACATTTAAAACATTTAGTATTAGAAGTTCTAGTGGGTGATTTAGGCCTAGAGGTAGATGGCTTAGTTTCCTTGGGTTTGAAAGAAGAATCTTTGGAAGGAAATTTAGAAAAAGACTTTTTGTTCCTCCAAGACTTGTTGTAGTAACCATCATTGGGAGCATTTTTGAAAGAATTTTTCTTAGCAAGTTGGGCTTCCACCTTCATTGCAAGATGAACTAAAGAACCCAATGATGAATACTCTTGTAACTCAACAATGTCTTGAATATCCTTCCTAAGACCACTCACAAACCTAGAAATCATAGCTTCTTCACTTTCTTCTAATTCAATTTTAAGCACAAGCGTCTTTAGCTCCTTATAATATTCATCCACATTTAGCGTGCCTTGTTGAAACCGTTGGAGTCTCAACATGAGGTCTTTCCTAAAATGTGGGGGCACAAATCTAGCGCGCATGTGATCCTTTAAAGAGTTCCAAGAGTCCACAGGAGGACCCTTGTGATAGATAATGTCCTTTACAACACCATGCCACCATTTCATGGCATAATCACTAAACTCTAGGGTGGCTAGCTTAAGCTTATGCTCATCTTGGATCTCATGGATCTCAAATATTTGTTCACACTTAGCCTCCCAATCTAAATATACATTAGGATCACTAGAGCCATTAAAACAAGGAAGCTTGACCGAAGGAAGCCTAGACTTTGCATCTTGGTAGAAGCCATTGCCGTAGTGATGTCTTTCCCCTTGGTTATGATGTCTTTGTCCATGAAATTGTGATGGATTTCTCCTTCTCCTATGCTCTTCTTCACGGCCAAAATCATTTGAGGAGGCTCTTGTTGAAGGTCTATGTGAATGATGCTCATCATGGATTGAAGGAGATGGTCTAGCTTGTTGCACCTCCATCTTTTGCAATTTCTCTTCCAAGCGTCTAATGGTTCTTTGTGCTTCATGTAATTCACCAAGGATTGAAGCTTTGGAAGGAGAATTCTGCTTGTATGATGCATCACTTGAAAATCCAGCCATTTGTAATTAAAAACAGCAAACACACAAAAACAGTAAACAGGTCGAGAGACAAAAATTAGCAAAAACAGTGAGTGTTTCAAGCAAAAATGCCGAAGTGAATTTGGGCAGAAAAAATAGGTCACTCTCAAAGAAATAATGTCCTTGCACCAATCTGATCTTGAGGTCTTGGAATCCTCAAATGAAAGATGTCAAAGCAAGCACACCAATCTCAAAGCCAACCACAACAAAACCAATGAAGCAAGACAAACAAGAAAAAGTATAAGCAAAGAAAGGCTAGAACAAAAGGAATACTAGATGTTTGACAAACTCAAAGATTAATGAACAAAAGACAAGCAATAAAATTAAAGAACTCAATGATAAAGTAGGCACACAAAAGAATACTTAAAGAAAAGCACTAGAGTAGATGAAGAAAACAAAAATTAGCTACTGGAAAATATTTTTTATGCAAACTGTGCTTGATGTTCCCTGATTTAACTGCAATGATATAGAGCGAACTGGATTATGAAATTTAAACCACAGAAACTTCAAGATGTTAACTCAATAATGGCACTGGAATCACTTAAAAACAGTAAGCCAATTAATTGAGATAAATTTTTCAAAATCGCTGCCAGATTACCGTATTTTTTTCGGCAGAATTGTACACTTTTTGTATTTTATTTATCATTTTTTGTGTACTTTGAATTTTTGAGTAATTCTTTTTTCTATGCTTTTATAACACTTTGAATAACACAAATCCAGAATTTCAGAATTTTCCAGAGAGTAAATCAATTGCAATAAGGAAAAACAGTAAGCACTTTTCAGAAAAACAGAGGAATCCTAATAGGAATGAAAAACAGAATTATGAACTAGCAAAGACATAATGGAAAATGATGTGTATGAACTTGTATAGGTCTAGAATACAAGCATGAACTCAATCTAAAACAGAAAATGCACAAAGGATCAAAATCAAACTTCAGCAAAATTATATGACACTAAAGCAAGAAACAATAAAATCAACAAAAGTACTACAAGAAGTGATGACAATTATGGAAAAACAAGACTAGGACAAAACTTGTATGGATTCAAAAAGGAAAATACTCAAACATATGATAGGCAAAAGAATTAAAACAGCAAGCAAACTCAAATAAGCCTAAAAACAGAATCATAAATTGCAAGAAAAATTAAAGAGCTCTTGAAATTAAAGTGCTACACAACTCAAAAATTAAACAAGAACACACCTAAACTCTTGATACCACATGATGTGATTCCACTAGCACAATTAGAATGATTCTTGACATTCTTAGGAATCATCTTGAGTTGGTTATGAGATAGGCACTTTATCATAGAATTGGATCAAGTTTCTATGAACAAGAACTCACCAAAACTAGTGCCAAAACACAAACTCATATGGAAGTTCCAATTATTGTCAAATTGAACCGATTAAGTTGGAAAGAAAAGCAAATGCACCGAACAAAATGGCTTAGAATTGAAATGTACCGAACATAAAAGCTAGAAATGAAAAAGAAGTAAGAATGAATCGGCAAAAACATAAAACAGAAACAAAAACAGCAAAAACACCAAAGGAACCGAACAGAATTTCAAAGGAACAAGCTATGGAATGAACATAAAAAGAGAAGGAAGGAAGGAGAAGAGAAAGCTCATGAAGATGGAGGAATGGTTGGATGATCACGCCACTAGGAGGATGGAGACTCCTAGATAAGTGTGCAAGCCGCCACTTGAGGTAACCATTGAACCATCAAGATAAGACTAGTGAAGAAGACACAAAGCTCTCCAATGCTCTTTCAAAAATTGAGTATAGTTTCTCTAATTAAAATTCAAATCTGAAATGTACAAGGGCAGCACCTATATTTATAGCCTAGAGGTGCTGAAAATCAAACTAAAAGAATTCAAAATTCCCTCCTAAAAGCTACTAGAACCGGCGCCTAAACCAAGACATGAGGAAGGTGTGATCTCTTCTCTCACTTTGGCACCTCCTTATTTACTCCTACACCTATCTACTAACGCACCCCCCTCCTAAGACTCCTAACTAAAGACTAAAAGATGCTTTAACAATAGAGGTTTCTAATGTTTCCCTCTAAGCACCTTCAACCAAAGAAATTACAAAAAGAGTAAATAAACGTCCCCTAGCTCCTAAAGCTTTGAACATGCTTCTTGTAAGCCTTTGAGGTGGGCTTTAACCTCCATGGGCGTCCTCCATTTGAGCCTCTACCTCTTCTTGATCTTGTTGATTGGCCTCCATGTCCACTTGAGCTTGATCTCCATCACCGAAGGTCACATTCACAGGTGTAGAGGACCCAAAGTCTTACCTCATAGCGTTCCACACCCAGATGATGGTATCAGGAGGTTATGATACTGTGTACTACAAGCTATTTATGAGCACGTTCACAGACGTAACATTGGAATGGTTTGCCAGTCTCCCTAACGAACACATTACTTCTTTCAACCAATTCTCAACGCTGTTCAGAGAACAATACCTTATCAGCAGGGCTCCCCCTGCAATCTCTTACGATGTCTTTGACATAAAGCAATACCAAGGAGAGTCCTTGAAAGAGTTCTTAAACAGGTTCGAGGTCCAAGTGCTGAGGGTAAACACCAAGGATGAAGCCATGACAGTGCATGCCTTCACCAAAGGAGTGCTGTCAGGGCCCTTCAGCGACTCACTGATTAGATATTGCCCGAAGACGTTTTGCAAGATCAGGCGTCAGGCTATAGCACACATCGTCGCGGAAGATCAGGTCACAGAGAAACGCAGTAGCGTTGGTCCCATCCGACCTCGAGCAACAGGTCAACCTTAACCCATGAGGGTGCATGAGGCGACGATAGAGAAGAAGGCCTCGGGGAAGCAGCAACCCTACGAGGCCAGGAAGCCCCAAACTAGGCCACGCACAAGGGAGGATGCGCCCCCCTGGAATAATTTTCGAGTAGAGTTGAAGGAGTTGATCGCTATTCCTAACATAGCGGAAAGGCTAAAGACACCCCGAAAGACTGACAAAAAGTTGGGGCCCAACAAGAACACTTGGTGTGAATTCCACCAAGCCTATGGCCACGCCATACGCAACTGTTTGTCACTTGGGTACCAGTAGGATGAACTAGTAAAGAACAGCTTCTTAAAGGACTACCTCCAAGAGCTGTAGGGGGCTCAGGCATCAGCAACCCCGGGAGGCGATCAGGGGCACGAGGTGCCCATTCATGGTGAGATCAACACATCTCTGGAAGGTTCTCAAGAGGAGGATGGACCGCCTCCCAGCAGAAGAAGTATGCGCGAGAGGTGATGGGGCCCAATAGTAGTTCAAGAGGCATATCAGACTCCCGATGTCGACCTCGTCATCACCAAGGCCGATTACCAGGACATTGTTTCACGCATGACAATGATCCAGTGGTGATTTCGGTAGTGACAGCAGGAAGAAGGGTGCATCGCATCCTCGTGGACCAGGGAAGTTCGGTCGATGTGATGTTCTGGTTGACCTTCAATAAGCTGCAGTTGTCTCCAGACCAGTTGCGACCTTATACCGGTTGCTTGTATGGTTTCGCTGGAGACCAGGTAGAAGTGTGTGGACACATAGAGCTGAGGAGGACCTTCAAAGATGGCACAACTGTTGAACAAGATGCTTTGATGTCTCCAAATCCAAGAGGAAAGCTTGAAGACCTTGTTGCTGGGTTTGTGTGTGTGTGTTGTATAGTTGTTTGAAACTTGTTAATTCACTCCTTAAGATGATCCAAGTTCATTTGAATCTTTAACCTTTTGAAAAGATGTGTTTTCTAAAATTCTGTAAAAATTTCAACATGTTGTTTGAAACAACAGATTGTTTTACCTTAGTAGTTTTTGAAAAAGGTTGAAAGTTGTTTGACTTGGTTGACTTTGCTGTCAAACCAAATCAATCGATTGTTTCGACAAAACAATCGATTGTTTTCTTGAAAACCTTAACAAAATTTTGTTAAGTGGTTTTAATATGTTTTAAATGATCCTAACTAACTTGGCTCCTTTATTAAATGTTTTTGACCACTTGGTTGGTCTATATAAAGGTGGTTTTACGCTCCTAATCTTGATGTAAGAGAAAGAGTTTATCAAAACATTTTTTCCAAGATTTGAAAGAGCTTTGGATCATTCTTAAGTTTGTGGAATAGGATTGGGTTGTAATTCTGAACTTTAAGCTTTGTAATACCCAGGTGTATTCTATTCCCTTCTTCCTTGATTACTGTATTTCCGTAGTTGTGTTGCCAAGGAGTGTTGTGTGTTCTTGAGGTGTTCAAGATCAACATTCTTGGTGTGGTTTGCCAAAGGTAGTGTGTTTCTTGAGGGGTTCAAGGTGTCACTACTTTGGTGTGTGATGTGTGTAATTTGGTTTTGATTGCATAGTGGATTACCCAGTGGTTTCTGGGGACTGGATGTAGCTCTTGGTGTAAGAGTGAACCAGTATAAATCTATTTATGTGATTCTCTCTTTCCCTGATCTCACATATATCTGTTTTAAGTTGTTTTCATAAACTGCTGATAAAAACAACTGATTGTTTCGACAAAACAACCAATTGTTTTTCTGATATCATCTTAAAATAGTTTTGGGTATTTGTTTCCTTGATTCTTTTCTCTGTAATTCAGCATTGATTTTCATTATACCTTCAAAGTTTACGAAAATCCCTCTTAAACAATTCACCCCCCTCTCGTTTAAGGCCATATTTATATTATATTGGTTGCTTGTATGGTTTCGCTGGAGACCAGGTAGAAGTGTGTGGACACATAGAGCTGAGGAGGACCTTCAAAGATGACACAACTTCACGCACTGCAAACATCAGGTATCTTGTTGTTAACGCTCCATCAGCTTATAACATACTCTTGGATAGACCTGCTTTAAACAGGATTGGAGCGATAGCCTCTACGAGGCACATGAAGATGAAGCTGCCTTCCCTGGAGGGAACTGTGATCACTATCAAATCTGACCAGAAGGAGGTTAAGAAGTGTTAGAAGAATACCCTCAAGACAAAGAGAGAAGTGTTCGCCGTTTTATTATAATAATTTATTTTTTAATACTAAATTATTGAATGTTGGTTTCTAAATTGTACGTTTTCCCCAAAACAAAACTGTCGTTACTTGCAATTTTTAAATTTTTTAAATTTGGAATATTGATAAATAAATTATCAAATAGTTATATTAACAACTTTATAATTGTCGTTAAGTGTTCGTCATTTAGAGGTGATTAAACTTGAACAAAATATAAATTTATTAAGTTTTACTTTATGAGTCGCTGAATTTAGACAGAAGGGTTAGTTACATTGATTTCTACAAAAACTTAAAAGATTGAATTAAACATTTTAAAAGTAGAATGATTAATTTAAATTTTATAAAGAAATAATGGTTAAATGGCAATTTAACAACAAAATAATCCTAGTCAAAGTTTTAGATATGTCATTGTTGGTCTTGTGGAAATATTCACTTCTGAGTGTTTATTAATTTCGTGGAAATATAGCTCTGGTATGCTTCTAGAATAATAATGGGAATGAATTTGGTGTCAATAAAAAAAAACTAAACACCTTTTTTTTCAAAGAAATAAGACTAAGAATATTAGTTGGTAGGTTTGCGTAACAGTGGAACTTAATGAGTAAATCAATAACTCAAATTTAAATTATAATTCGATCATCACGTTAAATTTTATTGCATGATATAGTATTGATTTTTACTCATTTACGTCATTTTGATCTGAAAAGACTTGTTCATCTAAAATTTAATTTTTTAAAGCACACAAACAATTTATTTAACATTAAACCAACTACCTCTGATTTGAAAATCTTAACGTACACCAGAGAGAACGTGAAATAAATAATTGATGTTTAAAAAAGGAAAAAGTAAAGCTGTTTTTTTAAAAATAAATAAATTAATCAAGACCAAGGTGGCAATTCTAATTTATATTATAGTGTGTTTGATTATTATGAAGGGGTAATTAACATATATCTCTAAATTATGAGTTTCTCCATCGGCAGAATACAAAAAATAGTCTTTCATAGTTTCCACAAGTAAAAAGATTGCAAAATATTTTTTATATTTTTTTAAAGATTTTTTTTAAAAAAAATTGTATCTCAATTAATTTAAACTTATAGTAATTTTTTCTCTTGGAAAAAAACACTTAAGAAGACATTGTCACATAATTTTGACTACTATTTTGTTGGCAAGCTTTTGATTGTAGCCAAAGCACGCTGCGTTTACTGATTATTAAAATCAAACTTTGGTGGCGACATTCACTTAATAAGATAAAGTGAACTTTTATTATTCGATATTAGTATGAACAATTAGATATTAGAAAATTACACGAAATTTGTAAGAATACGGTAGATTTTAAATTGATCATACAACTTTAATTAATTTTTAATCTTTATGCATACTGATAAAGTTAACTTCACTTCCCTCGTCTGACTATCTAAACTTTTGAATATAATAATAAAAATTGAAATAAAGGCTTACTTATTTATTAGATCATAATAAATAATAATAATAATGACGATGATATGATTATATTAATAAAAACATTAATATGAAATAATGACATTGTAATTTAATTTCAATAAGTATAGACATGAATAACCAAAATATTAAAAAGCTATAATTCAACAATTGAGTAAAAAACTAAAAATAACTTACTTTTTACATCATGAT
Source organism: Phaseolus vulgaris (assembly GCF_051622355.1). Taxonomy (NCBI): domain Eukaryota; kingdom Viridiplantae; phylum Streptophyta; class Magnoliopsida; order Fabales; family Fabaceae; genus Phaseolus; species Phaseolus vulgaris. The sequence continues at coordinate 13,580,161 of NC_143507.1, read as the reverse complement.
TATTCTATATAAGATATATTTACTAATAGTTATTCTTAAGTAAACGACTTTAGTTTCTAAAGTTTTTTTTTTAAGCTAGTTTCTAAAGTTGTGAGGTGTTGCCGTAGCACTTTATAAGTTTAGAAAAATGTCAAATAAATTATTGAATTGAAATCTTTTACTAGGTCCCTTAATGGCGCGATGAACATTAAAAATTAGAAACTATAATGATAGTGAGTTGTACTTATAAAGAAATACAAGACAATAATTTAATTTCAAGAATTTATTTAATATTTTCTTATTATGAAGGACTACCATTACAATTTAAAGAACTAAAATAGTAATTTACTCTTCAATCTTCTTACTAACATAAAAATAATCACACATTTAAAAATATAAGAACTAAAATCACAATTTAAATCTTTAATCTTGTTATTCCTACATTAGAAAGAAATTCTCACTAAATAGTCTTCTAAATTATCTAATAAACACAAAACCGAATTGTGTCTCCCACCTACCCTTTCTCAATTCTCTTCCTCTCTCTAAAAGCTTCAAACTCTCTTCAACATGCATATTTTCCGATAATATCGTGGTGGCAAATGCGTGGTCGGTTATTATAATAATCCAACTTACATATACACAAGTGTAAATCCATTAAATAATTACATTGCAACAACCAAACACGACGCTGTCCATGTTCATATATAGTATTTCTTATTTGTTTAGAAAAAAAGCAAAATAATGACACTAATCAAACATAAGAGGCGCTGTTTGTCAATTGTCTTCGCGACGACTTCATATTCTAAGACAAGCATCGTCCCTTTTATAGTTTTTCTGACCACTATGTCCCATAAAAGCCAAAACAAATAAAGTTTATATAGTTTGGAAAATATATTACAACGTTCTATTAAGCTATGGAAAACGTTATTTTAGTAATTCTATTGTAAAAAATGTCCGTTTTCAACTGTATGTGACACAATACAATTTTTTTAAAAATATATTATTTTGAGAACTACACGTTGAAAAAACATCAATAATTTACAATTGTGATGTGATATGGTATAATTCTGTGATGTGATATAGTATAATTCTAAAAATGTTCTATTTTGATAAAAAAAAAATTCAATCATGCAAAGCTTTGAAAATTTCAACACTAATTTTAAAATTATTCTCTCTTCACACGTGTTCAAACTTCAGTAAAAAAAATTATTCTTTTTCTAGAGTTATAATATGGTGTAGGATATTTAACATATCATCACTCTTAAACTATATATCGTTAGATAAATGACATTCTCGCAGTCAAAGTTTAAAGATTTAAAAGATTTAAAGATTTTGGTAGTAACATGTCTTTTTCTCCTTTATGAGCTTATTCATTCAAAAAGATGGAACTTTGTATTTTTATTTAGCAACTTTGTATTATTATTAATAAACCCCAAAATATTATCAAATTGTCTTCACTCAAGTCTCCTACAACTAAGGTGTTAGGTTAATTAATCTCTCATGCAAGAGAAGCTCAAAGCACACCTACTCCATTTCTTCCTACATTATAAATTCTTGTATTCATTGCTCTCTTCATGTACTCCACCACTTCCTCTAACCACCAAAACCATGGCTACCAAATTCCTCTTATCGTTCCTTCTCATCTCCTGCTATGTCCTCTCCATCTCAGGAGAGAAAGAAACAGGTTTCGTGGGCTCAGTAGACCCTAAGTCCTTAAGCTACAAGAAGAAGCACACTCTTAGCCACTTCAGGTTCTATTGGCACGAAATCTTCAGTGGAAGCAACCCCTCCTCGGTTAGAATCATTCCACCACAACCAAAGTACAGCACAACCACCACCTTCGGTTCGGTGGGAGTATTCGACAACGTGTTGACCCTAGGACCCGAGTTGTACTCAAAGGTTGTGGGAAGTGCTGAAGGGTTGTACTCCTCCACATCACAAAAGGAGTTTGCCCTTTTGGTGATTACGAACTTTGTGTTGACCGAAGGGAAGTACAATGGTAGCACCATCACGTTCGTGGGGAGAAGTCCCATTGCTCAGAAGGTGAGGGAGATGCCTGTGGTTGGTGGCAGTGGTGTTTTCAGATTTGCCAGGGGCTTTGTTGAGTCCAGGACTCTGTCTTTTGATCCCCAAACGAGGAACAACACAATTGAGTACAACGTCTACGTTTACCACTAATTGTTGTGTTTTATAGGATGTTAAGGAGTTTGATCATTGTTGTTGTTCTTCAAAAAGGCTGTAGTGTGCCACTCTGTTTCTATTTATGTTTCCTCTTTTGAGGTACCATGGAATAAAATCATGTTTGAGCAAGTTTAAGAATCTTGATATGCATGAAATACAATTCATAATGGTTGAGTTTGGCAAAAGTATTAGTATATATGTACGGTATATAAATAATGGATATAAAAGGTAAACTTTTGTGTGGAAAAATGTAAATAATCAATAATATTTGTGTACTTCTTAAATTTAGTTTTTATACATTTAAAAAATATGAAAGAATATTTATTTTATATATAGGGTAAATTTAGTTTATAAAAAAACTAGTTTTGATTTTGTAAAAGTTTTTATGTGTTTATAGAAGACTTAGAAGACAATCATTCATATAGTATGTTCAATTGTTTGAGAACAGAGCGCGACATACTAACCGATAGTTTGAATACTACTATACCACACCTTTTAAAGAAAATAACATTTTGCAAGAATTGGTCAACCTAAGAGCAAAAGTATTTGTAACAGAGATCAACAATTAAAATAAGGTATAATTACCTTTTTTTTTTCTTACATTTATACTTAATATTCAATTTACTACATTGAGTTTTAAAAAAATCAATTTGATCCAAGGTAATTTTAAAATGTATGCAATTTAGTCATTTTCGTTAAATTTTCACTAACCCGTTTATTTCTGATGATGTGGCATACTCAATGTCACTAGTATGCACAGATGGACTATGCTCTTAAGGACACTTGGGACAAATTTTTAATATGTCATTATCTAACATGGAAATTTCGTGTTTAATGTGAAATTGGGAAAAGGAGATGAATGGTTCAATTGCAATTAATGATTGCAGCCACAAACACTTTACCCAAAATATCCACCAACAAACACTTTATCTTTCTAATTCCTCCAAAAGGGTCCTTGTTTTGGCTGGTTGACCTAGGTCGGACCGTTGCGGTGGTTGTTATCTTCCTCTTCCTTCGCTGAAAATTCCGACGGAGGGTTTTCCACTTGTTGATTACACTCTGACGAAGTCAGTGAGAGCACTTATATAAGCATGTAATGCAATGTAAATGACGTAGATTTTAATTACCTTGTGCCTAGGGTCTCAAGACCCTTTTATAGCACTCATTAGGAGTTGATAATTGCATAATTAATCTGTTAATATTTCCCCTCGTATTTTGGGGTTATACCTTTGTAGAGTATTGTCTCTGACTAGGTATTTTCTTGTTTCAGACAACTAACTGAATTAGTTATAATGCACATTTACTGTTTGGATCATGTTAATTTTACCAAATATGAATGTTCGTTTAGAGCTATTGAGCCTTTTCGTACTTGAATCGACTTTCGAATCAAAAAATATATTCAACATTTTTAATTGTCGCTCTGGCTTATGGTAAATGTCTGTGTTATGGGTTGAGTATACCGAACGTTCTCGCCGGTTGACCTCAAACGGATTGGGTAGACAAGCTTCTCTTCTGATTTGTCTCCAATTGATTCTCCAAGAGCTTTGCTCACCCTCTTCCAATCTTCATACAAAAATTTTAAAGGTAAATTTGTCAAATCCGAGCTTCAACAAGAGATTTGACCCTACCAGATGAATTTAATCGTTATTGGACCCCTGAGTTGAAATTCCAGAGTGCTCGACACCTAGATGATTTGTAGCCAAAAGATCAAGGAATCTGCAAGTTCCTAACGAGCTTGAAGGTTGTTATTGACACCTCCTACTTGTTGACCTAAGAGTACATCCCGAGTGCTCTAAAAACTTACACTGGTACTATTCATCTCCTACCCTTGGTGAAAATAACCATGCTACTGTTATTAACCATTTACTTGTTTTCTTTGTAGAGAGAATGTTATCTAATGTTCCTGTCGGTTAACCAAATTGTGCTGAATGCGTAGCTAAGACCTCGCGTATCAAGGACTCCTTCTTCCTTGTCTCAGATCACCACCCTTCGCCGCCGTGAGTACCTGAAACAGAGAAGAACAAAGGGCGCCCTAGCAGCCGTTTGCACTCCGACGCTCAAGTCATTAGGCAGAAAACACTATGCACCTCCGTATTGGAACACCGTGACTCAGGTGTTCTTGAAGGCGCGTAACTGTATTCTGACGAACTTCTCTCTAGTGCTCAAATCACTCGTGCGTACAAATGAATAGAAGTTCAAGTGAAAAACGTCCCTTAGGCTGTTGTCAACGAGAGCTTATATAGCTCCAGTCTCAGTGCTACTGCCACGTGCCATTCATGACTTAAGCGCAAGTCCACGTGGAAGGCCTTATGACGCTGTAACCCAACTTAGGGAAATCCCAGCGCATAAGTCTTCCTTCATCGAAGTGCATCCGGCACAGGGGATGACTACCTGGGTGCCAACTCATTCGCCCCAGCCTCTAGCCATTTGCCCTGGGAGTATCTCAGCCTTCCTCTCGCACCATGCACGTAGATTACCTTTGGGGCGTGGCCCTCTCCCGGGTCGTATCTGCCCTAGCGATTCTCCAAAGGTGACGTGGATCGCCACGTCCTACACCTCATGCATGGGTACTTCACGAGTCAGGTCACTCCCTGCTGGTACTGGGAATATGGCCTTGAAGCCACCTTTCTCTTCTCTTTATTACTGTTCTGAGGTATCGAGGCCCAAGGCCTCCATGCTCGTACCGTGGCCTCTCACTATGTCGCTCCTTCCACGGTCTTCCCTACCCGTGGGTATCGGGGGGTGGCACCATCTGAGCCGAAGCACGTTCTTAGGACAACGGGTTACACCTTCAAGGTGGTCGATGCCTAAGCCTGGCGATGCCCATGCCTAGTGACGCCCATAGCTGGCGACGCCTAAAGCGGTCAACACATTGACTTTCCTCCCTGAAGCCCTTTGGTGGGTCCCATCATATGTTGGACTTTGGTCAACGCCCGAGGACGGGTCGGTACATCTAACATTAGCAAGGCAGAGCTAGATGAGCTAGCTAAGAAGATGAGGGTGACTGCTAGCATGCCCAAGGAATCTTTTAAGCAGAAAAGGAAAGCTTTACTTAGAATTACTCAAGCCCCGACCCAGCAGGATGAAGAAACCACCTCGGGGCTCGTCTTCAAAAGAAAAAGGAAAACTATTACTCCCCCTACTGAGCACTCCCACTCAGATGGTTGAGCCCCACATTAAGACGTTGCTCACTTAGATGGCCATGGTCCGCCCCAAGACGTAATCGTCATCCAACAATGTGAAGCTTAGAGCTCTAAGGGGAAGAGTTTGTGAGAGCTCTAAGGGTCTAGGTTTATAGAGATCAAACTATTTCATTGAAATAAGTTTTTTTACTGAACTTTGGATATAAAATAATCAACATATTTTGAAACAAAATTAAAAATTAAACTTAAAAAAAGTTTGAAAAGGTGGGAGTATATTATACTGTATCGATGTTTCACTAAATTTCTAGTAAATATTAGAAATACTTGTTCTATCGGGAATTGGGAGGCCAAAAGTTCGGTCAACTAGACGGTTTCACAGTCTTTCGGTAAATGTAGTTGTCACGTCATTTTACAGGTTAAGAAGGCTAATCTTGATTAAAAGGAATGAAACGTAATTAAGGGATCATTGGGCCTACGCTAGTCCCTGCAATAGCACAAGGCCCAATAGAAAAGTATAAATAAGAGGGGACTCCCATGGTAAAAGATAATGATTATTTAAACTCTGAACTGAACAATTAAATACATCTCATCTAACTTGAGTGTTAAAGTAGGTTTGTAGGTACCCCATTCTCTCGGACCTACCAAGACGACATTTAGGATTGAAGAGAAGACAGAGGAAGCTTGATAGAGGATATTTGATCTTAGGTAAATTGTAAGAACATTTTGGCGCCCACTCTGGGACTGAAAGAAAAACCTATCGAGAAATCGCGTGGTAGCCACGCTGATATGAGTTGATTAAGAGATTGCTTAAATTGTGACATTTTAAGAACAAAGTAAGGAGGCTTAAGGAAACATTAATGGAGATCAATGCCTTCCAAATGATGAACCAAACTCATGAACAACAAGTGTCATCTTCTTACACAACAATTGAATAGACAAAACACACAAAACAACAACAATAAAACAAGATATGGATGCAGAAACTTCAAGAAGACAAGAACAAGATGTTTATCCGATTAAAACAAAAACTAAACACATTTGAACCGATTGAATTAAACAAGAACACAAACTTCCGAATAGAATTGAAGAACAAACACAAATGACCAAATAGAATTAGAGAACAATGTGCGGAAATGGAAATGGAGATGAAGCAAGAAGGAACTTATGTGGTTGTAGTCATGGAAGGGAAGAACACGCCACTTGGAGGTGATTGTTCCAAGATAAGTACATGAATGCCGCCACTTGGAGCTTCCCGAACACTCACAAGATGAGACAAGATGAAGGAGAACAAGTCTCACATAATTCTCTCTCAATTTGAGTAGAGTAACCTTTCTTAAAATTCCAATTTTGAATTTACAAGAGCATGGCACCTCCTTTTATAGTAGAAGAGGGCTGAAAATGAAAAGGCAAAATTCAAACATAAGACTATTCAAATTCGGTGCCTAAACAAGTCACAAACGAAGTGTGACTTAATTTCTATCTTTGGCACCTCCTAAAACTACACCTACACCTACCTTTTATGTCACATGGAAGGTGTGACTTATCTTGGACATTTACACCTCTTATATCTATAGCTACAACTCCCTTTATGTTCTACTAAAAAAGACTACTAAAAAATAATTACAAAGAGAGACATCCAATGATGCTCATCTCCCAAAGCCTTGGCCTTGCTCCTAGTGATCCTTTGAGGCATGAAGGATGTTGAGCTCATGGGTTGGGCTTGGGCCTCCACTTGGGCTTGGGCTTCTTAGGCTTGGGCCTCAGGCGCCTCCTCTACTAGATCTTCATCATACTCCCCGGGTTGGAGGGAATTCGTCCATGATTTTTGAAAACCTGCAGAAAAAGGAGTTAGATCACTAATATTAAAAGAATTACTACCAAGGTATGTATCAGGCATATCTAACTCAGGAATTATCATTAATCCTTTTAATGACTTGAAAAGGGTCATCACTGCGAGGCATAAGTTTGGACTTCCTTTGAGAAGAAAATCTATCCTTTCTCAAGTGTAGCCAAACCCAATCGCTGGGTTCAAAGATTAATTCCTTGCGCCTTTTGTTGGCAAATTCAACATACTTGCCAACCTCTCAATTTGCAACTTGATGTGGTTATGCAAGTCTTTAATAAAATAAGCCTTTTCAAAACCATATTTGCATAAAACCTCATCAAGTACAAGAATTGGAAGAAGATCTAGAGGTGTAAGGGGATTGAACCCATAAACAACCTCAAAGGGAGAATGGGCAGTGGTAGAATTTACTACTCTATTATATGCAAACTCTATATGAGGTAGTTAATTCTCCCATACCCTTGGGTTCCCGGAAATAAAGCATCTTAACATTTGACCCAAAGTTCTATTAACCACCTCAATTTGACCATCAGTTTGGGGGTGGCAAGTAGTAGAAAATAAAAGTTTTGTGCCAAGTTTGCCCCATAAGGTCTTTCAAACTGGCTTAAGAACTTGGAATCCCTATCGGACATTATACTTCTAGGAAGCCCATGCAAACGAACAACTTCTTTAAAGAAGAGATTTGCAATATAACAAGCATCATCAACTTTGTGGCATGGAATAAAATGAGCCATTTTAGAAAACCGGTCCACCACCACAAAGATGGAATCCTTACCCTTCGATGTCTTGGGAAGTCCTAAGATAAAATCCATAGAAATATCAACCCAAGGCATTGTTGGGATAGGAAGAGAGGTATATAAATCATGGGGGTGGACTTTAGATTTAGCCTTCCTACATGCTATACATTTATTACAGAAGCTATGTACGAATTTTCGCATGTGAGGCCAAAAGAAATGTTCATGCAATGTTTCTAAAGTCTTAGATACCCCAAAATGTCCCATAAGCCCGCCCTCATGAGCCTCTCTAACAAGAGATTATCTTACAGATCCTTGGGGAACACAAAGTGATGGAAACCAAGTAGAGGATGCTCAAGCCCATGAAGCCCAAGCCCAACAAGGGGCCCAAGCCCAACAAGGGGTCCAAGCCCAAAGAATTACTAGGAGCATGGCAAGAGCTTTGGGACAAGAGTATAATAAGATGGCTCTTCTTATTTCTTTTATAGAATAGGGGTGCGGATGTAATAAATAGGTGTAAGTAGTAAGGGAGGTTAGGGGGGAGTGTAGATAGGAGTTAGGAGGTGCCAAACTAGGAAGGAAAGTCACACTTCCTTCATTGTCTAGTTGGCGCCGAATTTCATCAGCATTTGAGGTTCATTTAGCTTGCATTTTCAGCACCTCATAGGCTATAAATAAGGTGCTTCTCTTTGTATTTTTTAGATTGGAAAAATAGAGTAAAGTTACTATGCTCCATTTGTGAGTGATTGTGAGACTAGTTCTCCTTTTCCTTGTCTTATCTTGTGATGCATTGGGAGCATTCAAGTGGCGGCAAATCTGCACTTATCTTGGAACAATCATCATCCAAGTGGCGTGTCCATTCCCAATCCTTGCTTCAATCACATAAGTCATCTTCCTTTATCTTGTTCTTCAATTTCAATCGGTAATTTTGTTTGTTTTAGTGTTTTTCATCGTTTTCACCGTTTAAAATTGTGTTTCCAGCTTTGTTTCCAATTTTCTGTTCGGTGCAGTAGCTTTACCTTTCAATTCTGTTCTGTTTTTAATTGTGTTCTTCATTCCTTGTTGTTTGATTCCATTTGACAATATATGGACTTCCATATGAGCTTTGGTTTGGTGCAAAGTCTTGGTGAGTTCTTGAATTAGAACATTGATCCAATTCTAAGTAAAGTGCCATTTCATGACCAACTCAAGTTGCTCCTAAGAATGTCAAAGAATCATGTATTCTTGTTATTGCATTCACATCATGTGGTATCTAGAGTCTAGGCTTGTTGTTGCTTAAATTTTGAGTTGTATTGCACTTTACTTTCAAGAGCTCTTTAATTCAAGTTGTTTACCATTCTGTTTTAGGATTTATTTTGAGTTTCCTTGCTGTTTTTTCTTTTGTTACACCAAGTGTTTGTGAAAAGGATTATGGCACTCATTGTTCATATGAGTATGGCTGCTCTTTTGGAATGGCACTCTCCTTCCTAGAGCTGACCTTAAGCTTCCTTTCACTTGTTGTTCTATCTTGTTATATGTCTTTTAATTTTGTAATCATGTCAAGTTTTGTCTTAGTCATGTTATTCCATAATTGTCATTACTTCTTGTAGTACTTTTATTGCTTTGATTGTTTCTTGCTTTGGTTTACTTTCTGTTTTTTGAGTTTATTGCTTGATCCTTTGCGCATTTTCATTTTTAGATTTGATTTCATGCTTGTATTTTCATTCTATACAAGTTCCTTTATACAAATTCCATTATGTCTTTGCAAGTTCATCATACTGTTTTTCATTCCTAAATAGGATACTCTGTTTTCTTACAAACGTGCTACTGTTTTCAATTTACTGCAATTAATTGGCTCACTGGAAATTTTTGAAAATTTGGATTTACATTCTTCAAAGTGTTACAAAAGCATAGAAAAAAGAATTACTCAAAAATTCCAAGTACACAAAAAATGATAAATAAAATACGGAAAGTGTACAATACTGCCGAAAAGAATACGATAATTGGGCAGCAATTTTGAAAAATTTATTTCTCTCAATTGGCTTACTATTTTACCTCATTCCAGTGCCATTTTTAAGTTAAGACATTGAAGTTTCTGTGGTTAATTTTTCACATTCCAGTTCGCTTTCAATCATTCCAGTTAAATCTGTAAACATAGCACAGTTTGCATTTAAATTTTTTTTTTCCAGTAGCTGTTTTCTGTTTTCTTCAATCTACTCTAGCACTTTTCTTTAGGACTCTTTTGGTGTGCCTACTTTTCTCATTGAGTTCCTTATTTTCTTGCTTGTCTTTTGTTCATTAATCTTTGAGTTTGTCATACATCTAAGTATTCCTTTTTTTCTAGCCTTTTCTTGCTTATACTTTTTCTTGCTTGTCTTCTTTGTTTCTCTAGTTGTTGTGGTGATATTGTTCCTTGATTAAGTGTGGTTTGCTTTGGCTTATTTCACTTGAAGCTCATCCAATCCACAAGAGAGGCTTGGTAAAGGACAGAAAATTATTTTCTTGGAGTGGTTTGAGCACATTCTTTTGGCCATTTTCCAGCAACCTATATCTCCCTTTTAATTGTCTAACAAGTTTCTTTCACTGTTTTGTTTGCTGTTTTTGTGTATTTTCTGCTCATGGCTCATTTTTCTAGTGGAGAGTCCTCCAAACCGTGCTCACCACAAAAGGCAGCCCTTTATGAAGACTTAAAGAATGCCAAGCAATCCAATGCTCACTATCTTGAGGTGATAAGGAAGATGGAAGCACGGCTCCAAAGTTTGGAGTTAAACCGAGAAGAAATGCATCAAAACCGTAAGAGAAGAACTCCTCCTCCTATTCGGCATTATTCAAGGCACTCCCATTCTTCTCATGGTTATTATGAAGACAATCCAAGGCCAAGACATCATCACCATGAAGAGAGGCGCCAACATGTGGCTGACCCTTGTTCTCCTAATGTAAAACTTCCTAGTTTTAGTGGTGAAAGTGATCCCAATGTATACTTAGGATGGGAGGCTAAGGTTGACCAAATTTTTTATGTAAATGGGGTTAGGGATGAGCATAGGGTTAAGTTAGCTTCTTTAGAATTTTTGGACTATGCCATGCAATGGTGGCATCAATACCTCATGGACATTGACCTACACAAGAGGCCGCCCGTGGTCTCTTGGAACAATTTGAAAGCATGTTTACGCGCTAGATTCGTACCCCCACACTTTAGGAAAGACCTTATGTTGAAACTCCAACGGTTTCATCAAGGCACGCTAAGTGTGGATGATTACTTTAAACAATTAGACACGCTTTTAATTCGAGTTAATATGGATGAGAGTGAGGAAGCTAAGATAGCTAGGTTTGTGAGTGGCCTTCGAAGGGACATTCAGGACGTGGTAGAGTTACAAGAATATTCTTCTTTGGAAAATGTGGTGCACCTTGCTAGCAAAATTGAAAATCAACTTGCAAGGAAAAATGCTTTCAAAAATTCTTCTAAGGATAACTACTACCACTCTTCTTGGAAAAATAAAAATACCTCTTTTTCAAATATCCCTTCTAAGGACTCTACTTTCAAACCTAGAGAGTCTAAGCCTTCCACTTCCAATTCTAGGCCTAAATCACCACCTAAATCGTCTAGTAAGAAGTGTTTTAAATGCTTAAGCTATGGACATATTGCTTCTAATTACCCGCTATGTATATGCATGATGGGGTAGATAGTAGTGAGCATGGGTCCGAATCTTCTAGACATTCCTCACCTTCTAGATCCCCAAGTGAGAGTGAAAGTGAAAGCCCACATGAGGGTGACCTATTAGTAATAAGACGCATGCTTGGACAAGTTTTAAAACCTTTTGATGAAACTCAAAGAGAAAATATTTTTCATTCAAGGTGTCTTATTAGTGATAGAGTATGCTCTTTGATTGTGGATGGGGGGAGTTGTGCGAATGTGGCAAGCACAAGAGTGGTCGACAAACTTGGATTGCCTACCATCTCTCATGCCAAGCCCTACAAGTTACAATGGTTGAGTGAGGTGGGTGAGATAGTAGTGAACAAACAAGTCCTCATTACTTTTTCCATTGGCAAATATAAAGATGAGGTCTTGTGTGATGTTGTTCCAATGGAAGCTACTCATATACTTTTAGGTAGGCCATGGCAATTTGATAGAAAAAATTTTCATGATGGCTTTACCAACAAAATTTCTTTTAACTTCCATGGACACAAAGTCATTCTTAAGTCTCTCTCTCCAAAGGAAGTACATGAGGACCAAGTCAAAATGAGAGAAAAGAGAGAGAAAGAAAAAGATATAAAAAATTCCAAGAGAAGCCTTCTCATATCTTCCCAACAAGTTAAAAAGGTAATAGTTACTCACAAGCCTATTTTTTTAGCTATTCCTAGACCTAGTGAATATAAGTCGGCTAAGGATAGTCCCACATGTTTGGACCATTTGGTAAAGGAATATGAAGATGTGTTTCAAGATCCTCCTAAAGGCTTACCACCTCTAAGAGGGATTGAACACCAAATAGACTTCATGCCCGGGGTTTCTTTACCAAATCGCCCTGCATATAGGACCAATCCCCAAGAGACCAAAGAAATTCAAAGACAAGTTGAGGATTTATTAGCTAAGGGGTGGGTACAAGATAGCATGAGCCCATGTGCTATGCCTGTCATACTTGTCCCTAAAAAGGATGGGACATGGAGGATGTGTACGGATTGTCGCACTATAAATAACATCACCATCAAATACAAGCATCCCATTCCTAGGTTAGATGACTTGTTGGATGAATTACATGGGTCTAAAATATTTTCCAAAATTGATCTTAAGAGTGGTTACAATCAAATTCGAATTAAACATGGTGATGAATGGAAAACCGCTTTTAAGACCAAATTTGGTTTATATGAGTGGTTGGTCATGCCTTTTGGCTTGACTAATGCTCCTAGTACCTTCATGCGACTCATGCATCATGTTTTAAGAGCATTCATTGGCAAGTTTGTTGTGGTTTACTTTGATGATATTCTTATATAAAGCTTGTCTTTAGAAGATCATGAGTCACATGTTAGACAAGTTTTAGACACCCTTAGGAAGGAAAAATTGTATGCTAATCATGCTAAATGTTTCTTTGCATTAGATCATATAGACTTCCTAGGGTTTGTGGTTAGTCATAAAGGGGTGCATGTAGATCAAACAAAAGTTGCCGCAATTCAACATTGGCCTACACCCACCAATGTCAATGAAGTACGAAGTTTTCATGGACTTGCTAGTTTTTATAGGCGGTTTGTGAAAGACTTTAGTACAATTGTCGCACCTTTAAATGCCATAGTAAAGAAGGATGTGGTTTTTAAGTGGGGACAAGAGCAAGAAAACGCTTTTCAAACTTTGAAAGATAAATTAACTAAAGCCCCCATTCTAGCCCTTCCTAACTTTGCTAAGACATTTGAAATAGAATGTGATGCCTCTAATATAGGCATTGGGGCCGTCCTCCTTCAAGAAGGACACCCCATAGCTTATTTTAGTGAGAAACTCAAAGGGAGTCATCTCAATTATTCCACTTATGATAAAGAACTTTATGCTCTTGTTAGAGCTTTGCAAAATTGGCAACATTATCTTTTTCCAAAGGAATTTGTGATCCATAGTGATCATGAGTCCCTTAAATATTTGAAAAGCCAAAGCAAGCTTAATAAGAGACATGCTAAGTGGGTGGAGTTTATTGAGCAATTTCCTTATGTGATCAAACATAAACAAGGTAAAATTAATGTGGTTGTCGATGCTCTTTCAAGAAGATATACCTTGTTAAATGTTTTGAATGTTCAATATTTAGGCTTTGATCACATCAAGGAACTTTATCATGATGACTTAGATTTCTCTCTAATCTATCAAGAGTGTTCCAAGGGAGGTCACAGACTTTTTCTTACATAATGGTTTTCTTTTCAAAGGAAAAAGACTTTGTGTTCCCCAAGGATCCATAAGACAATCTCTTGTTAGAGAGGCTCATGAGGGTGGGCTTATGGGACATTTTGGGGTAGCTAAGACCTTAGAAACATTGCATGAACATTTCTTTTGGCCTCACATGCGCAAATCCGTACATACCTTCTGTGATAGATGTATAGCATGTAGGAAGGCCAAATCTAAGGTCCAACCCCATGGTTTATATACCCCTCTTCCTATCCCTACAATGCCTTGGGTTGACATTTCTATGGATTTTATCTTAGGACTACCCAAGACATTGAAGGGTAAGGATTCCATCTTTGTGGTAGTGGACCATTTTTCTAAAATGGCTCATTTTATTCCATGCCACAAAGTGGATGATGCATGCCATATTGCAAATCTCTTCTTCAAGGAAGTTGTTCGTTTACATGGACTTCCTAGAAGTATAGTATCCGATAGGGATTCTAAGTTCTTAAGTCACTTTTGGCGGACCTTACGGGGGAAACTTGGCACAAAACTTCTGTTTTCTACTACTTGCCACCCCCAAACTGATGGTCAAACCGAAGTGGTTAATAGAACTTTGGGTCAATTATTGCGATGCTTTATTTCCGGGAATCCAAGGGCTTGGGAGGATTTACTACCTCATGTTGAATTTGCTTATAATAGAGTAGTAAATTCCACCACTAACCATTCTCCTTTTGAGGTTGTTTATGGGTTTAATCCCCTCACACCTCTAGATCTTCTTCCCATTCCTGTACTTGATGAGGTTCTATGCAAAGACAGTTTTGAAAAGGCTTCTTTTATTAAATATTTGCATAACCGCATCAAGTTACAAATTGAGAAGAAAGTTGGTAAGTATGCTGACACTGCCAACCAAAGGAGCAAGGCATTAATCTTTGAGCCCGGTGATTGGGTTTGGCTTCACTTGAGAAAGGATATATTTCCTTCTCTAAGGAAGTCCAAACTTATGCCTCGTGGTGATGGCCCTTTCCAAGTCATCAAGAGGATTAATGATAATGCCTATGAGTTAGATATGCCCTCTACTTATCTTGGTAGTAATTCTTTCAATATTACTGATCTCACTCCTTTTGCTACAGGTTTCCCAAATTCGTGGACGAATTCTCTCCAACCCGGGGAGTATGATGGAAACCAAGTAGAGGATGCTCAAGCCCATGAAGCCCAAGCCCAACAAGGGGCCCAAGCCCAACAAGGGGTCCAAGCCCAAAGAATTACTAAGAGCATGGCAAGAGCTTTGGGACAAGAGTATAATAAGATGGCTCTTCTTATTTCTTTTATAGAATAGGGGTGCGGATGTAATAAATAGGTGTAAGTAGTAAGGGAGGTTAGGGGGGAGTGTAGATAGGAGTTAGGAGGTGCCAAACTAGGAAGGAAAGTCACACTTCCTTCATTGTCTAGTTGGCGCCGAATTTCATCAGCATTTGAGGTTCATTTAGCTTGCATTTTCAGCACCTCATAGGCTATAAATAAGGTGCTTCTCTTTGTATTTTTGAGATTGGAATTTTATAGTAGAGAGACTATACTCAAATTTAGAGAGAAATTGTGAGTCTTGAGTCTTCTTCTTCCTTTGCCTTATCTTGTGAGCAATGGTGAGCTTCAAGTGGCGGCACTCCATCACTTATCTTGGAACAAGGAACCAAGTGGCGTGAATGGCTTCTCCAATTCTCAAAATCCAGCAAGCTTCTTCTATAAGTGTTCTTCTTCCTTTTCTTCAATTTTCATTCGGTAGTTCTTAGTTTCCTAGTCTTTCCTTTCATTTGCACCGTTTAAATTTGTGTTTCCAGCTTTGTTTCTTTGATTCTGTTCGGTTCAGTAGCTTAGCATTTCAATTATGTCCAGCTTTTCAATTCTTGTTCTTCATTCCTTGTGTTTGATTCCATTTGACAATATATGGACTTCCATATGAGCTTTGGTTTGGTGCAAAGTCTTTGTGAGTTCTTGAATTAGAACATTGATCCAATTCTAAGTAAAGTGCCATTTCATGACCAACTCAAGTTGCTCCTAAGAATGTCAAAGAATCATGTATTCTTGTGGTTGCATTCACATCACAAAGTCTCTTTCCTTTAAAAAGAAAACCATGATGTAAGAAAAATTCTTTGTGTCCTCTTTTGGAACACTCTTGAAAGATTAGAGAGAAATCAAGGTCATCATGATAAAGTACCTTTATATGATGAAAACCTAAATATTGAACAACCAAAACATTTAACAAGGTATATCTTCTTGAAAGAGCATCAACAACCACATTAATTTTACCTTGTTTATGTTTGATCACATAAGAAAACTGCTCAATAAACTCCACCCACTTAGCATGTCTGTTATTAAGCTTGCTTTGGCTTTTCAAATATTTAAGGGACTCATGATCACTATGGATAACAAATTCCTTTGGAAAAAGATAATGTTGCCAATTTTGCAAAGCTCGAACAAGAGCATAAAGTTATTTATCATAAATGGAATAATTATATGACTCCCTTTGATTTTCTCACTAGAGCATACTTAGCATACAACTTCTCCTTCCTAAGGGTTTCTAAAAATTGACTAACATGTGACTCATGATCTTCTAAAGACAAGCTATATATAAGAATATAATCAAAGTAAACTACAACAAACTTGCCAATGAATGCTCTTAAGACATGATGCATGAGCCGCATGAAGGTATTAGGACCATTAGTCAAGCCAAAAGGCATGATTAACCACTAATATAAACCAAATTTGGTATTAAAAGCGGTCTTCCATTCATCCCCTTTTTTAATACGAATTTGATTGTAACCACTCTTAAGATCAATTTTGGAAAATATTTTAGACCCATGTAATTCATCCTACAAGTCGTCTAATCTTGGAATGGGATGCCTATACTTGATGGTAATGTTATTTATAGCGTGACAATCCGTACACATTCTCCATGTTCCATCCTTTTTAGGGACAAGTATGATAGGCATAGCACATGGGCTCATGCTATCTTGTACCCACCCCTTAGCTATTAAGCCCTCAACTTGTTGTTGAATTTCTTTAGCCTCTTTGGGATTGGTCTTATATGCTGGGCGATTTGGTAAAGAAACCTCAGGCATGAAGTCTATTAATCCCTCTTAGAGGTGGTAAGCCTTTAGGAGGATCTTGAAACACATCTTCATATTCCTTTACCAAATTTTCCAAACATGTGGGACTATCTTTAGCCGACTCACATTCAATGTTCCTAGGAATAGCTAAAAAAATACTTTTGAGAAACTATTACATTTTTTACTTGTTGTGTGGACATGAGAAGGCTTCTCTTGGAACTTTTTTTATCATTTTCTTTCTCTCTCTTTTCCTTCATTTTAATTTGGTCCTCGTGGACTTCCTTTTGAGAGAGAGACTTAAGTATGACCTTGTGCCCATGGAAGTTAAAAGAAAATTTGTCAGTAAAGCCATCATGAAAAACTTTTCTATCAAATTGTCATGGCCTACCCAAAAGAACATGAGTTGCTTCCATTGGGACAACATCACACAAGACCTCATCTTTATATTTACCAATGGAAAAAAGCAATGAGGACTTGTTTGTTAACTATTATTTCCCCAACCTCAATTAACCATTGTAGTTTGTAGGGCTTTGCATGAGAGATAGTAGACAATCCAAGCTTATCTACTACTCTTGTGCTTGCCACATTAGCACAACTTCCCCCATCCACTATTAAAGAACATAACCTATCATTAATGAGACATCTTGTATGAAAAATATTTTCTCTTTGACTTTCATCAAAGGGTTTCAAAACTTGACCAAGCAATCGTCTCACTACTAATAGGTCACCTTCATGTGGACTTTCACTCTCTTGCTCACTTGGGGACCTAGGAGGTGTGAAATATCTAGAGGAATCCGAACTATGCTCACTCACAACCACCCCATCATGCATCATCATATTTCCCTTTGAAGGACAAGTAGCCGTTATATGACCATAGCCTAAACATTTAAAACATTTCTTACTTGAAGATTTAGATGGTGATTGAGGAGTAGAAGTGGAAGGCTTGGAATCTCTAGGTTTGAAAGTAGAGTCTTTAGAAGGATACTTTGAAAAATATTTATTTTTGTTTTTCCAATAAGAGTTGTAGTAGCCATCATTATGAGAATTTTAAAAGAGATTTTCCTTGCAATTTGAGATTCTACCTTGATGGCAAGGTGAACCAAAGTTTCTAAAGAAGAATACTCATGAAGCTCTACTACATCTCGGATTTCCCTTCTAAGAACACTAACAAATCTAGCCATTTTAGCTTCATCACTTTCATGTATATCAACTTTGATTAAAAGCGTATCAAGTTCTTTAAAATAACCATCCACACTAAGCGTGCCTTGATGAAGCCTTTGAAGCTTCAACAAAAGGTCTTTCCTAAAGTGTGGAGGAAAAAATCTAGCACGCATACATGCTTTTAAATCATCCTAAGAGACCACAGACAGCCTCTTGTTTAACCCAATGTCAAAAAGAGTTTTGTGCCACCATTGCATGACATAGTCCATGAACTCTAAAGAAGCTAGCCTAACCCTTTGGTGTTATAGTGATGTGATTCCAACAGCTACATAGAACAAGATTCTTGACACTTTGAGGAATCACCTTGAGCTGGAAAATGTAGAGGCACTTTCTTAGAAGTTGGATCATGGTTCTAAGTTCAAGAACTCACCAATAACAAGTACCAAATCCCAAACTCATTTGGATGAACCAAATATTGTCAAATTGAATCAACAAATGAGAATGAAAAGAAGAGACCGAACAGAATTGAATTAAAAAATAAAAGTACCGAACAGAATTGTGAAGCAAACAGAAAATAGGTGCTGGAAAATTAAAGGAACCGAAACAAAAACAACTCAAAACTCAAGGCAACAAGAACAAATTGAAGAAGAAGAAAGGAAGGAGAAGAGAATGCTCATGAAGATGGAGGAATGGTTGGATGATCACGCCACTAGAAGAATGGATGCTCCTAGATGAGTGTGGAAGCCGCCACTTGAGGAAACCATGGTCCTTCAAGATAAGACTAGAGAAGAAGCTCAAAGCTCTCCAAATGCTCACTCCAATTTTGAGTATAGTTTCTTTAGATAAAATTCAAATCTGCATTTTACAAAGGAAGCACCTCTATTTATAGCCTAAGGTGCTGAAAAATAGGTGGGAAATTTCAAATAAACTCATTTGAAATTCCCACCAAAAACAAGTCACATGGGAGGTGTGACCTTTTTCTACTATGACACCTCCCAAAAACTACACCTACACCTATCTACTAATACACCCCCCTAAAGGTCCTATTTAAAACCTAAAAGATGCTATAACAAAAGAGGTTTCTAAGGTTTCCCTCTAAGCACCTTCAACTAAAGACACTACAAAAAGAGAAAATAAATGTCCTCTTGCTCCCAAGGCTTTGAACATGCTTCTTGTAATCCTTTGAGGTGGACTTTGACCTCCATGGGCATCCTCCATTTGTGCCTCCACCTCTTCTTGAGCTTGATGAGTGGCCTCCATGTTCTCTTGGGCTTGATCTCCATCATATAGGACCTCATGTACATGAAAGATTTGCTCAACTTTTCCCTCCCATCCCAAATACACATTAGGATCCCCCTCACCACTAAAACTAGGTAATTTTACAACAGGCAAATAAGGCTTAGCCACATTTTGGCGCCTTTCTTCATAGTATTGGTGCCTCCTCCATTCAGTTTCTTCATGATGTCAATAAGAACTTTGAGAAGACCGTGAAGAATGCCTATGATGATAATGAGGTCTTTTCTCTCGATTTTGATGCATATCTTCATGATCCATCTCCAATATTTGGAGTCTTGCCTCCATTTGTCTTATCACCTCATCCTTTTCTGCAATTGTTAGTTTGGCATCCTTTAATTCACCAATTAGGTATGCTTTTTGAGGTGAATGAGAATATTCTCCACTAGAAAGATTAGCCATTGTACTGTCCCGGGGCGTTGACCAAATGTCAAAGTCAAAATCAACACATGATAGAACTGCTCGAGGGCCCCAACGAAGGGAAGGGAGGTCAACAGGTTGACCGCTTGGGGCAACGCCCAAGAAAGGCGTCGCCCAAGAAAGGCGTCGTCTCGCAAGGGCATCGCCCAATAGAGGCGTCGCCAGGTAAAGAAACAGTCAAGATTAAGATATCAACGATTTTACCCCCTGATACCCATGGGTAGGGAGGAACATGGAGGGGGCAACACCGTGAGAAAGCCTTGGGCTCCGATGGCTCAGAACAGCAATGAAGAGAAGAAAAAGGTGGCTTCAAAGCCATAAGTTCTGGTACCATTAGGGGGTAACTTGACTCGTGAAGTACCCACACCACTGCTGGGAAACCCTGGGACAGATACGACCCATGAGGAGGCCACGCCCAGGGGAGAACCACATGCATGGTACGAGAGAAAGGTAGATACACCCCCAAGGTGAGCGACTAGAGGTTGGGGCGCACAAGTTGGCACCCAGAAAGTCACCCCACGCGCCAGAAGCACTTTGAGAAAGGAGGGCTGGCACGATGGATTAACCCTAAGTTGGGTTATGGCACTGTAGGGCCCTCCACGAAGGGTCGCAATCAAGTCAGAAGAACACGTGGCAATGAGCACTGAAAACATCAAGGCCTTCCTAAAAGTTCGCTAAGGTACGCGTTAATTTAGTTAAGATTCGAACGTTCCAAGGAATATTTTTATACGCTTTCAATGCGCTTTAACGCGTTTTAAATGCGAGAGGTGTATAAAAAGGGACCTTGGGGCATTTGAAAGGGGATCCGAGTTTTGACCTACTTCTCGTAGCATTACACAGAGCACAAACCCTAGTTGTTTCGCTGCGCACCCACTGTGTGCACTAGACAATTAGGGCAACACAGTTTTAGTGATTCAGTATAATTCTCAACCACTTTCAGAGGGTGTGTCACCTTTGATGTTTCTCGCTAGCTGACTTGATCGTCGGAGTGAAAACAGCCGCGAGGGCGCCCCTTTGTTCACTTCTTTTCAGGTATTCACAGACGGAGCGGAACGAAGGTGCCATAGCTCGTGAGGACAAGCCACGCACGAAGACGGCCCTGGTCCACCGGTGGGAACATTTGGCGACCACCGTGGGGCACGATATAAAACATCAGTCCCACTACTCAAGTTTTTCAGTTCCAGTTCCCAAAACCCAGATAAGTTAAGAAGGTTTCTAGAAAGCCATGAACACGAGACCTGCACGCTCTAGGAGTGAAAAGATGACCATGCAACAACTGGTGGGCATGATGCAAGGGCTGCAAGAAGCAATGGCAGCATCAAAGGCGGAGCAAGAACGCATGCAGGCAGATCTCACAGTATCTCAGGCGAGAAATGACGAGCTTCACCGTGCCAACGAGGAGTTACGACGTGGGTGGCGCGATGTGGCGCTGGGCTATCAGTTGGATGAGCTCGTGAAGAATGGATTTTTGAAAGATTTTCTCGCTGGGTCCACTGCAACCCCAGTCACAGCGACGTCAGAGGAAGGTCAAGCGCACGAAGTCCCGACTCACGGAGAAGTGCACACCATCTCTAACGGCTTTTCCGGAGGAGGACCCACTGCCTCTCAGCGAAAGAAATACGTGAGGTCAGTAAATTTGGTTGCAGAAGAATTTCCGGACGACCCGTGGGAGTCAGACCTCGTTTTCACAAGGGTTGACCTACGGGATGTTATCCCACATGATAATGACCCAGTGGTCATTTCGGTAGTCACAGCGGGAAGAAAGGTACATAGGGTCCTTGTCGACCAAGGCAGTTCTGTAGACGTCATGTTTTGGTCGACCTTCAACAAGCTACAATTGTCCCTTGACCTGTTGAGACCCTATACTGGATGCTTGTATGGGTTTGCAGATAACCCAGTAGAGGTACGTGGCTACTTGGAGCTAAGGACGACGTTCCCTGATGGAACGACATCACGCACCGAGAGCATTCGATACTTGGTGGTTAACGCCAACTCAGCTTACAACATTTTGTTAGGTAGACCTGCCTTGAACAGATTAAGGGCGGTGTCCTCCACGCGCCACATGAAGATGAAGCTACCAGCTCTTAGCGACAAGGTGATCATGATCAAGTCAGATCAAGAAGAGGCCCGTAAGTGCTATGAAAATAGCCTAAAGACAAAGAGAGGCGTGGTCATGGTGATTGAGCAACCACTCATTTCAAATTCGCAAATGGAGTTAGAGCCGTTGGAAGAGACGACGCCTGCGAAGTCCGCACCGGTCGAAGCCACCTTAGGGGCGACGCCTATAGAAGATGCACATAAAGAAGGAAGAAACGGCGATGCCTCGCCGATGCAAGGAGTACGCGGAGAGGCCTCGCCCGCAGAGGAAGAGCCAGAGGAGGCGATGCCCGATGCATCCATTGGGGCTACGCCTATGGAAGAGGATTCCATGAATGAGACTCTTGCAGAGAATATGCAGAATGGGCAACCCCAACCAGAAGATAACATAGTAGAAAAGCAGATAGGGGGTAAGGTGTTCAAACTAGGACGCTTGCTGTGCCAGGGAGAACAAGAAGAGGTAGTTGCAGTAATCTCGCGCCACCTAGACGCTTTCGCATGGACTGCGACGGATATGCCAGGTATTGACCCAGATTTTTTGTGCCACCATCTTACCATGGAAGCGAAGGTCCGCCCTGTGAGACAAAGGAGGAGGAAGTTCAACGAAGAGCGATGCCTCGTCGTGAAGGAAGAAACACAGAAGCTGCTCAGTGCTGGACACATCAGGGAAATACAAACCCTGAGTGGCTAGCCAATGTAGTTCTAGTGAAGAAGGCGAATAGGAAGTGGAGGATGTGCGTTGACTTCACAGATTTGAACAAGGCCTGTCCCAAAGATTCGTACCCACTGCCCATCATCGACGCACTAGTGGATAGCGCCTCGGGTTGCAAGATGCCGAGTTTCTTGGATGCGTTCTCGGGGTACAATCAGATCAAGATGCACCCCAGGGACGAGAGCAAAATGGCATTCATCACGGAAACGTGCAGTTACTGTTATAAGGTAATGCTGTTTGGTTTGAAAAATGTAGGCGCCACCTATCAGAGGCTGATGGATAAGGTCCTTGCACCCATGCTGGGAAGGAACATGCAGGCCTACGTAGATGACATGGTGGTAACTTCGCACGAGAGAGGGCAACACGCAGCTGATCTGGAAGAGCTATTTGCTACCATATCAAAGTATCACCTCAAGTTAAACCCAAAAAAGTACATTTTTGGCGTGGAGGCGGAAAGTTCTTAGGTTTCATGCTCACAGAGAGGGGGATAGAGGCAAACCCTGACAAGTGTGCAGCGATCATCGCCATGAGGAGCCCAACCTCAGTGAAAGAAGTTCAACAACTGACGGGGCGAATGGCAGCATTATCAAGATTCGTATCTGCTGGAGGAGAGAAGGGTCACCATACTTCCAATGCCTCAAAAGGAATAGCCATTTCGCATGGACAGATGAGTGTGAAGCAGCGTTTCTCAAGTTGAAGGAGTACTTGGCAACGCCGCCTGTGCTTTGCAAGCCACAAGTAGGCATCCCCCTCCGTTTAGACTTTGCGGTGACTGAGTGGGCCATTAGCTCTGTACTGGTCCAGGAACAAAACCAGGTGCAGAAGCCCATTTATTTCGTGAGCAAGGCCTTGCAAGGCCCAGAATTGAGGTACCAGTCACTAGAGAAGGCGGCGCTAGCGGTAGTATTTTCAGCACGAAGGCTCCGCCACTATTTCCACAGCTTCACAGTGGTGGTGATGACAAACCTCCCTATCCAAAAGGTACTTCAGAAGCCAGATGTGGCAGGAAGGATGGTTCGCTGGGCGGTAGAGTTATCAGAGTTTGATATCCAATATGAACCCAGGGGGTCCATCAAAGGGCAAGTCTATGCTGACTTCGTGGCCGAACTTTCACCAGGAGGAGACCCCCAAGAAGAAGAGTTAGGATCACAGTGGATGCTCTCAGTGGATGGATCTTCCAACCAGCAAGGGAGTGGCGCTGGAATAATCTTGGAGGGGCCTAACGGAGTGCTGATCGAGCAAGCTTTACGCTTCGCCTTCAAGGCAAGCAACAACCAGGCGGAGTATGAAGCGTTGATTGATGGGATGCTGCTGGCTAAAGAAATGGGCGCTTAGAGCCTCCTGGCGAAGAGTGCTCACAGTTGGTCACAGGGCAAGTGACAGGGGAGTATCAGGCAAAGGACCCACAGACGACCGCCTACCTGAGGTATGTCGAGGTGTTGAAAAGAGCTTTCGCTGCGTTTGAGCTGGTGCATGTCCCTAGGGAGCAGAATGCCAGAGCTGACCTGCTTGCCAAGCTGGCCAGCTCAAGCAAGGGGAGAAGACAGAGCACTGTAATACAGGAGACCCTATAAACGCCACGAAAGTTTGTTGCAGACGACAGAGTGGACGTCCTTCACGTTAGTACAACAAGAGGAAAACCAAGGAGCCATCACTCTTTGAGTCAAGATACGACGAGGGCACCCTGCATCAGCGCTTATGCGGCCTCGCCAGAAGAAGGAAAGGGTGTACAGGTATGTGCTTTGGAGGAAGGCGACACATGGATGACCCCTTACAGGCGATACCTAGCGAACAGAATCCTCCCAGCGGAGCCGGAAGAAGGCAAGAAGATTAAGAGGAACGCCGCAAGGTACACATTGGTAGATGGGATGTTATTCAGGCACGGGTTCACACACCCCATCTTGACGTGCGTGAGTGGCGACGAGTGCACCAGGATAATGGCTGAGCTCCACGAAGGTATTTGTGGGAGCCACGTGGGAGGAAGATCCTTGGCATCCAAGGTAATACGCGCAAGGTTTTTCTGGCCAACAGTAAGAGACGATTGCGTGCGATACGCCCAGCATTGCAAGCAGTGTCAGATGCACGCTGATTGGCACAAGGCGCCGCCAGAAGAACTGAGATCCATTTACAGCCCATGGCCTTTCCATACCTGGGGAATTGATATCTTAGGCCCTTTCCCATTGGCAATAAGACAAATGAAGTACTTGATCGTTGCCATCGAATACTTCACCAAATGGATAGAGGCCGAACCAGTGGCGCAGATCACCGCACACAAGGTACAACACTTCGTTTGGAAGAACATTGTGTGTCGTTTCGGGGTGCCAAGGCGTCTCATTTCAGACAATGGCACCCAGTTCGCGAGCCAACAGTTGGGGAAGCTATGTACAGAAGTAGGAATCAAGCAGGTGTTTGCATCAGTCGAACACCCCCAGACAAATGGGCAGGTCGAGTCAGCAAACAGAGTTTTGTTGAGGGGTTTGAAATGCAGATTAGAAAAGGCTAAAGGGGCGTGGGCAGAAGAAGTGCCGAGGATTGTATGGGCTTACCACACCATGCCTCAATCCTCCACCATGAAGACGCCTTTCAGCCTAGTGTATGGGTCGGACGCCATGATCCCAGTGGAGATCCACGAGAGCTCGCCACGTTTCCTAGGTTTCGTGGCAGAAGAGTCCAACGAAGAAAGGAGGGTGAACCTGGACCTAATAGATGAAGCTAGAGAAGAGGCGAAAATTAAGGTCGAGGTTGTGAAGAGAAGAGTGGAGCGTCAGTACAACTCCAAGGTGAAGTTGTGACAATTCCAAGTTGGTGACCTGGTCATGAGGAAAGCTCACCCTTACGAGTTAGAAAACAAGTTGTCCCCCAAGTGGACTGGAACGTTCATAGTAACTAAAGCCAAAGGAAATGGTTCGTATAAGTTAGAAACTCTAGAAGGGGGCCCCATCCCACGTAGTTGGAATGCGGCGAATTTAAAGTTTTATTTTAGTTAAGATTTTGTAAAAGGGGCACTCTTTTTCCCTCTCGGGGGTTTTTTAATGAGGTCACCCAAATAAAGAAAAGAAAAGTTTAAGATATATTTGCCTTAGTTTTTCCCTTTCTTGTAAGATTAAAGAAACAGAGACAAAGGTGAAGTGTCGCCCAGACAAGGCGTCGCCAGGAATAAGGCGTCGCCAAGATAAGGCGTCGCCCAGATAAGGTATCGCCAAGTTAGCGACGCCACGATAAGTGTCACTAGAACAAGGCGTTGCCAGAAGTAGGCGTCGCCTCCAGATAATCGAGCAGAGGTCAAGTTCAGAGCAAAACAACAAGTATCTCTAGTGTAAGTTAAAATCCGGGAGCCTAGTCCTTGAGCAGGGGTTAAGGGATTCCTTCGGGACACCCCCTCCTCAAGTATGAACAGCTAGCCCCGGTACCAGATGTCAGTATAAGTTTAAAAATACGGGTATCTAGCCCTTGAGCAGGGGTTAAGGGATTCCTTCGGAACGCCCCCTCCTCAAGTATGAATAACTACCCCCAGTGTCAGATATCGGTACAAGTTAAAACCCGAGCGCTTAGTCCTTGAGTAGGGGTTAAGGGATTCCTTCGGGACGCCCCCTCCTCAGGTATGAATGGCTGGCCCCGGTATCAGACGATAGATGTAAGCTGGAATATGGGTGCCTAGTCCTTGAGTAGGGGTTAAGGGATTCCTTCAGGACGCCCCCTTCTCAGGTATGAACAGTTGGCCCTAGCGTCTGATGTTCAGAACATTTCGCCTTGGTGTTTTCAGACACCCTGAGGACGATACGACGTTGCTGTAGCAGGCCTCTTCCCAGGCGTGGGCACTAGGGCGCGACTTTTGCCCCAAAGTGTTTAGACACACCGAGGACACCCAGAGCAGGTCTCTCCTCGGGCGTGAGTACAGGTGTGATAAGTCCCCCACGCCTTTGAGCGATGTCGAGGCACGAGAAATGAACAGATACAGTCCTCCCTCGACTTTGAGCGATGTTGAGACCGAAGAAGAGATCAAATTCTCTTTTCCCTTTGGGCAATGACGAGGTAGGCGACGCCTTCATAAGAAAGATTCCTCGCAGACAAAAAGACCAAGTGGAGTTCTAAGTGAAGAGACCAGAAGAAGGGTATGCACCGCTGCTCAGAAGGGAAGAATGAAATGAGAAGGTCATGTACTACCTAAAGAGTTAAAGACAAGGCAAAGAAGCGATGCACCGAAAGTAAGTACCAATTACGCCTTTGATTTAGTAAAGCAAGCAATAAAGCAGAGAAGTTACAAGTACACGAGGATGCAGAAATAAAGCTCGAATGAACATTTAAAATAAAGTTAAGCGTCAGAATTACAGAGCAAGTGTTAGAAGATGAAAAATTACGAATAAAGTTTAAATAAGTGGACTTCAATCCCCAAGATCAAGGGGAACTACTTTCCCGTCAACTACATGGTGGAGAGGGCTGCAGTTGGAGATGTTGATTCCCGGGTTTTCACAAGAAGCTTGAGCCAGAGCCTCCTTGAATCCCTCCGCAAAGGTATCGACCATATTATCAATGAGTTTCCCCTTTGCCTTCTCCAATTCTGTATTGGAGGAGTCTCGGATTTTCTTCTCTACAATGAGTTCCCCCTTCGCCCTCTCCAGCTCTTCAATCGTGGAGCCGCCAGAGGCTAGCTGTTTCTCAAGAGCTTCCTTCTCCACTTGAAGCCTGTTCAGTTCGGTCTGAAACTGATCATGCTCGGTTTGAAGAAGGCTGAGTTTGTCCATCTTTTCAGCCAGCTCCCCCTCGGTCTTCTCCAACGATCGCCCCCGGGCAGCACATTGATCAGCAAGCAGTTTTTGTTGTGCCTCGGAGGTTCGCATCGCCGCTTCAAGAGCGATGATCTTGAACTGACGGGACGCTACCTACTCAAGAAGCTTGGTAAGCTGGTTGCAGGCTTCAGCATTGGATTCTCGGGCATCTCGCAAGAAGGCCTTGTATACCTCCTCCTGACACGCCCAACTTTCCTTTTCTTCCTTCAGGGCAGCCACTTCTTGTTGGAGAGCTTGAAGCGCACGTGCCTCAACAGCTTTGGACTTAGCTTGGGCACTCCCCTCAAGGGCCACGACCAAGAAAGCACCCATGTAGTAAGGCATGCCCTCTGACCGTGGGGTGCCAGAAGGCTCCCCTGGTGACGTCTTATCATTAAAACCCCTCATCAACTGCATGATGGGAGGGGGAATTGCTATGAGTCCAGGGATGGTTGCTGGGGCGGTCGGTGTTGGAGTTGTTGTTGATGTTGGAATTGGTGTTGGTGTTGGTGTTGTTGTTGATGGCGGAGGTGGTGTTGGTATTGGTGCTGGTAAGGGCATGGACTCCACCACCCCCTCATCTTAGACTGATTGGCATAGGGGAGACGTGGCGCTAGGGGGATTGTCCCTCACGGATCCCCCATGTGGAGGTGTAGGAGAACGCGAGTGGACGACTCGGTTGGTCCTCCTTCTTTTATAGGCAGGCCCCACATCCGAGTCGTCGTCATCAGAAGAAACAGTAAGCACCCTCTTACCTTTGTCAAGAGGAGTAGAAGGGACGCTAGCTGCAGCCAGAGGGATTGCAGCAATGGGAGGGGGTGAGTGAGGTGTTTGGATTATTGGGGGAGAGTGAGGTGTTTGGGCTGTGGAAGGTGTCTCTGATGAAAGAGGGGAATTTGGTGCTTGGTGGGGAGAGTTGGGTGTTCTTGAAGAGTGGGGTGGCAATGATGGCGGTGACGAGTTGGACTTGAGGGGGGAAGTGATGGAAGCACCAGCCTTTGTAGACTGCGCGTCAAGGCGAGCCTTCAGAGACCTGGCCAATTCAGCCCTTGTTGCAGAATCCATCATCGATGCTGCACCAAGGCAAACAAACAACAAAGGTTAATTAAGGAGGAAGTATCAAATGTGTATGGCGATACACGAAAGCATGAAATCGATGTTTGAACACGGAACCATGCATATGATTCAATTCTACTACTAAAGTAAATTTACAGAGCAACAACACGCACGGAGATTAGAGCAGACAAACGTTGATCACAACAATTAGAGAGAAGCACGACTAAAGAATCAGATATGGAGAAAAAGTAAAAGGCGAGGCTCCCTACCAAAGTATGCAGAGAGAGCGTCGGGCTTAAATTCACGAGAAATCAAGGTTGGGGTGTGAAAGATGACTTTCGGGCCAGCCAACGCCACACAGATCTCCTTGTCTGCGGAGGCCAACTCATCCAAAGACTTAGGTTTGGTGTGGTTGGGCTTCTCCGTCCAGTACAGGGGAAAGCAATCCAAGGCTGTAGGGTCGCGCTTGGCGCAACACACCCTGAAGAAGTTGCCTTTCCAACCCTTGAAGGAGTTTTGGAAGAGGGTGAAGAGGATCCTGCTGGCGACCCCGGAAAAGCTCACCCAGAGACTTTTCCCTTGCTTTTTTACTTCGAAGAAGTAGAGGAAAACATCTACTGATGGTAGGAAGCCCAGATACCCACACAAGATTTGGAAGGCTCTTACGAAGGCCCAACCATTTGGATGTAGTTGAGCAGGAGCAACGTTGACCTCCGTGACCAGCTCCCTCTCAAAGGGAGTGAATGGGAGGCGTAGACCAATGCGTTTGAAAACCGCCTGGTAGAGGAAGAAGAAAGGCTTTCCCCCATTGGACCTTTCGTCCACACAAACTGGCTCCCTAGGGGTGTCATGACGAACAGAGATATGAGAATCATGGGTTTTGCAGAAGGAGTTAAAGTTGTATAACCGCAAGTCACCCAAGTGATTCTCTACGTCTTCAACGGTGGTCAGTTTGGTGCATTCGTTCGGTAGCTCTTCAGAAGCCCATGAATAGAGGGCCTTGTAATGAGCACTTGGGGGAGGGGGATTGGGAGTTATTTTTTTTCGCGCCATGGATGGAAGAAGAGCTGAAGAAAGAAGAAAAGGGCAAAGGTTCAACAAAGAAGGCTCGAAGAAGCAAAGGGGGTTGAAAACCCTAGAAAAATCCTACCCATGCGGAAAAGAGAAGAACGGGGAAAAACGAAGAAAACAAGTAGAATACAGAAATGCAGAGAAAATAAACAGTCCCAGGCAGCTATATCAGACACAATACAGTAAAGACAAGGAGTCATCGAAGAAGAAAAACCGTACCTTTGAGTTAATGAAGGGTGGGGTGCGAAGAAAGAGTGCATAGAAAATTCCGGAGAAGAAGGTGAGCAGTACGAGAGAAATGAAAAGTGATGGAACAGTACTCTCAGCGCGCATTTTTTGAAAGGTTATAACTATTCCGTCCGGTTGACCGGGACGTCTTCGTGCGCGACCTCAACCGTCAGCTAGGGACTCCTTCCCACTGGTTACATGTGGATTCCTGCAAAAAGAGGACAAAAGGGCGCCCTAGCGGCCGTTTGCACTCCGACGCTCAAGTCAGCCAACAAGAAACACCAAAACTGTGCACCTTCGTCTCTGAGCACCGCGTATGGCACTCTGAAGGTGGTAAAGAACTATGTATTGTGTGTATGTTTTCTCCCTCAGGCAAAGATCTTTCCCCAGTCCCTTGTACGTAACCTCAAGGCACGAGCAAGCAACTAGAGAGTTCTGGTAAATTTGCCAAAAGTTCAAACCCCGTTCCCAACATTCTCAGCGCTATTTAAACTACCCAAGCATTTAAAGCGCCTTTAATTACAAATGTAACGCACTCAATCAGCGTATCTAATTAGAAACGTAGCGCATTTAAGACGTTGAAACGCTTAGGAGCCATTATAGTACCTGAACGCTCGAAACGGAAACTGTGTTGAATGACTTTAATTACCTAGCACCTGACTAAAGGGTGTTTCTATTCTGACATGGCTGTCGTACACGTGGAGGGCCTCACGACGTCGTGACCCCATCTAGGGGCGTTTCTGCCCATCTGGGGACGTTTCTGCGTGTGAGTCCTCCTACTTGGGAGTGCTACTGCGCTAGGGGTGACTCTTTGGGTGCCAACTCATGCCCCCAATCATCTAGTCACTTACTTTGAGAGCGTATCTGCCTTCCTCTCGTACCCTGCACCCGGCTACCCTGGGTGTGACCTTCCTCTTGGGTCGTATCTGTCCCAAAAGGTGTCTGTGGGGCGGCAGGGGTACTTCACGAGTCAGGCTGCCCTACACTGGTGCTATCACTATGGCCTTGAAGCCACCTTTTCTTTCTCTTTATCACTGCCCCGGGTTATCGGGACCTGAGGCCTTCCCACGGCGTCGCTCCCTTCATGGTCTTTCCTACCCATGGGTATCGGGGAACCACACTGTGATTGCCTTGCTTTAGTACTGTTTGATCTAGCGACGCCCTGGTTGGGCGACGCCTTCACCTAGGCGACGCCTTGCCTTGGCGACGCCTCTTCTTGGTGACGCTGGCACTTAGCGTCTCTTCACCTAGGCAACGCCTTGTGTTGACTTTGACCTTGACTTAGTCAACGCCCGGGTACGGGACGGTACACAAGCCCCCTAGTCTTAAGCCGAAGACTTGTCTTCAGCGTAAAGACTAAGGCCTCGCCCACGCCATCCACGTGCATCCTGATGACGTGTCGCTCCCTGCTGACTCAACAATTCTTGAATTATTGACGTGACGTTCTCTGAACCATAGGAGCGCTCTTAATGGCTGATTGGACATCCTCTGAAACGGGGATAATACCACCTTTTGGGGCTACCCTTGATCGCGCGCCACGTAGCCCATCGCACGGTTAGCCTCTAGAGACCCTTGCGTTTCCCTTGGGCGATTGATCGTTTGACGCGTGGTACGATCTCACGGCTCTTAGTTAGCGCCTCTTGGGTTGCGAAATGTAACGTTTAAGTTACCCCCAAACCCCACGCTCACCCCACGGTTACATTCATTCCCTCTGCGTCTTTGCACTGTTCGTCGTCTTCAAACCCCTTTTCTCTGCAATTGCTGTTCTCTCCTTCCTGTGCCCTTCTTCCGCCTTCACTTTGACAGCAAAGGTATGGTTTCGAATCCTCATGACTCTTTCCTTTCGTCGTATTGTATGATTTATTGAACTGCCTGGGACTGTTGACATTCATGTATTACTACGTTCTTCTGCTTCTCCTTCCTTCTCTGTTCCCTACTCCTTCTTTCTGGGTTTTCTCGTGTGGGTGATGTTTCCTGGGGTTCACTCCCCTTCCTGTCATGGCTACACTTGTTAAAACCTTTTTCCTCTCTTCTTTCTCCAGCTATTTATTTACACCATGACGCGTACGAACGCGGAGCCTAATTCCTCCCCCAAGACCCCCAAGTCCAACTACAAAGCCTACTACCCATGGGCCCCCGACGAGCTTTTGAACGAGTGTACCAGCCTGACTACTTTCCAGGACCTGGAAGCTCACCGTGGGGATCCCCATTTGTATAACTTTAACGCTTTCTGCCGCACTCATGACGCCCACATATCCGTCCGTCCCGGCAGGCCTGGAGAACCTGTTTCTTTGGACGACAGACCTAGAAAGGGGAAACCCTTCTTCTTCATGTACCAGACCGTGTTCAAACGCGTAGGAGTGTGTCTCCCATTCACCCCCTTTGAACGGGAACTCCTCACCGAAATCAATACCGCCCCCGCCCAGCTCCATCCCAACAGCTGGGCATTCGTGAGGGGCTTTCAAATTCTTTGCGGACACCTGGGCATCCTTCCTTCCGTAGACGTTTTCCTGCATTTCTTTGAGGTGAAAAAGCAGGGGAAAAGCTTCTGGGTAAGCTTTTCCGGGATCGCGGGCAGGATCCTCCTCTCCCTCTTCCAAAACTCCTACAAGAACTGGAAAGGGAAGTTCTTTAGAGTGTGCAGCGCCAAGTACGACCCCACAGCCTTGGACGGCTTTCCCCTCTATTGGACGGAGTGCCCTAAGCTGCTTAGGGCCAAAGCCCTGGAAGAGCTATCTCCTGCTAACAGGGAGGTAAGCAAGGCTTTGGCTGGGCTGGGGATCGTTTTCGATACCTTGAAGCTTGTTGCTAGCGAGTACAACGCTCACGCCCTGACAACATACTTTGGTAAGGAGACTCTTCCCTCGTCCCCTTTGCTGAACACCCTGCTACCGGATGTTTGTTCCCACTGCTTCCTCCCCTGTTTCTCATGGTGCCCTGTTACTTGCATCTCACGCTTCTACGCGCTTTGTAATTTTGTATAGTTGCTTTGGCCCTAATTTTTGCTATTTGGTCTGTTTTGATGTAGGATCGATGATGGACGCCTCTAAAAGAATGATGCTGGCGAAAGCAATGAAGGAGGCTCGCGCCGCCAAGGCGGGCGCCTCCTCCGCCCCTGCTGCTGATCCGGTCCCCCCACCAACTCTGTCACCGCCACCTCCGATCACTGCCGAAGCTCCCCCAAGCTCATCTCGGTCCTCTCCACATAGCCCTGAAGCACTTCAGACTCCCAGCTCTCCTCTGCCCATCACCGCCGTTCCCCTAGCCGCGGTCTCGTCGCCAGCTCCAACCCCCCTTGACAAAGGGAAACGGGTCTTGGAGATCTTATCAGATGATGAGGACTCGGAAAGTGTGGCACCCTTCAAGAGGAGAAAATCTGCGCGGGTTCCTCTTCTGCTAGAGGCGTTGCCCCAGGGAGGAAATCCCTTCATGGATGACCCTCCAAGCGCGACTTCACTTCTAGCCCCAACAGTCCAAGAGGAGGGGGGCGAAGGTGCCGAGTCTGCCCCGCCCCCGCCACCGGTAGAAGTCTCTGCTTCACCTGCTCCTGTCGCTGCCGCTGCCGCCCCCGATCTTATCGCCATCCCTCCTCCAATCATGCATCTGATGAGGGGCTTCAGTGGCGGAACTATGCCAGAGGGCACCGACAGGAAGGAAGGCATGCCTTTCTACTTGGGGGCTTTCTTGGCGGTGGCCCTTGAGTGGCGCGCCCAGGCCAGGAATGCTGTCCTGCAAACTCAAACTCTCCAGGCCCTGGAAACAAAGGTAACTACTTTGGAGGAGGAGAAGAAAACCCTGGGATGCCAGAACGAAACCTACCAAACCTCCCTGAAGCAGGCGCAAGAGTCCAAAGCAGAAGCTGAGAGACAACTGGCAGAGGCATTGGAGCTCCAGGCTGACTTTTATACTCGGGAAGTCGCCCTCCAAGTTCGGTTAACGGGTTTGCAAGAAATGGTCGAAGCTGACGCAGAAGTTCAAAAGGACTTGAAGGACCGTTGCTGTGAGCAGGCTGACAAAATGGAGCGGATGGAGGGGGAAATGGCCACCCAGGACAAGGCTATGGGCCTTCTCCAGGCTGACTACGACAAACTACAAGTCGAGGCCAGTCGGCTTCGGGTGGAAAAGGAGGCTTTGGAGAAGCAGGTAGCCTCTGGGGACGCCGCCATTGAGGAGCTAGAGAAGGACAAAAAGGCTCTCATCCAGGAGATGGCGGGTACTTTCGAGGAGGGTTTCCAAGAAGCTTTGGCTCAAGCAGTCTGCACGAATCCAGGGATTGACATTTCCAGCTGCGATTCCACTCACCACATTGTTGATGGAAAGGTCGTGCCCTTGGAGATAGACGATTGAGCCGCCACCCTTGATCATCAGCCCATTCCTTTATACTTGTTTTAAGCCTCTCTGACAAATTTGTAATTCATTGAATCATCTGCACTCTTGATACAACTCTGGAATTTTGTTATAATTACTTTCGTGTCCTTAGAATTCTGCCTGTGTGATTTTATTCTCATCTTTTGCCGTCTAGTGCCTTGGTTGTTTGGCTTGCAATATACTCGCTTCTTTCACTTCGTCGGGCGGCCTTGTAGGCCTGGGAAAGGTCACGCGCCAATGCCCACGCCCATGGAGAGGCTCACTTAATGGGGCCGTATCGTCCACGGGGTGCTTCTAACACCCAAACGGTCCTTCGCTTGATCCTTAGCACCCGACGCCCACGCCTGAGGAGAGGCCTGCCACCGCAGCGCCGTATCGTCCTCGGGTGTCTGAAACGTCGAGTGCTTTGGGGGGGGGGGGGGTCATTCCCTCCATGGTCTTTCCTACCCATAGGTATCGGGGAACGCCCTGCTAGTGATTCGCTGGCGTTTTGGCGGTTCCGCTTCCCTCCACAGTCTTTCCTACCCGTGGGTATCGGGGAGGCGGCGCCAGTAACTAACTTCGCCCTCTTCGACTTCGTCTCCCTCCACAGTCTTTCCTACCTGTGGGTATCGGGGAGGCAAACTCGCTGATATTTTGGTGGGTGACGCCCGCGACGTCTCACGCTGGCGTCGTCCTTTATGTCTTTCCAGGCGACGCCTCGGGCATCTCATGCTAGCGTCGCCTTGGGCGTCGTCCCTACCTTGACATTGACTTTGACCTTGGGCTTGGTCGACGCCTGGGGACAGTGAAGAGCTCAAGGTCCTTCCCGTACCTTCCACGGGGCGCTTCATGTATAGCTGATGGGACGTTCAGTCATTCGACTTGGTCCACGTGGCGCTTCTTGTATGGCTGATGGGACGTCCAGTCATTCGATTTGATCCTGACTCCTACTGTGCCCCTGATCCACTTTCGACGGCGCGTCGTACCACTGGATATTCTGTTGTTACGACGTTTTCTGAGTTTAACCAGCGGTGCCAGGGCCACCCTTCCATCTGCTACCACGTGGCTCGATCGTGCGGTGCATCCATTCGCGTCGTTTGGCGCTCTAACCGCTTTATTTAACTCTTCAAACTCTGAGACTGCTCTCATCATTTCTGCACTCTTCATCACCTACTTACGCTCTCTCTTCTTGCACCCTTTCTTCTTGCACCCTTTCTTTTCTCACGAAGGGTTCTTCCAACGTTCGCTCCCATCGCTCGACTCTTGCATTTCCGGCGGGCCATACGCCTTTGACGATCCCGGACCTTGTTAGAGAATGTCCTCTCATGCTGCCTCCCCCAGGGTCAGTCCCAGGGACCTGTACCGTTGGGCTTCGAGTGAACTTCTTGACGAATGTTCATGCTTACTCGCTACCAGGGCCATAAGGGAACACAAAGGGGATTCATGTTCCTATGATCACCGGGCCTTCGCGAGGAGGCATGACGACGACATTGTTGTGCTCCTTTGTACTCTAGGGGAGCCAGTATGCGGAGACGAACGGGCCAACGAGGGGGTCCCCTTCTTTTACTTTTACCAGGTGGTTTTCAAGACCATCGGAGTGCGCCTACCCTTCTCCTGGTTCGAGAAGGAACTGCTGACGGAGATCAATGTCGCTTCGACCCAGTTATACCCCAACAGCTGGGCCTTTGTCAAAGCCTTCGACATTCTCTTCGGGTTTCTGGGTTGTGCACCCTCGGTTGACCTCTTTCTTCACTTCTTTGAGGTGAAGAGGCAGAGGCACAACCTCTGGGTAACTCTCAGTAACGTACCCGGGAGAGTTCTCCTCACACCCTTCCAAAACTCGTTCACTGGGTGGAAAGGCCGGTTCTTCAAGATCTGCTGCACTAACCTTGTTCCCGATGCTCTGGATGGGTTTCCGCTGTACTGGGTGAGAGAGGCGAGGGCCCTCAAAACCAAACCCTTCAAGAAGCTGGCTCCAAGTGATCAAATAGCTTGCCGGATTCTTGTTGAGGTGGGAGGTTTTGTCTCTGCCACTTTGATCAGCCTGGAGTTCAACACTGGGACTCTCGAAAAGTACATATGTAAGAGTCACTGCCCTAGAAAACTTCGGCCTTTATTGCTTTCTAACCGTGCATGTCTTGCTTCATGGTGTCTCTGACACATTTATCTCCCTTGGTGCAGGTTCGAAAATAAACCAAGAAAGGAGGACACGACTTACTCGAGCTCTGCGGGCTGGGATCAGGGCTTCGTCTTCCTCCAGTGCTGACTCCGATGGCCATTGAAAAGCGGCTCTTTTGTGATTTGCATGAGTTGTAATATTTGCCCCATTTGCGCTACTCCCATTATATCGAGCATTGCTTGTAACATCAACTTTTCTATATCATACTTGATTTTTGCAACATCACCTTACTCTACATACGTTTCGCATATTGTGCGCCTTTCCTTCGTCATGTTCCTCAACGGCGCCTGCCTTCATCCAGGCGACGTCTTCTTTCTTGGCGACGCCTTCACCTAGGCGACGCCTCCGCTCTTGGCGACGCCTTGACCTAGGCGACGCCTTCTCTCTTGGCGACACCTTACATTACTCCAAACGGAGAAAGATAAAGGCTGAAAGCCAAAGCACTTCTTTTTCTCAAACTGGTTTTACCTTTTATTTGGGTGACCTCATTAAAAAAACCCCGAGAGGGAAAAAGAGCGTCCCCTTCAACTAAAGTGTTACATAATTGCTTACATAAGTCAACTGAAATAAAATTTTAAGTTGGCTGCATTCCAACTGTGTGGGATGGGACCCCCCTCCAAGGTCTCTAGGTTGTATGAACCGTTGCCCTTAGCCTCAGTAACTCTGAAGGGTCCGGTCCACTTAGGAGACAGCTTATTCTCCAACTCGTATGGGTGAGCCTTTCTCATAACCAGGTCGCCAATCTGAAACTGCCGCGGCTTTACCTTGGAGCTGTATTGTCGCTCTACTCTTCTCTTCACTGCTTCCGCTTTGATTCTGGCTTCTTCTCTAGCCTCATCTAGTAGATCCAGGTTTACCCGCCTTTCTTCATTCGATTCCTCCACCACAAAGTTTTGAAAACGTGGTGAGCTCTCATGTATTTCTACCGGAATCATCGCGTCCGACCCGTACACCAAACTGAAAGGCGTCTCCATAGTAGAGGACTGGGGCGTGGTGTGATATGCCCATACGATCCTTGGTACCTCTTCCGCCCACGCCCCTTTGGCTTTCTCTAACCTTCTTTTTAACCCCCTCAGCAGAACTCTGTTTGCTGACTCCACTTGTCCGTTGGTCTGGGAATGTTCAACCGATGCGAACACTTGTTTGATTCCTACCTCAGCGCACAGATTTCTCAGCTGCTGACTGGCAAACTGGGTCCCGTTATCGGATATCAGGCGCCTAGGTACGCCAAAGCGGCACACAATGTTCTTCCACACAAAATGTTGTACCTTGTGCGCAGTGATCTGTGCTACGGGCTCTGCCTCTATCCACTTGGTGAAGTATTCGATGGCGACGATCGAATACTTCATCTGCCTGATTGCCAGTGGGAACGGGCCCAGGATGTCAATTCCCCATGTGTGGAAAGGCCACGGGCTGTATATAGACCGCAATTCTTCTGGCGGCGCCTTGTGCCAGTCGGCGTGCTTTTGGCATTGTCTGCACCGCCGGGCGTGTCGTGCGCAGTCCTCTTTTACTGTTGGCCAGAAGAAACCTGCGCGTATTACTTTGGAGGCTAGGGATCTTCCCCCTACGTGGCTCCCGCAGATGCCTTCGTGTAGCTCCGCCATTATCCTGGTGCACTCGTCGCCACTGACGCATGTTAGGATAGGGTGAGTGAAACCGTGCCTGAACAGCACCCCATCCACCAAAGTATATCTTGCGGCATTTCTTTTGACCTTTTTACCCTCTTCAGGCTCCACTGGGAGAGCCCCATCCGCCAGGTATCACTTGTAGGGCGTCATCCAGGTGTCTCCCTTGGCCAAAACGCATACCTGCATCTGCTCTCCCTCGGGCACGTCCGCGTACGTGCTGATGCGGGGCGCCCTCTGCGTATCTTGGGTCAAAGAGCAATGACTCCTCGGCCTTCCCCTTGATGTATAAATCTGGTGGACATCCACCCTGTTGTCTTCCACGAATCTATGCGGAGCTTTGAGAGTCTCTTGGATCACTGTCCTCTGTCTACCCCCCTTGCCTGAGCTGGCCAGCTTTGCAAGCAGGTCAGCTCTGGCATTCTGCTCCCTCGGGACATGTATCAGCTCAAGAGCGTTGACATGCTAGCTAGGGAATGACTATCTGACGACTTTATCCTCTGCTTCGAAAGCCTGGAACAAGCTTCCCTGATCCCTCGGCGATGTCCTTCTTTCGGCGATCTCTAATCACTTGGTCGTCTGGGTTCACATCCGGCGACTTCATCTCAAACCTGGTGACCGCTGGTTTAGGTATGCTGGAGATCGGAGCACGCCAACTTAATAACTGGTGACTACACGAGCCCCCGACTTCCTTCCCTTCTGCCAGCCAGGTGCCCCGTTCAACACGCCTATATAATAGCTTGCTGCCACGTCATCACATCCGACCACCTGGGTGGTACACAAGCCCCACGGTCTTAAGCGAAGACTTGTCCAGCGAAAAGACTAAGAGGTCACGTCACTGCCGATCTGCACGGCGCTGGCACGGAATTCCAAATGCTCGTACCCTCTGTTTTTCTGACCCTCCACCAAACACCTTTTCCAATCGCTCGACACGTGGCTTCATCAACGGTCATCTTTAGCTGTCGTTTGCGCTTCCAAAAACGTTTGAAGAACCCTTAAACCCTTTCATTTTTACTGTTTCATCATCTTTCTGCCTTCTCAAAACGCTCTGAGTTTTCTTTGCAAACCCACGACGCTCTTCGACTCTCTCAATCCCCAACTCCCTTCAACGCTTATCTGATCATCGAAAGGTACCTCTTTTACTTCCTATGTTGATATTTGCTGCATTTTAACCGATTCGCATCATCCATTATCTGCCTGGTGCATACGTTGTGGGTTGTTTCTTCTTCTTCTCCCTTTTCGTAACTTAGGGCTTCGTCTTCCATTACTTTCATCACAACGAACTCTCGTTCGTTCGTTTTTCATCCTTCGTCCATAATTGAGTCGATCTCTACAACCTTCGTTCATCTTTCTTTTTCTTTTTCCTTTGCAGTTTCTGCGATGGCTCGTACAAAGACCACCGCGAATCCTCCTCCTTCATCACGAAACCCTCCATCCCAAGCGCATAACCTACCGCGAGCATTTGGTGCTCCCTCTTTCCAGGCTGAGAGGCCTGCAACCTCTCGTCCCAACCTTGCTCAGACAACTCCACCAGTCGCCGAAGGAGCCTCCATTCCCACTCCAGACTACAAGAAACTCTACCTATGGGCCACCTCAACTTTGCTGAAGGAGACTTCTTCAGTAAACTCTGCGTTGGCGGTGCTACGGTTGAAGAAAGGGGACGAACCCAACCTCTCGTTCCACAAGGAGCACGACGACAAACTGATGGTGCTGCCTTGCCCTCCTGACGTGCCAATCTGCACGGATGACAAGGGAAACAACGGCGAGTTGTTCTGCTAATCTTCAAGAAGGTGAAACGCAGGCTTCCCTTCACCCGTTTTGAACGGGAACTATTAACCGAGCTCAACATCGCTGCTGCCCAGCTCCATCCCAACAGTTGGGCATTCAAAATTAGGTGCGCGCATTTGGGACTACCGGCCTCAGTAGACGTTTTCCTTTTCTTGTTCGAGGCTAAGAACCCTGGAGACCGCCCCTGGGTGAGCTTAAACGGAATTGCTGGGAGATCGATCCTCTCTATCTTCCAGCAATCTTACAAAGATTGGAAGGGAAAGTTCGCCCAAGTGCGCCAGAACGATCAAGACCCTTCGCTGCTCGATGGCTTTCCCTTGTACTGGGTGAACAAGGGAAGCAAGGACTCCAAAGAAAACTTCAGAAGGCCAAGAAGTCCTGACAACATGGGCGAGTTGGACAAGGATCTATGCCTCTTCTGGAAAAGCGTGGCAGCCGCTAACATCACCTTTCCCACCTCTGCAATAATCTCCTTCGAGTTCCTCGAGGGCCAACTCGAAGCTCACATAGGTTAGCACTTACCTCGACATTTAGGTTTTCGTTTTGTGCTACATCTCTGTTGTCTATTATTGGGCGTCATGTTTGTTGCGCACTAGACTTGGTTTTTATTTCCTGCACCATTTGTTTGTCTCATTTGCACACGTACTCATACATTTCACCTTTGCCTTTGCGCTTACTTGTATATTTTTGCACTGTGCAGATCTCATGTTGGGCAAAGGCAAGTTAGTTGAACTGAGGGCGCTCGCCCGAACCCACAATTTGGCGTCGGGTTCTCAAATCGTGCCAAACTCGGTGGTGGAGATCGCCGCTGCCCAGGGCAAATCGCCCCCTCAAGGCCCAGCTCCTCCAGAGGCACTGCCCGCCCCTCAACGAAAGAAGCTCGTCTTAAAGAAACCAAAGAGGAAAACTCCTCAAGTGGTTCAAGTAGACGAGGATGAGGATGATGAGGCGACTGAGGACGGCCTCATTACCAAAAGGAGAAGGGTGGCACCTTCTTCACCACCTGCTCTCCCAACACCAACACTACCCTCTCCCCCAGCTCCAACACCGCCAGTCCAAGCAGTACCCTTGGCAGCTGCACTTCCTGCGGTTGAAGGCAACGAGCCCAACTTCATGGAGAACCCTCTGAGCGCCTCCACGCCATTCGTATCTGCTGGAGAGGGTCCTCCTTCAACTGCCTCAATCGTTGAAGCTGCACTAGGTGGGGATGAAGGCGCTCAAAACTCGCCAATACTCATTACCGAGTCCCCCACATCACCACCACGCCAGGAAGCCCAACCTCATCAACCAATTCAAGAGGGTGGTGGTGAGAGTCAGCACCAGGCTCCTTCAGCACCTCCACCAACAGCGGCTGCAGGCCTTCCCCTCGCGGTCAAAGGAATCTGGGGGCCCTTCACGGCTAAGCTCAAAATGATGGCAGAGGACCTCCCCTCTATCATAACAAAAGCTGTGGAGAGCTCCAACAAAAAACTTCAGGATGATATCTCCACACTCCAAGAGGAGAATCGCCTGATAAGAATCGAGGCGGAGAAGCTCTCTTGTAACCTGATGAAGGCGGAGATCGACCACTCAAGGGTGGAGGACGCCATGAGTGTCGAGCTGAGGGTGGCACGCAAGGAGACCTCTGATCTACGCCAGAAACTGCACCTCCTAGCTCAAGAGAAGATCGAGCTGGAGAGTAAGCTGGTTCCCTACCGGCTCAAGGTGGCTGACTTGGAGGCATCAATAAAAGCGGATGCAGCCAAGGTAGAGACCCTTGAAAAAAGGTCGGTTGATCGGGAGGTTCTCCTTGGAAAGGTCGAAAAGGACAGGGATGACGCCGTGGCTAAGCTCGCCGAAGCTAGAGAGGAGAATGAAAAGATTGCTGCAGAGCTGGCCCAGGCGCGGGGCGAAGGCAAGAAGGTTGCTGATGACCTCGCTCAGACTCGTAGGAAAACTGAAGAACTGAAGAAGCGAGCTGACGAGCTGAAGCAGCAAACCAAGGGGCTCAAGCAACAAAACGAAGAGCTTGAGCTGAGCTCCGCCCAAGTCCTTGCCGCCGGATTCGACGTCGCCCTGGAGCAAGTCGCCTGCCAGTACCCCGAGCTCGACCTCTCCATGGTGTCGATTTGTAATGAAGTGGTGGATGGGAAGATCGTGCCTTCTGAAGATTAACCGCTTCCCTCCATCACTTATTTCCTGAAACTTATGCTTGTTCCTTCTTGTACAAATTTTTTCTGTAATAACTTTTTCTTTCTTCTTATGTATTCGAACTGACACCGCCCTTATTATAAATTTTTCTGCTTCTACATATAGTCTCTCTGTTTGCTTTGCTTCTCCTTGTAAAAACCGCTTAAACGAATTTAACTTAGCGATTCTGCGGGCGCAACCATTTACTTACTGCTTCGAACTCGATCAAACTATCAACTTTCGAACGATAGCATTCTAATAACTTGTGAACTTAAGGCAACGAGCTTCAGCGTGAAACTACTTACTAAACAGCAAGTTTCAATGCAACTGATAGTTTAAGACATAGTTCACCTGATCTATTCCATCAAAACGGGCCCTTACTCTTGCCATCGCCTGAATCTCCTCTGATCGCCATCGGGTCCCGGCGATGTAAGCCTCCTTTTGCCTTCATAACTTGGCTATTGTTCCCTCATCTGGGGGTAGAGGCGCCTTTCGGATCCTTCTCTACCTCCCTAAGTTTCAGAACAATAAGCCGGATAGCTAGGCGTTCTCTTCGAACCTACCTTAGCTATCCTTTAAACTTCTTCCACCCTCCACACCGTACCTGAACTCGTTTGAGACGAGAAGGATTTTATCTTGCCTGAACTCGCTCGACGGCGAGAAGGTCCTTATCTTGCCTGAACTCGCTCGAAGGGGAGAAGGTCTTTATCTTGCCTGAACTCGCTCGACGGCGAGAAGGTCTTTATCTTGCCTGAACTCGCTCGACGGCGAGAAGGTCTTTATCTTGCCTGAACTCGCTCGACGGCGAGAAGGACTTTATCTCGCCTGAACTTGCTCGACGGCGAGAAGGACTTTATCTCGCCTGAACTTGCTCGACAGCGAGAAGGACTTTATCTCGCCTGAACTCGCTCGACGGCGAGAAGGTCTTTATCTGATGCCTCTACTTTGCCCAGGGATTACATCTCCTCTTCCCTGGATGCACTGAGGACTTTTAACTTGCTCTCGCCTGCACTCGCACAAAGTTGAGGAGGACTTTAACCGGTGCCTCAACTTGCCCAGGGTGTACATCTCCTCCCCCCTAGATGCACTGAGGACTTTATCTCTTTCTCGCCTGCACTCGCTCGACGGCGAGGAGGTCTTTATCTCTTTCTCGCCTCCGGACGCGCGAGGGCGTTGAGGTCTTTTAAACGTTGCTGGTGCCTCCGATCGTCGAAAGGCGATGAGGACTTTTAACTTTAACTGATGCCGCCAATCGCCGAAAATCGATGGGGTCTTTTAACTT
Organism: Phaseolus vulgaris; assembly: GCF_051622355.1. Classification (NCBI taxonomy): domain Eukaryota; kingdom Viridiplantae; phylum Streptophyta; class Magnoliopsida; order Fabales; family Fabaceae; genus Phaseolus; species Phaseolus vulgaris. The sequence goes on along the minus strand of NC_143507.1, from coordinate 13,537,144 downwards.
TAACTGATGCCGCCAATCGCCGAAAAGCGATGGGGACTTAAAAGCTTTTTAGAAAGCATGCAACATAACTTCAAACTTGCCTTAAATCACATACGAGTGACCAGGTCTTTTTTCAAAACTTTCGTAACAACAACAAGCATGCAATCTAAAACACTTTAAACTTTGAAAACTCTTCTTTATTGGGTGGCCTCATTAAAAACCCTCCTTAGGGAAAAAAGAGTGCCCCCTTCAAACTGTTTTAACAGAAAGCTTGCAAAACTCTTCGTGTTTGTTTTTACTTACAAAGCTTTTAACTGTAATATAACTTGAGGTGCGTGGCGTTCCAAGTGCGAGGAATCGCCCCTCCTTCCAAAGTTTCTAAGCGATAGGCGCCGTTCCCGAGCGCCTCGGTTATTCTGAACGGTCCCGTCCACTTAGGCGACAACTTGTTCTCCATCTCGTACTGGTGGGCCTTCCTCATCACCATGTCGCCTTCTTTAAACATCCTTGGCATCACCTTCGAGTTATACCTTCGTTCAATCCTTCTTTTCACTGCCTCGGCTTTTACTCTCGCCTCCTCCCTAACTTCATCCAGCAAATCCAGATTCAACCTTCTTTCCTCATTCGAGTCTTCCGCTACAAAGTTCTGGAATCTCGCCGAGCTCTCCTGGATTTCCACTGGAATCATTGCGTCGCACCCATAGACCAAGCTAAACGGGGTCTCATGGGTTCCTGACTGCTCGGTGGTGTGGTACGCCCAAACTTTGCGGGGTACCTCCTCAGCCCACGATCCCTTGGCTTTCTCCAGCCTTCTCTTCAAGCCTCTCAACAATACCCGATTGACGGACTCTACCTGGCCATTTGTCTAGGGATGCTCGACGGATGCAAACACTTGTTGAATTCCCACCCCTTTGCACAGCTTCTTCAACAGGTGACTTGCGAACTGAGTCCCGTTGTCCGACACCAGGCGCTTAGGCACACCAAACCGGCACACGATGTTCTTCCATACAAAGCTCTCGATCTTGTGTGCGGTGATCTGGGCTACTGGTTCTGCTTCGATCCACTTGGTGAAATATTCAATCGCCACCACCAAGTACTTCATCTGCCTGATCGCCAATGGGAAAGGTCCCAGAATGTCGATCCCCCATGTATGAAACGGCCAAGGGCTGTAAATTGACTTCAACTCTTCGGGAGGCACTTTGTGCCAATCGGCGTGCTGCTGACATTGCTTGCAACACTATGCATACTTCTTGCAGTCCTCCCTCATTGTTGGCCAGTAGTAACCTGCACGGAGGGTTCTCGCGGCCAGAGCTCGACCCCCGACGTGACTTCCGCATATCCCTTCATGGAGCTCGGCCATGATTCTTGTACATTTCTCTCCGTGCACACATTCCAGGAGTGGGTGTGTGAACCCAAACCTATACAACTCGCCATCAGTCATTGTGAACTTGGTGGAGTTTTTCTTTATCTTCCTAGCCTCCATCGGATCCAGCGGGAGAAGGCCATCTTCCAGGCATCGCTGGTATTGTGTTATCCACGTGTCTGGCTCATGCGTAGCGCAGACCTGCGTCATGTTCACCCTCTCCCCCCGACATGCTCTTATTCTCGGCGATCTCAAGGTTTCCTGAGTCAAAGACCTGTGACTCATTGCCGCTTTCTCCGTCGATTTGCTTATTTGAAGAACCAGGTGGTCTGCCACAAATGCCCTAGGCGTCTTCAGAGTTTCTTGGATCACCGTCCTTTGTCTACCCCCCTTGCCCGAACTGGCGAGCTTAGCTAGCAAGTCAGCTCGGGCATTCTGCTCTCTGGGCACATGCACCACCTCAAAGGAGACAAAGGAACTCTTCAACTCCTGCACATACTCCAAATAAGCCGTCATTTATGGATCCTTGGCCTGGAACTCGCCTGTTACTTGTCCCGTGACCAACAGCGAGTCACTCTTAGCCATCAGCACCCTAGCTCCCATCTCCTTGGCCAGCAAGATTCCGGCGATCAGCGCCTCATATTCTGCTTGGTTGTTGCTGGCTTTGAAGGAAAACCTCAGGGACTGTTCAATTAGCACACCGTTGGGCCCTTCCAGGATGACTCCAGCACCGCTACCCTGCTGGTTCGACGATCCGTCCACCGAGAGCACCCAACGGAAATCATCCCCCTCAACTCGCGCTGCTTCTAACGAGAGCTCGACAACAAAATCAGTGAAAATCTGCCCCTTGATCGGACCTCGGGGCTCGTACTTGATATCGAACTCCGACAGCTCCACCGCCCACTTCACCATCCTCCCAGCTACATCGGGCTTCTTCAGAACCTTTTGGATGCAAGTCAGTCATCACCAGTATTGTAAAACTGTGAAAATAGTGGCGCAACCTCCTCGTCGAAAATACCACAGCCAGTGCAGCTTTCTCCAAGGCCTGATATCTCACCTCCGGGCCCTGCAGCACCTTGCTGACGAAGTAAATAGGCTTTTGAGCCTGGTCTTGGTCTTGGGCGAGCACCGCACTCACCGCCCTCTCATCCACAGCAAAATACAACCTGAGAGGGGTTCCCACCAACGGTTTGCACAAAACCGGCGGGCTCGCCAGGTACTCTTTAAGCTTGACGAAGGCCTCTTCACACTCCTTCGTCCAAGCAAACTTGTTGTTCCGCCTTAAACACTGAAAGTACGGATGGCCTTTCTCTCCGCTAGCCGACACGAAACGGGACAGGGCGGCCATCCGACCTGTAAGTTGCTGCACCTCCTTCACGGTAGCCGGGCTCCTCATCGCCAAGATGGCAGCACACTTATCAAGATTGGCCTCTATTCCTCTTTCAGTTAAGAGGAATCCCAAGAACTTCCCCGCCTCCACGCCAAAAATGCACTTCTCGGGGTTCAGCTTTAACCTGAACTTGGCGATTGTGGTGAACAACTCCTCCAAGTCCACAACGTGCTTGCTCTTTTTCGGCGAGGTCACGACCATATCATCAACGTACGCTTGCACATTCCTCCCCAGCATAGGTGCAAGTACCCGATCCATCAACCTTTGGTACGTGGCCCCCGCGTTCTTCTCCTCATCCATGGGATGCATCTTTATCTGATTGTACCCCGAGAAGGCATCCAGGAAGCTCAGCAACTTGCACCCTGCAGCACTGTCGACCAGGGCGTCTATGCTTGGCAAAGGATACGAATCCTTTGGGCAAGCCTTGTTCAGGTCAGTGAAATCGACGTACATGCGCCACTTCCCATTGCTTTTCTTCACTAGCACGACATTGGCCAGCCATTCAGGGTACTGGACTTCCCTGATATGGCCTGCGGCGAGGAGCTTCTGTGTTTCATCCCTGATCGCCTGCTTTCTCTCCTTGTTGAACTTCCTTCTTCTCTGTCGCACTGGTCTGACCTGGTTGTCCATTGCTAGATGGTGGCACAAGAAGTCGGGGTCGATTCCCGGCATGTCTGAAGCAGACCATGCAAAAGCATCCAGATGTCGCTCTATCACCTTGGCGATCTGGTCTTGGAGCTCAGCCTCCAAGGATCTTCCCAACTTGAATACCTTTCCCCCGATCTCCCTTTCGAGCCACTCCTCGACGGGTTTGGGTCTAACTTCCCTGGCGATCACCACCCTGGCGATTCCCAGCTCCCTCGCTTCCTCTGGGCGGTTCCTCGCCTCTTCTTCCCGATCGGCGTTCTCTCCCTCAGCCTCAGCATCCATCATGGGGACATCGCCTCCGGCGGCCACCTCCATCGCCGCATCAACAACTCGCCATTCTGTTGGCCTGGGCTTCACACCGGGAGGCGGCGTCGTTGTGATGTAACTCACTGACCTCTTATTCTTGAGGCTATTCTCATAGCATTTCTTCGCTTCCTTCTGGTCAGATTTGATGGTGATCACCACCCCTTCCATCGACGGCAACTTCACCTTCATGTGCCTGGTTGAAGGCACAGCTCCTATTTTGTTGAGTGTTGGCCTTCCCAACAGAATGTTATATGCTGAGGGAGCATTCACGACGAGGTACTTGATTTTCTCCGTCCTCGAGCCCGCCTCATCCGTGAATGTAGTTCTCAACTCTATATACCCCCTGACCTCCACCTGATCGCCAGCGAAACCATACAAGCACCCTCCATAGGGCCTCAGCTGGTCAAGGGGCAACTGCAGCTGTGTGAAAGTCGGCCAGAACATCACATCTGCCGAGCTTCCTTGGTCCACCAGAACCCTGTGGACCTTCCTTCCCGCCGTAACAAGCGAGATGACTATTGGATCGTTGTCATGAGGCACAACGTCCTTGAGATCTTCCCTTGTGAACGTGATGTCCACGTCTGGCGAGTGATCCTCGAACATGTCCACCGTCATCACAGACCTTGCATATTTCTTCCTCTGTGACGCAGTGCATCCACCACCCGAAAAACCTCCCGCGATGGTGTGGATCTCCCCGTGAGTGGGCATTTCGTGCTGCTGAGCCTCACCACCCGCCGGCTGGGAGCTCGACGCGCCCCCCGTCCTTCTGTCCAGCAGGTAATCATTTAGGAACCCGCTCTTGACCAGGTCGTCGAGCTGGTATCCTAATGCCAAACATGAGTCCACGGTGTGGCCAAAACCCTGGTGGAATTCGCACCAGGCGTCTGGCTTTGGTCCCAACACCTTGTCGCCCACCTTCTCGGGTGCCTTGAGCCTGGCTGCTATATTGGGGATGGCGATCAGGTCCGCCAGCCCCATGACAAACTTATGCTTTGGCGGGCGATTGTACTCCCTAGGGCGCCCTGGGCCCTGCCCTTGTTCTTCCTCAGATCATAAGGATGGCGGGTCCTTTGATCCCTCTTAGCCGCCGTTGTCTCCAGCACCCTCTGTGGTTGGATCCTGTTCTGGGCACGTGGCCTAGCGAGGGCCACGCTCCCTCTCTTCTCGGCGACCTCACTCTCATCGGCGATGTGGGCCACCGCAAGTCGCCTAACCTCAGCAAACGTGGCGGGTGAGCCCTGATCAGTGCCTCGCAGAAAGGTCCCGGCAGCACGCCCTTTTTGAAGGCGTATACCAGCATCTCTTCGTCCTTGGCTGGCGAGCGGACCATCTGCGCTCCAAAGCAATTCAAGTAGTCCCTGAGGGACTCTCCCTGGTACTGCCTTATGTCGAACAGATCATAAGACACCCTAGGTGGCGCCTTGTTCACTATGTACTGCTTGACGAAAAGCTTCGAAAACTGCTGGAAATTGGTTATGTGGCCTGTAGGCAGGCTCACAAACCATTCCAGCGCTGTTCCCTGGAGCGTGCTCACAAACATCTTGCAATACACAGCATCCGAGCCTCCTGACAGCATCATCTGCGTGTGGAACGTGGTGAGATGCGCCTCAGGATCCTCCACGCCGGTGAAAGTAGCCTTCACGGGTACCACACTCATAGGGATAGGCGTGTCTGTGATCGCCTGAGCAAATGGCATGGGGAAAACGCGAGGCGGCGTCGACGGTGCGACCTCTTCAGCGACTGGGCGCCCTCTCTGCTCCTGAAGAGCTTGGCGCAATTCCTCAGTTACATTGCTGAGCTCTTCATTCCTGGCCCGAGAGGCGACTAGGTCCTCATGCATTTTTGCTTGCTCTATGCGTGAGGCTTCCACATTCCCCTGCAGCGCACGCATGATCTCCACCATCTGCGCCATAGTCATGGCGCCTTCAGCAGCAACTGGCACAACTGGACTTGAACGGTTGCTTCTCATCTTTCTCATGAAAACTTAGCAGACCACAACGATCGACGAACAGAACCTCCTTCAGCAACGATCGATCCAGCAATCAATCGGTCAGAACTTCGCAATCTCCAAAGAACTTCAAGAACACAACCTCAACAGCAACAACCTTCGCAGAAACTCGCAACTTCACCACAGACCACTGCTTCTCCACCAAAACCTCTGATTCACCGGTTGAAAATCTGAACGAACGGCGAAGCTTCGATCTCACCGATTAAAACTCGTGTAAACGGCGAAAGACTTCACCTCACCGAACAAGAACTTACACAAACGGGGAAAAACCTCAATTCTCCGAACAAAACCTCGAACGAACGGTGAAAAACACGAATCTACCAAACAAAGCTTGAATGAACGGCAGAAAATGGTTGCACCAGCACACAACCACACAGAAACCGCAGAAACTCCAAGAACTCACGCTGTGGATGGGGACAGGTTTTACACGGCCCCACGGTGGGCGCCTGATGATCCTGCCAGTTGACCAAGACGCAAGAGCCTTGCCTCGTCAAATCTGGATCGACTTTGCGCCGTACTAGCTTCCGTCCTTCGCCTTGGTTCACCTCAAGAACCTGCAAAAGACAGAACGGTGCCGCTGCGGCCGATCACGCTCCGACGCCCAAGTCAGCGACTGAACCACCAAAATACTAAGAGAAAACTAAGAACAGGAACCGTGCAAAATTCTCTCTCAGCGTGCTCAAGTTCTCACAAGCGTAAAAGAAGTATTCTAAAATGTGCGTACCTCAGAAGTTCGTTAGAATCTCTTATATACCTGTGCACTTTCTCTCTCCTGACAGTTACACATCTGGACACGTGGCTCGTATCCAGCTGTACACGTGTCACCATCTGGAGCATCCTTGACTTGGGCGCCACTTCTTACTCTTCAGGCTTTTTGGCTAAGTTACTTATGCAAGAAACAACTCAGCGCATAACTGCCTTGGAGCGTGATCTCTTCTGCGTGGCGAGTACGGGTGCCTTCATACACACCTTCCCTGTGGTCTCGCCGGCCGCCTTCATGATCTACTTCACTTGCTTCATCGTGCATGCTCGGGTAAGCTGTTCCTCGACCTCAACCTCTGGCTAGCTAGGGAACGACTATCTGACGACTTTATCCTCTGCTTCGAAAGCCTGAAACAAGCTTCCCTGATCCCTCGGCGATGTCCTTCTTTCGACGATCTCTAATCACTTGGTCGTCTGGGTTCACATCCGGCGACTTCATCTCAAACCTGGTGACCGCCGGTTTAGGTATGCTAGAGATCGGAGCACACCAACTTAATAACTGGCGACTACACGAGCCCCCGACTTCCTTCCCTTCTGCCAGCCAGGTGCCCCGTTCAACACGCCTATATAATAGCTTGCTGCCACGTCATCACTTTCGACCACCTGGGCGGTACACCTTTTATAGTAGAAGAGGGCTGAAAATGAAAAGGCAAAATTCAAACATAAGACTATTCAAATTCGGCGCCTAAACAAGTCACAAAGGAAGTGTGACTTGATTTCTATCTTTGGCACCTCCTAAAACTACACCTACACCTATCTTTTATGTCACATGGAAGGTGTGACTTATCTTTGTACATTTACACCTCTTATATTTATATCTACAACTCCCTTTATGTTCTACTAAAAAATACTACTTAAAAGTAATTACAAAGAGAGACATCCAATGATGCTCATCTCCCAAAGCCTTGGCTTTGCTCCTAGTAATCCTTTGAGGCATGAAGGATGTTGAGCTCATGGGTTGGGCCAAGGCCTCCACTTTGGCTTGGGCTTGGGCCCCAGGCGCCTCCTCTACTAGATCTTCATCACACGCGAAACATGATGGGAAACGACAAGCAGAACGAGGAAGGACGATCAATAGATCTGCTAGCTATGATCTTGGATATGAAAAGAGAACTCAAAAACATGAAACAAGAACGCGAAGGAGATAGAGACCCTGAAGGTCGAGAAAGAAATGATGAAGAGGAGGTTGGAACTCAGCCATACGCCAACAACCCAAGAAGACTTAAGAAACAACGAACATTATAAAAATATGAAGTTGACACGGATGCAATGAGAAAACAATTCACACACCCCCACCACACGGTACACAGAACATCGGGGGGGCACAGGGTTGTCATCACGCCAACATCCTTTCACTAAAGCAATTGTGGAGGTGTCGCTACCATACACCTGGAAAAGTCAGACGATTGATAAATACAATGACAGTGGCGACCTGGACGGACATGTGGGCGCCTATGTGACCCAGGTTAGCCTATATACAATGGACTATGCCCTAATTTGTCGCGTCTTCCCCACCTCGTTGAAGGGGGCTGCTTTAAACTGGTTCACCTGTTTCCTGCCCCTTACAATTGACTGTTTTGACACCCTAATGTCCAAATTCTCGACTCAATTCGCCACAAGTATACCTCACCATCTAACTTCCCTTGCTCTTGTAAACATCCAACAAAAGAAGCCTAAGACACTTTAATCATTTATGGAAAGATTCGGCAAGGTAGCTCTCAGTATCCAAGACCTAAGCCCGTAAGTAGCTCCACCATCTCGTGATAGCCCTCAAGCCAAGACCTTTCTTGGACAACCTGTGTAAAAAACTGGCAGGAAGCATGAACAGGCTGAGACTACGGGTCTCGAAGTTCATGCAGCTGGAAGAACTTAGGGAATTCAAAACAAAGGTGATCGAGGACACTGAGATTCAAAGAATAGAAAGAGAGGTAGCACAGAAAATGCGGCAACCGAGAAGACCGAGGGAGTTCCTAAAGTCGATCAGATTCTCACAATACACTCCTCTGATTGCTAAATAGTCAAGAGTCCTCGACGAAGCCTTGAATACTAACTTCATACCACCATTCAAAAGAGCTCACACTCCCCCTAATGCAGACCCAAGTCGGCATTGCCGATATCATCGAAACTTTGGCCACACAATTGAAGAATGTGTTGCCTTGAAAGATAAAATAGAAGAGTGGTACCATAGCCGAATAATTTGCGGGAGGAAGAGCCTCCTATTCGTCCCGAAAATGCCATATGCATAGCTTCCGCTTCGTCAACTCCATCGGAAGAAGCAGACGAACCATGCCACCGATAACAAACTCGGACGAGGACTTATGATGTGAATGCAATAGCAAGAATACATGATTCTTTGACATTCTTAGGAACAACTTGAGTTGGTCATGAATTGGCACTTTAGTTAGAATTGGATGAAGGTTCTACTTCAAGAACTCACCAAGACTTTGCACCGAACCAAAGCTCACATGGAAGTCCATGTATTGTCAAATTGAATCACAATCACAAGAATTGAAGAAATAACAATTGAACTCAGCCAAAGAAAGGAAACTACCGAACAGAAATTGAAAATACAGCAAGGCACCGAAATAGAATTGAAGAACAAGTAAGCTAGAACATGAACATGAAGAAGAAACAAAGCTTGAGAATAGAAAACTTATGGAGATGGAAGAATAGGTGAGTGATCACTCCACTTAGAGTGTGGGTACTCCAAGATTAGTGTGTTGCCGCCACTTAAGGTTCACCATAGACACCCAAGATAAGACTTGATGAAGGCACCAAAGCTCTTCCAATTTCTCTCTCAAATTGAGTAGAGTTTTCTTACTTCAATTTCCAAATCTGATTTCTACAAGGCAGGCACCTTTATTTATAGCCTATAAGGTGCTGAAATGCAAAGTAAATCAAATGCAAATGTGCCCCTAAATGACATGTAACTTCGGCGCCAACTAGTGCATGAAGGAAGTGTGACTTTCCTTCCTAGTTTGGCACCTCCTAACTCAGATCTACACTCCCCCTAGCATCCCTTACTAAGTTCACACCCCCCTAAGCTTCTAATATTTCTAAACTACAACTAAGGATGCTTTTACAAAAGAGGTTTCTTACGTTTCCCTCTTAAGCACCATCTACCAACGATATTACAAATAAAGAAAACAATTGTCCATTATTTCCTAAGGCCTTGAACATGCTTCTTGTAAGCCTTTGAGGAGGATGAATAATGTCTTGCACATCTACCTTTTCCTCTTCTTGTCCTTGGTGATTGGCTTCTATTTGTCCTTGGCCTTGATCTCCATCAACTTAAGGGGAATAGATTCAGATCAAGTTGACCCTATGGTAATAATAATTGAATTGGCAAACTACGCCATGAAGACCCTGGTTAACATAGGGAGCTTAGTGGACATTCTATACCTCAAAACCTTTAAAAAGATATGAGTCTCCTCAGACGTAGCCATCCCTTATGATGAACAGATCGTCAACTTCTTGGGAGAAAGGGTGGACAAAAGAGGATACGTCGACCTCTGCACAAAGTTTGGGGAGGACAAGAGGCAGAAAATATTAAGATCAGATACTTGATCATGGACGCTAAAACCTCTTACAATGTACTACTTGGAAGACCATTCTTAAACTGATTGAGGGCCATTGTGTCAAAACTGCACTTAAAAATGAAGTTTCCACCCGAAGATGGAATTATTGAAAGAGTGAGAGTGCACCAAAAAACCGCAAGGGAATGTTATGCAGCGAGCTTAAGAATTTTACCAAGATCCATCTTGCGGATGAAAGAAGTGAATTCGATAGTCGAAAACGAAAAAACCACCCCTTTGCAGATTGGAAAGCCTGAATTAAGAACGCGAATCAATGCCAACCTTAAAGGAGAAGACCAACAAAAAATCACTAAGGATGTATTCGCTTGGACGACTGCCGACATGCCAGGGATCGCTCTGCAAGTAATGTCGTACAAATTAGTGATATGCCGAGACGCGAAATCGATAATACAAAAGAAATTAAGACTAGGCGAGGAAAGAAGGTTGGCGGCCCAAGCGGAAGTATGCATGCAAGCTAAGGGAGGCCGCGATCATACGGGAGATGCAGTATACCACATGGCTAGCTAACATTGTTGTGGTGAAGAAAAGCAACAGGCAGTGGTGTATGTGCATCGATTACAGTGATTTGAATAAGGCGTGCCCCAAAGACGCCTATCCACTTCTAACATAGACATATTGGTAGAAGTCTACGGTGTTGCGGGGCATGGAGTCATGAGCTTCTTAGATGCCTATTCGGGGTACAATCAAATTCTCATGCATGAAGCTGACAAACCTAAAACTGCTTATGACAGATAAGGCAAAAATTTTCTATGAAGTAATGCCATTCGACTTAAAGAAAACAGGTGCCACATATCAAAGATTGATGGACTAAATGTTCAAATAACAAATCAGTTGCAATGTAGAAGTTTATGTCGACAACATGATCGGCAAATTAAAAAATCTCGAACAACATGCCAAGGACCTGTTGGAGGTATTTGACATATTAAGAGATTTCGACATTAAGGCTCAACCCCGAGAAGTGCGTGTTCAGAGTAGAGAGGGGAAAATTCTTGGGCTTCTTACTTACAAGCCGAGGAATTGAAAGATATGAGAAACCCCCAAAGCCTTGAAAGATATGAGAAACCCCCAAAGCCTAAAAGAAGTACAAAGACTCGTCGGCCGACTCACCTCGCTATCTAGATTTGTACCTAAGATAGCATAGAAGATAAAACCAATACTCAAACTAATGAAAAAATTTGACAAGTTCGACTAGAACAAAGCATGTGAAGATGCCTTTGCCACCATGAAACAGGGACTGACCACACCCCCATCCTCCGTAAACTGGAAGAAGGAGAACCTTTACTCGTGTACTTGGTCGTATCAGCCGAGGCCATAAGCGTAGGAATCCCACAAGGCACAAACGAACAACAACCTATGTAATTTGTTAGTCGAGTACTACAAGATTCATAAACTTGATACCAGATGATCGAGAAAGTCGCTTTGGAACTGGTACATACAACTCGGAGGTTGCGACACTACTTCAAAAGCCACCAAATCATTGTCAAAATCGACTGTCCCATAAGCAACGTTTTACGAAAACTCAAACTAGATGGGAGAATAATAGCTTTTTCGGTCGAGTTATCGTAATTTGGGATCAAATACGAACCTAAAGGACCTATTAAATCCCAATGCTTGACCAACTTCGTATCCGAGCTTCAAGGCGACCAAGTCGTCGAAGAATGATGGGTTTTATACGTAGATGACTCGTCTAATAAAACTAGAGGAGGCACTTGGATAATCCTTGAAGGGTCAGGAAATATCAGAACAAAGCAGTCTCAGAACTTCAGTTTCAAAACATCTAACAACCAGGAAGATTTTATCGCCAAACTTCTCTTAGCAAATGGAAGTGCGAAGGGTGAAGTGCCGAAGTGACTCCCAAATGATGGCCAACAAAGTAACAACGAGTACCAAATAAAAGGATCTGCCTTTGTTAAAATACTTCCACCGGGTGTCGGCCCTGATGGCCAGTTTTTGTGGAAATAGAAATGTTGAACCAAATGTGTTCAAGCTTTGAAGAATCCAAACCCTTTGAAGGTTGATGAAAGGCTGGATGTGCTTGTTGTTGCTGAGCTGTCTTTTAGATAGGATCTGGGGTAGACTTTATGTATAATCCACTCTTGATTAAATCCAAAGCATAAGCATTCTCAAACCTTTTAAAAGAAAAGTGTTTTTCAAACAAAGTGAAAAACAACCTGTTGTTTTGTCGAAACAACCAATTGTTTTATACTTAGGTGTTTTTAGAAAAGTTGAAAACTATTTTTGATGGTTGACTTGCTGTCAAACCAAAACAACTGACTGAATTGTGGAAACAACCGATTGTTTGTTTTGGGACCATAACAGAAAACTATTTTGTGCTTTGATTGAGCATTAAATGATTTTCTAACTGATTACGCTCCAGTTTTTAATGTTTTGACCAATCTTTAAATGCAATTAATAGTTTGTTAAGATTATGTAACAAACAACTTTGATCATATACAAAAAGAACAGATTTGAGTTTAAAGAACTGATTTTGAGATTTTGAAAAGTTGAGAATTGCTTAGAGATTGATTGATCAAAGAGTGTGAGATAGGATTTTCAGCTTGTATTGATTTCAGATTTGTTCTATAACAAGTGTAATCCTTTGTACTTTGAAAGAAAGCTTTTGTGTATTGCTGAGATGTGTTGTGTGTTCTTAAGGGGATCAAGATCAGCATTCTTAGTGTTGTTGTGCTTGACCAAAGGAAGTGTGTGTCTTGAGGGGATCAAGGTCACTTCTTTGGTTGTGTTGTAAGGGATCTAGGGTTGATTGCTTAGTGGATTCCCCAGTGGTTTCTGGGAAGACTGGATGTAGCTCTGGGTTTAGAGTGAACCAGTATAAACCTCTGTGTGCATTCTCTCAATCCTTAATCTCTTTAAATTCAGTTTTGATATTTGTAAACTGGTATAAACAACTGACTGTTTCTGCAAAACAACCGATTGTTTTTCTGGTGTTGTGCTTATTTGCTTTTTGTTGTGGCAAACTAAATTCTGATTCAAGTGTTTCTCGAAGTAATTTCATTCTTGGCTTAAAAGTTTGTGAAAACCCTCTTTAAACCATTCACCCCCCCCCCCTCCCGCCATTTCCTTGCGAGGGGTCTAAACATCAGACACCGGGGCTAGCCGTTCTCTCCCGAGGAGGGGGTGTCCCGAAGGAATCCCTTAACCCCTGCTCAGGGACTAGACACCCGGATTTTAACTTATACTATGCGTACCTTTCAACTCGATGCCCGCGCCTGAGAGTGTGCTCTCGCCACTCGCCTTGAGGTGTCGACTCGTTCAAACTGGTTTGCGCACTTCACGCCCGCTCCTTTATCTTGGCGATGCCTACGCTTGGCGACGCCTACGCTTGACAACGCCTACCATTGGCGACGCCCACACCTGGCGATGCCTCAACTTGTCGACGCCCACAACTGGTGACACCTTAACTTGGCGGCGCCCACAACTGGCGATGCCTCGAGCCTTTGTTTTTGTTTCTTAATCTTTGCTTTTACGTTGTGAGAGAAGGAGAAACTGAGACAAAGTTTTCTTGAACTTCATTTTACTTGGGTGACCTCATTAAAAACCCCCGAAAGGGGGAAAAGAGTGTCCCCTTTTAAACTGTTGTGCTACATAACGTTTTTAACTGAAATAAAACTTCAAGTTGGTTGCGTTCCAGCTACGTGGGATGGGGCCTCCTTCCAGAGTCTCGAGTTTTTACGAACCATTCCCCTTGGCGTCGGTTACTCTAAAAGGTCCAGTCCACTTGGGAGACAACTTATTCTCCAACTCGTAAGGATGAGCCTTCCGCATGACCAAGTTAGCCACTTGGAATTGCCGCGGTTTCACCTTAGAGCTTTACTGATGCTCCATTTTTCTCTTCACAGCTTTAGCCTTTATCCTCGCCTCTTCTTTGGCCTCGTCTAACAGGTCTAGATTCACCTTTCTTTCTTCGTTGGACTCCTCTGCCATGAAACTTAGAAAATGCGGGGAACTCTCGTGTATCTCCACTGGGATCATGGCGTCTGACCCATATACTAGGCTGAAAGGCGTCTCCGTGGTGGAAGATTGAGGCGTGGTGTGGTAAGCCCACACAATCCTTGGCACTTCTTCTGCCCACGCCTCTTTAGCTTTCTCCAGTCTTCGTTTCAACCCCCTCAGCAAAATTCTATTTGCAGACTCTACCTGCCCGTTCGTTTGGGGGTGTTCGATTGATGCGAACACTTGTTTGATTCCTACCTACGCACACAGCTTCCCCAACTGTTGACTTGCGAAGTGAGTGTCATTGTCTGAGATAAGACGCCTCGGCACCCCGAATCGACACACGATGTTCTTCCAGACAAAGTGTTGTACCTTGTGCGCAATGATCTGGGCCACTGGTTCTGCCTCTACCCACTTCGTGAAGTACTCAATAGCGACTATCAAGTACTTCATCTACCTTATCGCCAGAGGGAAAGGCCCCAGAATATCGATTCCCCATGTGTGGAAGGGCCACGGGCTGTAAATCGATCTCAGCTCTTCTGGAGGCGCCTTGTGCCAATCAGCATGCATCTGACACTGCTTGCATCGTTGGGCGTATCTCACGCAATCTTCCCTTACGGATGGCCAATAAAACCCTGTGCGAATCACCTTGGAAGCTAGTGATCTTCCCCCCACGTGGCCTCCGCAAATCCCTTCGTGGAGTTCCGACATGATGCTTGTACACTCATTGCCACTCACGCACGTCAGAATTGGGTGCGTGAACCCATGCCTAAACAATGCTCCATCCACGAGAGTATACCTTGCAGAGTTCTTCTTTATCCTCTTTCCCTCTCCAAACTCTGCTGGGAGAATCCCATCTGCAATGTATCACCTATAAGGCGTCATCCAAGTATCCCCTTCTTGTACAACACACACTTGCACACACTTCTCTTCCTCGGGCAAGGCTGCATAAGCGCTGACACGGGGTGTCCTCGCTGTATCTTGAATCAAAGAGCGATGGCTCCTTGGCTTTCCTCTCGTCGTGCTGATGTGAAGAACATCTACCCTATTGTCTGCCACGAACTTTCGCGGCGTCTTGAGCGTTTCCTGGATGATTGTCCTCTACCTTCCCCCCTTGCCTGAGCTAGCCAGCTTGGCAAGCAGGTCAGCCCTGGCATTCTGCTCCCTTGGGACATGCACCAGCTCAAAAGCGACGAAGGCTCCCTTCAACACCTCGACGTACCGCAAGTACGCTGCCATCTGTGGGTCCTTTGCTTGGTTCTCCCTGTTACCCGCCCTGTGACCAACTGGGAATCACTCTTTGCCAAGAGGCTTCGCGCACCCATCTCCTTGGCCAAAAGCATCCCGGCGATCAGAGCTTCGTACTCAGCTTGGTTATTACTTGCCTTGAAGGTGAAGCGTAGGGCCTGCTCGATCAACACCCCGTTGGGTCCCTCCAAGACTATTCCCACGCCACTCCCCTGCTGATTGGAGGACCCATCAACTGAGAGCATCCACTGTAATCCTAACTCCACCTCCTGGGGGGCGCCTCCTGGTGAAAGCTCTGCAACAAAATCTGCGTAGACCTGCCCTTTGAAGGATCCCCTGGGCTCGTACTAAATATCAAACTCTGACAGCTCTACTGCCTAGCGAACCATCCTCCCAGTGACGTCTGGCTTCTGAAGTACCTTCTAAATGGGGAGGTTCGTCATCACCACCACTATGAAGCTATGAAAATAGTGGCGGAGCCTCCTGGCTGAGAACACCACTGCCAGCGTCGCCTTCTCCAACGTCTGGTACCTCGACTATGGGCCTTGCAAGGCCTTGCTTACAAAATAGATGGGCCTTTGCCCTTGATCCTGCTCCTGGACCAGCACAGAGCTGATAGCCCACTCAGTCACGGCGAAGTACAAGCGAAGGGGGACGCCTGCTCGTGGCTTGCACAGCACCGGAATCGTCGCCAAGTACTCCTTCAGTTTGAGGAACGCTGCTTCGCACTCATCTGTCCATGCAAAATGGCTATTCCTCTTGAGGCACTGAAAGTAGGGGTGGCCCTTCTCACCACCAGCAGACACAAATCTTGACAAAGCTGCCATTTGCCCAGTAAGCTACTGCACTTTCTTTAGTATGGTAGGGCTCCTCATGGCAATAATAGTTGCGCACTTGTCGGGGTTTGCCTCTATTCCCCTCTCCGTGAGCATAAAGCCCAACAACTTGTCGGCCTCAACCTCGAAGATGCACTTCCCGGGGTTCAACTTGAGGCGATACCTTGATATGGTGGCAAAAAGTTCTTCCAGATCCTCTGTGTGCCGCCCCCTTTCCTGTGAGGTCACCACCATGTCATCTACGTAGGCCTGCATGTTCCTTCCCAGCATGGGTGCAAGGACCTTATCCATCAACCTCTGGTAGGTGGCACCCGCATTCTTCAGCCCAAATGGCATCATTTTATAATAGTAGTTGCACGTCTCTGTCATGAACGTTATTTTGCTCTCGTCCCTTGGGTGCATTTTTATCTGGTTATACCCCGAAAATGCATCCTAGAAGCTCAACATCTTACATCCTGAAGCGTTGTCCACCAACGCGTCGATGCTGGACAGGGGGTACGAATCCTTAGGGCACGCCTTATTCAAGTCCGTGAAGTCGACACACATTCTCCACTTTCCATTCGCCTTCTTTACTAGGACGACATTGGCCAGCCACTCAGGGTATTCGATCTCCCTGATGTGCCCAGCACTTAGCAACTTTTGCATCTCCTCCCGTACGATGAGGCGCCTCTCATCGTTAAACTTCCTCCTCCTTTGTCGCACAGGGCGAACCTTGGGATCCATGGTGAGGTCGTGGCATAGGAAATCTGGGTCGATGTCTGGCATGTCCGAGGCGGACCATGCAAAAGCATCTAGGTGGCGCGAGATCACCATCGCCACTTCATCCTGTTTCTCCTGGCTCAGCAAACGCCCCAACTTGAATACCTTACCACCTATCCGTCTCTCCACCACGTTATCTACTGGTTGGGGTCGCCTGTCTCGCACAATTTCTGCACGAGACTCGCTTCTGCGGCCTTCTCTCATAGGCGTCGCCCCATCAGGTGTTTCAGGCGTCGCCTCCTCTTATGCTTCTTCCATGGGCGATGCCTCCCCATGTGTTTCTTCCAGGTGAGCGTCTTCCCTAGGCGTCGCCTCCGCAGGTGAGGCCTCGATAGGCATCGAATCCGCAGGCATCGCCTCTTCCAATGGCTCTACTTCCATTGGCGTATCCGAAATGGGTGGGCGTTCCATCACCATGACCACGCCCCTCTTTGTTTTTAAGCTATTTTCATAGCATTTTCGGGCCTCTTCTTGATTAGAGTTGATCACGATTACCTTGCCACTAAGATCTGGCAACTTCATCTTCATGTGGCGCGTGGAGGCCACTGCTCTTAGCCTATTCAGCGTTGGCCTGCCCAACAGAATATTGTAAGCTGAGTTGGCGTTGACTACCAAGTATCGAATGCTCTCTGTACGGGACATCATTCCATCCCTGAACGTCGTCCTCAGCTCCAAGTAGCCACGCACTTCCACCTAGTCCCCCGCAAACCCATACAAGCATCCAGTGTAAGGCCTCAGCAGGTCTGGGGGCAACTGCAGCTTGTTGAAGGTCGACCAGAACATGACATTTGCTGAACTGCCCTGGTCGACGAGGACTCTATGCACCTTTCTCCCAGCTGTGACAACTGAAATGACCACGGGGTCATTGTCATGTGGGACGACATCACGCAGATCAGTCCTCGTGAACACCAGGCCTGTCTCCCACGGGTCATCCGAACCCTCTCCAGCAACTGAATTCACTAACCTCGCATACCTCTTGCGCTGAGAGGCAGTGGGCCCTCCTCCTGAGAAGCCACCAGAGATGGTGTGTACTTCTCCATGGATTGGCATTTCGTGTGCCTGTTCTTCCTCTGGCACCGTCAAGGCCGCGGCCGCAGCAGACCCTGCCAGGTAATCTTTCAGGAAACCATTCTTCACCAGTTCATCTAGCTGATGGCCCAACGCCAAGCAGTTGTTGATGTGGTGTCCGAATGCCTCATGGAACTCGCACCACGAGTCTTTGTGCGGACCCAGCACTTTATCTGTCTTCACTGGTGGCCTCAGCCTATCTACAATATTAGGCACAACAATGAGATCCTTCAATTCTATTACGAAGTTGTGCCTCAGTGGCCTATTTCCTTCCCTCGCTGCCCTGTTACCCTCTGCTCGACCCCTAGCTTGGGGCCTCCTCGCCTTGTATGGGCGTCTCCTCTCCTGGCTCTTCCTTCCCATCGTCGCCTCGTAGACCCTGGCAGGTTGCGCACGTGACGGTGCTCTTGGGCGCGCGGGTGCAACACTTGTGCGCTTCTCACACACCTCGCCCTCAGTGGCGATGTGCTCCATAGCGCGTCGCCTTATCTCAGCAAAAGTTCGGGGGCGATTGCGAATGATGGACTCGCAGAAAGGCCCAGGGCACACCCCCTTTCTGAATGTGTAGACGATCATGGGCTCTTCTGTGGTGCCAACCTTCACCACCTGGGCCCCAAAGCGATTGATGTACTCCTTCAAAGTTTCGCCCTGGTACTGCTTGACGTCGAACAGGTCGTACGAAACTGGTGGTGGAGCCCTGTTGGCTAGGTATTGCTCCCTAAACAGCTGTGATAACTGGACGAAGGAGGTGATATGGCCATCTAGAAGGCTGATGAACAAGTCCATAGCCATCCCAGTCAGAGTGCTCATGAAGAGCATGCACCTTACGGCGTCGGAGCCGCCTACCAACATCATCTGCGTGTGGAACACAGTGAGATGTGCTTCAGGATCTTCCATCCCTGTGAAAGTCACCTTAGGCCCTACAAACGAGCTAGGGATTGCCGCTTCTGGGATCGACTGCGAGAACGGCGTAGAAAACTCCCTTGGTGGAGTGAAACACTCACGCTCATCCCCCTCACGCAGCCCTGAGTTGTTACGCAACCCGCGGCGCAACTCCTCGTGCGTGCAGCATAACTCTTCATTTCTCGCCTAAGACGCCGCGAGATCCAACTGCATGCGTTCCTGCTCAACCTTCGAAGCCGCCATCGCCTCCTGCAAGCCTTGCATTATGTCCATGACCTGCTGCATGGTCATGTCCCCACTCTCAGCACGCGTTGAACTTTGCCCGGTCCTCATCTTTAGCAATTTCTTGAAACTCCTCTAACTGTTACGGCGGTTCTAAAAACTTCTCCGGTGGAAACGAACGGGATCGAAAATGATCGGGGAAATCGGCGAAAAGCTGAATCCAATCAGAAGACGAACGGTAGAAACTACGAGCAACAACGTATCTTCAGCAAACCTCAAACTACCACGAACAAATAGTGAACTGAACTGAACTTTCACGATGAACTGTGGATCTTGGACGATTTTAGGAAACCAATCTTTGAGAACTGTGACTGAAAACCTCCAACACTTGCGGTGGGAGCTGATGTTTTAAATCGTGCCCCACGGTGCGTGCCAAAAGTTCATGCCGGTTGACCGATGAGATCTTGGTGTGTGACTTTAACTCGCGATCAGGGACACCTTCGTCACTGACTCAGATCTTCATCAACCTCCGCTGTGAATACCTGAAACAAGGAAGAGCAAAGGGGCGCCGTCGCGGTCGTTTCCACTCTGACGATCAAGTCAGCAAGCAAGAACGCCAACCACCTCCGTATCGGAGCACCGTAACTGAATGCTCTGAAGGTGGTAACTAACTCGTAACTAACTTTCCTCTCTTCTCTCTCTAATCACTTGTGCGCAGAATGAATAAGCGAGCAAATAACCAGAGTGTGTTCAGTGAGTAAAAACGTGCAACTGATAAAGCGTACCTCACTTAAGCTTTCAAGGAAGCTTATATACCCTGATGCTTCAGTGCTCACTGCCACGTGGCCTTCCCGACTTAACCGCAACTGACACGTGGAAGGCCTTACAGCGCTGTAACCCAACTTAGGGAAATCCCAGCGTGTAAGCCTTCCTTCCTTGGAGTGCATCTGGCGCAACGGGTGACTACTTGGGTACCAACCTATGCGCCCCAGCCTCTAGTCACTTGCCCCTGGGAGTGTATTTGCCTTCCTCTCGTACTACGCACATGGTTCGCCCCTGGGCGTGGCCCTCTCCTGGGTCGTATCTGTCCCAGGGACTCTCCAGAGATGGTGTGGGTATTTCATGAGTCAGGTTACCCCCTAGTGGTATTGGAACTATGGCCTTGAAGGCACCTTTTTCTTCTCTTTATTTCTGTTCTGAGATACCGGGGCCCGAGGCCTCCTAGACCGTACCGTGGCCTCTTACTGTGTCGCCCCCTCCACGGTCTTTCCTACCCGTGGGTATCGGGAGGTGACATCATCGACGCTTCCACCTGGTGACGCCTCAACCTGGCGACGCCTTATCCTGGCGACGCCTCAACCTGGCGACGCCTTAACCTGGTGACGCCCAAGATGGTCAACCTATTGACTTTTTTCCCTTGGGCCCCTTGGTGGGTCCCACCATGTGTTTGACTTCAATCTTGACTTTGACTTTAGTCAACGCCTGGGGACGGGTCGGTACATTATACAATATATGATATTACAGAAACTAATGAATGTAATATAAACTCACATAAAGGACTGTTGAGTATACATCCATTCCTTCCAAACTATAAGGCATGATCTGGCGAGCAAGGCCAAAGGCCTTATCAGCTTCTAAGTAATCAACCAACTCAAAGTACACTTTTCGAACCTGCTTAAAATATCCAAGCATCAAATTTGACCATATAGAGCAGCAAGAGGTTATCATCCAAGCTTTTCACAAATTGTGGAACTAAATCACTATCAATATGTTTAGGGAATCTGACAATAAAGTTATATTTTGCATTGTGTATTTTTAAAGTTTAAAGAACAAAATAAGTCATTTGTGGAGTTACCTTATAGTCCCATGACGGGCAAGAAAATTTTGGGAACTATTCTTTGTTCCGTAGAAGCTGCCTCTGATTTCAGCTATTAGATTTATGCTATTTTTGTGACAGAAGGCTTGAGGAAAAAATTAATGCAAGCAATCAAAGTACCTTCGTTCGCACCTCCGTTAGTACATCTGTTAGCCTCCGTTCGCACCTTCGTTCGCACCTCCGCTCGCACCTCCGCTCGTACCTCCGCTCGCCTCCGTTCACACCTCCACTCGCCTCACGACAACCACCCGCAACCTCCTCCTCCTCCGCTCGCACCTTCGTTCGCACCATGACTAGCACCTGTAGCTTCCTCATCCTCATTCAATACCTAAAACCTAACAAAAAGATTAAAGAAGTGCAAAAGTGAGAGAATTTTTTTAAAATAATAATTATCAAGAGTTTCTAGTTCATTACACAAAAAAAAAATTAATTTCAACATCCCAATATTTTATCTAATTACATTATTTATTATTAGGAATTAATAAAACTATTACTAATTTCATGACTTGCATATATTTATTACCTCTTTACTAATTTTTATTTAAACAACTTTTTTTTTAAGAAACAAGTATAAAAGTGCTATTAATAAAAAATATTAATAATTAAAATATTATTTACAATTTAATCTAAAAATTTATTTACTTTTATAAAATTAAAGTTATTTTAAAGAGATAATTTTATTTAAATTTAATTATGTGGCGTAATTTACTTTTTTTAAAAGGATTAATTTTATTAATAATAATATTTTGTTATGTAATTTTATTTAGAATTTTTTATTTGAGCTGATATTTTAAAAATAATATTTAATTAATTTTATTTAAATTTAAAGAAATTATAAATATAATTGACACATATTTTTTAAATAGAAAAAGAAACCATTAATACAACTAATTATTTTTTAAACGTATGACTACTCATGAATATCCAGAGTATGATCCTTGTATAGTTTTTTAAAATAAAAATGAATTATTATTATTATTATTAGTCAAATAAAAAATTACATTTAGTGACCAAAAGAAATTTGGTGACTAAAAAATAAATATATTTGGTGACTGATTTGGTGACAAAAATAAACAATTATATTTAGCGACCAAAACAAAATCGGTGACTACAAAAAAACAAATTTGGTGGCTGATTTGGTGGCAAAAATAAACAATTATATTTAACGATCAAAACAAAATCGGTGGCTAAAAAACAAACATATTCAGTGGCTAATTCGGTGGCAGAAAATAAGCAATAATATTTAGTGATCGAAATAAAATCGGTGGCTAAAAAATAAACATATTCGGTCACTAATTCGGTCGCAAATGTCTTTTTCCCAATTTATTAAAAACAACCACCACATTAGCGATTGATGGTTTTGTCACTGTCATGTTCGGTCGTTGATTCGGTCGCAAAACTAACTAACATCATTAATAATTCTGTCGGTCGCTATGTCGGTCGCAGATTTGACATTCAGGTATTCGGTGGCTATTTCGGTTGCAAACAGAGATCACTTATTTTCGGTCGCTGAATTCAGTAACTAAATTATTATTTTATTGTAGTGTATACCATTACAAAAAGAAACGGATCCAAGAAGATAAGTGTTAGAATATCCGAAAAGGACAAAAATAATAAAATAATGATTCACAAGTTAACTTTATACAAAATTATACTATCATCGTCCATTCAAAGTTTTAAGATAATAAATTTATAATTTCTTTTATATATTACTCATGCCATTTCTATGTAATGTGAGCTTTGCACGCTTAAATTTCATTAACTAGTTACAAAATGTTAGATACAAAGTTTGTATAAATGAGAACAAACAATACTTTTAGTATTCATTGTTTTCAACTCAATAAGAAGAAAGGTAACCGGGTCAAAACCATATATATATATATATATATATATATTGAATGCAAATTCAAGACATTATCATTTGTCTTTGGTACTTACTTGTATAAGGTTGGATACCTGAAGTATCTCTTTTAATTATTATTTTATTTTTTGTTGAAAAAAAAAACATTATCATTTGTCTTCATTCAACTCTCCTACGAACTAGGGTGCTATGTCAAACTTCTCATCTCTTCCCTACTTTCTTCAACACCCCTCTCATCTATAAACTCTAGCGTACTCTCTTCACACAATCCACTTCCTTTAACCACCAAAACCATGGCCACCCAATTCCTCATACCATTCATTTTTATCTCCTACTACGCCCTCACCATCTCAGGAGAAGAAAACACTGGTTTCGTGGGCTCATTAGACCCTAAGTCCATAGAGAAGAAACCTACACTTAGCCACTTCAGGTTCTATTGGCACGAATCCTTCAACGGAAGCAACCCCACCACGGTTCGAATCATTCCATCACTCCCAAAGTACAACACAACCACTTCCTTCGGTTCTGTGGCAGTCTTGGACAACGCGTTGACCGTAGGACCCGAGTCGAACTCGAAGGTTGTGGGAAGAGCCGAAGGGTTAGTTGCTTCTACGTCACAAACGGAGTTTAACCTTTTGGTGATTATGAGCTTTGCGTTGACCGAAGGGAAGTATAATGGTAGCACCATCACGTTCTTGGGGAGAAGCCCCATCCAGCAGAAGGTGAGGGAGATGCCAGTGATTGGAGGCACTGGTGTGTTTAGATTTGCTACTGGGTATATTGATTCTACCACTATCTTCACTGATCCACAAACCAGGAATAATGTTGTTGAGTTCAACGTCTATGTTTATCATTAGTTATTGTGTTGAAGCATGTTCGTGTTTTCATTGTTGTTGTTGATTGGGTTTAATAATATGTTTGGGTGGAATAAAGTAATGTTTTAGCACATTTAGTTGGATCATTTATTGGATACTTGGGATAATTATTAATGGAAGTAACTTGAATAATATACATGAGTTATAGATTAAATTAGGGTAAAATGGTTTATTTATTTATTTTGTAATAATAATGATAATTTACTCTAAACAAAAATTATAATTAATCTATTTTGTTTCTTATGATTAAGTTAAGTAAAATTATCTACAAGAAAATCATGAAATAGAAACCAATTTTTAGAGACCAAAATAATTAGTTGCAATAGTAATTAAATTAGAGACCATTTTAGAGAAAAAAATTGATTTCTAAATTAGTTTCTATGTTAAATAGTTTCTAAATTGATATCTAATTAGCAACCAAGGTTTTAACTACCAATTATTTAGTTTCTAAATTTGGTCTCTAAAACTTAGTTGCTAATTAAATACCAATTTAGAAACTATTTAACAATAATAGAAACTAATTTAGAAATCAATTCTAGTTTCTAAAATGATATCTAATTTAGTTACTATTGTAACTAATTATTTTGGTCTCTAAAAATTAGTTTTTATTTCACGATTTTCTTGTAATGTATTTTGTCATTAAATTTTAATTAATAAAGTTCAAATTTAAGTATTTTTCAAAGATTAATTTGATATGAAGTTGTAGACTTTAACATTAATTTATCATTAAATTATTCAACAATAATTATTCTAATACATTCTCTTAATAGTTATTCATTTAGGACTGATTTATAAGTTTCATTATTTTAATAATTAAATTGTTACTGTCATTTACTCAATTAGAATATTATTCTCTCAACTTTTCTCTTGTTTTCTTTTCTACTTTTTTTCATTTTATTGCTGATAAAAAAACTTTCTTTGTCATTTCACTTTCTTTGATTCTTTTCACATTTATTATCATATGATTCAATTTTTCTGTTTCCTTTTTTCCTTTGGGTACTCAGTCTAATTTTGGAGTAGATGTTCAACTTTTCCCCTGATAAAATTCAATTATGTTGAAATTATTTTCTACTTATACGTTTGCTCTAAATTATTTGTTCTATTCTTTTATTAATTATTGGTATAATTTTATTTATGGAGAATATGGGATGGTTTAGATAATATTAAGTTAAAAGTACAGTTTATAGTATTTCGTAATTACTGTTGTTACTATTTCAGAAAATAAAGAATAAAAAATATATCTCAAATATTTTTTTTTTATTGAAGAAGAACAAATATTTCAAATCTACTTACAAAAAGAACCATATAAAACTTGCATAATAGAACTATTACAAATAGAGATACACAATTAGTAGTTTTATTTAACATTTGAGACCACCATCAAAAGTAATTCACTCATGCTAAAATATTTGAAGAAATAATTCCAAACACTTATTTTCTTAAGAAAAACCAGAAAAACGTCTTTTCAACCTATTAGTAGGTATGTGAACTAGTATTTTAACCCGTGGAAATAAGTTTAAAAATGAATTATTTGCAAAATTAGACATTTGAAATATTCGCTAAAAAATATTAATTATTAATTTCTATAAATAAATATAACTAGTTAAAATTGAACTTGAATTAATGTATTGGAGGTGAGAATTTGTTTGTAAATTTAATTAGTATGTATAGTATGAGAAAAAATCAGTAGAATCAATAAAAAAATAACTTATTTACAAAAAAAATCTCATAAAAAAAATAATTACTCGAATTTTGTTAGTTGACATGTATTTCAAAGAAAATATTGTTGTCTTTTTTAATCATGTTTAGCGTACACAATTTTTTCCATTCTTGATTTATTTGTCTCATTTCGTATTCATATTTTGTACTTTTCAAAATTTGAGAGTTAACAAATTTAAAATCCTTATAAGTTGCAAACGCAGGTACAAATCCTGTAATGTAATATTAACACCATATATAGTTTGTATAAAATATTGATATCTAAAATACACAATATTAATGTATAATCTATTTATATTTTTTTAAATTTTGATTAATTTAAGAATTTTATTATTTCAAATTTTTATTTAAGTAGGACAATAAATATTTTAAAATTTATATTTATTTAAAAACTTAAATAAGTTAAAATTTTATTTATTTTAAATTTTTATTCAAAGACATTATATATAGTTTAAAATTGTATTTATTTAGATTTTTAAAACAATTGTTTATATAGAAATTCATTTCAAAACTCAAAAGTGTAAGGAAATCATTCATTTCATAAGTTGAATTGTTTGAGCTACGCGACACCTTTAAAAATTATTTCAAAGAATTGGTCAAGAGCAAAATTCTCTGTAACACATATACATTAACAATTCAAACAAATAAATTGCAAAGCAATTTTTTGTCAACCAAGTTTGTTTTAAGTGAAAAATATATTATATTATTTCTAATAAAAAAATAGTTTCCACTCACAAATAAATAACACGGTTATGAGTTTTTCAAAGATGGTAGCAGGTATTAATTTTCAATTCATGATTTTTATAAGCAATCAAACAATGAACTCTAAACTAATATATATTTTTAGGTTTAAACAAATAATTATATATTAATATTAACACATATTACTTTATTATAATTTAAAATCATAAACATTGATGATATTATGGATGAGACCTTTTAGAGAGAAGATCTGGAGTTAAAATAATAATTTTATATTTTTATTTTTTGTTTTGGACTTTAAACTTATTTTTTATTTATTTGTATTAAGTTTTTATTAGGTTGTATATGTTTTTTGTATAATTAAATGTTTTTTTTGCAACTTTTAAGAGAAATGTTGGACGTTTTTAAACCCACAAGTACATTGTTGATTTTGGATTTTGAATATTTTTTTAAAAAAATTTATATAAGTTTTTTATTAGAATTTTCTTTATTCGTCAATTTCTCTTATTAGTGTATTATATTAGAGTTTTTTCATCTATAATCATTTCTGCATTTTCTGTTTTATTAATTGAGGAAATTGTTGGAACAACCTTAAACAAGATTAGTAATTCCAACCTTTGTAATCAGAGCTTAGTTTCGGAATTTACGACAATTTTCTCACAACTTAATTTTTTTCGGAATTGCAATTAGCAATTTGTGTTTTTATCTTTTTCCGTTACTCGAATCATGTTTTTTGTTACACGTTATTTGATTATGAGTTACAGTTTTCGTTGCCTTCCATTGAGCCTAGTCGATTTTTGTAATTGCGTGTTCGGTGGCCGGAAATACACAATTTCTTTTTTGAGTGATTCTGATCGGAATTGTTCATGGATGATCGCTGTTTAGTGCCTGTGAATTTTCAAAACGAGAGAAGTTGATTAGTGGCGTGGCTGAAATTACAAACTCTTCAAGAGTGTATATGAACCTCAATCTATGTCCATCAAGGTTCACCGTTTATGCCATTTTCACTGATTAAGCAACTGCTTCAATTTTAATATTTTTCCGTGGAAGCAACTGAATCATTATCTGACTGATGATTGTTTGAAGCAGCTCGCTGCGGTGGCAATTATTTTTTTGACGTTCTGGGAAAGTTGCTGCGATTACGTTTTTGACGTGAAGCTTATGCTGAATTAGAGTCATTTGATTGAATTTGTGGGAATTCCATTGAAGCAATTTGTCAAACAGGAGAAGTTCATTCTTGCGTGAACTAAAAGTCACAACATTTGTTCAGAGAAATTGTTCTACACAGTTTGAAACAACATTCAATTCGTGAAGTAGAGTTTGTTCGGTGCAATCAAACGCATTAACATGAACAAAAATAAAATAGTGCAATTTGAGAAATTTTGCTGGACCAGTTCTGTCGTGACTGGTATAAACCAATGAGTTATTCGATGATCTTTAAATTGGATTACTATGGAGGATTCCTCTTCAGTCCACTAGCATTGTATTTATAGGGAATAGTAGGGAGTATTATTTTTAAACTCACTAGGAACGGTCTAAGGTACCATATTTTATCTCTTGGGGTACATGCTTAGCTTTTATTCTATTCATCCAGAAAATTTCGGTAATTGTAATGTTCTAGTTCGGATCAGTCGGGTTTTGATCCGAACTCAATCAGGGAAAGATGGGTTTAGGCCCAATTTCCAGAATGAATCGCAGAAATATAAAGAATTTGGGAATTAATAATAAATTTCTGACGTCACAGCCATTAAACAGACACGTTAAATAAATTAGGAAAATTACTATCTTAAAATCGCACAATTTTTTTTTATGGAAATCAATCCTATTAATATGTAATAATTCTGATTATATAATATAAATGCTATGATTTACTTGCCTAATATTCCTTATTACATAAATATTCTGATTAGATTAAATAATACTTCGATTTATATAGATGCTATTCCGATTTTGTGAGAGAATACCATGATACTACCCTATATTAAAACTAAGAAAAAATCAGTGACAAAATCCATGAAGACTTAGAAATAGATGACGAGCTGAAGGAAGGAATCTCAACTCGAATTTTTGTATAATACTCACTAGATACATAAAATTTGATGTTTTTACTAACTTGAACGTCAAAGTATTTTTTTAGATAGATCCTTCTCATTTTTTTGAATTGAATCACTAAAACTTGAAAGAAAATCAGTCGGAGTGCACTTGAATTCAGTTCAATCTCATCTTGGTGAGAATAGTAATAAATCACATTTTCTTGCGGACTAGTTTGTCCAAGGGGCGTCCCTAGACGGTTGGTCGTCCATTGAAACATTTGGTCTTTTTTCTTAGTGTTTGGCCTATAGGTATGTTCAAGGGTTGGTCGGACACGAAAAGGTAGGTCAACACAAGGATGACTGGCTTTAGTTCGAGCATCTTGTGCTACACGGGTTCACAGCATCCCCGAGTCTTAAGTTGATCAAAAGGCGAAAAGGCTTAATTCCAAAAGTTTCCTGCCTTAATTTCTAGAGTTTTCTGGTTAGGAAATAACTGCAAGTACTTCGGAAATTTCATTTTTACTTTACTTTCTCATGTGTCGAATTGGAACATATTTAACTTGGGTCTCATGCGTCTATGTATGATCTAGGCCTGGAAGATACAAGCTAATATGGAATTGTAGATAAACTTTTGGTTACACTTATCCCAAGAAAATTAATGCCTTTTTGCAATACGCAGACTATAAGTAAGACTGTGAAAAGGAAGTTCTTATTCAAGCGTGTGAGCTTGATGAACCCGTTTGCAAACATGAAGCGGACGAATAAGAGGGTCGATTATGCTTGTTTTAACGATGGTATTTTTAAAACTAGGTCTATGATTCCCTTTAGATTCCTTTGAAAAGTAAGTGTTAACTGTTTTGAAGGTCACCCTGCGCAGCTTCACCATAACAGTTGTTGGGTGTTTTTAATTTTTTCCGGAAAAAAATAAATAAATTAAAGGAGTGTTCCTTTATACAGAACAACCTCACAGTTTATAGGAATCCAAAGCAACAATTACAATCATCAATGGAACAAGTATTTGGATTGCTACGCTTGCTGCAGAATTATGCAGCATAAACTGCATAAATCTCTTTTGACAGCATTACTTCAAAAATATAATGGCAAAATAAAAGCATTGCCTTGATGTACGTTGTCTTTCCTCAATTAAAAGAACACCAGTCTGAAAAATCCTTCATACCAATGCTTGCCTGTGTGCTTAGCGCTTTTGGTCCTGTGTCAAAGACTTGATCTGTGTAGAATAAGGCATAACATCACTTTTCACTGCCAGTTTAACATCCCTTTTTGTCCTTATCTGCATTTAACATCACAATTTTCACTGCCAGTTCTTACGTCTCAGCTTATATTGATTTTGCTGTAAAGGAATATGCATAACATAACAAATTTTTCACCACTCGAAGCAACATACATGTATACCTTAGTGAGTGATAAAAACATCCCCTTTTCTCCATGATCTTTTATGCACCAGTCTTAACTGCATGATTATGCAGTAAACTGTGGTCATTGTTGCTTCAAGGACAAAAAAGAATGCTTCAAAAACATGTCCAAAACTCGTCCTTTCTTCCATTGCTCATCCTAGTACGTAGCTCTAACAGGCCCTTATTAGAAAGTGTTGGGTCTATTAGTGTCTAAGTTCAAGAGGGGAGGGGTGAATTGAGCTTATAAAATTTTCGCAAGAACACACAATTTTCAGTATATCAGAGGCAAAAGAACAGATTGTTTTTACATGAAACAGATTGATTCTTCAGAGCAGTCTAGCACAATTTGAATTTGTTCAAATTAAAATTGTAATCAACAGAGGGTTATAACAGAATCAGATTAGTTGGATTTTATGAGTATGAAGAATACAGCTATGCTAAGAAAACAATCAAAATCATTCAACACAAGGTTTTAAAGAGAATAAATCTTTCTCCGGTTTTAATGAATAGACTATTTGTTCACAGATCAATTAAAACATCATATACAACTGCCTTGTTTATGATCATAGAGCTTTAACAAATCAGTAAGAACAGTTTTTACTTAAACCCAGAATTAACAGATTCAATTTCAAAAGAACAGATTTAGTTCTTGATAGAATTAAGCAAAACCAGAAATGAGTGCAGGGATGAGAAGAAAAGGCACGCAAGTTTTTATACTGGTTCACTCATACAAAGCTACATCCAGTTTCACCTTACCGCAAGGTGGAATCCACTAAAAACAGTACCAATCACTTACAACCACAGCAGTTCTTGAACACTACAACAACAATACAACCAATGCTGAAAAACCCTATTTCAGCACACCTTGCACTCCAAGAAACCCTATCAAGGAGTGACTAACACTTACACCTTTACAAACCAGAATAAAGGAAAGATTACACCTGAAAAGAAGATGCAAGAACTCAAAACCAGTAGTTCAATTTGCTACAGAACTGCACCAGCACCTTCACCAAGATCAAAGGTTTCCTAGAACAAGCACACTTGAAAATCCCTTTGGAAAACCTTTCAAAAAACCTTTTCAATCCTTCTTCTCACATAGAAAATGTTTGATCTCTGTCAAAAACGTAATTGCTCAGCATCCTTTTATGTGAGATAGACTTTTCTTTATATAGAAAACAGTTTCTAACTTCTTTTCAAAAAACAGTTGAAAAGCTGTTATGAAAACAACAGATTCAGTTTTGAACTTAACAGATTTATTTTGTGAAAACTGCCAACTCAGCTAACTGAAATAACTGTCTGAGTTGTACCTTTGGTGCCCTAACTAACTTTCGAAAAACCCTTCAGCAGACCAAAGAATAAACCTGTTCTTTTACAGAGAAACAGATTTATTTTTGTGCAGTATCCTGATTTTAGGAGTAAACTCTAAAAAGCTTTTGGAAAAACTTTTAACCGCTTCATGTGCTTGATCTAGACTTGGTTAGGCATCTAGGATAGATCATGTAGCAAAAGGCAACCTCACACAACCACAAGCCTACATACAAGATCATCTAAACCTATTACAAACTTTACAACAAACTAGCTATTTTCTACATCAAACACAAACTAACACTAGGTAGAGAAGAGGCTTCATCCATCTTCAACAATCTCCCTTTGTTTGATGGAGACAAATCCCCTTTGCACAGCATAGTTTGATGATATCTGTATTAGACTAACTGCCAAAACCTGCACAGAATTTTTAGACATAAACCAGAATTGAGCAGTTGTGAGTGTTTTGTGCTACCTCCATGTACCATGTAGCTTTCTCTGTGAGCTGTTCTTCTCCCCCTTTGGATTCATCAAACAAAATAAAGCATGGGATAAAAACATACAAGCCATTCACCACAGTTCAAACTATAAATCCAGTATTAAGTTCTATTACAAACCACAATAAAATCAACTAAAAAACAGTGCAGAATAAAGACAAACAGATTAAATCCAAATTGTTCAACAACATATAAAAGCTAAAGACTTAGATATAGGATCACTTGTCATTGTAGTAGAGCTCAGCTAGTTGCACTTGAACTCCTTCAAGTTGGTCATCCAAGTGTTGAAACCTGGTGTAAGTCATTTCATAGTGTGCCTTCTGCTCATATGTGAGTGTGTCCAGCCTGCTTAGCACTTGTCTTTCAAACATGGACAGAGGTTCACCTCTGTACTCAGGTTCCTCATATGCAACCATTGCATTTAGACTTGTAGCAGCAACATCTTCATGTTCAGCAGAGTGCACTAGTGATTCATCCATGTGCTGCACTCCATCAGCATTTTCTTCTTCTTCATTTGCTGGATCAGCTGCTTCATTTTCAGCTCTGTTTGCAACATTCCTTATGAATACCCAGCTTTCGTCCTCCTTTTGAAATCCCATCTTCAAGAGAGTAGAGTTGTCTATTTCACTAGCTGCCTTAATGGTGTCATTTCTCTCATTTGTAGTGTCAACTTCAAAATAATCAATTAGCTTTGACACAAAAATGGCATATAGAAAACGATAGTCTGGTAACCTTGTGGATTTGAGCATATGCTCCACCATTGTACTCACCCAATTTACCTTGAGTTGGTTCATGATACAGTACAGGAGAATCAAATCTTCTTCATGGAGAGTTGCATGATTACTTCCTCTTGGAGTAAGCTGCCAAGCAATGATGTAGGCTAGGAGTCTTGGAATGATTGTGAGATTTCCAGCATGGAATCTAGCTACTGGTTCAGTTGGGTTTCTAACACAACTTTTGTAAAACTGCATCTTGTTGAATCCCTGAATTCCAGTAGTGTTCCATTTGCTAACCTTCATTCCAGAGTACTTGATTCCTCCCACATTGCTCCATATTTCCCTTGTAATCTTCAACTTCACACCTTTCACATGGGAGACCAAATTTTTGCCATCTTGAACCAAGTTGCTGTAGAATACTTTCACCAAGTCTGGATAGACATTTCTAGTCATTTCTAGGAAGTTCTTCAGCTTTTGATGCTTGGGCAAGGTTTTTGCTTCAGTCAGATTTTCTTCTCTCAACCAAGAGAATTCCAGCACTTTGGGCGCATTGACTTGCTTTCTGCTTGTCTCATGGATGAACCTTGTCATTGCTTCAGAATCTCCAGCAAACCATTTCTCCATAATACCTTGGTTGCTGCTGGATTGCTCTTTGGATTTCTTCTTTCTGTGTGATGAGGATGCCATGCTCAATCTGTTGTTACTTGTAGTGAAGCAAATGTGAACCTGAACAGCTTATAGCACAGATGAGAAGGTGTGAGAGAAAAGCTGATTTGTGCTAGGTTTATATAGAGTCTTTAAACCAAATTTTGAAAATCACAAATTTTAAAGCAAGACAATTTGATCAGATTTCAAGAATTATGGGTTTTAAAGAAAAATCAAATCTATCAGATATGCTACAGATTTTATTCCTATGGTGCAGCAAGTTCAGGTGTGGATTCACGTAAGAATATATTGGAACCTGATTTTGGTAAATCAAATCTGTTGCACCTACTCAATATCCAATCAGTTAGGATACCCACACATTAATTTGGCATAGACCTGCTGATTAATAACCGTAAAAGCAGTTAGAGATAAAGTGAGAAAGAGAAAAGTAAATCTTTCTCTTTCCTAGTCACAACTGTGATTCTGAAACAGGGAGCAAAACATGTTAAAAAATAAAACAACAGATTGAAATTTTCACTGCAGAGGACAAGTTAAGCTAATGATACCCAATTCATTTAGAAGAAAATAAAACCTATCTTTAGCAAGAGGTTTAGTAAATAGATCAGCCAATTGAAATTCAGTGCCAATGAATTTTATATCACAAGTTCCATTAGCTATATGTTCTCTTAGAAAGTGATGTCTAATTTCAATATGTTTAGTCCTTGAGTGCATGACAGGATTCTTAGACAGATTTATGGCACTAGTATTATCACAATTTATAGGTATCTTGTTTAACAAAATTCCAAAATCACTTAGCTGTTGCCTTAGCCATAAGGTTTGAGCACAACAACTTCCAACAGCTATGTATTCTGCCTCTGCTGTAGAGAGAGCAACACAAGCTTGTTTCTTGCAATGCCAAGAGATTAGGCTTGATCCAAGCATGTGACAAGTCCCACTTGTGCTTTTTCTGTCAACCTTGCAACCTGTAAAGTCAGAGTCTGAAAAACCAGTTAAATTTAAAGATACATTGTTAGGATACCATAATCCAACATCCTTAGATCCTTGCAAGTATTTCAGAATTCTCTTTGCTGCATTGTAGTGTGATTCCTTTGGAGCAGATTGATATCTAGCACATAAGCACACAACAAACATAATGCCAGGCCTGCTGGCAGTTAAGTATAATAAGGAACCAATTAAACCCCTATACTTGGTTTGATCCACTGATTTTCCTGCAGAATCTTGATCCAGCTGGCAGCTTGTTGAAATAAGAGTGTTGATTGCTTTGCATTGATCCATATCAAACCTCTTAAGCAGCTCCTTGCAGTATTTTTCTTGGCTTATGAAAATTCCATCATTGAGTTGTTTAACTTGTAGTCCAAGGAAGAAATTCATTTCTCCTAACATTGACATCTCAAACTCACTTTTCATGGTTTTCACAAAGTCTTCACACATCTCTTCATTTGTGGATCCAAAGATAATATCATCTACATAGACTTGCACAAGTATAATGTCTTCTCTTTTCTTCTTTATAAAGAGAGTTTTATCAGAATTGCCACGGCTATATCCTTGAGAGAGCAGAAATTCGCTTAGCCTCTCATACCATTGCCTAGGTGTTTGCTTCAATCCATATAAGGCCTTCTTAAGCATGTACACATGTTCTGGATTTTTGTGATCTTCAAACCCTGGAGGCTGAGATACAAAGACTTCTTAATTGATGTAACCATTTAGAAATGAACTCTTGACATCCATTTGAAACAGCTTGAAACCTTGTATGCTGGAAAATGCTAGAAGTAATCTGACAGCTTCAAGACGTGCTACTGGTGCATAGGTTTCACCAAAATCAATTCCCTCTTCTTGGTTATAACCTTTAGCAACCAGCCTTGCTTTATTTCTAGTGATAGCTCCATGTTCATCCATCTTGTTCCTGTAGACCCACTTGGTTTCTATGATGTTCATCTCATGCTTTCTTGGAACCAATGTCCACACTTCATTGTATTCAAACTGGTTCAGCTCTTCCTGCATTGCTGTTATCCAATTGCTGTCTTGCAGTGCTTCTTCCAGGCTTTTAGGCTCAATCTGTGACACAAAAGCCACTGTTCTGCAGAAGTTATTGAGTGAATTCCTTGTTGAGACTCCCTTCTCAATTTTACCAATTACATTGTCAAGAGTGAGATCCCTTGGAGTCTTCCATTCTTTAGGCAATCCTGCATTCACAGTAGATTCTTTGATAGAATTTGAATTAGTTGCATCAAACTCACTGGATTGATTCTTTTGCAGAATGGTTCTTAAATCATCCAAACCAGATTCATCCAGAACAGATTTGGGCACAGAAAAATCTGTTTCATCAAACACAAAATGTATAGATTCTTCAACTGCAAGCAATCTTTTGTTATACACTTTATAAGCATGACCATTTATAGCATAACCAATATGTATTCCTTCATCTGATTTAGGATCAAATTTCCCCAGATTATCTTTACCATTATTTAAAACAAAGCATTTGCAGCCAAATACCCTAAGATGACTAATGCTAGGCTTCCTTCCTTTATACAATTCATAGGGAGTTTTCTTAAGAATTGGTCTAATCAAAGTTCTGTTAAGCACATAAGAAGCAGTGTGTACAGCATCATCCCAAAAGTATTTAGGTAAACCAGATTCATTTAGCACAGTCCTAGCTAACTCTTTTAGTGATCTATTCTTTCTTTCAACAACACCATTTTGTTGGGGTGTCCTAGGAGCAGAATAACTATGTGTGATTCCATGTTTTTCACAATATCTATCAAACTTTGCATTTTGAAATTCTCCCCCATGATCACTACGAATCTGTTTTATCCTATTTTCATTTTCATTATGCAGAACCTTAGCAAGTTTCTTAAAGGCTTTATATGCATCATTTTTAGAAGCAAGAAACAAGGTCCATGTATATATTGAAAAGTCATCAACAATCACCAAAGCATAGTAATTTCCAGCTAAGCTAGCAGTCCTAGATGGTCCAAACAAGTCCATATGCAAAACATCCAAAGCTTTATTTGTAGAAACCATATCTTTTGATTTAAAGGTAGTTCTAGTCTGTTTTCCCTTTACACAAGCATCACACAATATGTTATTTTGAAATTTTATGTTTGGTAAACGAGAAACAAGTTCCTTAGATTTTAGCTTATTCAAGTGATTTGTGTGAATATGAGCTAGCCTCCTATGCCACAACCATGACTCATCATCTTTAGATAACAAACACTCATTTTCAGAACAACTCTTTATAATGTCTAAGAGATAGATGTTGTTTACCCTTTTTCCAGTGAACAACACCTTACCAGAAATTTCATTTGAAATTGTACAAGTGTTGGCTTCGAAATTGACCTTGTATCCCTTGTCACACAACTGGCTAATGCTTAGAAGATTATGTTTTAGCCCTTCAACATACAATACATTCTCAATAGTGGTTGAGTCTTTGGTACCAACATCTCCTCTTCCAAGAATTTTTCCTCTATTGTTGTCCCCATATGTGACATGCCCTTCAGCTTTGAGTTTCAGATTTATGAACTGAGTCACATCACCAGTCATGTGCTTTGAGCAACCACTGTCCAGGTACCACTGGTTTTTCCTGCTGTTTTTTGAGTCAGAGTTGGATCCTTCATCATTCACCATGAAGCACAAATTTGCTTCTTCACTTTCAGTTGAGGAATTACTAGATGAGGATACATCATTTTCTTCCCATGAGATGTATGCTATTCTACCTTTGCCTTTGTCACTCCTCTTGCTTGCTGATTTTTCTTTATTTTGATTGTTTGGACAATCAGCTTTTATATGACCTGGTTTACCACATCCAAAGCACGTGTAATTTGAAGAATTTGAATCATTAGGTTGTTTGGAGTACCTTTTTCTTTGCTGAGTTCTGTCACGGTTTTTCTTCCTAAGAAACCTGCTAAATTTTCTGGTGAGCAGACTCACAGTCTCATCATGTTCAGGATCAACTTCTTCCTCACTTGTATCATGTTCCATGGTAGTTTTTTCAGAGCAATTCCTTTGGCCTTCTTCTCCACAATTTCTTGTTCTTTCAATCTTTTCAGCTCTATTTCATGCTCTATCAGCTTTCCAAAAAGTGCAGCAGTGGACATCTTGGATAAATCTCTGGATTCTGAGATTGCTGTAACCTTAGGCTGCCAGCTCCTATCAAGGCATTTTAGCACCTTTATGTTAAGCTCTTCCTTGTCAAAGACTTTACCAAGGCCAGTGAGGTGATTTACAATATGTGTAAATCGTTTCTGCACATCTGCAATACTTTCTTCTGATTGCATTCTGAACAACTCGTACTCCTGAATTAGTGAGTGCTTCCTTGCTCATTTCACATCATCAGTCCCTTCATGAGTTACCTCTAGTACATCCCACATCTCCTTTGCTGAGTTACATTGAGAGACTCTAAAGAACTCATCCATATTCAGTGCAGAGGTGATGATATTCTTGGCTAAGGAGTCATATTGGGCCTTCTTCTTCTCGGTTTTACTCCATTCTGACCAAGGCTTCTTTATTGTTTCATCTTTGACAACCTGCATAGGTATAAAAGGTCCACTGACCACTGCATCCCAGATTCCCATGTCAATCGACTCCATAAAGATCTTCATTCTGATTTTCCAGAAAGCATAGTTAACACCACCAAACATAGGAGGTCTATTAATAGACGCACCTTCAGCAAAACGCATTTTAAACTCAGACATCATGCATACACTTGAGCAAAATACAAGCCCTAGCTCTTGATACCAATTGTTGGGTCTATTAGTGTCTAAGTTCAAGAGGGGAGGGGTGAATTGAGCTTATAAAATTTTCGCAAGAACACACAATTTTCAGTATATCAGAGGCAAAAGAACAGATTGTTTTTACATGAAACAGATTGATTCTTCAGAGCAATCTAGCACAATTTGAATTTGTTCAAATTAAAATTGTAATCAACAGAGGGTTATAACAGAATCAGATTAGTTGGATTTTATGAGTATGAAGAATACAGCTATGCTAAGAAAACAATCAAAATCATTCAACACAAGGTTTTAAAGAGAATGAATCTTTCTCAGGTTTTAATGAATAGACTATTTGTTCACAGATCAATTAAAACATCATATACAACTGCCTTGTTTATGATCAGAGAGCTTTAACAAATCAGTAAGAACAATTTTTACTTAAACCCATAATTAACAGATTCAATTTCAAAAGAACAGATTTAGTTCTTGATAGAATTAAGCAAAACCAGAAATGAGTGCAGGGATGAGAAGAAAAGGCACGCAAGTTTTTATACTGGTTCACTCATACAAAGCTACATCCAGTTTCACCTTACCCCAAGGTGGAATCCACTAAAAACAGTACCAATCACTTACAACCACAGCAGTTCTTGAACACTACAACAACAATACAACCAATGCTGAAAAACCCTATTTCAGCACACCTTGCACTCCAAGAAACCCTATCAAGGAGTGACTAACACTTACACCTTTACAAACCAGAATAAAGGAAAGATTACACCTGAAAAGAAGATGCAAGAACTCAAAACCAGTAGTTCAATTTGCTGCAGAACTGCACCAGCACCTTCACCAAGATCAAAGGTTTCCTAGAACAAGCACACTTGAAAATCCCTTTGGAAAACCTTTCAAAAAACCTTTTCAATCCTTCTTCTCACATAGAAAATGTTTGATCTCTGTCAAAAACGTAATTGCTCAGCATCCTTTTATATGAGAGAGACTTTTCTTTATATAGAAAACAGTTTCTAACTTCTTTTCAAAAAACAGTTGAAAAGCTGTTATGAAAACAACAGATTCAGTTTTGAACTTAACAGATTTATTTTGTGAAAACTGCCAACTCAGCTAACTGAAATAACTGTCTGAGTTGTACCTTTGGTGCCCTAACTAACTTTCGAAAAATCCTTCAGCTGACCAAAGAATAAACCTGTTCTTTTACAGAGAAACAGATTTATTTTTGTGCAGTATCCTGATTTTAGGAGAAAACTCTAAAAAGCTTTTGGAAAAACTTTTAACCGCTTCATGTGCTTGATCTAGGCTTGGTTAGGCATCTAGGATAGATCATGTAGCAAAAGGCAACCTCACACAACCACAAGCCTACATACAAGATCATCTAAACCTATTACAAACTTTACAACAAACTAGCTATTTTCTACATCAAACACAAACTAACACTAGGTAGAGAAGAGGCTTCATCCATCTTCAACAGAAAGCTCTACAAAGCGTGAAACATAGAGCAGCTGTAGATGGTTTATTGCTGTTGTGATGTTTCAAATGTCTACACCTCCACGTACCAGCTCACATGTCTACACATTTCCTCTGGCTTCCTTCAAGACCCTCCTAACTCCCTTTTAGAACCGTACCCTATCCCACTCTACTCTTTAAACATGTAGAGCTCAAGTTATGCTCCTAGTAAATTGCCAATCAAAGATAGAGAAATTGATAGAACATAACCTCTATTTCATTGACAACCATAATCAAAGTTGTTCCATGTGGAAAATTTCTTTCGCATCGGAAATTCCTTTGTTAAAGATAACACAATTTCTTTATTCCCATATACCCTTACAACCGCCACCCACAAGCCTTTCTATATTAGATTCTGCTTAGAACTCAAATGTACTAAGTGAAAGTTTTCAAAGTAGCACTTCAAATCCTTATGGTGGTCCTACAGGATACCTATCCATCTAAAACAAAGTTCCCACACCCATTGTGCGATGGCACATTTTAAGAACATGTGTTTGGAGCACTCCTCTGAAGCATGGCATAGTGCACATGAAGGCAATCTGACCATCACTCCTCTCTTAATCAAGCTAATTCGTGTTGGGATTCTATTCCAACAAATTCTCCAGGCAGTAGTTAGGGTATTGGGGAATGCTTTAACTTGCCAGAGCTGATTGAAAAACCCCTATGAACCCCTGTGGCATGATTAGCTAAGCGGTTGTAGGCTGATTTCGTAGAGTACTTTGCTGAAGCATTACCTCCCCACACTTGAAGGTCCTTAACCTTCCTTTTCAGGATGCCCGAAGAAATATACCTTAGCATTTCTTCTTCTTGCATAGATTCCCACTCAAACCTAACCCTCATCCATCTTAAACACCAATGCTAGACTGAATCTTCCTACTCGCCTACCTCGCCCGCCGTCAGCCCCTGATCCAAGGATAGAGAGTGTAGCCTAGGATACAAGGTAATAAGATTGTTATTGCCAACCCTGACGTCCTCCCAGAATCTAGCATTGTCCCAAATCCAATTTTCCATACTAATAATGTTTCTTGGAACCATCCCGCTTCTTCTCTCTTGCCACATACTTTAGATAGGTCTCTCCACCACCACAATTGGAATTTTAGAGACGGTTGGCGTCAACCTGATTTTGAGCCATATTTTGATACTGCAGTATCTTTCCACTTCCCTTGTTGTTCACTCACCAAATGCCATTTCCATTTAGCCAACAAATCTCCATTGAACTTTCTAATGTCTTTCATCCCCAAACCATCTTCCTCCAAAGGTTTACACAAGTTCTCCCATCTTACCCAAGATATGGATTTGTTATCCATTCCTTAAGCCCATAGAAAACTCCTTTGGATACTAATTGTTCTTCCCGGTTGACTTTCTCGCCGGTAGACTTGAGTGGAAAGCTCCGCTTCTAACCTGTCTCCTCTACTCTAGATTCTGTTATGCGTCTTCTCATCGCACTGGAACTTGGGGTCTCAAGCCCCTTTTATAAGCTTACTCATTTAACAACTTTTACTCACGAGATATAATCTCTACTGAAAGCATAAAATAATAATAGAAAACCACCTGCTCACGGGCACCACTTATCTTCAGGTGCTAACAGCAAGGAAAACATTCTGTTTAACATGTGGCTCATTATTCTCGGGTGCTCATATTTTATTCTCAACTACTATTAATTAATATTTAACTAACATGTATTAATTAATATATAACTAACTTGCATATTATCACAAGAGATAAAATATCTCTTGGTCTTCATAATAATATGATAACATATTTAAATAATAACAATTATATCTTTCATCTTCAGAATAATATCACAACAGATAAAATATATATAACTAACTTGCATATTATCACAAGAAATAAAATATCTCTTTATCTTCAGAATAATATGATAACAGATTTAAACAATAACAATTATATCTTTTATCTTCAGAATAATATCACAACAGATAAAATATATATAACTAACTTGCATATTATAACAAGAGATAAAATATCTCTTTATCTTCAGTATAATATGATAACATATTTAACAGATTTAAACAGTAACAATTATATCTTTCATCTTCAGAATAATATCACAACATATAAAATATATATAACTAACTTGCATATTATCCCAAGAAATAAAATATCTCTTTATCTTCAGAATAGTATGATAACATATTTAAACAATAATAATTATATCTTTCATCATCAGAATAATATCACAACATATAAAATATCTCTTTATCTTTTATCTTAATTACCTTTCCTGGGCCGACCCCTACCTGGGCCAAGGTCTGGAGCATTCCTGTCCAATACACTAATGATTCTAGAGCATACCGATTCTGGAGCTTTAAATAAGGATAAGTAGAAAAGGGGTAAGGATGTGAATACTGATTTAATCAAGCATATTCTTCCCACCAACGACAAGAATCTCCCCTTCCAAGCTCTAAGTCTTACGCTAACTTTATTTAGAATTGGCTCCCAAAACTCTCTCTTCCTCGGATTACCACTAACTTCTAACCCAGGTATTTAAAAGGTATCCTCATAATATAGCAGTTTCGTTCCCGCTGGTTGACCATGATCGTCTTTATGTGTGGCTTGTCCTCACGAGCTAGGGCACCTTCGTTGTGCTCCGTCTATGAATACCTGAAAAGAAGTGAACAAATGGGTGCCCTCGCGGCCGTTTGCACTTTGACGATCAAGTCAGCTAGCGAGAAACTTCAAAGGGTGACACACCTCCGTATCGGAACACCAAAACGAATGCTCTGAAGGTGGTCAAAAAATAATTGAGTGGCTAAAACTGTGTTGCCCTAATTGTCTTGTGCGCACAAGGGGTGCACAGTGAAACAACGAAGGTTTGTGTGTGTGTAAACTACGAGAATTAGGTCAAAAACCCGGGCCCCTTTTCAAATGTCCCAAGACCCCTTTTTATACACCTCCTGCATTTGAAGCACGTTAAAGCGTATAAAAATGTGCCTTGAAACATTTGATACGTAAACTAAATTAACGCGTACCTTAGCAAACTTTCACTAAAACATTGGTGAACACGTGCTTATTGCCACGTGTTCTTCTGACTTGATCGTTATTCTACGCAGAGGGCCTCACAGCGCCGTAACCCAACTTATGGTTATTCCATTGTGTGAGTCCTCTTTCCTCGAAGTGCATCTGGCGCGTGGGGTGACTTTCTGGGTGCCAACTCATGCGCCCCAACCTCTACTCACTCCCCCTGGGATAAGTACCATGCACGTGGTTCTCCCCTAGGCGTGGCCCTCTCATGGGTCGTATCTGTCCCAGGGTCTCTTAGTGGTGGCGTGGGTACTTCACGAGTCGGGTTACTCCCTACCGGTTCTAGGACTATGGCTTTGAAACCACCTTTCTCCTCTTTTTATTACTGTTCTGAAGTACTGGGGCCCCTCGTGGCGTCGCCCCCTTCATGGTCTTTCCTACCCATGGGTATCGGGGGGTGACACCGTCGATGCCTTAACTTGGCGACGCCTACACCTGGCGACGCCTCATCTTGGCGACGCCTCATCTTGGCGACGCCTCATCTTGACGACGCCTCATCT
Organism: Phaseolus vulgaris; assembly: GCF_051622355.1. Taxonomy (NCBI): domain Eukaryota; kingdom Viridiplantae; phylum Streptophyta; class Magnoliopsida; order Fabales; family Fabaceae; genus Phaseolus; species Phaseolus vulgaris. The sequence continues at coordinate 13,494,668 of NC_143507.1, read as the reverse complement.
TGGCGATGCCTTCGCCAGGCGACGCTTCCTCTTGGTGATGCCTTAACTTGGCGACGCCTACATCTGGATGGGTGTCATAGTGAAGACGTTAGAGAAGGAGTTTTCACACATAAAGAGGGTATCATCAACAAATTGTAGCGCACAAGAATCGACCTCATTCCACCCACCTTCACCCTTGTAAGCATGTTGAACTTGATTGCTTGTCTTACTAAGTCGGTCATCCTTCAGCTACAATAAGCAAGAGAAATGGGGCTAAGGGGTATCCCTGCCTCATCCCTCTCGATTGTTTAAATTCCTCCATGGGGCTTTTGTTTACCATAACAGACATAGACGCGGACTCGACGCAGCCTTTGACCCACTTGATCCATTTATTGTGAAAACCTAGCCTCTAGAGCATATCAAGTAAAAAATCCCATCTCACCGAGTCATAAGCCTTTTCAAAGTCCACTTTTAAGCCTAACCCACTCCTCCCACACTTCTGAAGCTCCTCATTTGCCACTAGGACACTATCTAACATCCTTTTATCCTTCAAGAAAGCCAATTGACTCTCATCGACAACAGTAGGTAGAACAATATTGATACCACAAGATAAGACATTGGTTATGATTTTACACATAGCCCCCACAAGAGAAATAGGTTTATACTGGTCCAAATTTGTGTGGTCTCTCACTTTAGGAACTAGGGTTATAAAGGATGCATTACAACCTTTTGAAAAACATCTTGTTTCTTGAAAAAATTGCACAACAACCATAAAATCATGTTTAAGAGTATCCCAGCAGTTGTTGATGAAGTTGTAGTTAAACTTGTCCGGGCCAGGGCTTTTTGAATCGTCACATTGCCACACTGTTTCCTTTACTTCTTCCTTGGTAAAGTTGAATATCAAGCTTAAACTATCCTCCGTTGACAAAGACTTAAACTTTATAGCTCCTAGTCTAACCCCACAATCATGTGTAGTGATAAGTGTCTAATTTCAGTAATATTTCATATTAAAATATAGGCACTTATGAGGATTTATTGCTAATTTACATATAAAATAATCCCTAATTTATGAATTTATACCTTTTTACATTTTTTATGATCTTTATTTGAATAAGAGTATTTTATTCCCAAATTTGGTGTTAATTGCAGATTTCTAAGGAAGATTGGAGATTTGGATTAAAGATGAATGATTTGAGCTAAAAAGATAAAGATAGAAGGTCCCATAATGGAAAAAGATGCAAAGAAAGATTGGGCCTTTTTTTATGTTTTATCATTTAGCCCATTAGCGCGACATAGGAAACAACCTAACCCTAGAAAACTAGGATAAATAGAGGGCTAGAGGCTCAACCTTAGGGTGCCAGATTGAGAGGAAAACACCATAGAGTGAATTGTAACCCAATTGGGAGAATGGAAGGTGATAGAAGTATGCGTGGCTAATTCTACCCTTTGGGATTGGGAGTAATATGCTCAAACTCTTATGTATTGAGGTGATATTTTATATATTAATATTCAGTTCTTGATTGATTATTGGTATTGTTGTTTTACTTTTAATTTTCCGTGACAAATTGAGAATCTTAAATCTGACCGGGAGGTATTTTTAGGGTTCGGACCTAAACAACAATACTTAACATATTTGAGTGCTAGGAATAGACTTGAAATGTTAATTGCTATTAAACGTTCTAAGTTGTTCTTATAATTATGCGAGGGATCGATAGTTAGGGGACATTCTTAAGGATTTTATATGCGAGGAATCGATATAGATGATTTTTATACGGGCATCAATTTCAATCAAAGAACTTAATATTGACATGCTAATCAAAATACATGAGAGTGAGAGAGATGAAACCTAATCCCTATTTTTCCAATTGAAACAACTAATTCTTTGTCTGTTTTCTTATTGATCATTGCCAACACAACCACTTTCAATACACTTTTAATTGCTTTGTTCTATATTTAGCGATTATTGTACTTGATAATTCACTGTTCCTTGTGGGATCGATATCCGTCCTTAGGGACAATTATTACTTCTGACAAAGCGGTGCACTTGCCGTAAAAAGTCATCATGTAGCGATAAATCTATCTTCGAACAATTTTTGGCCTCCCGTCAAACAACTTCAGGGTCCTCACAACATTGATTTTCTACCACCTTTGACCTCATTCTTGAGTCTTCTCCATCTAATTACCAAGTGATAATATTTCGAGTTGGAATCACCATACTTAAACCAAGAAGCTCTGGCTTTTTTCCTAGAGACAGATTCAAATATTTTGTCATTAATTCTTAGTTGACTGATAAGCTTCATTCTTTTCAACTTAGCATCTTCCTCGAGATCATTGTACTAATCTTGAGCATCACGTTCCTCAATTTCCTTAAGAATCCTCTTATTTGTGTTCAAACACCCAAATACATCACGATTACACAATTTAAAGTCAGCCTTCAATATCTTCAGCTTGTCTTTGAGTTTAGTTATACTGTTTCCCTACACTAAGTAGGACTTCCATTTATCATTAACCCACACCTTAAAACCATGCTCCAAAAGCCAAGCATCAATGGTCCTAAAGGGCTTTAGGCCCCAATCTTTGACCATTGATTTTACCACTATAGTGCAATTTTCTGATACCACCCTCAGTTGGATGTGTTGCTTGCTCATTGGCCATTTTTTAAGCCATTCTTCATAAATGAACACTTTATCTAATATGGTTTTTGCTGATTCATTTGCTTTATACCAAGTGTACTTCTTGTCGACTATCGATAACTCCACTAGAAAATTCCTTTCAATAAAGCTATTAAATCCACCAATTTCCTTCTTTTGGCTTCCTTTCTCTCTAACTTCTTTGCTTTTAGATGCACATCTAGCTGCATTAAAATCGCCACACGAACATCACTTCATATTTTGATGTGTATTTTTTTATGTTCGTCAAATCCTCCCATAAAGCAACCTTGTCATTCAAATTGCAGGCTGCGTAAACATTGATCAGTGCACACTTAATGTTAGACTTAGCATGCTGACCGAATAGTGCTATAAAACCCCTTCCCACCACAACAAAACACATCTTTATGCCACATAGTTAATAAACTCCCAACACCATTTACACCTTCATTGTGTATCCACCCAACGTTACTATCCCCCCACAAAGAAAAACATCTAGCATCTGACAAAATAGTTGTTTTTTTTTCTCTGGTAAGCATAGGAGTTCTGCGCTCTCCTTAGTAAGAACTTGTTTAAGATAACTAGCCTTAGTGCCTCCCCCCAACCCTCTGATGTTAAGGTTGACAATAATCATAAAAACCCATTTTTGTTGCCCTCCTCATACTTCTTCATAACTGTCAAATCCCTATCTTCCATTCATTCAAATTCTTTAATTACCTCATCCTCATCCCCACAACATGACATCCATAGTTGTTTACCCAACTCCCATAATTTGGTTGGTTCATTTGTGTTCTCAACATTCCATAATCTATTATTGCAATTAACAATATTACCATCATTAGAATTAAAGCTTAATCTGGATGCAAAGTTGATCCCTAAGTGTAAAGATCCTACTCCCCTTTGGATCTCCACCGCGGTTGCACACTAGATTCCCCCATCTTCCATAAATCATGCAACCTCCTAACCCATATGGTTGTATTATAATTATCCCCCACGAGATCCTGCATCCCCCAACGACTTTGAACGCAAACCGACCCTACATCTTCCTTTACACCTTATTCCTTATCAAAGTTGTAGTTTATAAGGCTTGTTTGGGGCCCTCTTTAAGCCCCGAAAAACCCTCATGTGTTGCACCATAATGAGGGAGTGACGTTCGTTTTATACTCTGCACCAACGGCAATGGCAAAGCCCTCTGCACTCATCCGTTCTCGCCCTCATTTGTGAAGCTTATGCGTGTTTCGCATCTAGCATATCCTTTACCCCCCTCCTTTACTTGTACAGGGATCTCCCTGGCGTCCCCACTGCTAACCTCTTCTAATTGGGTCGTGACACATCTGGAATGGGCCTCACTCACACTGGCCAAGCGTGGCTATCTTTAGAAGCCTCAACAACAATAATTAGGTTGTTATTCAAAGCTCCATGGACAGGATTGCTTTAGCATATGGGTTTAACCTTATGAGGATCAGAAAAAGCTCCCTATAGATATTTCCGCATTTGTCTTAGACGAACCACCTTTCACCTGCGTACCTTTTCCATGCACAAATACTTCCTCCAAATGCACTACTCTTGTCGTTTGTGCTAACCTTTCTCTACCATCCCCGTTAAACTCCTCTGGCTGCCACAAAACCTTTCCGCCTTGCCTAACCTCATCATCACTGATCTTCTCCAAGAAATGAGTTTCTTCAACAAATGAATCCTCCAACGAAACATTATTAGATGGTGTAAAGTGATTAAAGGTGCACCACAATAGACTTCCAACCTGGCTGGGAATTTCCTCATCAAACTTGATATTGTAAACCTAAACATTAATCCTTATACACTTTGAATACCTTGCACTGCATGACTCGAGAAGGTGCACTTAGATTCTTGCATACTCTAGGTTTTGCCATGACTTCGTAGCTTCGTCAATAGATACCAAAGAACCCACTACACCAGCCACTTTTGATAAGTAATCATTGTTCCGCAAAGAGATGGGTAGGCCATAGCATCTAACCCATATAATTTTATGGCCCGCAAAGACATAGAATTCAGATCAAGGTTCAATAACCTCAAAGACATTGTCAAACCATTCTTTGTTGAGCTTTATCAAGTCTTCCATCCTCTCTCCTTCCTTTGGTGTTAAAAGAACCAAATTATCTCCCATCTACTGCACTATGATCAAATTCATCCCTCTCAAAATGAATTCATCACACAGTTGATTGTAGTTAATATCTACAGACATATGACCAACCACACTTTTTACCATCCATCGCAGAAATTGGTGTTGAGTTTCAATAATGTGACATTTCCACTATTCTAAAGATGTTCTTTTCACTATGTCTGCATAGGACTGTTCCCCACTTGTGCCTTCTTCCCTTTGTTTGCCCTCCAAACCTCGTTACCTTTCTTTTCCCTCCATACCTCCTTACTTCTGTTCTTCCTAGATTCATACCCATATTCATGTTGTTTTCTTACCACCTTACTATTGTTCTTCAAGGGTTCATCACCGTGTTCATATTGTTGTTTTCTTGCCTCTCTAGGCCAACCAACCTTTTGTTCTGAGTCAACTCTCCTATATCTTAGGATGTTAACATACAAGTCCATATTACCAATGTGTATTTGATTGTGCTCCGTCTCCAATCTTCCAACATTTTCAACATCAAAGAATCTAACAAACCCAAATCTTCTGCCCCATCTCTTAAGCCTTCGTGAGATGAACACCTCTTTCACCCTATCCCACCTTTGGAAAATCTTAATCATGTCAAATTCTCCACATCTAGCTAGAAAGTTTGAAAAAAGAGGGTGGTAAAGCTGCTTGATGATTGTTGTGGCTTGTATCCCCCTAGTCTCCTCCATCTCTCAGCCATCCTCCATTTCTCAGCCTTCATGCTACTATAGGTGTTATCAATAGCTGGGCGCAAGCATTCCATATACTATGTATCCATTTTAGCATAATCTCGACTTTGAAGGTATTTTTTTTAGTTTAAAACCTCTTGTTGCCAATTGTGGGCCTTGCTGAATGGCACTAGCGTTCGAGTAATATGTATGAGACTTCTAATCGTTGTAGTATAGTGAGAAATTGTAGGCTTAGGAAAAAAACTAAGAAAGTTGTTGCACAAAAAATGTTATATCAAGTCGAGTATTAGTGATATTGTTCCGTCCGGTTGACCGGGACGTCTTCGTGCGCGACCTCAACCGTCAGCTAGGGACTCCTTCCCACTGGTTGCCTGTGGATTCCTGCAATAAAGAGGACAAAAAGGCGCCCTAGCGGCCGTGTGCACTCCGACGCTCAAGTCAGCCAGCAAGAAACACCAAAAACTGTCCACCTACGTGTCTGAGCACCGCGTATGGCACTCTGAAGGTGGTAAAAGAACTGTGTATATGTGTGTGTTGTCTCTTTCAGGCAAAAATATTCCCCAGTCACTTGTACGTAACCTTGAAGCACGAGCAAGCAACTAGAGAGTTCTCTGGTAAATTTGCCGAAAGTTCCAACCCTTTTTCCAACATTCTCTGCGCTATTTAAACTACCCAAGCATTTAAAGCGCCTTAAAGCGCTTTTAATCACAAACGTAACGCACTCATTAAAGCGCTTAATTAGAAAACGTAGCGCATTTAAGACGTTGAAACGCTCGGGAGCCATTATAGTACCTGAATGCTCGAAAGGGAAACTGTATTGAATAACTTTTAATTACCTGGCACCTGACTAAAGGGTGTTTCTATTCTGGCATGGCTGTCGTACACGTGGAGGGCCTCACGACGCCATGACCCCATCTGGGGGCGCTTCGGCCCACCTGGGGACGTTTCTACGTGTGAGTCCTCCTGCTGGGAGTGCTACTGCGCTAGGGGTGACTTTTTGGGTGCCAACTCATGCCCCCAAGTATCTAGTCACTTACTTTGAGAGCGTATTTGCCTTCCTTTTGTACTCTGCACCCAGTTGCCCTGGGCGTGACTTTCCTCTTGAGTCGTATCTGCCCCACGGGCGTCTCTGGGGCAGCAGGAGCACTTCACGAGTCAGGCTGCCCTTCACTGGTACTATTACTATGGCCTTGAAGCCACCTTTTCCTTCTCTTTATCACTTTCCTGAGATATCGGGACCTGAGGCTTTCCCACGACGTCGCTCCCTCCATGGTCTTTCCTACCCATGGGTATCGGGGAACCACACCGTGATTGCCTTGCTTTAGCACTGTTTGATCTGGCGACGCCCTGGTTGGGCGACGCCTTCACCTAGGTGACGCCTTGCCTTGGCGACGCTTCCTCTTGGCGTCTCTCCACCCAGGCGACGCCTTGTGTTGACTTTGTCTCTCCAGCAGTTGACTTTGACCTTGACTTAGTCAACGCCCGGATACGGGACGGTACAGATATACATAAGCTTTCCAATCAATCAGTCTTCTATAGGCTTGAAAGGAACACTTCCAGTAAAAGATATTTTTTCATGATTATCAATAGGAGTTTGTGGAATTTAGCAAGCTAAAAGACCTGTTAACAATTCAAATGCGTATTTTTGATTCACCATTTTTCCTTTCTTATTTCTTGTTACTTTCATACCAAGAAAATATCTTAAATCCCCAAGATCCTTAATCTTGAATGTTTGATTAAAGATTTGTTTGATTCGATCAATCTTCTCTTTGTCATTTCATGCCAATATTTTCACATACACCAATAATGTTGTAAAAGATTCTTTAAAAGAATTAATGAATAAGGAATGATCATTCATAAATTGAGCATATCCCGTAGAGAGCAAAAAGTTTGGCTTGCTTAAGGTCATACGAAGCCTTTATTAATTTATAAACTTGTCCTGGTTGAAAAGAAGTCAATCTAGGAGGAGAAACCATGTATACATCTTCTTTCGACTCTTAATGTAAAAAGACATTGTTTATATTTAACTGTTTCAATTTCCAATTATATATAAAAGCTAGAGAAAGAAGCAACCTTATGGTGGTTATCTTTGTTGTTGGAGAGAACGTATCAAAGTAGTCAATGCCTTTTGTTTTTGTGTATCCCTTTTCCACTAACCTTGTTTTATACCTATCAATTGTCCCATTAGCCTTATATTTTATTTTGAATACCCATTTGCAACCTATGGCAACTTTGTCCTTAGGCAAAAGAGAAATCTCCCAAGTTTTAGTTGGCTCCAAAGAATCTATCTCACGTTGTATAGTTTTAGAATAAGTGTTTGGCTCAACATGTGAAGAAAGAGACATACAAAAGATGTGTAAGAAGGTGATAAATTTTGATAAGACAAAACAAAATTTAAATGATATTTAACTCTTGAAGATGTATTGGAAACATTAAGATTACAATGATAATCCTTTGGATACTCAGGTGGTCTTTCTATTCTTGTACTCATTTGAACTGACTAATCTGATTTAGAATTTTTGTTCTATGACATGAACTTCATTGAGGTTTAGCTCTATTCGGGAACAAACTTCTTCTAGAACCTTAATGTTTGATTCTCAATTATTATTATTATTATTTTCAGCATTATCATAGGGTCTAAGAATGACTTCTAATGGCTGGCCCAAAATAGGTTGATCTTCAATAATAAAAACTTTGATCATGAATGTTAGGACTGCTAGTTTCATTGCTAGTATCTTGAACCCTTTGATATGGAAAAACATGTTCATAGAAGACAACATCCCTAGACACAAAGTTTTTTCTTGATTGAATATTCAACAAAACATATCATTTTGTCTCCCTTTTAAAACCAATAAAAACAGATTTTGATGCCTTTGGATCAAATTTTCTTCTATTTGTTGACAAAGTGTTAGCATAGCATAAAGATCCAAACACCTTTAATCCATTAAAGCCTATTGCAGTTTTGTAAAGCATTTTATGAGGAGAAAAATACTTTAGAACAGGTGTCGGAAGCATGTTTATAATATACAGAACATGTATCATAGAATATGACCAATAAAGTTTTGGTAAATGAGATTGTATCATGAGAGCTCTTGCTACATTTAATAAATGACCACGTTTCCTTTCAACTATATTATTTTGTTGTGGAATATTGACACATGATGTTTGATGGACTATTCCTTTGTTGACAGAGAAATTAGGCATGAAAATTCCAGTCACATTATCACTTCTTATTATTTTTATAGCTATGTCAAATTATGTTTGAACAAAAACAACAAAATTTTCCAAAATCTTGAAAACTTAAATTTTTGTTTTAAAAGAAGAATCCCTGTGTACCTTGAATACTGATCAACTATGGTCAAGAAATATTTATGATCATGAATTGATGATATTGAGTATGATCTGCCATAGATCTACATGAATCAAATCATTTTTTTATTTATATGTACTAATAGAAAGGGATAGTATTTTTGCTTTGCCAAATGACAAACATCACAAAGAAAAGATTTGTTAGTATTTAACAAAATAAAATTTATTATTGATAGCATAAATACATTGGTTTGAAGCATGCCCTAACAGAAAATGCCAAAGGGTTTCTAAATCACTAGCACTGACAATAACAGTATTAATGGTATCTGTAAATTTGGTGGGTTTGATTTGAAGTTTTTGATAGGATGGGATCCTGAGTATATAAATTCTATTGTAGCTCAGTTGAACCAATCATCTTCAAGTAGTTCATGTCTTGAATGTGACAACCATTAGATTCAAAGGTAAGAACACAACATAAATTATCAATCAATTTTGCTACTGAAAGAAGATTAAAAGTGACACATTAAATATATAGATCATTGTCTATGACATGATTTTGATTGAAATAAAAAACATTTCCATAATAATTGGCAATGACTTTATTTCCATTTGGTAATTTGACACAAATAGGATTAATTTGATTATATGACGTCAAATGAGTTAAGGATGAACAAATGTGGTTAGTAGCACCACTATTAAGAATCCAAAAATTGAAGGGAAAAATAAATTTATTACCAATGTGTGTTGTCATGTTGGAAGGAATAACATAGACTTGATTAGAAACATTGTCACTGAATTTGGACTGTTGTAAAAGAGTTAACAATGTTTGATATTGCTCAAGATTAAAACAAATTTGGAAGGCACATGAACAAACAGGTAGCGGGCGAAAAAGATCAAGCTCATCCCAAAGAATTTTTAGGTGAGTGAAATAGTTTGTAACAATCAACTCACCTTATTTGAAAGAAGAAATCATCTTTGAAGATCAGAAATATGAATAGTGTCTCCTTGTGAGAACCTTTCCTTTAAATAATTCCATATGTCAAAGACATTCTCCATATATATTATGCTCTATGCGATGGATTGAGAAACAACCTTGAGCATCCAGGAAACAACTAGCATATTGGGTCTTTGCCATGCTGGAAATAGAAGTTGCTATGATTGGGAGCTTATACAGTTTCATCAATGAAACCTATCTTGTTCTTGAAATGAGGCTCATTTGAAATAAATAAGACCAGTGATGATAGTTTGGTCCCACAAGAATAATAAGGACCATGAGAAAGGAAAGATTATATGATGAACTAACATGGTGAGGCGAATAAAGATCTTGTGAGGGATCAACAACTTCACCCATGGGTAAGTGTAGCAACCAGAGCTCTGATCACAACTCTGATACCATATTATAAAAAAAAATATAGATGAACAAAAGAGAAAAAGGAAGACAAAGGATATGAGAAGGAATATCTCTTCTAATTTTCTATTGAAATCAAAGAAGATGGTCTAAATATATACAAGCAGTATACCCATTATCAGTCTAGCTAAAGAGAGATAATGGAAAACAAGAGTCAATCAATAAAGACTGCAATCAAAAAATACAAAATAAAGGTTATACACTTGTACAAAGAGAAACAACTAAGAATTAAAAGGGGCACAATTTATATTAGCTTCCTTCTGGTTGTGTATCCATATCCTTTAATATTTATGTATAGGGAGTTTAGTGTAGTTTTTGTAATAAAGTTTTACAGTTTTATTGAGTCATTTCTTGCAAGAAAGTGGTTATCTTTTCTAATTTTTTCTTTTGTTAATAAGTGTGTGCTAAACTGGTATTGTTAAGCAACTACATGTAGTTCTTGAAAATGAGTAAACCAGTATAAATTTTGTGCATTTTTGTTCTTCTTGATTTTTTAATACTTACATTAATTAGTTGTTTCAATAAGTCAATATGTTAAAAGATTATCCCTAAATCTTTCAATATGTTGATTCAATAAAGAAAGATTACCATAAGGTTTTAATGTTGAATTCACCCATCATGTCATATTATTTCTTACTCGTTTAAGGTGCAAGCAATCTTTGGTATGGTCAAGCGATGTTTTGTTCCTTTTGTAAATGACAATCTTTGGTATGGTCAAGCGATGTTTTGTTCCCTTTGTAAATGACATTTTTAAGTTTTCGATGCAAATACTGAAGGGAAAAAGTTCTCAAATGGGATTAAGTTTATATGTGTGTTTGCAACCATAGTTTGTTAATCATAACTTCTGTGGTAGCAGGTACTTTGACTACCTCTTCTACATTGATATTGAAGCTTGCATGGCATAACGTGGTGCACAAAATTCTTTAGGATAATTGCTGCCCATTATCTCGTTAACATTAGTTTATTATTTTGTTTCTTATTATAGACACAAATATTTTATATTAATGTTTTGATTGAAATGTATACAATTTGTTAATGCAGGAGCCCCTGATATAATGAACGTACTTATTAAAATGTATTTTATTGTCTTTGATGAATGATGAATGTACTTGCACAATATTTATTGTCTTATGGATGACAAATTTGGTAAACAGTACTTTGATTAGATTATTGAAAAGGAAAGAGTAAAAGAAATACTTGAAATTAGGTACCATTAATAGTGCTTGATATTTCGAAATTGTTTTCAATCATACCATGTTGACAAAAAATTTGATGGCATTGGTCTTAACCAATTCAGTATGTTTGTCTCACATTCATGAACTGCAGATACTGACAAATTTCACATGCTAAGAAGAAGATCCCCACAAAATGGTTCTTTTTTCTATGAAAGATGTCAACCATGTTAGGCAACAGAATTTTCTTTGAAACTGGCACCTTCCCTTTTTCTAACTTCCTGATCTCCACCTTGAGTAATCAATTCTTCTTTTGAATCCTATAATGTTGAGGAGATAATTTTAGTGTCATATGTTTTTCAGCCACTAATTTAGATTCAACTTTTCTACTTTGTTGTGCTCTCTTTCACTCCACATTCTGAGCTTATTCTCCACTGCTCTCTTTTCTGCTTCAGCAATCTTTCCCCTTTTCAAGACTTCTTATGTTTCAGTCTATGTATCCTCAATTTCGTTTTTAGTTTCCTCTAACCTTTTTAGAACTTCATTTTCACTAGCCTTTGTAGCTTCAACCTGTGCTTTGGCAACATCCACATTGATATCCCGTAATTTATCAGACTCCTCAACCTTATGAAGCAAGGTTATCAACTCCTCCATTTGAGATTGTAATTCTTGCAACAGATTCAGAAGTTGATGAATGAGAAGCATTGGTCTCGACAGATAGGACCATGATCTGTTCAAGAGCACTTGCCTCGATTGCTTTTTCTACTTCTGCTTCTTTCAATGGTTCTTTAAGCTTTATTTTAACATCTTCTAAAACAAGTTTAGTGAGTTCAACTTCCATATTTAATTATGCAGCCTCATTCTTCATAGCTTTTGTTTCCCTCCTTGCATTTTGAGTTTCAGTTAACAACTGGTTCAATGTGAAGATCATTTCCACTTGTGCACCTCTAGCTTTAGATTCTATCAAGTAGGCATCATGTTCAAACTCACTTTTCTGGAGCTCTACCCACATATTCTAAACAACGAATTCAGTTTTGAATTCTTTCTCTCTCAATGCGATGTGCTAGATTTTCACATTGTCCATATCCAATTTAAGAGCTTCCAGGATGGTCCTAATCCTATCCTGCCACTTTCTGTAGTGATTTCTTAGCATCATCAAGATCCATACTGACACTTTTCAAAGCATCCAAGTCTGAATTCTTTCTACTTTCCATTTGTTCTCACAGAACACCTATTTCATTCCTTGTGTCAGTTAGCTGCCCTTCTAGATTTTTGGTAAGTCCTGCATTAAATTCCTTCTTTAAATGAAGCAAATTCCTTTTGGATTCAAGAGACATTTCATATGATTTTGTTTGAACATTTTTCTTAGTTAATGTCTCTTCTTGCTGTTAGGATCGATGGTTAGAACAAGAGGGGGTGAATTGTTTACAAAAGATTTTCACAAATACTTTGCTTAGAATGAAACTTTAACAATCAACTCAGAAAAGCAATTCAGAAAGTCAATCAAATTTCCAAGCAGAAACAGATATTATAATTATAATCGGTTAAAATGACGATTTAACCTGTTGTTTATGACAGTGAAAAATATCAAACAGTTATGGAGAGAAGAGATAGAGAGAATTAAACACAAGGTTTATACTGGTTCACTCTATCCAAGAGCTACATCCAGTCCTCAGTCAAACCACTGAGTATTTCACTATGTAACCAATCACAGATTACAAACACACAACACAAAAAGGTGACTTTGAATCCCACAAAGCCTACTCACCCTCTTTGTACATAGCCAACACCTCAAGCCAGAATCACATTGACTTTACAGGATTTTACAACAGTTTTACAGAGAGTAATATGAACAATTACAAGAAACTAAACAAGGGTAGAAAACACCTGGAATCATAGTACACCAGAAACCCTATTGATCAGTTCTTGAATCACAGCAAAGCTAAAAAATAATCTTGCTAAAACTTGGTAAAACACCTTTTCACAAACAGTTGGTAATCTCTCAAATCAATCTCAAATCAGAGTATCAACCTTTTCTATCTCATCAATCTTTCACGTTTGAAAGGAGACTAGTTTTATATTCCTTGAGAAGCTATCGTTGAAGGCAGATTTGAACAACCAAATCAGTTAAAACAGGTTTTCAAAAAACTGTTATGAAAACTTACATTTAATCGGTTAAAATTGCGATTTAACCGGTTGAATGGTTTTGACAGTTATACAACTGATTCAAAAAACAGTTTCAAAACACCTTTGCCAGCTAAGTGACAAACAATCGATTATCTCGAAACTTTAATCGGTTGTTTTTCCATTTAAATGGAAAAACACTTTAATCTTTAAAACAAATTAAAATAAGCTTTGTTTGAGAATCAAAGACTGATCTTACAGAGATTTTAAACCCCATAACCAAACCTAAACCTAAAACACAACACAACTTCAGGCTTCAAGAGGATTTGATACATCAAAGCTTCCCATCTTCAACACTTGCAACAAATAAAGAGCTTATACAGATTACGCATTATTTTGACCAATTGATTCCAGTACAATGAAAATTTCTTTAGATAGTTCAGATGATTTTTTGGTGTTCCCCTTCATTACATCTTCTGCTTTTAATGCTTGCTTGAAAGCTGAAATTATTGGTTCGAAGAATAAATCACACTCCTCCCATGTACATAGGTTATGTTATTTGGCAGATGATGAAAGAAACAGACCTTCAAGTTTGTGATTTTGAATTAACAATGGTCTAAGTTAATAATGAATTATATTGATTTATGCTCTATTTGAGGAGGAGAAAAAGTTGACACATACTAATTCAACCTGTCCATAGCATACATATTATCAAAACATAATTATACTAATCCATATAAATCAACTAAAAGAAATCATATTGGAAATAGTTTTTTAGATCTAGAAGAGATAGATTTGGTTGTCATGAAATAGAGATTATGATAAATCATGAAGCCACTAGTGTACTAACTATGCGTACTTTTTCATCCTACACTCTCATACACTATTTAGGCCTACATTTTTTCCTCTATCTATCTATAGTCACACTCACAGACTGTGTTTATTACAAAATCAATGTAGTTATGGATCTTTCTACAATATCAAGCCTTATGAAGCCTCAGTAGTTGGGTACAAGACAAAACATGTCATTGATGGATTATTAGTGAGTGATGTTGTCTCAAACTGATCATGGACTAGAATCCTCATGTGGGTTAGAAGGTAAGGCTTGTTGTGGTAGTTGTGCGATTGAGTGTATGTTAGGATAGGTCCAAGAGACAACAGAAACAACCTACATGGAAAAATGACAAAGTGTTTTTTAGGGCAGATAGTAATGTTAGGATAGACTCAATGGCATACAGGGTCAAGAGACAATAGCAACAACCTGCATTGAAAAAGAATTACATAATGTAATAGAGATAGTGTAGTTAGTAAAAGTAAATGGGCTTATGTCACATATATAAGTGAGATATTTTGGAAATAAAGGGAAGAAGAGAAGTTTTTAGTAAACCCTAGTTTTATTAGCTCAGAGTAAATTTTAGGCCTTAGCTTTAGTATAGTATAGGTAGTTGCTCTCTATCATTGGTGCTTTCATTACTCTTACCATGCATCCCAAAACCCAAAAAAAAAAGACCTAAATAAAATACTAAACTCCATCCAAAACTGTTTATCTACTATCAAAGAAACCCTACACCTCTTCTCAAAAACCCACACTAGCGGCTCAAACACCACGCCATCAGTGCCACACCGCTCCACTCAGCCCCTAGAACAACATCCGTGCACAATAGTTCGCACGCCGCAACATCGCTCATGCCCCAACCGTCGCGCCGCCCTGTACCACCAGCCTCCACGCACCCCATGTCACACGTCGCATGACTGCCTGTGCCCCAACCGTTGTGCCGCCAAGTGTCACCAGCCTCCGCAGGCTCCATTCCATAACACTGCTACCGGTGTCTTGATCCGTTCAACTGCCAGCACCCTAGTCGCCGCTTCGCCGCCCAATGTCGCCTGCAACTACACCGCCCGCATCCACTCCAATTTTCGTGTCCCCCTCCTTCATCGCCTCTACAGCACAAAAGATTGTTTCTCCCATTTAAAAGAAAAAAGTGAACGAAAAGCAGCAACAACGGTGCCCTCCCTCCTAAACCTAAGTCATAAACGACGTCGCACATAACCCATCCCACACTTAAATCTAACTTCTACCCGCCTCCCACATTTTAACCTACCTACCAAACGACCCCTCACATAACTTCCCCACTTAAACCTAATAATTATCCCACCCAACCCGAGCCTAATATAAACCATGCAACCCACCTCGACAATACACCCCATTTCCTCCAATGTCACTCCACCAACTAAACCAAAGACTTCAACTACTCAACTCCATCCCACTAACACACATTATGTGAGTTGATTTTAGGATTGCACATTTTATTGGTTGCTCTTTGTTTAATATTTTTTATTTAGAAATTATGGTGAGAACCCTAAGAAGATTCCGACTGGACACGAACTTAACCAAGTGGTTAAGTAAGTGTCAATGTTCACTTCAGAAGGGCAAAGAGAAAAGACAATTATAAGGTGACAAATGATGCAACAAAATTGGAGACAAGGAACAATTAAAGAAGAAGAACAAAGTAAATAACAAAATTAGAGATTAGAAAAAGACAAGTATGGAATGGAAGGAGGCGTAAATAAGAGATAAAAGAGGAAGGGATGGAGAAATCTTATGGGAAGAAAGGAAGTGATGTCACTTGGAGCAGAGGGACTCCAAGATGAGTGATGGAAGAGATGCCATTTGAGACATTACCCACCCAAGATAAGACCCAACATGAAAAGTGGGCTTGGAACAAGCCCATTTTGCTAAGTACACTCCTATTTATGCTATGTAAACCTACTCTAACTTATTCTTCTATTTGGACACCTAAAGTGAGCCCAATTTATTTACAAACATTTTGTTTTGTAAGAAGACCAGAAGAAAGAACATTTGATGCTCTGGTTTATGCCAAATTATTCTTCTGCTGAAGTCCTTCTGACATTTGGTGGGGCCTTGTCTTGGATGTTGAGATGACTTATCAAAGTGTGAAGTGTCTCTTGTGTCCTTGGTCATCTTCTTGGCTATTTGGGTTGTATCAACACCTGCAACTCAATTACCAGACACAACCCCTTTCTCCACCAACTCCACCACATCCAACACGCCCACGACCCAACAAACTCCAAAGGCCCACTGACTCAAGACTCCATTTTGAGGACAAAGTGTTTTTTGGGGCGGATAGTAATGTTAGGATATGCCCAATAGCATACAGGCCCAAGAGATAACAGAAACAACCTACTTGGAAAAAGGATTACATAATGTACTAGGGACAGTGTAGTTAGTAAAAGTAAATGGCCCTATGTCAGCCCAAACTCTGTTAACCTAAAACTCACATATATAAGTGAGATATTTTGGAAATGAAGAGAAGAAGAGAAGTTTTTAGTAAACCCTAGTTTTATTGGCTCAGAGTATATCTTAGGCCTTAGTTTTAGTATAGTATAGTTAGTTGCTCTCTATCAGTGTTCCTTCAAGCTCTACGGGGACAAGAGGGATGAATGAGTGGAAAGCATATGTAATCAGGGGATGGAAACTTGGCTCTGGTTGCATGCACAATATTGCCACTGCAGCAACCTACAAAGTACAAGGTCAATGTTGTAGTTAGGGAGAGCTTATTAGATAAATTTTGATGAACACTTACTAGAAATCATTTTAGAAATAGTTTTTAAAAACTAGAAGACATAGATTTGGTTATCATAAAAGTGAGATTCTAATAAAACATGAAGCCACTTGTGTACTAACTATGCATACTCTTTCATTCTACATTCCCAATACAATTCAAAGTTCATACATGTCAAGGTTTTATTAGTAACCACTCATGGATACGAAAAATTCCTTTGTCACGGTTTCTTCATTAGAATCCAATCTTAGTGACGTAGTTGCATCACCTTTTCTGAAATTATTGTTACATGTAATTAAATTTAGTTGTTTAAGATATATTGTTTGTAATTGTACAACCTTTATCAGAAACATAAATATGATCGTCCTTTTGAACTTGATGAATTATTTTGGACCACTCACACCAACGAGAAGGGTAGTTAGGTAAATAGTCGTTCCTGTGAGACTTATGTAAATTATTGTTTTAAATTTTCTTACTATATTTATATTTTTAACATAATTTTCTAACATTTTCAACTTCCAATGATCGTCTAGGAAACCTTCCATTAGAGGTTGAGGACCATACAATCAGATAGTTCTGAATGATCAACTTTTGATGTCCACCAAATAAATGCAATAACAACGCTTCAATGTTGGAAAAGTTTTGCTAGCAGAAAGAGTAGATGTATACTTTATGGTACTGCAGACTTGGCTGCTAACATTGCCATGGAGTGTCATCTCTCACTCAGCCCTCATTACTAACTTGTAACCATTATATTGAACAGTTAGTTGAGAATTAATGACTTCGTCAACAAGTCCAACAAGTAGACGA
Organism: Phaseolus vulgaris; assembly: GCF_051622355.1. Classification (NCBI taxonomy): domain Eukaryota; kingdom Viridiplantae; phylum Streptophyta; class Magnoliopsida; order Fabales; family Fabaceae; genus Phaseolus; species Phaseolus vulgaris. The sequence goes on along the minus strand of NC_143507.1, from coordinate 13,476,799 downwards.
AAAAACTGACAGCAACTGAAAGAGCTAACTTACCCCATCAAAGTACTGCATAGTTGGAGGACACAATCAAGTTTATGCAACAACAATTAACTATGATGATGGAACGGTAACTCGATGACACTTCAACAGGTATGAGTTAGATTCACCCCCACTTTGACGAACATCCCTTACTTGAATTTCACTCATGATTTAAGTTTAATTATTTCATATTTCTTTCCATGTACTAAGTGTTGTATTTATTCCAATAGTTTCCATTACAGGTACTTCCAAGTGACTCTTCGCTCTGACCAATATGTCAAATGAGACACCTTTTTCATAATTTTGTAATTGTTTTTTTGAACATTGGCTTTGATGTCTCCAAATCTATGTGGATTGCTTGAAGACTTTGATGATGGGTTTCTAGGTGTGTTTTGGGTAGTTTTAATTTGTAATCCACTCATGGAATTGATCTAAGGTTATTTGATTTTAATCCTTTTGAAAAGGATGTGTTTTCAAAGAGAAGCAGAAAAACAACCTGTTGATTTCTCGTTTTAATCGGTTGTTTTTCTCTCAGTTTGTTTGAAGGGTTTTTAAATTGTTTGACTTTGGTTGACTTTTCCGTCAAACCAATTTAGTCGGTTATTTCGAAAAATCAACCAATTGTTTTTTGAAAATCCTTAACAGATTTCAGTTTAACTGATTTAATATGTTTTTTTTTGTTTTAAAACTGATTTGGCTTTTGCGTTAAATGTTTTTAACAACTGATTGGAGTATAAATAAGTGGTTATACGCTCCTGGTTGTTATGGATTCAAATTAACACTTTCAAAATCAGTTTTTCCAAGATTACTTAGCTTTGGAATTTTTTGCTAAGAGTGGAATAGGACTGTTGTGTATTCTTTCAATCCAATCTGTGATTGTATCAGGTGTATTCTATTCCTTTCTCTCTTTGATTTGTATTTTTGTAAAGATCTGGTGTTGCACAGAGTCAGAGGGTCTTTTGATCTGTCTTGTGTTGTAGCCAAAGGAAGTGAGTGTTCTTTAGGGGTTCAAGATCACTTCTTTGGTGTGTGTAATTTGTTGCTGGTTACATAGTGGAATACCTAGTGGTTTCTGGGGACTGGATGTAGCTCTTAGTGAAGAGTGAACCAGTATAAACATTATGTGTGAATCTCTCTATCCTTACACTCTTTAAACTGCTTTAACTTTGTTTTTTATAAAGTGCTGAAAAAAACAACCAACTGTTTCGTAAAAACAGTCCGTTGATCTTCTGCATCAAGCTTAAAAACAGTTTTATATTTGGCTGGACAGATTTTCCATTGATTAATTATTCACAGCCTTTCACTCTACCTTCAATACTTGTGAAAATCTTTCAAAAACAATTCACTCCCCTCTTGTTTTAGCCTTATAATTCTAACAGTTTTATTTTTAATTTTCACTATTGCTTGATTACTATCTCTTTAAATATTTTTTTAAGGTTTAAAACTAAAATTATAACCTAAATCATTGATTGTTTGGTGTTATAATTGAATTTGGACTTAAAGCTCATATTGAATTTGATAAAGAATTACAATTGAAATTGATATTGGATTTAAATTTTGAATTACAATTGATTTTGGGTTTATAATGATATTAAATTTCAAATTATAATTCAAAGCAAGTTTTAAATTTAAAAACGGATTGGAATTACTTTTTAACTAAAATATTTTTTTCCATCATCTGTAACATCAATCGAACGCTATCAAAAATTTTTCAACTAGTTAGCGTTGGTGTGACCCATTCTGAATCCAACTTTTTTGCTAATTACTTTATAGCATTAGCTAGGTTAACACAAACCTTTTAACTAAAATACTTTATTTAAGAATATGCTTTAACGATGCCAAGGTTATATTTTTTATATTTTGTTTATTTAATATTTATTTGGCCGATCCTATAATTAAATTATTAAATATTGATCGATCAATTTTTCTCTGTTAAGTCAATAATACTACCATCCCCTTCATAGATCTGCTCTACTAGCATCCTCTCCATTAACTAACCGCAAGATTCAATAACTTTCACACAAAATGTGAGATTTTTATCCAATGCAAAATGGACACTAATCATACTTTAGTGTTAGCTTTTTTATTTTTATCTATTTATTTTCAAAAATTAAAATTATTTATTCTTGTAATGGTTATTTAGAGAAAGAAGTACTTCTTTCACAACATCTAATTTTATATTATTGCAATAATGTACCGTGAAATATTTATTTACGGATCTTATTTCACCTATTTTGTTGCTATTTCATAATTTTTTTAAATAAAAGAATATTTAATTTAAAATTTTAAATAAAATTGAGAAAGAATAAGCAGTTTAAGATGTGAGAGTGAAAATTTTTGTCTTATTTTTATAATGGAAATCTCATTTGTTATTTTAATGACTTATTCTCTTCCAAATATATTTTTTTTCATCATAAAAAATAAATTTAAATTGTATTCATTAAAAAAAGTAAGTTTAATATCACTCAAACCAACAACTACATGATAGAATAAAAATAACAGTATAATTTCTATAAAATATATTTTTTTAGTTTCTCCATTAAAAAAATATTTTCATCTTCACATTTCGAAATGAAAGAAATACTGATAAGTAAATGAATTCTAGTAAATATAAATACAGAGTAATTCTAAATTATACAACTATTTTCTCCTTTATTCCAATTTTATGCAATTTCTATTTTTTTGTTAACTTTTTTTATAAATCAAAAAGTTCAATTACGTATAATTTAAAAACTAATTAGTAGAAATATAAAATGTTTTACACTACACAACAATTTCTGTGTTTGTGGAAGAAAGTAATTGAAGCGGTCACTAACTAATGAGTTCTAGGAAATGATGCCACCAACAACCACACCCACCCATTCATCTTTTTCCCCACTTTCCCCACTTCCCCCACTTCCCTTGTCTCCTTATAAGCCCTCCACCCTTCATCCCTTTTCCACTCCCAAACTCTTCTTCTCCATCCAATTTTGGCACCACCTTAACACCAAACACACCATGTCAATCCCCCATTGTTTCCTCGCATTATCATTCCTCCTTCTCTTCTCTTGCCACCTCCTTAATGGCCTAGAGGACACTGAGTTTGGTCATGCCATAGACCGCAAGTTGTTAGGCCTAAAGAGGAAAGAAAAACTGAGTCATTTCAAGTTCTATTGGCATGACATAGTGGGTGGACGCAACCCCACTTCAGTGGCGGTTGTTCCACCAACTTTGAAGCTGAACACCACCACAGCATTTGGCCTGGTCAACATGATCGACAACCCTTTGACTTTGGGGCCTGAATTGAGTTCCAAGCTTGTGGGGAAGGCTCAGGGGTTCTATGCCTCAGCTTCCCAGAGTGAGATTGATCTTCTCATGGCCATGAACTTTGCATTCTCTGAAGGGAAGTACAATGGCAGCACCATCACCATCTTGGGGAGGAACTGTGTTTTCAACAAGGTGAGGGAGATGCCTGTGATTGGAGGCAGTGGACTCTTCAGGTTTGCAAGAGGGTATGCAGAGGCTAGGACTCATTGGTTTAATTTAAAGAGTGGGGATGCTACTGTTGAGTACAATGTTTATGTTATGCATTATTGATGATTTAATTGTGGTGTAGAACAGATGATATACACTTTTAACTTTTGCTTTAGCAATTGACACTCTTTGTTTCCTTTCTTTTTTTTTTCCCTCTCTTTGAGGGGATATGGCATTAGCTTTTGCTTTTGATGCCTAGCTTTGCCTTTCCAAGAGATGGGGGTTTATTCTTATGAACCCATCTTTGTTCCCTATTTAATTATGTTGTATTTGTGGTTGGTGTGATGTTTAGAATAATAATTTATGATGCTCCTTTTACTGCATGCAATTGGAAAGCAATATAGGATGTCTAGAATTGATTCAAATTGGAGCAGAGGCTTCTGCAATAGAGACACTCTAACAATCCAACATGTAAGAAACTCAAGTATGGTCCATTTAGCAGTGTGCAATCTCCTTCTCCATTTTGCACATTATGATTGTATTGAAATGAAATTTTATTTCAACCTCTCTTATTTATCCTCCGAAGAAAACTAAAGATATTAAAGAAAATGTTATTTTGATTCGTGGGACAATGTAATTTTGAAATTAGTTCATTTCTTTGGAGTTCATTTAATCTAGTGCAGGGTATCAGCACTAACTATGAATGTTAACGTTTTAATCAGGTGCAGGGTATCAGCACTCTTAAATAAACTATGGATGTTGTGGTTTCTTATATAAGAATGTGATACCGTATCTTACACTTACGTAGCAGATTTTGATTATAGTTCAGGGGGATAAATTATTACTGAGACAGAAAGGGAAGTAATACCAGAACTTTTTCATTGAAGTTAACTGCTAATATATTTTCATCTCACACTGCTAGATTTATTTCCCCAATTGATCCAACATTTTAAGAATCATGGCATTGATTAACCTTATGATTAATCACTTAATTGACATGAAAGTTACAATGTCACTTCTGCAAGATATAGACATTTGGTATGTTGCCTGTTTTTGGTTACAGAGGTGCAGGGTTTCTAGCAGTTTGAAATCTTCATCTGTCAAAAGATTATACTCCCTTAACAATGACTTATTTCGTTAAAAAAAAAAAATTAGTTAATAATAATTTATTTAAAACTCATTTATACATATATATATATATATAAATTATCATTCTCTTTGATATTTATTTTCTTCATTGTTTCTCAGTACAACTTCTTTCTTTCTTTAAATTAGAGTTATTTAAATTTAAAAATAATTAATACAAGAAATTAACAAATTTTAATCACTTTCATTATATTTAATTATATCATTACAGGAATACCTTTCAAATGATTAAAATATTATTTCTAATAATTTCTTTTATTTTTGATATCAAATTACAAACTCTTTAAGAGTACCTCATAAAAGAAACTCTTGAGAGTATATTTATTAATTAGCATAAGCATGAGTTAATTTTAGTTATTATTAAAGTGATTACAATTAATAATCTTCTGATATAAATGAGCCATTAAGGATAAGAATGTAGTTGATTAAAGAAAAAAATGCTCAGTTTAATAAAACCTTACTAAATAGTTTATTTTCTCAAGATATAGAATAAAACTTATTAAAATAGATTTTTAATAAATGAGAAAACTATAAATCTAATCAATACCATTAAAAGTCTTCAAAAATTGTTTGACAACACGAATTAGTTTTCCTGAAAAAGTATACCATAACCATAAACCATTCATCATTTATCATATGTGTGTGTGAAGTCCCTTTTTATTTTCTCCTTGTCCTTCAATTTTCGACCAATAGAAAGCAAAACAACTTGTTTTGTAACCAAGACTTACGTTGTTAATATTTGTACTTTATTTCTTGGAAAAAATTCTAAGAGACCCACTACTCACAAGTCCTCACGACACGTTCAAGTCTTGAAACTCCAAGACAAACGCTATATTCACAACACAACCATAGATGTGATAAATGCTCAAATATTTTCTTCACCAACATTTAAAAAGTCTTCTATCTACCATAAAGCAAACCCCATCAATACGTTACCGTTTACAATATTGAAGATTGAATATGCATTTAACTCGTTATAGTACTTTATTTTCTAGTTCTTTTCAGAATTTTGGGTTTCTAAGATTATTAATTATTTCTTGTATACTATTTGCACCCTCTTCCTAATAATTTAAGAGAAAAATTGAAACACTTTCTAACACAATCTTTTGAGTATACTTGAAATTTATTAAAAGTTATAACACTTTATGAATATTACATCCTTTTATTTGATCTTCAAACTTTGTAATTATTAATGAAAAAAATTCATAAGAAAAAAAAATATCGGGTTACAATTATCTCCAACAACAAAAAATTTCGTCCTTAAAAATTAGCTTACCAAGAAATATTACGATATTATTCTCTTATCTTCTATTTTATTTTTCAAGTGGAATCTCATTATATGAGATTTCGCAATGCTTTGACTATGTCGATGTTTCAACCATGAAGTTACTTTACTTTGAGAACCCAAAATTTAAACTGATTCAAGAGAGATCTTTTGTTTAACTAAATTAGAAACTAGAAAATGATTGTGACCATTATAAGCAGTAAAGCCTATTCTTTTGAGAATCTAGTAAGGACCTATGAACTTTGGAGTCATCTTCTTAGATATGATTGTTCTCCTTACACCAAGGAATGACATACCTCTCTGAAAATCATGATTATCCATAGAAAAATCTAAAGGTCTTTTTCATTTATCTGCATCAGATGTCTGCCTGGTCGAAGATTTCTTTAACCATCATAGTTCTCAAAATTTGGCTCATAGTTGTTGATAACTGATCTGACGAAAAAGATATGATTAGTTTTTTCTTTACTAACTTCCTCTTTGTGCATATTAATGAATGCTTCGATGTCTTTTTTCTCCATCTTAAACAGACGATCTAGGTCAACCCCATGATCTTCGAACAATATTTCTACTGAAAGGTTCTTATCAAATTGCTTAATAGACTTTCATGTGACCTAACTCAATGATCCACAACTTTGTTGTGTTCTAACATGAACAGAGACACCTCACACCAATCTCTCCACAAGCATATCTCTAATTACACTATGTTATCCAATCCAAGCTTATATTAAGATAGGCAACACCAAATTCCAAAAAAGTGGAATCCATAGAACCTTGAGATATATATAACTAAATCAAAATGGATTATTCTCATATTTATTGGGAGGACCTCTTTTAATTTATAATGGTCATAGTGGTGTCAACATCACTAGCTCATTTTGTTCCTCGACTCCGAGTCATAATATTCTCATATTCAGATGGACGTGCAACATCAATTTCTAAAGAACTGTACTTAGAACTAAGAGTAAGATCTACTACCACCTCACTTCACACAATACCATGTGTTAAAGGATTCATTCTCACCCTTATGAAAAGATAAGAATAACCCAACCAAACAAAAACTTCCTTAACATTGGTTACAATACCCAATGTTGCCTCTTCATCAGTTTTGTCAAAATGAGACCTCTTATTATCTCACCCAATTATTTGCATTACCTTGATTATACTATTCTCTTCCATGGGTAGAACGTGCATAGTCTTCATTAATTCATCCCATATTACTCATAGAGTCATTTTCCTTCACTGTATGTGACAAGTAGACGATAAAATTCATGGAATTATTATTTTGCTCCCATCCATGGAATGTCAAACTATGTTAACATACGTCCTAGTCATTATTTGTTCGACCTTTGATTTTTTATTTATTTTATTTTTGATAAATAAACAAGTAACTACATACTTGACTTTATCTTCCTTCGTACCATGTCACAAAATAAACTTCCTGAAATCTTGATACCCTTGGATCATACTTAGATGTCATTGAACTTGCTTTGTGACTCTTAGATTACCCATCTGCTTCAATTTATCATCCTCTGGCACACATATTTTGTTTCTAAATTTTAAGATACCATTCACCTCCCATAGAGAAATCTTTACTTTCTTAATTTAGTAATTTTAGAATATTCTTCAAATTGAATTTCACCAATTTCCTTATTCTTACTATATTTTTAAGAAACAAATGTACTACAACTTCCAAATTTAAATTGTTGAAACTTCCACTGAACTCCAACGATATAATTATGTCTCCTCGTGACTTTAACCATCTGCCACAACATTTCCTTTTCCAGGGTAGTACTTCCACTAAAATTAATAATTCAAAACTCCGTCCATCTTGTCCAAAGGAATTAAGCATTGTTCTATGAGAAAATCATCAAATAGAAACCAATTTTAGAGATAAAAAATAATTAGTTGCTATATTAACTAAATTAGAGACCATTTTAGAGACTAAATTTTTTTTTGGTTTCTAAATTAGTTTCTATTATTGTTAAATAGTTTCTAAATTGGTATCTAATTAGCGACCAAGGTTTTTGCTACCAAATTTAAAATCTTAATAATTGGTAATTAAAACCTTGGTAGCTAATTAGATACAAATTTAGAAACTATTTAACAATAATAGAAACTAATTTAGAAACCAATTTCCTTTTTAGTTTCTAAAATGGTCTCTAATTTAGTCAATATAGCAACTAATTATTTTTTGTCTCTAAAATTGGTTTCTATTTAATGATTTTCTTGTAGTGTTACTTGGTCTATGTTTTCGCCGGTTGACCTAGGATGAACGCACCTCCTTTTGGGTTTGGAGTCACGTCTCTCTTAACTGCTTTGAGTATGGCTTCGTTGTGACAGAGGGCGCCCTACCTGTTGATGACACTCCGACGCTCAAGTCAGTAAGGGCTCACAAAGCAACAATAAAACTCAGTTTAGTGTGCAAAAATAGCATACCTTCATCTGAGGTCTCAGGCCCCTTTTATAACCGTACAAGCAACATGCAACAGCTCCCATCTGAGAGAAGCAAATCTTAACTGAAAATAAGCACATTTATCTTTTATCTCAAATAGAAAAAATGGCCTACCACGTGCACCAATCATCTTCAGGTGCTAACCGCAGGCTAGCATTCTGCTATAAATGCACGTCCCTATCTTCTTTAGGGTTAACAACAACTATCAACAGGTATTTACGTGTAGCAAACATGCAACAACAATATATCAACAAATATAATAACAAACATTATAATAACTACTATTATATATATCTACTAGCGCAGAAATAAGGGGTATCTCGTACAACAACCTTACCATGCGCTTTAGGCCCTCCATCGAAATTGGGCCAGTCACATAAATCTTAGCTCGGCTCAACAGTTGAGCTAACCTCTTACCTTTTCCGAGCACCGAGCTATTGTTCACATATACTAGAGTGTCGAGCTCTGTACAGTACACAAACCTCCAGGCTCGAGCTGAGCTTGATCAGGCGAAGAGTCTACTGAGCGCAAAACACCATCACCCCCTTAACGGGTTTCCCCTGTACTGGACCCAAAAGCCTTACTAACGAGGTTTGAGGTAGCCATTGAGCCTCCAGCCTTACCCAGACATGGACCTCTCCCAGCTTGGTCCAGGAAAACAAGTGAGGGATAGACAAGTGATAGAAAAAATAAATTACTTAACATCTTGTAATTATCAACTGTTCATTTTTCTGAATTTTTCTTTTAATTTTATGGTTTCGTTGCTCTTCATATATTTATGTCTTCCTACCCCTTGCATACTTGCCATAGCACAACTTATTTATTGTAGTTATACTAGTTTTGGCTAACATCGGTATGCACAAGCGTAATAACTACCATATATACGCAAAAAAGCTTTAACTTAAACAAAGGACTAACCTCAAACTAGGTTTAAACATCAGGGAACAACATTCCACCCTGTCATGCCCAATTGTACTAGGCGAAAATCACCTACCTCGACTTACTAAGTACGACCCTTCCTAAGAAGGGTGCGACCTTGTCGTCACAACCTTTTTCCGCCCTTCATGCGAGTGAAAAAAAATTTAGGCAGGATAACTTCATTCTACAAGAAGTTTAATCCGAGTCTACCCCACACCATCTTGGGTGAACACTCTCACGCCGACTTAGTTCACTTATTACTGGTCAGATCGGGGTGAATTGCTCATACAACTTCGACCCCACAGAATGTCTAGACTTGGGTGAACACTTTCACATCAAATCAGTCCTTCTTATTCTGTACTGCATTGGATGATCAATCTGCGTAACTAGTATTCATCCCAGAGTGTGTTTAAGCTCGGGCGAACACTCTCGCGCCAAGTTAACCCAATCATGTTGATCCGGATGAATTATCACAGAGCATTTAAGATCGAGTGAACGTTCTCACACCGAGTTAACCCGACTATGTTTAAACATCTACGCGCCATTACTCATCCCACAAAGTGTTTAAGCTTGGGTGAATGCTCCCACACCGAGTTAACCTGACTGTCTTGGTCAGGGTGAGTAATCCACAAAAATAGGCAATCCCACGGAGCATTTAAGCTCGGGTGAACACTCTCACACCGAGTTAACCCAACTGTGTTGGCCAGGATGAGGCACCCATTCTACCTATAGGGCGCCTTCGGTCGACTTACTGAAGTAAAACTTGAGGTTAGCAACGTTCCATGTCCTCGGGATGGGTCCCCCATCTAGGGTTTATAACCTGTACGTGCTGTTAGAATGAATGACTTTAAACTAGAGGGGGAGTGAATGGTTTAAAGAGGGATTTCAAAAACTTTTAAGTCAAGAATGAAATTATCTCAAGAAACAGTTGATAAGGAATCCAGTTTTGCCAAATCACAAAGCTAAAAGCACAGCACCAGAAAAACAATCGGTTGTTTCGCAAAAACAATCGATTGTTTCGCAAAAACAATCGGCTATTTATACCAGTATAAAAATATCAAAACTGAATTTAAAGAGTTAAATGAGAGAGAAAATGCACACATAGATTTATATTGGTTCACTCTAAACCCAGAGCTACATCCAGTCTTCTCATAAACGACTAAGGAATTCCACTAAGCAATCAAACCTAGATCACTTACAACAAAACCAAGAAAGTGACCTTGATCCCCTCAAGACACACACTTCTCTTGGCCAACACACCAACACTAAGAATGTTGATCTTGATCCTCTCAAGAACACACAACACTTCTCAGCAAACACACAGAAGGAACTTGTTCAACAGATACAAGGATTACACTTGTTACAGAAGCAAATCTGAAATCAATACAAGCAGAAATCCTATCTCACACTCTTTGATCAATCTCAATCTCGAAGCAATCTCAACTCTTTGAAAAACTCAAATCTGTTCTTGTAAAACCCAAATCTGTTTTACTGAATATATTCAAAGATGTTTGTTATCAAATCTTAACAAACTGTTTATTGCATTTAAAGATTGGTCAAAGCATTAAAAACTGGAGCGTAATCAGTTAGAAAACATATAATGCTCAGTCAAAGCTTAAAACAGTTTTTCTGTTATGGTACCAAAACAAACAATCGGTTGTTTCCACGAATCAATCAGTTGTTTTAGTTTTAACAGCTCAACCATTTGAAAAACAGTTTTCAACCTTTTCTAAAAACACCTAAGTATAAAACAATCGATTGTTTCGACAAAACAATCGGTTTTTTTCACTTAGTTTGAAAAAACACTTTTATTTAAAAATATTGAGAATGCCTATGCTTTGGATTCAATCAAGAGTGGATTACATAAACAATCTACCCCTGATCCTATCTAAGACAGCACAACAACAGCAAGCACAGCCAAGCCTTCAACATCCTTCAAAGGGTTTGGATTCTTCAAAAGCTTGAACACCACTTGGTTCAACAATCTCCCCCTATTTGATGAAGACAAATCCCTGATGCTTGTGTTGTACCTGATTGAATCTGAAGCAGTTCCTGCAAAACACAGTTTTAAGCAAAAACACAGAACTTCTGATATTTGGTTATTACAGAAACAAATATAGAGGTTCAGAACATAATATCAGAGTAAAGAACAAATATAGGAGCAAACACCTATAAGGTTTCACTCATCCAAACTGTTTTTGCAGAATAAGGAAAGAAAACTTAAACACAACATATATCTCCGCCTATTTGTCTTCACAAATAGACAAAAAGAAGAGATAAACAAGATAATTATTCTCAATACATCAAGCTAAAAACAGCAAAAGCATAAACATAGAAAACTGATGCAACCACTAAAAACAATCAGTTGTTTTGATACATCAACCGGTTGTTTTCCTTCATTCATCATTATCAGCATATTGAAGATCAAATATTTGGTTCTGTACTGCCTCAATCTGTTCATCTAGAGTAATGAAACGTGCATCCATGCTGTCAAACCTGTTATCAATCCTCTGGAAATTGCTTGTACACAGATCATGGAGATTTCTTTGATTCTCCGCAAAGCTATCAAGCCTATTCATCATGAGTTCTTCAAAATAAGACATGGATTGCATTCTTTCTTCATGATTTCCAGCACCAGCAGTAGGTCCAACATCTTAATGTGCTTCAAGTAGATCTTCATGTTGAAAATCCATATCTGCAGCATGTTCATCTTGTTCATGATCAGCAGCAACACTAGATGAGGCACCAAAGTCACCATCTTTGCTAATCCATTTGCCACCTACTTTGGTAAAACCCATTTTGCTGAGTGATCCATTGTTCAACTCTTGAGTTGACTTGACCAACTCAAATGTTTCATCCTCTAGGTTCACTTCAAAATAGAGCAGAAACTTAGAAACCAAAACAGCATATGGATAATGATAGTCACTTAACCTCATTGCCTTTTGCATGTGCTCTTTGATGATGTGTATCCAATTAATTCTGATCTTCTTCATAATGCAGAAGATGTACACCAAATCCTCTTCAGTAAGCACTGAGTGATTGCTCCCCCTTGGAGTTAGAATCCAAGTCACAATGAGGGCTAACAACCTTTCATCAAGCCTTAAGCCACCAACCGAGCAAGTCCTAACTTGTGCATTTTGGTTCTTCAAGCAGCTTTTGTAGTATTGAACTTTGTTGAAGTCCTCCACTACTCCAAGGTTTCCCTTGTTAATTCTGAGACCTGAGTACTTTAGGCCAGCTACAACAGTCCACACTTCATGGGTTATCTCCATATCTACACCTTTTACATGAGAAACAAGGTTGTTTCCTTCAAACTTGAGATTTGTGTAGAAAACCCTTATCAAATCTGGGTAGATGTTCCCCTTCATCTCCAAGAACTTTCTAAGAGATTGATCTTTGAGCAACCTCCTTACATTATCCAGCTTTTGGCTTTTCAGCCAATCAAAGCACACAACCTTGGGGTTGTTTATCACTTTGGTGCTAGTTTCAAACCTATATCTCTCAATTAGATCATTGTCACCAGAAAACCATCCTTCTAGCCTTCATCCAGACCTTACAACTCTGGTTTTGACTCTCTTTGAGGTGGGAGATGTTGATTCCATGATGGCAGAGATGAAAAGCAGAGAAAAGCTCACTCATAGATTTTGCAAGAGATGTTGCAATTGGTTGTTCTTGTGGAAGATCAGTTGCAGCAGATTTTATAGCTAAAGCAGAATCATAAAGCATTCAATGACATGAGTGGGTACCAAATTTTCAGAGAGAGAAGACTTGACCCTGCCCTGCACAGAAAACGTCAGAAAAAAGATGAAAATCACATGGTCTTCACATGTGATCTTTGACTAGTCATTAAGGCTCTTGAATTTCCAAGATTTTGGAGTATATTCCTTTATGACTGTTTGTAACTTCTCTCTGAACGTGATCAGCTTTCAACACAAGTTCATTGACCAAGGATTCTTTCTTTGAATTGATCTAAAACGGATAGAAATTCAAAAAGGGATTAAATTGATTTCTTCACTGTGTTGTCAGACTGAAAACAATCGGTTGTTTCGAGAAAACAATCGGTTGTTTTTCTGCAGCAGTGAACTCATTTTGAATTTTTAAGCATGAGCAGAAATAAACCGAAGTAGATGAAATTGCTCACTTTAGAGAGGTTATACAAACATATAAAAGAACTTAAAACAGAAATTAATAACAAAGATAAGGAATGTCTCATCCTTTGTGTTGTTCTTTCAATGAGCCATGTGCTTTGAGATCAATAAGCTTTAATTTGACTGTTGAGGGCTTGTGGATAGATATATAACATTGATTCAGCTTCAATGTTAGTTTGTTCCTTCCAAGAACTTAATCAGATGACTCAGTCCTTCACACTTGTTTTAGATTTCCTGCACAAGCATGAGTTCAAGCAACAAGATTTGGTCCTTTCACAAATGTGGGTCCAATAGGTTTCTTTTTCTCATTTGGAACCTCACATCCTTTAGGAATCCATTTCATGTAGCCTCTAGGAACAGAGACCTTTCTTATTTTGCAGAATCTAACCGAATGGCCCTTCTTCATGCAATAAAAGCATATAACAACCGGTTGTTTCGATTTAACAATCGGTTGTTTTACTGGCTTTCTTAAAAAAAAATTGAAAACTTATCTTGTTGGTTCTGTAGATTGAAACCTAAACCAGTCTTTCCAAAAACACAGCTTTGAGATGCCAAGACATTCTCAAAGTTAGATTTCCCTTTTGAAAGCTTGTCCACTGTGTCAACAAGATAATGAACCTTTTTCTCAAGATTTTCACAATTTTTGCAAATGAGAGTGTCACACTTGCAAGAGGTTTTTTTGAAATGATTTTCCATGTTTTTGAAATCATCTTTTGATTTTTCAATCTCATCTTCAAGTGATTTCACTCTCTTTTCCAGCCAGCTGTTAAGTTCTTTCAATCGGTTGTTTGAAAGAACCAATCGATTAGCTTCATCATGAGTTTCTTGAAAAGCTTCAAGCAATTCACTATAATTTTGTTCATGTAAAGAAGTACATGAACTTACCTCACTTGAGCTACAAGATTCATCATCTTCTTCAGCAATCAAGCAGATGTTAGCTTTCTCATCTTCACTTGATGAAGAACTTGATGATGATACCTCATTTTCATCCCAGGCTATGTAGGCTCTCTTTGTTTTCCCTTTCTTGTCTTTGTGGCTAGACTTCTTCTCCTTGCTTTTGTTTGGGCAATATGCCTTTATGTGACCTTGCTCACCACAGCCAAAACAGGTATAGTTGTCTGAATTAATATCATTTGATTTCTTGTTTCCATACCTATCTTTGTTGTTGTCCTTGTTGCGGTTCCTCTTCAAGAATTTGCTAAACTTTCTTGACAGCAAGCTAAGGTTTTCCTCATCACTATCATCACTAGATTCTTGTTTTCCTTTGTGCTTGGAAGCTTTTAAGGCTATGCTCCTTACGTGCTTGTCTTCGCTTTCTTGAACATTGAGTCGATTCATCTCTAACACATGTTCCCTAAGCTTGCCAAACAAAGAAGCCATACTCAAGGATGTTAGATCTTTAGATTCAGAAATAACAGTTACCTTGGGTTGCCATGCTCTATCAAGACATTCAAGATCTTGATGTTTAGCTCTTCCTTTTCAAAGGTCTTGTCAGGGCTCATGAGATGATTGATGATGTGCGTGAATCTTTTCTGCACCTCAGCAATTGTTTCACCTTTGAGCATTCTGAACATCTCATACTCTTGGATTAGAGTATGCTTCCTAGCTCTCTTTACCTCATTTGTACCTTCATGAGTTATTTCCAAGGTGTCCCACATTTCTTTTGATGATTTGCATTGAGAGACCCTGAAAAACTCATCTTAATTTAAAGCAGAGGTTATTATACTTTTGGCAATGCAATCGAATTTGGCCTTCTTGCTTTCTAAATCAGTCCATTGAGACCAAGGTTTTTCGATGACAGATCCATCTTTTTCAAACTTTGGGACAAAATGACCATTTTCAATTGCATCCCAAATTTCTTTGTCAAGTGATTCCATAAAGATTTTCATTCTCACTTTCCAAAATTGGTAGTTCAAACCACAAAACAGAGGTGGTCTGTTGATTGAAGCACCTTCCCCAAAAGGTAGTCTATCAGTCATTTAAAATCAGTTTTAGGATCAACTTGAATAACTTTCAAAAACCAAGCTCTTGATACCAATTGTTAGAATGGATGGCTTTAAACTAGAGGGGGGTGAATGGTTTAAAGAGGGATTTCAAAAGCTTTTAAGTCAAGAATGAAATTATCTCAAGAAACAGTTGATAAGGAATCCAGTTTGCCAAATCTCAAAGCTAAAAGCACAGCACCAGAAAAACAATCGGTTGTTTCGCAGAAACAATCGACTGTTTATACCAGTATAAAAATATCAAAACTGAATTTAAAGAGTTAAAGGAGAGAGAAAATGCACACATAGATTTATATTGGTTCACTCTAAACCCAGAGCTACATCCAGTCTTCTCATAAACGACTAAGGAATTCCACTAAGCAATCAAACCTAGATCACTTACAACAAAACCAAGAAAGTGACCATGATCCCTTCAAGACGCTCACTTCTCTTGGCCAGCACACCAACACTAAGAATGTTGATCTTGATCCCCTCAAGAACACACAACACTTCTCAGCAAACACACAGAAGGAACTTGTTCAACAGATACAAGGATTACACTTGTTACAGAAGCAAATCTGAAATCAATACAAGCAGAAATCCTATCTCACACTCTTTGATCAATCTCAATCTCTAAGAAATCTCAACTCTTTGAAAAACTCAAATATGTTTTTGTAAAACCCAAATCTGTTTTACTGAATATATTCAAAGATGTTTGTTATCAAATCATAACAAACTGTTTATTGCATTTAAAGATTGGTCAAAGCATTAAAAACTGGAGCGTAATCAGTTAGAAAACATTTAATGCTCAGTCAAAGCTTAAAACAGTTTTTCTGTTATGGTACCAAAACAAACAATCGGTTGTTTTAGTCTTAACAGCTCAACCATTTGAAAAACAATCGGTTGTTTCGAAAAAACAATCGGTTGTTTTTCACTTAGTTTGAAAAAACACTTTTCTTTTAAAAGATTGAGAATGTCTATGCTTTGGATTCAATCAAGAGTGGATTACATAAACAATCTACCCCAGATCCTATCTAAGACAGCTCAGCAACAACAAGCACAGTCAAGCCTTCAACATCCTTCAAAGGGTTTGGATTCTTCAAAGCTTGAACACCACTTGGTTCAACACGTGCCATTCCCGAGCACCTCAATTACGCGAAATGACCCTAACCATTTAGGAGACAACTTATTCTCCAGCTGGTAAGGATGGGTTTTCCGCATTACCAAGTCAGCTACTTGGAACCGCCTGGGCCTCATCTGGGTCCTCTGTTTCAGCTCAACCCTCCTTTTCAGCGCTTCTGATTTAACGTGGGCCTGTTCTCGGACTTCGTTCAACAAGTCTAAGTTCACTTTTCTTCCTTCATTGGACTCTTCCGCAATGAAATTTTGGAACTGAGGAGAGTTCTCCTGGATTTCTACCGGAATCATGGCATCTGACCCGTACACCAGACTAAAAGGGGCCTCCTTAATAGTCGACTGCGATGTAGTATTGTAGGCCCATAGAATTCGAGGAACTTCTTCTGTCCATGTTCCCTTTGCCTTCTCTAATCTTCTTTCTAACCCTTTGAGTAGAACTCTATTGCCCGATTCCACCTAGCCATTTGTTTGGGGATGTTCCACAGAGGCAAATATCTGCTTTATCCCAAGCTCGGAACACAACTTGCCCAGCTGCTGACTGGCGAACTATGTCCCATTGTCGGACACCAAATGTCTAGGGATTCCAAAGTGGCACACTATGTTCTTCCATACAAAGTGTTGTACCTTGTGTGCGGTGATCTGTGCGATAGGTTCGACTTCGATCCACTTTGTGAAGTATTCGATGGCTACCACGACATACTTTATTTGGCATGTTGCCAAAGAGAAAGGACCCAAAATGTCTATTTCCCAGGTATGGAAAGGCCACGGGCTGTAAATCGACCGCAGCTCTTCTACGAGTGCATGGTGTCAGTCTGCATGTCTATGGCATTGCTCACATCGCTGGGCATACCCTCTGCAGTCTTCCTTAACTGTTGGCCAGTAGTACCCAGCTCGGATGACTTTTAACGCGAGTGCTCAACCACCTATATGACTTCCACAGATACCTTCATGTAATTCTACCATTACACGAACACATTGATCTCCGCTTATACAAGCAAGGGCGGGATGAGTGTAGCCATGACGGAACAACATGTCGTCAATCTAAGTATACTTCCCTGCATTCTTCTTAACCATCTTTGCTTCCACGGGCTCAGCTAGCAGTAAACCATCTGCTAAATACCGCTGATACAAGGTGATCCAGGTCTCCGTTGTGCCACCCTGTGAGGTAGCCATTTACCACGCCTTCCTGTACCTGACATGTCACTACCCTGGGGACCTTCAATGTCTCCTGGGTCAATGACCGATGAATTCTTCTGACCTTAGGCCTTATCTCCAAGATCTCCGCTTAGCCTGCCTTTGAGGGATTGTCTCATGTTGTTCTCGAAGACTTCAGAGTCTCCTGTATCACTGAACTTTGTCGATTTCCCTTCCCCGAGCTTGCCAACTTGGCCAACAGATCATTCTGGGAATTTTGCTCCCTTGGCACGTGGACGAGTTCAAACTGGGTGAAAGCTTTCATCAGAATCATGACATACTGGTGGTATGCAGCCAAGTGCGGGTCTTTGGCTTGGTACCTGACGGTCACATGTTCGGTAACAAGTAACGAATCTCTCTTTACCAGTAAGCTTCTAGCTCCCAACTCCTGAGCTCAACATTCCTGCTATCAGGGCCTCATACTCGGCCTGGTAATTGCTAGCCTTAAATGCAAACTTCAAGGATTTTTCAATCAATAATCCACTGGGACCCTCCAGAATGACACCAGCACCGCTACCCTACTGGTTGGAGGACCCGTCTACTGATAAGATCCATTGCAAGTCTCCTGGATCGAAATGAGTACCCTCCGATACCAATTTCACCATAAAATCTGCATAGACCTGCCCTTTTATCGGCCCTCTCGTAGATATCGAACTCGGACAGTTCCACTGACCACCACACCATTCAACCTGCAATATCAGATTTTTGCAAGACTTTACGGATAGGGAGGTCGGTCACCACTATCACGATAAAAATTTGAAAATAATGTCGCAACCTCCAAGCTGTGAACACTACCGCCAGCGCGGCCTTCTCAATTGCCTGGTAGTGCTCCTCTGGTCCCTGTAGCACCTTGCTAACAAAATAGATTGGTCTTTGGACCTGTTCCTGGTCTTGTACTATTACCGAGCTAATTGCTCGATCTGTGATGGTGAAGTACAAGCACAGGGGAACACCGGCTACTGGCTTCCCGAGGACAGGAGGATTGGCCAGATACTCCTTCAACTTTACAAAAGCCTCCTCGCACTTGGAGGTCCATAAGAATCGATTATTTTTCTTCAGGCACTGGAAATACGGGTAACCCTTATCTCCGCTTGCTGATAGAAAATGTGAGGGGGCCGCCATACGTCCTGTTAACTGTTGGACCTCCTTTACCGTGGCGGGGCTCCTCATCTCTATAATGGCTACACATTTGTCTAGGTTGGCCTCTATGCCCCTCTCAGTCAACAAAAATCTGATGAACTTTCTAGCCTCTACCCCAAACACACACTTCTCGGGGTTCAACTTCAAGTTATACTTAGCAATGGTTGCGAATAGCTCTTCCAGATCGACCACGTGTTGTTCCTTCTTCACAAAGGTGACGACCATATCATCTACATGGGCCTGCACCATTCTCCCAAGTAGGGGGACGAGAATCCTGTCCATCAAGCGCTAGTAGGTGGCACCAGCCTTCTTAAGGCCAAAAGGCATGCCTTGTAGCAGTAACTAGCAAATTCCGCCATGAACGCGGTCTTACTTTCATTGGTAGGATGCATCCGAATCTAGTTGTTACCTGAGAATGCGTCAAGAAAGCTCAACAGGCGACAGCCCGAGGCGTTGTCTACCAAAGAGTCGATACTCGGCAACGGGTAGGAGTCCTTTGGGCAGGCTTTGTTTAGGTCGGTAAAATCGACGCACATCCTCCACTTTCCATTGGACTTCTGTACCAACACCACATTTGCTAGACACTCAGGATATTAGATTTCCCTTATGTGGTTAACATTCAACAACTTTTGAGTTTCCGCCCTTATGATCAGGCGTCTTTCTTCATTAAACTTTCTCCTCCTTTGAACCACGGGCTTGACCCTCGTGTCCATGGTCAACCTCTGACAAAGAAAATCAGGATCTATCTCCGGCATATCTGTTGAGGACAACGTGAATGCGCTCATGTTCCAGGCTATCACATCGGCTATTTGATCCTGCAACCTTTGATCTATCAAGGCACCGAGCTTGAACATCTTTCCGTCAATCTCCCACTCCTGCACCTCGCCAGCAGGTGCAGGTCGCTATTGGTTGCCGACCTCGGTCTCCAACACCTTAGCCACTTTCCCCCCATGCACAAAGGAGGTTGAGTTTAAGATCATTCTATTCTTCAGCTCTCATAACATTTTCGAGCAGCCTTCTGGTTCGACCTAATTGTGATCGCCTTCCCCTCCTCGGACGGTAGCCTCATCTTCATGTGCTTTATTGAAGCTACCGCACCCAACCTGTTTGTAAAGGGTCTCCCCAAAAGCAAGTTATTGGCAGAAGGAGTTGTCCTCAGGTCTACATACCCTCGCACCTCCATGTGGTCACCTGCAACGCCCACAAGGCATCCGTCATGAGGCCTCAACTGGTCGGGGGACAACTGCAGGTTGACGAATGTTGACCAGAACATTACATCGGTCGAGCTCCCTTGATCGATGAGAACTCAGTGTACTCTCCTTCCTACTGTGATGACCGATATCACTATTGAGTCATTGTCTAGGGGAACTACGTCTGCCAAATCGGCCTTTCTGAATTAGAGATCGATTTCATGAGGGTCATCCTGATCCCATGTTTCCAACGACATCACAACCCTTGCGTATTGCTTGCATTTGGTGGTCGTGCTACCTCCTCCAGAGAACCCTCCTGATATGGTGTTTAACTCGACATGGATGGGGACTTCATGCGTCTGGTCTCTCGGGGCGCTTTCCTCTTGAGGTTCTCCTTGGTCAGGCTCGAGGTACTCCCTCAGGTAGCCTTCCCTCAGGAGCTCGGCCAATTGATAACCCAGCGCCATGCATCGCTGAATGTCGTGTTTGAATCCTTTATGGAACTCGCACCACACATCCTTTCGACCTCCCAGATTCCTGTCTGTTTTCTAGGGGAACCTCAACTTTTCTAATACCGCTGGTATGCTGATAAGCTCCTTGTACGATATTCGGAACTTGGGACGAAACTCGTCCTCCTTGCTCCTAGCTTCGGCCTTGCCCTTCTTGTACGGGGCATGCCTAGTGTTAAACAATATGCTTTGATGTCTCCAAATCAAGGAGGAAAGCTTGAAGACCTTGCTACTAGGTGTGTGTGTGTTGTCTAGTTGTTTGAATCTTGTTAATTCACTCCTTAAGATGATCCAAGTTCATTTGAATCTTTAACCTTTTGAAAAGAAGAGTTTTCAAAAAGGCTATTGAAATTTCAACAGGTTGTTTTTTGAAACAACAGGTTGTTTTACCTTAGTAGTTTCAACAGGTTGAAATTTCGAAACAACAGGTTGTTTTACCTTAGTAGTTTTTGAAAAGGTTTTGAAAAGCTTGACTTTGCTGTCAAGGCAATTCAACCGATTGTTTCGACAAAACAATCGATTGTTTTTCTGAAAACCTTAACAGAATTTTGTTAAATGGTTTTAATATGTTTTAAATGATTCTAACTACCTGGGCTCCTTTATTAAATGTTTTTGACCACTTGGTTGGTATATATAAAGGTGGTTTTACACTCCTAATCTTGGAGTAAGAGAAAGAGTTTATCAAAACAGTTTTTCCAAGATTTGAAAGAGCTTTGGATCATTCTTAAGTGTGTGGAATAGTATTAGCTTGTAATTTTGAAATTTAAGCTTTGTAATACCTAGGTGTATTCTATTCCCTTCTTCTTTGATTATTGTATTTTTGTAGTTGTGTTGCCAAAGAGTGTTGTGTGTTCTTGAGGTGTTCAAGATCAACACTCTTGGTGTGGTTTTTCAAAGGTAGTGTGTTTCTTGAGGGGTTCAAGGTCACTACTTTGGTGTGTAGTGTTTGTAATCTGGTTTTGATTGCATAGTGGTTTACCCAGTGGTTTCTGGGGACTGGATGTAGCTTTTGGTGTAAGAGTGAACCAGTATAAATTGTTTGTGTGCTTATCTCTTACCCTTAACTCTTTAAATTCTTTTTTTAAGTTGTTTGAGTTCTAACTGGTATAAACAACCGATTGTTTTTCTGATATCATTTTAAAACAGTTTTGGGTCTTTGTTTCCATGATTCTTTTCTCTGTAATTCATCATTGAATTTCATTATACCTTCAAAGTTTGCGAAAATCTCTTATAAACAATTCACCCCCCCCCCTCTTGTTTAAGGCCATATATTCTAACAATTGGCATCAAGAGGTTGGTTCTTGAAAGATATTCAAGTTTGATCCTAAAAATCTTTTTTAAATGGCTGAAAAGTTTTCTTTTGGGGAAGGTGCCTGTTTAGACAAACCACTTTTGTTCTGTGGTATGAACTATGAACTGTGGTGCATAAGAATGAAATTCTTTGTTGGATCTATAGATAGAAAAATTTGGAATGTTATTACAAATAGGTATCTCATTCCTATATCTGAAAATGTTTCTTCTGAAAGAGAACATCTTGATTGTGTAGCTATGAACATCATTGTATCTGCACTTGATTCTAATGAATTGCTCAAGGTTTCAAAATGTAGTTCTGCCAAAGAAATATGGAATACCCTTGAAGAGTATCGCAAGAATCCAAGGAGTGCCTTGATGGACAAAGAAGAATCTTCTGCTAAATCTTTCTCTTCATAATCCAGAAAGGAGGTTTGTCTTATGACAAAGGAAGAATCTGGATCAAGTCAAGCTGCTGGAAACAAAAACTATCAAGACTCAAGTGATGAGAGTGAGGAGGAAACATTTAGCTTGCTATTTAAAAAATTCAACAAGTTCCTAAAGAAGAAAAACAACAAAAGTGACTCATCCAACAAGTATAATAGCAAACTGAGTTTAACACTAACAAATATACATGCTTTGGATGTGGTTAACAGGGTCATATTAAAACTGAATGTCCTAACAAAGAGAGGAAAAACTTCAAGAAGCATGAGAAGAAAGGAAAATCAAGAAGAGCTTACAATAATGACTCATCAAGCTCCTCTTCAAGTGATGTAGAAGAAGCAAATTTATGTCTAATAACAAGACAAGAAAGTGACACAAGCAGTGTAAGTTCAAGCACTTCTATTAATTTTGAGAATTATAGTCAACTTTTTTATGCCTTTAATGAAACTCATAAGGAAGCTAATAGGTTGGCCCTTTTAAATAAACGGTTGAAAGGTTTAAACAACTCGTTGGAAAATAGAGTCAAGATCTTGGAAGAAGAGTTGAACAATTTAAAAACTGATTTTGAAAATTTTGAAATGATTTACCAAAAATCTTCTTGTAAGTGTGTTGATTCAAGTTTTTGTGAAAATTGTGAGTCTCTTCAAAAGAAGGTTCACTATCTTTTAAAAATGATGGACAAGTTTTCCAAGGGCCAATCAAATCTTGAAACAGTTCTTGCATCTCAAAAGTGTGTTTTTGGAAAGGCTGGACTGGGATTTAACCCAAACAGCAAGAACAAATCTGTTTCAAAACCCTTTTCAAGTTTCTTTGAAAAACAACCTGTTGTTTTGTCTAAACAACCGGTAGAAATTTTTCATTACTGCATGAAAAAGGGCCACACAATTAGATTCTGCAAAGTAAGAAGGTTCTTTATTCCCAAAGGTATTATGAAATGGGTTGCTAAGGTTTCTAAGGTTCCTAAGGTTCCTAATAACATCATTGGACCCAAATTCATAAGGGGGCCAAATCTTGCTTCTTAATCTTTTCTTGTAGGTATCCTTGGCAGCCAAGAATCACTTTTGGGCTTGAAGAATGACTGCTAAAGGGAAGAATATCAAGAGTAAAGACAATCTTTGTACCTACACTTCTCAATTGTATATGTCTTGCAGGGTTCTTTGAATGTCAAGAGACATCCTTGGCACATGCATAGTGTTGATCAAAAGAAACTTCAAAGAGAGTATGTGTGTTTTCATTTTTCAATTTATGTAAGTGTGTCTTGTGACCATATGAACATCTCAAAGTCTTCTTTTTTAGTGAAACTATTGGGGTTCTTTGTACAACCCTTCTCATTGTCTATTTGTAGATCAAATAGGGGGAGAAGTTTATGCTTGATTTGGTTGTATAGTTAGCTTTAAATCTGTGCATTATGTTGTTGCTATTCTGCACTTGAAAACTCTTGAACACTTCATTTTTCTGGTTTTTCTACTAATGTTGTATATGCAGAAAACCAGTTTGTGTGTGTCTTGTTATCTTGTTGCTATACTTGCTTTGTATATGCATCAATTCTGTGTTGCAGGACCTTTCAAGTACAAGTGCTATGCTGAAGAATAATCAAAGTGTTGTTTATGGTTCAAGAGAATACACCCTACTCAAATTCATGACCTATGTAAAGTAAGTTGTATATGTTCATCCTATGTTTTTGGCTTCATAAGACCAAATGAACTTCTAAACATGTTGAGGTAATGCAAAGGAATGAATGTATTGCATTATGCATTTCCCATCACTTTGAAAGAGGATTTGCTTTGAAAAATAACATTTTCTTGCTGTCTCAGAAAAACAATTGATTGTTTGCACGAAACAACCGATTGTTTTACCTCTGGCACATTTGAATAAAGTTGTTATGATTTCTTATGCATAATTACAACTGTTCCTTTTCTTTCATAACCCATTATGAGTCAAATATGCATTCTCTGTGCCTCTGAATTAGATCATAAAGAGATATACTCTTTGTTTTCCTTGAAATTCAAAGCTTTTTATGAATGGCAACCACATTGGTGGTCATGGGGTTGATGAATATTTGTGAATGTATCTTTGGAACGTCTAGAAGGTTTGCTCTTAACAGAAAAAAGAATATTTCTACCAAATCCACCACTTGAGCAATCATTTGACCAACTTGAATTGTTGGATGAAGAAAAGATAGGGGGAGAAACTATGGTCTCCTTGCTGAAATTTCTAGGGTCTATGGTACTTTGATTCTGCTGTTGTCATAGCTCTGATACACCATAGATTTTGCTGCAATTTTGATATGGTATCACAGGTTTATTGCTGCAATGGTGCTGCTACACATACTGGTATTCTGGTTTTTCTTGATCCTATTTTTATCCCTTCTTTCATTCTATTTGTGAAGACAAATAGGGGGAGAATGGTGTGGTTTTATGTGTTGTATTGTTGCTGGTACACTCTGGTGTTATCTAGTTTTATCATGGTTTAAATTTTGTTGTTGCCATGCTCTTATTCACCATAATTCTGTTGCACACAAGTCTAATTTTGGCACTGGTTTTTATGGTTATTTGACTGGTTTTTCTGCTTAAAGGCTTATGCAGAAAACTGGTTTTGTGTGCCTTGGTATCCTGCTGGTATACTTGCTTTTTATATGTGCAAATTATGTTTTGCAGGATCTATCAAGTTCAAAAACAAGAACACAAACAAACCAAGGATTTGTCTTCATCAAATAGGGGGAGATTGTTGAACAATATGCTTTGATGTCTCCAAATCCAAAAGAAAAACTTGAAGACCTTATTATTGGGGGTGTGTTGTCTAGTTGTTTGAATCTTGTTAATTCACTCCTTAAGATGATCCAAGTTCATTTGAATCTTTAACCTTTTGAAAAGATGAGTTTTCTAAAATGTTGTTGAAATTTCAACTGGTTGTTTTACCTTAGTAGTTTCAACAGGTTGAAATTGTGAAACAACAGGTTGTTTTACCATAGCAGTTTTTGAAAAGGTTTTGAAAAGCTTGACTTTGTTGTCAAGTCAATTCAATCGATTGTTTTTCTGAAAACCTTAACAGTATTCTGTTAAATGGTTTTAATATGTTTTAAATGATTCTAAATACCTTGGCTCCTTTATTAAATGTTTTTGACCTCTAGGTTGGTCTATATAAAGGTGGTTTTACGCTCCTAATCTTGGAGTAAGAGAAAGAGTTTATCAAAACAGTTTTTCTAAGATTTGAAAGAGCTTTGGATCATTCTTAAGTGTGTGGAATAGGATTGGGTTGTAATTCTGAACTTTAAGCTTTGTAATACCCAGGTGTATTCTATTCCTTTCTTCCTTGATTATTGTATTTCTGTAGTTGTGTTGCCAAGGAGTGTTGTGTGTTCTTGAGGTGTTCAAGATCAACACTCTTGGTGTGGTTTGTCAAAGGTAGTGTGTTTCTTAAGGGGTTCAAGGTCACTACTTTGGTATGTGGTGTTTGTAATTTGGTTTTGATTGCATAGTTGTTTACGCAGTGGTTTCTGGGGACTGGATGTAGCTCTAGGTGTAAGAGTGAGTCAGTATAAATTGCTTGTGTGCTTATCTCTTACCCTTAACTCTTTAAATTTTGTTTTTAAGCTGTTTGAGTTCTAACTGGTATAAACAACCGATTGTTTTTCTGATATCATCTTAAAACAGTTTTGGGTCTTTGTTTCCTTGATTCTTTTCTCTGTAATTCAGCATTGAATTTCATTATACCTTCAAAGTTTGTGAAAATCTCTTATAAACAATTCACCCCCCCCCCTCTTGTTTAAGGCCATATATTCTAACACCTAGTGTCTGTTTTCTTCTCTGTTGAGGTCTCATGAACCCTCAGGGGCCAATAAGCCTTGTTGGTTTCTTTCGGCTTATCCACCCGAGGTTGCGGGCCATTATTCCTAGTCGCCACTGCTTCCTCGATGCTAATGTGGGCGACTGCTCTCTGCCTGATCTCGGAAAAGGTTTCTGCTGGGTTCCTGATCAAAGAATCGCAGAATGGTCCAGAAGCAACCCCTTGCTCAAAGGCGGACACCATGGCATTCTCGTCGTGAGTTCGGAGCTTCATAGTAAAAGCCTAGAATCGATTCATATAATCCTTCAATGACTCCCCCTCCCTTTGCCTCACGCTAAAAAGATCGTATAGCACTGGGGGCTTCACCCGGTTGGTATAAAACTGCTCTCTAAACAGCTTGGCAAATTGCACAAACGAAGTAATGTGGCCATCTAGGAGTCCACTAAACCACTGTATTGTCGTACCTATAAAAGTACTCATGAACATCTTACACCGTATTGCGTTTGATCCTCCCGAGATGATCATTTGAGCATTGAACGCTGTAAGATGGGTCTCTAGATCCTCTACCCCCGTGAACGTGATCTTTCAATACCAATTCCATCATTCATATAGACCACACATGGATCTATTTTCAATCACAATCATTGGATTTCATTTCATTCCCATCGTCTTCTGAAAGACTCAAGTATGCCCCTACCAAAGACTTACACGTGATTTAAAGATTACCAGCAAATCCAAGAGAAAGGATCAAGGTAAGTTCATACATCCAATACCGAGTGTATACAACGAGACCTGGTGTGTATGAACTCCCTTTCAACTTCTCACCACTTAATATCTTGGTTTATATGAATTAGATCATCAGTGAAGCTCGAGGATCTCTGTTAAACATAGGTTTTTTTCATACTTATTGCCATCAAACAACAACTCATACATTATCCCAAATGTATGACATCAATTTCATACAATTTTCATCATTCATATATAATACATATCATTCAATCACATAGCATTTTAAAATTCATAACATTCAAGAACCTTTCCAACATCAAAACAATATTTAACTTCCAAACTATCAAAATCTAATATTTCTACAAGTTTAAATAATATATAAACAAACAACACAATATTTAAACAAACAACGTCTCTGCAAGAGAAATTGAAAATTGGGACCACGTCCCCTCCACATTCAAATTTTCTAGCCTAGGGTACTGTTGAAAGTTAAAGTTAGCCTCCATTACCTAAAATTTCACTGATGGAAATTCTACCTCAAACCAGCGAACCATTCCAAAATTTAGGAACCTAGAGCAAGTTATTCAAATATTACCAAATTTTAGTATGAGCTTAATCAAGTTGAAAGAAACATTTTTCTCAACTGACCCCACTAAGATTGATGATTAAATCATAAAGAAAACATATAATTAAGGATCTTTAGAATAAAAATGAACTTACTATATTTGAAAATCTGATCGGGTAGAGTACACTAACTCCTCAGGTACAGCATGACATGATCACATTTTGGAATAGATGAGGTATGAAAGAGAAAATGAAGAAAGATGAGAGAGAGAAAAATAGAGAGAAAGTGAGTTGGGTAAAAAAAAGAAGAAAATAAACGTGAGGGAGGAGCGATTATATATATATAATTTTAATAGAACACTTTTAAAAAATATATATATAACAAAAAAGTAAATTTGTAATTAAATACTATAAAAATTATTAAAAATAATATTAAATTTATAGGATGGATGTAGAAAAAAAATAAAAAGTAAATTTGTAATTAAATTAAATAATATAAAAAGTATTAAAATAATAATATTAAGAGATATAGAATAGTATGGAAAAGAGTGGACAGTAGATGTATCACGGGTTTTTTTTAATACACAGTGCCAAACCTTGATATGGGGTTGTTGATATCAAATGGATTTGAATTCGAACTCATGTAATCATTGACATTGTAGTGGTGTCACCTTAAATACCCTTTAAAATTTGTCTTTTTTTATATTTTATTTTACCCTTTTCGTATTTTCAACTGTAATTTTTGGTCTCTTTAGGTGGATTAGGTAATGCCAATGCTATAATGATGCTAATGTGATCCAAAGCATTGCAATTCAAACTTTTCATGTTAGTGTGATGCTGCAAAATCCTCAAAAGCTGTCATATATGTTTATTTTATTCAAGGGTTGTTTTTTCCAGAATCGTCACTGTGACGTTTTTCAAATCTTCCATAATAAGGTCTTTTCTAATTAGTTTGGGAATTATTTTTGCCTCGCTTCTAAGTTTGATCCATAAAAGTATATATATTAAATTAATATATTTAGTTTTTTCTTTGTCCAAAAAATAAATAATATATATATTCAGATGTATTGAACATACTTATAACAATCACACTTTTATAACTTTTTTTATTCATATTTTATTTTTTTTACCACATACAAAATTAACTTATTATATTCTATTAATATTAAAACCCATATTTTATTTAATAATCTAGGTCTTAATTTCAAGATTCTTTTATGTTACATCTATTCGAATAGATTTTTTCAAATATTTAAGTCTTAAACTTAAGATATTGTTATGATATACAATGTCTTACTTTTAGTAACAGTTGAGAGCAAGAAATATGGTCTGTCACATGCTAATTATTTCTACGTATTCATCATTCATTCTGTACATACTGATAGGATTCAAGTGACACAAGAACTCTAGCAAGCATTGCCATAAACTGAAGTTGCAGAGTTTGCAATGTGCTTGTCTAGTTGATTTGATTTCCAACAGTTTATGTAACACATTGCGTGTGATTCAATGTTCTGTTTTTTCTGACCCAATGAATCTCTCTTTGAAATTTTCTTTCTTTTATCATGTGATGAGTGAAGGAAACTGTGGGAATACTGTTTCTAGCACCACCATTATGCAGGTGTTTGCAGAGGTATGCAGAAGATGCTAGATGAAATGAGTGTCTATGGTATGAACCGCGGTATGGCCTTTCAGTGTCATGATTCATTGTTTCTTCTGAAGAGAGATGTTGAAAACTGAGGAGAATTGATCATGTTATGTGTGAAAATGAATGCTGCGCATGATTATTGAATCTCATTGGTTCTTAATGCAGAAAGGTTTTCCAATGAAGAAGTGTTCAGATAACAGAACACAAGGGAGTTGCTTGCTGCCTTTCATACGATGGATGATCTAATGTGCAAAGTTGGTAGAAATTATACAGCATAAAATTAATTGGTTATGACTGATTATGGTGTAACATGGTTGAAGATGGTAAAGATCACTAATTAGAAGTTTGAGGTGTATTGGATAATGAGTTATCAGACGTTGAGAATCCAATAATAAATAATGTTTCAGATTAAGAAAAATATTTTTTTACAGAAATGTAGAAATGTGACGCACTTGAGAATTGGAGAAATTTTGAAAGATCACAAATGGATTTCTTTGATTATAAAGTAATATTTTTCTTTTATATATATATATATATATATATATATATATATCAAAAGTTTATATTTTTATAACAACTATGAAGAAACCATTGATTTATCTGCTTGCAGATCCCATTACCATCGGTAATTACACTACAAGAAAATCATCAAATAGAAATATTTTTTAGATACCAAAATAATTAGTTACAATAGTAACTAAATTAGATATCATTTTAGAAACTAAAAAAAAATTGGTTTCTAAATTAGTTTCTATTGTTGTTAAATAGTTTCTAAATTGGTATCTAATTAGCTACCAAGGTTTTAACTACCAATTATTTAGTTTATAAATTTGGTAGCAAAAACATTGGTTGCTAATTAAATATCAATTTAGAAACCAGTTAACAATAATATAAACTAATTTAGAAACCAAAAATTTATTTAGTCCCTAAAATGGTCTCTAATTTAGTCACTATAGCAACTAATTATTTTTTGTCTATAAAATTGGTTTCTATTTCATAATTTTTTTGTAGTGTGAAACATGGTTGTGCCATCCTTTCAAGGAAAAGACTTTTTAGTCATTTGGCATGTAAATGTGTAAAGAGAAATATTGGACTTTGGAAGCATGTATGTTTGTGTTTTTTTTATGTTGTTTTTCTTTATGTTGGTCAAAGTTGTACTTTCTCTACAAGAAAACATGAAATACAAACTAATTTTAGAGACAAAAAATAATTAGTTGCTATAATGACTAAATTAGAAATCATTTTAGAGACTAAACAAATTTTTTGTTTCTAAATTAGTTTCTATTATTGTTAAATGGTTTCTAAATTTGTATCTAATTAGCAACCAATGTTTTTGCTACCAAATTTAGAATCTAATTAATTGGTAGTTAAAACCTTGGTAGCTTATTAGATACCAATTTAAAAATCATTTAACAATAATAGAAACTAATTTAGAAATTTTTTTTTAATTTCTAAATGGTATCTAATTACTATAACAACTAATTATAGTTTTTATTTAATGTATTTTGTTAATGCTTGTTCTTCCATACTAGATCTTGCTTTTGTGCTTTTCATGTGGTGTACTTGAGTCATGATGGTAGGTAGTATTGGGTGACTTATTTCTTAAGTATGAGAATGTGTGGCATGCTCTACACCTCCTATTATTATATGATAAAAGGACCATACCACCAGTATGAACATATTTATAGTATCCCATAGGGTATTATTGTTGCTTGGGATCATTGTCTTCTCTTCATAACACTTCAATTGCACTCACCCCTTTGTAAATCCAATTGTTGCCCTCACTTATTCACTACGCTAGGTTTTTTTCTATCACTATGTTGTTGTTTTTCTTTTGAATCAATGATAGGGTGCCAAGTCCTACGTACTAAGATTACCAATTTAGACCACAAGAATGTCATAGTATATAGCACAACCTATTACGTTTCTTGGGACTCGTTCAAAGTGTACTATGGAACAAGTTCAAACAATAAAAATATAAGAATTAGTTATTTCAAGTGATTTCAAGTCCATCAAATAACTTAGGTTACCGACCACTGAACCTAATTCATGAAATTCACACCTAACTAAGCCCCTTCCACTTCCAAAGTTAGCCCAAATATTTAGGTATTCGTGGTCTAAAATTTTAGATGGTTGTAGGTTAACAAAAAAAAGTAGATATTTGTAGTTCAAGACATTACTACAAAACAAACTAGGAGTAGAGTGATTAAAATGGATGGGTTCCAAATGTAAATTTGTGATTTAAATTGAAATTGACTAATTTTATTTTAGATCTTTTAACATGCAAATAAAATGGGTTTAAATTAGGTCAACTCATAATAATTATACTATTAAAAAAAATTATTTCATTAAAACATATATATATATAGTATACTTATATATCAAATTATTATACTTAAAATTAAAATCAATTTCATTGATTAAATTTTAAAAATAAATATATTTGTTTTCAAATTTTGGATCTAATTTTTTAATTTCTTTTAAAAAGATCAAAATAACTTTTTATTTTGTTGGATATATAAGGTCTAATTCAGCCTAAAAAATATAGTATATTTTTTTATACGAATTTGGTTGAGTCTTCACATTGAGCCCTTAAATTAAACTAGATCACCTATTTTGATAAATTTACTTAAAATTACTATTACAATTAAAATTGAGGATGTAAATGTGTTACTTATCAACAAACCTACTCAACTCAACTAAATTATATTTTTGTCGTCGTTAGTGTAGAAAAGATCAAAGACAACGATATTTTTAGCAATTACACGGCGGTTTTGAAATCGTTGTCTATCAGCACGTAGTCTATTCTATTGCGGTATAAACAACAACTCTAGAATCATCGTGTATAAGTGCACATGGTCATAACCGTCGTTTATACATTTTCCTGACATTGCTCAAAATGTATGCATGGTCAAGGTCTAGCCAGCGCTTATGGTCATAACCGTCATCTATTGTGGACATTTTTTTTAGTTCATTTTGTTTTATGGGTTTTTCCCATCTTAATTAACTTGTTCATTTAAACTCAGTCAACCAGATACATAAATTCAGACACATTCATTCAAAGAAACAAATTATATATATATATGTGTGTGTATATATATGTATATATATATATGTGTGTGTGTGTGTGTGTATATATATATCCACAAAGAACTGTATGTGTGTGTGTGGATAAAATGTATTACAAACACTAATACATATTCCTATCTATCTAATTCATATACTATTGATTAGCTATCCTAGAGTTATAGTAATTAAGGAAATATTTGGCCCAAGCATTTCTCACATAATCTATGGCAGCCAAAGATAGTGGTTGCTCATCCATAAAGAATTGCATTACAAATAAGGTTCACATTAGTGTTAAAATACTTATACTTTAAATAATTATGAAGAATAATTTAAATATTATTACCTACTCCTAATCTTTCTGAATGCCTAGTCTTACAATGAAAATCATTCATGCATAACGTAGTAGCCACACTCATAGCCTCCCGGTTGTTTATTACACTATAATTCAATATAAATTAAAATTTAATATTGATAAACAATGAAAAGAGGAAGAAAAAATTTACAAAATCTTTATGTTCAACCATGTCAGCTTTTGATAATTTGCATTGGGTCAACCTCTAAGTATATTATATCCACGTCATGCCTTGATTAATGCAAAAAACCTTGTTAGTAGATGTTTAAGTAACATAAGCAGTTAAGTTTATAATGTAATTACACATCAATTATTTGCTTCAAATGTGTGGATGACATCTTGTGCAGTGAACAAAACCACACAACAGTGTTATCAACTACGGATAACACAAGTGTTATAAAAAAAATTAAAAACAACACCAACCTCAAGGTGATGGTAACGACGGAGGGAAAGCGGAGCATGATGGAGGGCAAAGCGGAGCGCGATGGAGGGAAAGCAAAGCACGATGGTGGAGCAATAACAGAAATGAGAACAAGAACAATAGTGAGGAAGCACATAAGAACCTTAAACAATGAACCAATGGAAGAATGAGCAATGAACCAATGGAAGAATGGAAGAAGAATAAGCAGAGAACGAAAGCGGAAGAATAAGCAATGAGAGTAGAAAAAACTTACAAAGGCAATTAGTGAAGAAAATGTTGAAACGAATTGAAGAGAGAGAGCGAAGAAGAAGAAAAGAAAACGCAGAAAACGAAAGGGTAAGTGGAGCGAGCCTCGAATTAGGGTAATAACGAAGGGTAAGATGACAGTTCTGGGGTAAAATCGTCATCTCTTATAAAACGCATCAAAATATATGGTAGTTCTACCCTTACAACCCTTGTATATTCCCTCAGTGAATTAAATAGAGAGTAGTTGTAAGAGGAACCACCATCTATTTACCCGTTTTAATTTTAAAAATACAATCGTGTTTTAATGGACAGTTTAGCAATGAAACGTGGTATATTAGCTATCGTAAATTAGCGTTTTTGCACTAGTGTGTCAAGTCATTAGGTTTACTTAATTTCATTCAGTGCACTCAATTAAAATATTGAATTGACTAACATATTTATGAATTTCAAATCCAATTATTTCAATTCAATCAAATTACATAATAAATATATAATAACATTTATTTTCCTTACATTTTACTATAAAGTAATAATTTTGTAGTTGATAATATAAATATTATCTTATGAATATTATAATTAAAGATTTCACGCCACATATGTTACGAGTAAATATTTCATATTTTACAGCATTTTACGTAATGCTACCTTATAAATATTATATTAAAAAACATTAAAAATGTTGATTTTAGAGACAAATACTTCTAACAACATGGTGCACTTGTCGTAAAAAGTCATCAATAAACTTTGCCTATAAAAAGGTTATGGGTTGCACAGGTGTTTTGCATGTGAGTGATACAATATGTTCCATTCTTCTCCTCTTTTTTCAATATGTGAGTATGTGTGATGAGGTTATTAATATTTCATCCTAATAGTTGGTATGACAACTAGAGACTGAGGGTGGTAGTGTGAGTGAAAAAGAGTGGGTGAGAAATGAGAGTTTTTTCACTTGTTAAAAAAGTTAGAGATTTAATATATTTTGAAAAGAAAAGTCATCAATCACAATATTATATGATATAGTCTTCAAAGAAATATTATATTTTAATTCTAGAGGAACTTTGATCATCACACTTATCAAAACTTATAAGATCGATAACTTTGTTAAACTGAGATTAGTACAAGAAATAAATTATACTATTTGAAAGAGAAATCAATTAGCATTGTGGTAGTTTCATTAAGGAGTTTTTGCAAAATTGTAAATGCCAAATCCATAAAAGAAGTGTGAGAAATTTTAAAGTTGTCTTACAAAGGAGTGGAAAAGGTCTAGATATCAAAGTTGCAATCTTAGTGAAAGAGAATATAAAAGGTACAAAATGTCTAGTTTTAAATTTGTAAAACAATATTTTTCATGTGTTGTAGACTCTTTAAATAAGATGATGGTATATTGAGAAGATATTCATATAATAAAGGGGTGAAAGCTTCTTTGTAATAATATAATAATTGAGTCTCACGATATAGAGTTTGGGACCATAGGAGAGTTGCAAGGAAACATGGAAAATCATGTATGCAAAAGCTTGAAGAAGACAAATAAAGTAAATGAAGAAGTACTGAAAAGTCAAGTAAATCTCAACAATATTGCAAAAATCATTAAAAAAAGTAGTAGGAAGAGGTTGTGGTAATTTTAACAATTGAGAAAGAGGAAATTATAGATGTTGAGATCAAGGAAATTTCATACAAAAAGAAGAGAATTCCCAACTAAGAAAGAGATAATGATTTCATACAGCATTTGGGGTCCTCATAAAACCCCAACTCATTTTGGAAAACGTTTTTTTCTCACTATAGTCGATGACTATACTAGATATACTTGGCTATTTCTTATGAATCACAAATCTGAAACCAAACATCTCTTAGAGTCATTCATTATATTCGCACAAAATCAATTTCAGGCATCTATTAAAACCATCTGCGTTGACAACGGACTGAAATTTATTTTAATGTATGATTTTTTTTCTCAAAAAAGGTATTGAATGTCAACGCACTTGCGTCTACACTCCTCAACAAAATGGAGTAGTAGAACACAAACATAGACACGTTTTAAACACAACACGAGCCCTCCTATTTCAGTCCAATTTACCATTAGAATTTTGGGGAGAATGTGTTTTAACCGCCACATATATCATTAATCGCTTATCATCACCTTTACTAAAAAATAAATCACCTTTTGAGCTACTATATAATCAATCACCTTCACTTTCTCACCTAAAAACTTTTGGTTGCCTCTGTTACGCAACTGTTGTTTCACCTAAGCAAAAATTTGATTCGCGCGCCCGACAATGCATCTTCGTTGGTTATCCTCACAGTAAAAAAACATACAAATTATTTGATATAGATGCAGCCACTTTTTTTACAAGTCGGGATGTCATCTTCCATGAAAGTGTTTTCCCATTCTGCCAACAGTCACAGACACAATCCTCACCTCCATTACAAGGTATTTTGCCCACTATTGACATTGACTTACCCACTCCTGTCCAACATTCACTCGATCAACCTTCTTCTCTTACTCATCACAATGCACCTGAACCTCCATCAAACCAACCTTCTTCTTTTACTCGTCACAATATACCTGAACCTCCATCGAACCAACCCTCTTCTCCTACTCGCCACAATGCACCTGAACCTCCATCAAACCAACCTTCTTCTCCTATTCGTCATAATACACCTGAACCTTCAGTAGACCAACCTTCTTCTCTCGTGCCAAGAAGTCTAGCACCCATTACCAAACCTTCTCCAACCGACCTTCCTGTTCGACGATCCAGTCGCACATCAACCCCACCTTCCTGGCTTCAAGACTACGTAACGGGATCCCAAGCCAATCATTCGACCACTACCCAAGACCAGCCGAATGGAACCAGGTATCCTATGCATCATTTTCTTTCTAATTCACGATTTTCTTCTACACATAGTGCATATCTTGCTAACATCACAGCCACCAAAGAACCTCACACTTATGCTCAAGCTATCCTTGATCCAAATTGGCAAAAAGCAATGGACAAAGAGCTTTCCGCCTTGCAGCTAAATCAAACATGAACCTTGACACCCTTACCCGCTGGGCAGAAACCCATCGGATGCAAATGGGTCTATAAAATAAAGTACAACTCAGATGGTAGCGTCAACAGATATAAGGTGCGCCTTGTCGCAAAGGGGTACACTCAGATTGAAGGTGTCGACTATTCTGAAACTTTTTCACCAACAGCAAAATTAACAACTTTGAGGTGTCTCCTCACCGTTGCAGCAGCCAGAAATTGGTTTACTCACCAGCTAGATGTGCAAAATGCCTTCTTACATGGCACATTGCATGAAATTATTTACATGGACTTGCCACCCGGACATCATCGACAGGGAGAGAATATTGTATGTCGACTCAACAAATCCCTTTGTGGTCTCAAACAAGCATCTCGAACATGGTTTTCAACAGTCCAAAACAGATTACTCTCTATTCACAAGACAGAATAACTCATCATTTACTGCCCTTTTGATTTATGTGGATGATATTCTTTTGACAGGAAATGATCTGACAGAAATTCAACGTGTTAAAGATTGTCTATTACAACAATTTCGCATTAAAGATCTTGGAGACCTAAAATATTTTCTAGGGATTGAATTTTCCCGTTCCAAAGCTGGTATTTACATGTCCCAAAGAAAATATGCGCTTGATATTTTGCAGGATACGGGACTCACAGGTGCTCATCCAGACAAATTTCTAATGGAACAATACCTAAAACTCACACCAGACGATGAAGAGTTATTAAAGGATCTAGTCAAATACAGGCGACTCGTGGGACGACTGATATACCTCACGGTTATTCGGCCTGACATAGCATTTTCGGTTCGGACCCTAAGTCAATATATACAGGATCCACGGAAACCTCATTGGGATGCCGCAATTCGAGCCCTAAAGTACATCAAAGGATCACCAGGACTGGATTGCTATTGCCATACGAAAACAATCTGACATTGACAACTTATTGCGACTCAGACTAGGGAGGTTGCCAGACAACTTGGAGATCAGTATCTAGGTATTGCATTTTTCTTGGTTCTTCTATTATCTCATGGAAGTAAAAAAAAAAACAGACAAACGTATCAAGATCATCAGCAGAAGCAGAATACCGCGCGATGGCCAATACTTGTTTGGAGATAGTTTGGTTGTGATATCTGTTGCAAGATTTAAAGGTGCTCTAGTCGATGTGGGATCTCCAACACACCCCTCACGCCGAGAGTGATAGATAGAAGCTCGAGCGTGGGACTATATATTATGGGTGGTCCGATAGCGGCCCGATAGCGGGTGGCCTGATAAGCCCAACAAACACTCGCTAGGATAGGCTCGAAATGGCTCTGATACCATATTACGAAGTGGACTTTAAGCCTAACTCAACCCCATAAAACCGGCTCATGAGGTTGAGGTTTGCACCCACTTATATACAATGAAAGGCTCTCATCTCTAGTCGATGTGGGATCTCCAACACTTGCCAACTCAACTTTTCTGTGACAATCAAGCGGCATTACATATAGCAGCAAATAATTTTACAAAGGCACTGGGCAAGGAACAGTTTTTGACGCTACGACACAAGTTGGGAGTTCATGATCTTCACCTACCAACTTGAGGGGAGTATTAAGGAAATAATAATTATCAAATTATATGCAATTATTGTACGATATTGTACTCAATTATATGCAATTAATTTAATAATGATAGAATCTCATGATTAGTATCCCTACCTAATTAGATTATAATTTGGAGAGAGAAACTTTCTATATATTTTCTATACATGAAGTGATGTAACAATACACATAAGAGAATAAGAAACCTCTCTTCTTCTTACCATTTTTTTTTATCATTTTCTTATAGCTTCTATTGTGGAAAGTTTGTGCCTAGAGCTACATATTGTAGATATAAACAATAGGTAAATATACTACAAATTCAACACCACATAAAGTTCTTATAACCCACAAAGTTTATTTTAGTCAATAATATATTTTTAGAAGATGAAAATACTTGGTATTTGGATACTAGGTGTAGTGATTTGTGTGGGAAAAAGGAATTATTTTATTCCTTAGATGAAATGTGATATCTTTGGTGAAATTTGGAAACATCACAATTGTTCTTATTTTGAAAAAGGCCAAATTACTATCATATTAAAATATGTTTCTCAAAACTTTAGATGTGGTGTTGCCCGTGCTCTTCATCACAATATATTGAGTATGGACAACTATCATAGAGAGGTTACAACAATCAAATTCAATATGGTCAAGGCACGTTGATTAACTAAAATGAAAGATTCATAGTTAAGGTAAAAATAACTCACCACTTCATATTTCCTTTGAAAATTCATCATGAAAAACATATTTGCTTAAGTTCTATTATTCCAAACAATGATTGGCTATGACATATGCCTTTTAGGCACTTCCAAGAGATGGTGCTAACCAACATTTTATCAGTTTTATTGATTATTATAAATCATAACTTTCAAGATGTTTAAGGTGTTTGTAGAAAAACAAAGTCCGAGAAGAATAAAAGTGCTTAGAACAAATAAAGATCAAGAATATGTTAATTGACAATTATTTTAATAATATAATAATTTATATTAATTTTAAAAATTAAAAAATAAAGTAAATTGAAATAAAATATTAATTTTTTTTGAGTTGTGTAGTAGATGTATTGTTGGTTAATAGTACGAAATTATCACTCCTCATAAATCAATTCACTCCACTCTCTGTGTTTTTTTTTTACTGCACCAGTGTTATTTCTTCATCATGAAGAATGTAAGTTTTTTTGTTAATAAACTTTGGGCATAAAAAGTTTATCGGCTGCTCACATGTATTGTATAAACTGAAATCATATATTAAGTGATATTTTGGTAACTACAGGCCTCAAGTTCCCTCACATATGAACTTCAATATCAACAATTTTGTGCTATTTTGGTATCTTTATCAAAACCCCTATATATAGTTTGTAGTCATTAAAAATGTTTTATTAACATGTTATATAAAAAAAAATCATTTTAATAATTATTAAGTTTTAGAACTCCCAAGAAGTTATTATCCTAATGTTTGTATGTTGTGGTCTAAAAGCAGATTGAATTTGAAATAAACCCACATAACTTAATCAGACTGGTACTTGGCCCAATGGGAGTAGATTTACAATGGGCCAGGCTTATGAATTAACTCAACGTTTATTTATTTACTTTTTACAAAGGCAATTGCTTCCGACACTATATCACTTCATCCAGTTATAGGAGAAAGACGAAAATGTCCTTAAAAAATGTTATATATAAAAATACATTTCGATTCTTTTTTCGGATCACAATAATCTTTTTCATATCTACTTTTTAATTCTGGA
This sequence comes from Phaseolus vulgaris, assembly GCF_051622355.1. Lineage (NCBI taxonomy): Eukaryota > Viridiplantae > Streptophyta > Magnoliopsida > Fabales > Fabaceae > Phaseolus > Phaseolus vulgaris. Next base: position 13,437,347 of record NC_143507.1, on the reverse strand, counting down.
TTTTTTTATCCATAATGAAATTTTGATTTTTTTTCTAGATTTTTATTTCCAAAACACAATAATCTCTTCCAGATCTACTTTTTCAAAAATATTATTTTCAATTCTAGATTTTCATTTCAATAAAGAGCATTTTTGGAATTTGAAAATTTTGTTGGATGCAGGTTCAGAAATGTTGGGTCTTTACCTTTTACAAATATTAATTTTATTTAATTATGTTGTTTATTTTTTTTTATTAATTTGGGTTATATTTTTAAACTTGAGACAAAGCTAATAAAATATGATTCAGAAACTTATATTAGGATTTGAAGAAACCTAAAAGACAAAGTTATTTTCTTTTTTTGCACAAAAACTTAAAGATAGGAAATATTGTTGGCTTTTGCTTTCTTCACTCAATCAATTTTAGCCTGCAACTAATCAATTTTTGAAATTCCATAGCGTGTTTCAGTGTATTTTGAAATTAAAAATTTGAAACTGAAAAATATGTTCCAAAAATGAAAATCTGAAATAGATTATTTTACATTTCGAAAATGAAATTGCAAAATAAAATTGGAAAATTAAATCTCATTTTGAAAAGATAAATTTGGAATATAAAAAATATATTATGAAAAACAAAATTCGGAAGCATATTCCAGAAAAAAATTCTAAAAAATAAAATCTAAAATTTATTTCCAAACTTTATTCTAAAAAACCTAATCTAAAAAGTTGTTTGGAAAACTCAAATCCAGAATTATATTTCAGAATATAAAATCTGTAATATATTCTGACCTAGTGAGAGGGTAAAGAAGCAAAAGCCAATATTGTTTTAAGATAATGTGGGCACATAATCCAAATTAGCTACACTTTGCCTGAGTTGATAACCCTAACTATATGTAATCAGAACTCAATTAAGTTAATATTTATTTATGTACTTTTCCAACATGTGATTCAAAAATCGATTTTTCTATTGTGCAATTATTGCAAGCAGAATATAAAGTTATCATGTCAGTACAAAACCCATTAGTGATATGAGTTTAATGGTTTAATATGTTATAAATTTAAGCTTTTTATGCAGTAATTATAAAAATCAATTAATTGCAATATACCCATAGTCGCCATGACAGTGATGTATGTTTCACATTGCTCCACACCCTTTAATTTTGTTGTCTGTTTGCTGGCAAAATTGCTCAAATTCTGCAACCCTATTTTAATGGTTTGTACAAAATTGCTTCCACCACTCCTACAAAGTCTTCATTTACGGAACAAAAGACAAGAAGAGCACATAGGCATAGCTTGGTATTCTATTGCATATTCCCTTTAAGTAAATCATTGTATCACTTTCTCTTGTTAGAAAATCACAAAAATATAAGAAAAAACTGAGAAATGAAAACTGAATTGTTACCAACATTTGATCACTATATTGTATTAAGGGGAAAAAATCTCACATGATGGATTTGTAGGGAGGGGAGAATGAAAGCTATGGTTTTAAATGTTACTGTATCCTGTTAACTAAGTTAGCTCAGCAATCAAGAAGATCTAATAAAATTTTACATCAATTTTTGGTAAGAAACCTTTTCGATTATGACAAAACATTGCATCTGATTAGCTTCTAAACCAAAACTGTAAGGTACGTTCAATGTGCTTTATGAGAGTGTGTCCTCTCTGATTCTGCTTCCTGAGGTAGTGATTCCATTCCTAATGTCCTATTATATATGGACAAATGAGAAGCTCAATCAATAATGGACCCTTCACTGTCGTCAAATGTTTGATGAAAATACTTAAATATTGAAAGAACCCCTTAATATATCTGTCACTAACTTCCAAAATTGTTCATGATTTGCTTCTTATCTTTTAAAACCAAATGAATGTGTCCAACACATGACACAGCTTTTAGCCACTTCACATTTCAAAGATACTTCAAACTTTTGATGATCCACATCCTATGAGCAAAACAAAGTGCTTCAGAGATCAGTGTTTTCAAATTTGTTTGCTTTTGTAAAAGTCTAGATGCTTATATCTGTGATCCTGCATAAGCTGTACTCCTCATGTGTTTCTGGGCTTAGTTGTTATGGTGGGGACAAAAAGATGTTGCCCTTGGAAGAATCTTGAACAGATTGTCTCTTAATTTTCCTCTGATTAAGGGGGTACTCTTTTCAGGACATAGTGTTATACTGTTATGAGCATACACTTGTAGTGTACACTTTTCTTTTTTGCAACTCTCTGTTTACTTCTTATTTTATCAGGTTCTTGCTTTATTTGATAATTGATACAAAAGAATAACACTTATTTTCCCTTTTGATGACAATAAAAAAAAGAAGCAAAACTGATAGAGTGGTCATGTGGTTAGATACAACAATAATAGAGACTAAACAGTTGAAATTAAAGCTAACTTTGTTAACAAATGATCTTAAAGTTGTACTTGTTTATAATTTCAAAAGAAAGTTAGGGGATGGCCAATGTGGTATTATAGGCTGGTACTGCAATAAAACTTACTTGGAGAATATAAACTAGATAGGGATTGCTGCAAAATTCATGTGCCATGTGATAATTTTGTACAAGTGCATTTTCCTTCAATTTTCATTTTGGTTTTATGTTGAAAGGGATTACTTGAAAGAATGCAGAATGAGAAAATATTTCAATGGTTTGTTTTGGCTTTATAGTTATAAAATGCAAAAGGGGGATTTTAATATTTGTCACCCAAGGTGTAATGCAAGAATTTTGTGTCACAACTAGGAAAAGCATTGTGGCAAGAAAGAAAACAAATTGAAAGTTGGATGAAGATAATTCCTTTTGAAAGGTTGGTGGGTAAAGGTTATTTGATGGAATCATGGTAGTGAGGAAGTCAAAAGTGATTCTAGGATTTAACTAAAGAAGGGTACAAAAAGTAAAAGCTATTGATAATTTTTTTGAATCTCTTGGGTGCTTTTTCCCAAGCATGTACTTTAAGTGATACTTGTTCTCATCATGGCTATCTATTCTCTCTTATTGGATAGATCAAACTTTAGAAATTTCAAATATGAAATTGTAGAATGAAGGTTTTTAACTTGTCTTATGTAAAAGCATGAATAAACAATACCTAGCCATCACCCATATCTTATTTTTTGTTGAGAAAAATAATCCAATCCCTAAATATACCCACAAATTTCTCTAATCCAATGGCTTGATCAACAAAGTTTGTTTTTCTTCTTCTTTTTAAGAATCCAATGCACAAATTCTGACTTTCCGTCAAAATGTGGGACCAAAAGCTTCTCTTCGTTTTGTCCCTAGAACTGTGTGCACATTTTTCTTTTTATTTTCTTTTTCAGAGCAGTAGATGTGAAAGCATAGAAAAATAAAACTGGGATTGTAACCTATCTACAACAACAAAAAATCATAAAACCACATTTAACATTTTATTTATAATTATTACTAAAAAATAAGTTTAGTCGTTGTAATTTAGGAAAAACTTAGAAATATTTCCTACCTAAATGTCATTAAAATAAATGTTTCTAAAATATCATACATAATAAGAAAAATTAATAATAAAAAGAAAAAATAAAATCAAACTAAATTATTGTGTAACTAACTTGTAATTTTTCTAATAAAGTAAATGAAATTCCTAACATTTTGAAAAGTAAAATGAATTTTCTAACATAAAGGGATTACAAGTAAAGTATAACACAAATAATTAACTAATTTATGAAAGTCTATAATAATAGCGTGATATTTATAAAAAAAATAATTACATTATTATCTTACTTTGTATATAATCCTATATAGTTGAATAAAATAATCGTTTTATTGTAAATATTTATATTAAAAATAATTAAAGATATTTTCAAATTAAGATTCCCAACATTATTAAATACAAAATCTCTAACAAATATTAAAAAATATAAACAACACCACCAAAGAAACTTGTGTACTATAATACTGGGAAAAGAAAAGAAAAACAATGATTCACATCAGTACTCACGTATATGTCATTGGTCTTAATCACTTGGAATAGTAGTTATGTGTTCCAAGAAGGATCGTGATTCAAAATAGACTGCATATTTATTTTCGCCTCGGAAATATAAATTGCATATGATCTTATTTTGTAAAATTATCTTTTAATTACAAAATCTTCAGATAAATCGATCTTTTTCGCAATAAACTCATTTAGAAAAAATTCCATAAATAAGTCTATATCAACATTATTTATTAGAACAAATGTATTTACTGTTTATCTTAAGAATTCGATTAATCGAATTCGTAATGTAAAATAATATTACTTGTGTAAAAAAATTAGTAGAATTTAACTTTTTGAAAATTCAAATTATCAACTATGAACAATGTCATTATGTATGACCAATAATTCAGTTTTTAAAAAATTAATTTTGATCTTTTTTTTTTATAAAATGGTATAATTTTTCCAGTTAAACTTGATCGAAAAAACTACAAGACTAGAAAAAGTACCAATATAATACGATTTTATTATAAAAAAAATTATGTTAAAATGACATGATTTCCATGTATCAAAGTAAAAGATTATATATAAAATTTTGAAAAATCAATCATTTATTAATAATTTTTATATTTTTAGTATTTTTTTTACTAATATTTTATTTTTAATATCATTATAATTGTATCCTGATCTGATTTCTTACCATATTAGGTTTTCTCAAACTCTTAATTTTTTTCAAAAACATATTCATTTCAATAATAAACAGAAAAAAATGCTCTGTAGTACAATAAAAAGAAACTGTAAAACACTATCAACAATGTCACTAAATAATCGAACCTATTTGAAATTTGGTTCTAAAGCAAAATTCTAGTAAAAAAAAATTAATATTTTGAAAGATAATAAAAATAGAGATAAAGAGTTTAAAAAAATTCAAAATAAAAAACTCAATCGAAATTCAATTCTCCATAAATCAATTTTTGATATTTTTTGACATTGATAATAGTATTTGGCGTTGTGAACTTGATTTCGTGAACTAAATTCTGAAAATGAAGAGTAAAGAAAGACTATTGTAATAAATAATGTTATCACAAATTTATATGCGGACATTTATTTTAAATGGGTTTATTGTAAATAAAATATGTAGATAAATATCCACGAGTAACTTTTCATAGTTGCATGATAAGCAATCATATTTCTTTACACGTACTAAAATTATAAGTTTATAAAAAATATATATTAGTTATTACATTCACAAAATACTACTGTAACTTTTATATTGTTTGTAACAATAATAACTTTTATATTTTAAATAGTAAAGAGTAAATTTATCCTTTTAGTATAACGAATAAATTTTTTATCACTTCTTTGTCGGAGGATGTGTGCCAAACCAACTACTTTTTCTTCAATTTTTTTTTTATTTTAAATAATTTTTGTTGCATTATAATATATTATTATGCCTCTGGAATATGTTTGCCTTGAGTTTATAGTAGGCTAACCACACCCTATATATGTCACGTGGACACTTATTATTCACTAGGTGCTCATAATTATTTATTCTTGTTAAGCGTGTTCTAATCACTAATTAAGGCGAGTTCTTCAAAAAGTTTGTTTTTAAAAAATTCAGTAAAAAACCGTTAATGCTGATGAAAATTAACATTCAAGTTTAAATAATAATGCGTTTTATTAGTTAGCTGTAAGCATTCAATCTTTAGAAATTTGTTAATTAAAGATACGACTTCTAACTTTCTTTAACAATTATTTTAATATATATATATATATTATAAAATAATGCTTTAAAAGATATAAATTCGCAATAACGAAAGCAATAATTTAGGAAAAAACTGATTTTTGAAGAAAATGTATATTTTTTCATCTAAACTACAAATTTTGTAAAATAATTATTTTTTAAAACATTAATAATATAAGACTACTTAGGATTATTTTCTTTGCTTAGAATTTAAATTCAAGAATTTACTTATATATATATATATATATATTTATATCACTCTTGTTTTTTTTTTAAGATGACTCATATGCTATGAAACTTAGACACTTCTCTTTAATGGAGTGTCCATGTCGGACACACGTATCGGTGTCGACACTTGTAGACACTTATCGGTGAAGTGTTCAATTCAAAATATATTAATTGGATTTCTGAAAATTCTAGCACGGTTCTAACACAATTTTTAAAAATGATAAATACAATAATTTTCTAAAAACTCAAATTTATTGTATAAATTTTTATTATGATTATAAAAATGAGGAACAAATTCTTTTGAACTAGTCATGAAAAACATCTTTTTGCTCATAAAAAAAATCTAAAATATACTTGTGCACATAAATATTTATTGTCAATTTATATAATTTATAATTATATAATATATAGATTCGTGTCCTATATTTTAAAGATTATACGTATCTCCGTGTTCGTGTCCGTGTCTGTATCCGTATTTGTGCTACATAGATCATATGTCTTATTTTTACCGAATCTATACTTATATATAAAGAAGCTTCCTCTCTTTAACTGTTTTTAATTTTTTTCTTGATTTATCCTTATATAAATATTTAATTTTATTATTTATTATGAGTATTGTGTCATTTTCTATTTTTTCTAAAACATATTAAAATAGTTATCTGAAGCAATTTTGAATGTAAATCAATTCTGAACTATATCTCCATTCTCTTTGCGTCTCTCGTACATACATATACACATAAATCTACATTTCAATTAAATAAATATAAATATATATAATAATAATAATAAAAAATAAAAAATACAGATGCATAGACTCGCAGGAACTTCTGTGTTACTGCTAATAACTATAATACAATTATTTAAAAGATTGTTTATCTAATTTAAATTTAATGATTTTATATAAATTTGAACTCTTAAACAAAACTTACTTTAATACTTAAGATATTAAAGTGTGTTTAACTTAGGTATAAGTGATTTAATGTAAAGAAAAACTTTAAGTTATTTTAAATTTTATGACTGAAAAAGAAATTTCTACCAACCAATTAAAAAATAATTATTATTTAGGCAACTCACTTAAAGAAGGCACAACTAAATCATCTGTTTTGATTAAAAAAAGTGTTAGTCAACACTCTTTTGTAATGGGTTAATCAAGCATTAAAGCATATGTGCTACATATAATCTAGAAAATGTAATAAAGAAAATGACACTGAAATATTAATGTTAGTTGAATTTGTATTTGGGTGCACCAAATCTGAAGCCACAACAGGACCACACACCATGTTCCCAATTTCCCCACAGGAAACTATATTTGCAAATTCTGTTTCTCTGCAGTAATTACCTTGCTTCCTTCTTTCAAGCAAACTTCCTCAAAAGTCAAATACTTAGCTTTCTCATTCCCATTTCCTCATGAAAAAATAAATACTCATATCATATTTTTAATTTCTAAATATTTTATTTTAATCTTTATTATTTTAATTTAATGATTCTAATGGATATCCAGCACATGTTACATTTTAGGCCCTTTTTTACATTTTTGGATAACTTTTTGAAGATATTTATAAAAATAGATCTAAAATAAATTATATAGAAAGTTGTTTAAAACCCATCTTAAAATAAAACATATATACTTTAAACACGATTATGCTTTTATTATTTTAAAAAATGTGTTTAAGGTTGTAATTATTACTTTTTTTCACTTTGAAGTTCTCATTCCAAGAATTTCAATTAAAAAATTGTTTTCAGTTGAAGTTTCAATATATATAGCAACATCAAATTAGAATAAATCTTGACCTTAACGTTGAAAAAAAATTAAAATCCATGTTTTATAATAGAGCTTTTCATTATTAAATGTTCTTTTTAGAAACACAATTTTCTTAAGGGTGAGAACTCATTAGAAGTAGTAGAAGGTACAGTTTAAACGTTAACAAACACAATTTTTTAAGGGTAGGAACTCGTTTTTAAAAGTTAACAAAATAAATTTTCATTTAGCTAGCTTTCATTGTTGTTTACATTTCAATGAGGGCATGATTACTTAAGAAATGAATATATATGTTCTTCTATGTTTGTAGTAGTGTGCTTATTGGTAAGGTTTTACTTCTTTAGAGTAAATTAGAAGATCTCTTAGTATTCTCAATTCAATCCTTTTATAAATAACTTCTTAAAAAATTATGCTTTTATTTTTAAGTAAAGGAATTGATTTAATATGTATTTTTAGATTAATTGAAATTTGTAAGGAGGGACTTATTTAAATGAGTGGAAAATAGATTATACTAGAATATGATGATATTTGAATTGTTGATTTGGATTTGTTAATAGGAGAGAGAATGAGTGGAAGGCATAAAGGGAGAAAAGAGTAAAAATTCATATATTGAGAAGTGAATTCAAATTGATACAGAAACGTGAAATATAAAGACAGAGATAAATTGAGAATAATAACTAAACTGTGAATAATAACCAACTTAGGTAATTTATTTAACATCTCCCGTAAACTTATGATAGGTTTTTCTAAAACCATAAGTTTATTGCATATAGAAGTAAAACTGGGATCAAAAATAGGCTTTGTAAAAACATCAATAAGTTGAAAACGAGCACGTATATGAATGAGAGAAATATGATTTTGTTGTATGTGATCACAAACAAAGTGAATGTCTATCCCAGAGTGCTTAGACATTGAGTGCATGACAGGATTAGCTAAAAGCAGAACCGCTCCAAGGTTATCTGAGAAATTTTTTGGCACTGTAGAGGAGATATGTTGTTCAGTTAATAAAGATTGAAGTCATATAATATTAGTCAGGACAACAAAAATCCCACGATACTCTACTTCAATGTTGCTTTTGAAGACAACCTTTTGTTTGTGAGAAAACCATGAGACAATATTAGAGCCAAAATACACACAATATCCTGCTGTAGATTTTCTGTCATCTATATCACTAGCACAGTCTGAGTCACAGAAGCTCCGGATCAAGTTATGGTGCTATGTTTGATAATAAGCCTATGATCTAATGTGCCTTTGAGATACCTTATGATCCGTTTGACTGCCTTCTAATGATGCTCTTGAGGACTGTGCATGAACTGAGAGACTTTATTCACAAAAAACATGAGTTCTTAATGAGTGATGAGCACATATTGAAGAGCCTTCGTGGATCTGAATAAATACAAATAAAAAAAGGATGCAAAAGCATTTTTTGGAAGCTTTAAGTTGGTAATTGTTCTCGCCAGTTGACTCTTTCGCCGGTTGGCCTGGGTTGAATGCCTCCTTTTTGGATCTGCCTCTTTTGGATTCTGATTCACGTCTCCTTATTGCACTAAAATGCGGCTTCGTTGTGACAGAGGGCGCCCTACCTGTTGATTACACTCCGACGATCAAGCCAGTGAGGGCTCACAAAAGTAACAATTCTCAGTTTAGTGTGCAAAAATAGTGTACCTTCATCTGGGGTCTTAGGCCCCTTTTATAGTCGCACATGCAACAACTCTCACCTGAGAGAAACAAATCTTAACTGAAAATAAGCACATTAATCTTTTATCTCTAACAGAAAAACCACCTGCCCCGGGCACCAATGATCTTCAGGTGCTAAACCGCAGGCCAATATTCTATTTCAATTGTTTGTCCCTATCTTTTAGAGTTAACAACAACTATCAACAGGAACTAATACGTAATTAACATGCAACAAATAACAAACATGCACACATAACAAGTAACAATCACGCGCATATCATAACTACTTGCGCACACTTATCTATAAGCATATACAATGCGACCCTCTCAAATGGTAGCCCCATTATATCTTACGGGCTCAGTACTAAAATTAGGTCAAACTCGTAACCCTTACCCAGGGTCTAATAATAGAGCTGACCTCAGCCCAAACCGAGAACCGAGCTACTACTAACCCAAAACCGAGGGTCGAACTCCTCCCAGTACAGTAATCTTGGGTGTAGGTTGCGGTGGGACTCAAGCATATGTGTTAATTGAAGGAGACTGTGAATATAGTGACATTGCAATAAATTCAAAGATCCATCATGAAGAGTGAAGACGTCAATACAAAGTAATTGATGCAGAAGACCCAAATCCTTTAGAGCAAAAGCATAACTTAGAATGGAAATAAGAGTCGTAATATCAGTAGATACAGATCCAGTGATAATAATATCATCTACATATATAAGTACAAACAAAAAAGAATAATGAGTAAAATGAACAAATAGTGATGGATCACTAGTTGTGAAATGAAAACCAAGACGTTGAAGAGTGATACTTAGCTTTTTGTACCGTGAATGAGGTGCTTGTTTGAGGCTGTAAATAGCTTTGTTAAGCTTACACACTAGCTAAGGATTGGCAAAGAGAAAACATGGTGGTTGTTGCATGTAGACATCCTCATGCAAATCACCATTTAAAAAGGTGTCATTGACGTCGATTTGATGAAGGTTCCATTGAGTAAACACTGCATGAGCAAGCACCACTCTGATGGTAGTATGTTTGATTACAAGACTAAACGTCTCTGAATAGTCAAGCCCTTTAGTTTAACTATACACTTTGGCCACAAGTCGTGCCTTGTGACGCTGAAATGTGCCATTTGCATTATACTTGTTCTTAAAGATCCATTTGCAGCCAATAATGCTTGCTCCTAGTGGTAAAGGAGTCAAAGTCCAAGTTTTATTGTTGATCAAAGCACGATATTCATCTTGCATGGCTTGATTCCATTGGGGAGATTGAAGGGAAGTTTTGAAATTAACAGGTTAAGAGGGCATAAAAACAAGAGATGCAGTATATATTTTGGGCTTGGAAATACCAGACTTAGCCTGAGTAGTCATGGGATGAATGTTTTGATTAGATAAAGAAAAAAAAGAATTAGTGGTTGTGACAGCAAGTGAGGATGTGTGATTGTGTAAAGGTGATTTGGGCAGTGTAATATGATAAAAAATAGGAATAGAAGGAGTAGAGGAAGAGATCATTGTTAAAATAGGAGGAGCAATTTGAGACACATGAGCATCATCAGATTTGGATAAAAAAAACCATATTTTGGAATAGAATACAGAAAAATATCTTCATTTAAAATTACATGTCTGGATATATATATGTTCTACTAGTAGGTGAATGACAAATGTAGCCTTCATTACATAGACTATGGCCAAGGAGTAAACAACAAGAAGACCTTAAATTTAATTTGTTAAGATTGTAGAAACGAAGAAGAGGATAACAAACACAACCAAAACTTCTAACTTTAGTATAATCATGTTTCTTATGAAAAAGAAGTTCTTGAGGAGTCTTACCTTGTATGACAGAAAAAGGAAGAACATTGATATTCTAACTAGCTGTGAGAAAAGCTTCACCCCAAAAATTCATAGGAAGCGAAGCCACAAAGAGCATAGACAGTGTTGCTTTCTTTCAATGGCACCATTTTGCTCGTGAGTATATGGGCAAGTGAAACATTGTTGCATACCAAATTCATCAATAAAAGATTTAAAACAATGAAAGTCTTTTGCATTATCTGTTTGAATAGTTTTAATTTTAAGACTAGTTTGATTCTTAGCTAATAATTTGAAGGTTTTGAAAGCAACAAGTGCTTGTGATTTAGACTGTAACAAATACAACTAAATGAATTTGGAATAAGAATCTAAAAACGAAATATTTTTCACCATTCGTAGCATGCATAGAAGCAGGACCCCATATATCAATGTATATTAATTATAAAGGTAAAGTATAGACAGTCGTAGAAGACGAAAAAGGAAGTTTATGAGCTTTCTCTTGAACACACGCATCACAGAAAATACGTTTAGCAATATAAGCAATATTACATTGATTTAAGATGTTCTTAACTACATGAAAACTGCATTGTCCAAGTCTGTTGTGCCACAAATGCAAAGTAGGTTTTTTAGATTTAAAAGGCGTGTAATTAGCAAAGTAAGAAGATGATCTTAGATCAGGAAAAATGTATAAACCATCTTTAATGATGCCTTGAAACAGAATTTGATTGGTTACCTGATTAGATTTAGAACATTGAAGCACATTATGACCAGTTTTAGAACATAATTGACAGTGAACCCGGTTAGATTTCCAGGATGCAGAAGTAGAGGAGTTCCAAGAATCACGATGAAATGGACGTGCTCCATTAGATCGAGAATATCTACTTGAGTGTTTATGTGAAAAACGACCACCACAAGAGTATTGATTGAAAGAGGGACGAAAAGATGGGGTTTGATGATATTGAGAGTGAACAAAAGTAACATTAGCTTGAAAGGGTGAGTGAGCAAGTTTATACCTCTAAAAACGTTATTCTTGGGCAAGTAAGAGAGATTCAATCTCATTAATGGAGTAAGGATCAATGCAAGACATAATAGCAACAATAAACACATTGTACTCTTCTGGTAACCTTGCAAGAATACTCTCAACGTGATCTTTAGTAGTGACTGAGGCACCGATTGTAGCAAGCATGTTGACAACCTTTTTAATATCATGAAGATAAACAGAAACCGTTTTATCATTCTTGGAAGTCTTTAGCAGGAACTTCATCTTCTGAATTTGAGCACGCATATGAGATGCAAATTGTTCTTGAAGACATTTCCAGATTTGCGCAGAAGTATCCAAACCCACAAGTTTGGTAAGAATCTGTGTAGTCATTGAAACAAGAAGTCAGGCTATGATAAGTTGATCTTGTTGTGGATATTGAAGAAAAGCATCTAACGGTTGGGAAGTAGAAGAAGAAGGAGATGAAGGAGACGAAGAAGGAACTTGATTTCATTCAAGAAGCTTCAAGAGTTGAATTGCTGAACAAAGGTCATTGTGGAAGAAGAGGAAAGAAAAACAGTAGAGGAAGAAAAAAAGGTTGGGGACAAAGACATAAGTAAAAAAAGTTGGCCATTGATACCAGTTAATAGGAGAGAGAATAAGTGGAAGACATAGAGGGAGAAAAGAGTAAAATATCATATATTGAAAAGTGAATTCAAACTGATACAAAAACATGAAATATAAAGGCAGAGATAAACTGAGAATAATAACTAAACTGTAAATAATAACCAACTTAGGTAATCTGTTTAACAAAATTAAATCTATTTATTGGTTGAGTATAAATATGTTGAGTTATGATATTAAATATTAGTGTTTACAAGATTTTAAAAGTTTCATTGAATTAGATCAAAATAGATTTATTTGTTAAGTAAAATTATGTTCTTGAGTTGTTAATATATATCCCAAAGGATCTAGTACACATGTTTAGTATATATATATATATATATATATAATTCTTAAGGTTTAAATTTCATCGTCTATACTATTTGTTCGTATGTCAAAGTGTACAATCACAAACATTAATAGACTGAGATAATATTTTAATTAAATATATAATAGAACATTTGAAAGATTAGAATTATGTTTAGGTTACCAACTCACTATGTCTAGCAATCTAACAATCTTTGTTTAGATCTCATATAATAACTTCCTATAATATGATGATTTTGATGGGAAATTCAACACAATAACAATAATATCTCAAAAATAGCAATAAACAGCGGATAATCATTTCCCCCAACTTGCAAGAATCTTTGAGATATTATTGTTATTGTGTTGAATTTCCCATCAGAGTGGTATCAGAGCTCCTTGGTTGGAGCTATTTGACTGCTTGAATGATGGAGGCAAATACAAATAAGATGGTCTGTTTAAATGACACTAACTATCACTTATGGAAGGGAAAAATGAAGGTTATGTTATTTGTGAAGAAATTGCATCTTCCTGTGTTTGCTACTGAAAATCCAAAAGACAAGACTGATGAGGAATGAAAGTTTGAGCATCAGCAGGTTTGTGGTTTTATTCGTCAGTATGTTGAAGATAATGTTTATAATCACATTGCTAATGATGAAGATGCAAAATCCCTGTGGAAGAAGATTGAGACTTTGTATGCTTCTAATACAAGAAACAATAAATTATATTTGTTGAATTCCTTGATGAATTTGAGGTACAAAGAGGGGATTCCTATTTCAGATCACTTAAATGACTTTCAAGGGCTCCGAGATCAATTGTCACAAATGGGCATCAAATTTGATGATGAAGTGTTGGGATTATGGCTATTGAATACTCTACTAGACTCTTGGGAAACATTCCGGGTTTCAATTACAAACTCATCTCCTGATGGTGTTGTCTCCTTTGAAAATGTTAAGAGTAGTGTTCTTAATGAGGAGATGAGAAGGAAGGCTCATGGTACTTCATCTTATTCCGAGGTATTTGTCACTGAAAATAGGGGGAGAAGTCAGAAAAAGGAACCGAAAGGGAGTAAACAGAACAACATAAGTAAGTCCAAGTCTAGATACAAAAATGTGGAGTGTCATTATTGTCTCAAAACAGGGCAATTCAGAAAAATTGTTTTCTTTGGAAAAAGGAGAACAAGGATAAGAAAGGGAAGAAGAAGGAGAAACATCATGACAATGATGATCGTTTTACTACTGCTATTTGTGATGATGATCTTATTATTCTCCGTGACCTTGATTCAGTTAATCTTGTATCAGATGAGATCATGTGGATAATTGACAGTGGTGCTACATTGCATGTTACACCAAGGAAGGAGTTCTTCACATCTTACACTTCTGGTGATTTTGGAGTGTTGAAGATGGGTAATGATGGTGTGTCTAAGGTAGTTGGTATTGGTGATATTTGCTTGCAAACCAATATGAGAATGCAGTTGTTGCTTAGAGGAGTCAAACATGCTCCAGATATCCGCTTTAATTTGATCTCTGTGCAGATGCTTGATGATAGTGGTTATGAAAATCACTTTGGTCTAGGAAAGTGGAAACTCTCCAGAGGTAATCTAATTGTGGCCAAAGGGGAGAAAATTAGTAAACTGTATTGGACAAAAGCATTGGTTGCTAAAGATAGTGTGAACACCATGGATATGGATGCTTCTTTGTGGCACCGAAGGATTAGTCATATAAGTGAGAAGAGGTTGAATTGTTTAGCTAAAAAGGATGTGCTTCCAGGATTGAAGAGTGTAGAGTTGGAGAAATGTTCTCATTGCATGGCTGGTAAGCAAACTAGAGTATCCTTCAAGAAGCATCCTCCCTCAAAGAAGTCAGAGTTGCTTGAATTGGTGCATTCTGATATTTGTGACCCATTGAAGGTAAAGTCATTTACTGGTGCACTTTATTTTGTTACCTTTATTGATGATTGTTCCAGGAAGCTTTGGGTTTATGCTTTGAAGACAAAGGACCAAGTTCTAGAGAATTTCATGTTTTGGTTGAGAGACAGCTGAAATGCATTCATACTGACAATGGTGGTGAGTATTGTGGATCGTTTGATGTTTATTGCAAGCAATATGGTATTAAATATGAAAAGACTCCTCCTAAAACTCCTCAGCTGAATGGTTTAGTAGAAAGGATGAACAGAACATTGATCGAAAGAGTTAGGTGTATGCTTTCTAAAGCAAAGTTGCCTAAGCATTTTTGGGGTGAGGCATTGTACACTCCGGTGCATGTTATTAATTTGAGTCATGCAATTGCTTTGAATGGTGAGGTGCCATACAAGATTTGGTTTGGCAAGAATGTCAGGTATGATCATTTGCGAGTCTTCGGCTCTAAAGCATATGTGCATGTTCCAAAGGATGAGAGATCCAAGTTGGATGCGAAGACAAGGCAGTGCATCTTTATTGGTTATGGTCAAGATGAATTTGGCTACAAGTTCTTTGATCCTGATGAGAGGAAGTCAATTAGAAGCTGTGATGTGAAGTTCATGGAAGATCAAACCATTGAAGATATTGACAAGATAGAGAAGACGACATCTAAGATAGATAATAAATTGTCTAATGTTGATCCAGTAGAATGCCTCTACGTGATCTGGATACTATTGAGAATAATGTTCAGAATGATGAGCAACATGATGATGTTGATGATCAACAACTTGGAGATGATTTTGATGTTCCTATTGATGACGTTGAAGAGGAACTTGGATGTCACAAGATGAAGATCTTGGTGATGCTCCTGAACCACCTCAAGTTCAAATTCAGAGGTCTAATAGGCAGAGGGAACAATCTATCAGGTATCCTTCTAATGACTATGTTACCTTGACAGATGAAGGAGAACCTGAGTGTTATCTTAAGGTCATGAGAGTGAAGAAAAGAAAAAGTGGTTGGATGCAATGCAAGATGAAATGAAGTCTTTGTATGATAATCATACTTTTGACTTGGTGAAATTGCCAAAAGGCAAGAAAGCTCTGGAAAATAGGTGGATTTATAGGGTAAAGCAAGAAAGCAATTCTACATCTCTAAGGTACAAAGCCAGATTGGTGGTGAAAGGTTCAAACAGAGAAAAGGCATTGATTTCAATGAGATTTTTTCTCCTGTGGTGAAGATGTCATCCATTAGAATTGTGCTGAGTTTGGCTGCCACTCTTGATTTAGAGGTAGAGCAAATGGATGTTAAAACTGCTTTCCTTCATGGTGATTTGGAGGAAGAGATTTACATGAAGCAACCTGATGGTTTTCTTGTTGAAGGCAAGGAAGATCATGTGTGTAGGCTGAGAAAAAGTCTATATGGCTTGAAGCAGGCTCCACGTTAATGGTACAAGAAGTTTGAGTCTGTTATGTGTTAGCATGGCTACAAGAAGACTACTTCTGATCATTGTGTCTTTGTTAAAAGGTTTGTTAATAATAATTTCATTATCCTGTTGTTGTATGTTGACGACATGCTTATTGATGGGAAAGATATTTCCATGATCAACAAGTTGAAGAAGCAATTGAGTGAGTCATTTGCTATGAAAGACATGGGAGCTACTAAGCAAATTCTTGGTATAAAAAGCCTTCACTTGTTGTCTCCCCTTATAAGAGTAATCCTTGAGTTGTTTAAGCTTCTCTTAAGATGCTACTTAGCAAAGTTAGTTCAACGCTCACAAAACAATAACCAAGAATGTAATCCACTTCAATAGAGGTTAAAAAATAAAAGAAAGAAAAGCAAATTTGAATAGTAACACTCAAGAGAAATTAGATGAGAAAAAACACAAATACTAGTCAAGAATTAAGACAAACAAGAAATTAAAGTTAAGAAAAAAGATAACGCTAAAAAAATACCTAAAAATACGCACTATAACGAATTAAAAAACAAAAACATGACTAGAATGTAAGTGGATATGTTTTTTTTCTTCTTATTCCAAATTAGGTCAAATGTGCTAAGTCCTTTCAATCTAGACCGAATTAAGTTCAACTCCAAATGCAAAGGTATGGTTCAATTTGTCTTGGCCAAATTCACTTCAACTCCAATTGCTAAGTGTCGAATTGATAATAGTCTTTATGCTACTCCATTTAGGCCTTTTCTTTTCTTTTCTTTCAATTTTATTTTGCTATTTTTCGTAAGGAATAACACCTTTTGCACTTGTGTTGATTTTCAAATTTCAAATTCAAATTCACAATGTATAATTGGTCACGCCTCACACCATCCACATGTGATACAATTTTGAATTCAGATTTTGAAAAAAGAAACACAAGTAGTAGCCTAACTCTAATGAAGATTACTAATGATCAACTAACAATCAAGAACTCAAGAAAGAAAAATTAAAAGCACTCAAAAGCATTAAACCTATGCGTTAAGACAAAAACATTAAGTAATTTGAAAATTCAAAAGCACACTAGTTGAGTTTATGACAATTTAGGACTACATATTACTCTAGACAAAACATCGATGATCTTAAAATTAAAATGACGCAAATATAAGATGATTTAGCCAAAAAAGTGCAAAGAAACTCAGAAAAAGTAAAATTATATAGGATTACACCAATTGGAACACCTAGAAGCAACACATGGAAGTTCAAGAGGCACTAAGAAATTTGAACCAAACAATGAGATTAAAAAAATGAACATAATCAATGAAACACTTCCAAAACAAGTTCAATACAAGTAAAACAATATAAAAACAACACATAGTTAATTACAAAAGAGATTATCCTAGAGAGAGCTCAAGAACAAGTTTTATGGCAAAAATTGGGTAGCATAACAATTCTCATTCATTCTAAATATTACATGAGTTGGGCACACATATTTATAGTTAAAAATGAAGTCAAGTGGTGTAGCTAATGAGAGGGAAATTCAACTTGAATTCCCTCGCACTTGTGTGCCAAGTCTCCTTCACATGTAACATGTGACTAGGCGTGGAAAGCTTGGGAGAAACCCTAGGTGTGCCTCCTATCCTCAATGATTGGCCAATGGTTTTATTTGGGTCTTTGGAAGCCCATTGGAAACCCTATGCTAGGTTAAAACCCTAATCCTAACCCTAATATACTTGGCCTAAATACAAGGTCCAATTATTCTATGATACTTGACATAATACATGGCTCATGAAATCCTATTTTTCTCTCTAAAAATATTCAAACTAAAGCTTGACCCAAAATTGTGATGACATGATCATGATGAAGCCAACTGAGTCTCGGTCTTCTTGTAGTCTTCTATCTAATGCTCTTGTTATTATCCCATAGTGTGAAGGTCTTATATGAGACACTTTATACATTTCTTCATCCTAGAGTTGTCATGTTTTATTGAACCCACAAAAGACAAATAAAATCCAAATTAGGCTCATTGTGCTAGAAAGCTCTTGATCAAAGTTCTAGGTCTTCAACCTCCTTACTTTGTGGATGTTGTGGTTGGATGGTTTTCATTATTCTTGGTATTGTAGTGTTTAAGTAATGTGTGGCCTGAGGTCTAGTCCTAAATTTATAACATTTTGAGTGCAGTAATTTTTTTTTCACGATCTGCAATAAATAGTGCCTCTTAGGTTAAACAACAACATTTATAAAGTGACAACATATCCTTAATGATTGTTGAATTAAAGTTTCATGTCACGTGTCTCTCACTTAAGTTCCCTCAAGGCTTGCTTAAGTGAGAGTCATTCGCTCAAGCTTGTTGGACAATCATCTTCCACTCAAGTGAGTTAATGCTTCACTTGAGTGAGTTGTGTAATCCTTTACTCTCTCATTCACCTCGCTTAACCATTCCAACCTCACTAATATTCAAAATCATGTAAATGAGGATAGGGGTGGCAATGCGGACTGGCCCACCCCGCGTTTGGCCCGCAAAATACAGACCGGGTTGGCCCATCCTACGTTAGGAGTGCGGGCTCATTTCACTGGTCGTCCCGTATAAGAAGTAACCCGCGGGCCTGCGGGTCAGCCCGCATAAGAATTTTTTTTTTCAAAAATTAAAATTTCATTAGTTATAAAAAAACTTATTCCTACTACTGAAAAATTAAAATTTTATCTGTGTCTAAATTCATTTAATTAAGATAAAAAAAATATAAATTCAAGTATGAGGGTTGTTAGAAGGATTGATTAAAAATAATTAAAGTTTTGCATTGCATCTATTTTTTCCTATATATGTATGTAAATGTATAAGAGTATCTTATCAAAGTTTTGCTACAAAATATTTTAATGAAGATGACTAAGTTTTTAACTATCATATTGAAATCTCTTCTTTATAGTATTTTTTTATTAACAAATTTCAAATATAAAACTTTACTTAAAACTAAATTCACTGTCACTCTTAATATTAACTTCTTTAGACGATTAAATAAAACATTCCTTTTTTTAGTACATTAAATTCAATTTTTTTTAAATAAAACAAAATAAAAGTTATATTACAACAACGGATGAATGAGATATGATTTTTTTTTTACAAAAAAAAATTAAATAATTATTTTTTTATTTACACGGGCCAACCGGCCAACCCATCCCGCCCCGTTTTTGGCCCATGCGGACTGCGGGTTATGGGGGGCGGGCCAAAGCGGATCAGCAGGCTAGATTAGTGAGTCCGCCCTACATCTTTTGGTAGCGGACCGCATTACCCGCCCCGCATTGCCACCCTTAAATGAGGATATTAAATGTGAGAAGTTGATTGAGGTTGGAGCATTATTACTTGGTATAATTTACTTAAGTTCTTGTGAACTATTTTGTGAATGCATAAGTTCTAATTATGGGTTATGAATTAGTTTTTAGTGAGCATATTCAACACTTGTCTTTTGAAAGTTATTGAGTTGAGTTCATTTAATTCTAATGGACCTTAACTGAAGCTCAATTAAAACTAATTTATGATAATATGTGTTATTATATATTTAATAACATGGGATTTGAAAAAAAATGGAATGTCTTATTTAATTTTATTAATATCGAAGTTTTTTATAATCTTGAATTCAATTTCGTTATCTTACTATTTGTGTATCTAATGAGGGTTTATGAATGTTGAGATAGAAAATAAATAAAGTTGTGACCTATTATATTATATTATATTATATTATATTATATTATATTATATTATATTATATTATATTATATTATATTATATTATATTATATTATATTATATTATATTATATTATATTATATTATATTATATTATATTATATTATATTATATTATATTATATTATATTATATTATATTATATTATATTATATTATATTATATTATATTATATTATATTATATTATATTATATTATATTATATTATATTATATTATATTATATTATATTATATTATATTATATTATATTATATATATATATATATAAATTAGGAATTGACTAAAAATGAGAAAGTTAAGTGACATATATAAAAAAATCTTTAAGTATGAGCTTTAAAATTTGAATGTGATATCATAATCCCTTATATAACTTTGCTATGACTAATTGATAATGTAACAACATTTTTTTTAAAAAGCATAGACCCCACACACACATACGGTTTCTTTCTTTTTCTTTTTTCCTTATTTCTCTTTCTCTAACTTTATCTCTTCTCTCTTAATTTCTTCTCCTAATCTTTATCTATTTTAGAATCTGATCGGACCACGTTGTAGCTGACGAGTTAAGGAACATTTCTACCCGATCATATTTTTAAACAGAGTAAGTTCATTTTTTCTCTAAAGATCCTTTGTTCTTTGTTTTTCCTTAAGATTTAGTCATCAATCTTGGTAGAGTCAGTTGAGAAGAGTAATCCTCTCAACTTATTCTACTATATACTGAATTTTTGTTATGTTTGGATAACTTGCATTAGGCCATTAAATCTTGAAGCTTATCCAAACTGAGAGGATAAAATTCTAGAGGTTGCTTGGAAAGCAAGCAATTAAGGTAAGGGAAGCTAACTTAATTTTTTTTTAATAATAGTATCCTAAGCTAGATGATCTGGATGTGGAGGGGATGTGTTCCCAATATTCAATTTCTCTTGCAGGGATGTTGTGTGTTTATATATTGGGTTGTTTGTTTATATAT
This sequence comes from Phaseolus vulgaris, assembly GCF_051622355.1. Lineage (NCBI taxonomy): Eukaryota > Viridiplantae > Streptophyta > Magnoliopsida > Fabales > Fabaceae > Phaseolus > Phaseolus vulgaris. The sequence goes on along the minus strand of NC_143507.1, from coordinate 13,416,258 downwards.
TATTTAAATTTGTGGAAATATTAGGTTTTGATGATTTAGTATTAAAGTGTTGTTTTTTTATATCAAATAGACTTTTGAATGTTGTGGATCACTTTTTGAATGATATTGTATGATGAAAATGGTATGGAATTGAATTCATACATTTGAGATAATGTATGGATTGATGTTTGTTGTGTATTAAGTATTGATGTCTATGTGGTAATAGAGATCTTCGAGCTTTACTGATCTAAGTCACATAGACTAAGATATCAGGTGGTGAGAAGCTGATGAGGGAGTTCATGCACACCGTGATATGATTCGAATAACATGATAGAGATATGATATGAACATGTTATGGATTCAATAAGAGTTGGAATATGATTAGGCACTTTTTAAGAATTGGATCAATGTTCTTAATCATTCAAGAACTCACCAAAATACAAAAACCAAGCCAAACTCACATAGAAACCCATTTTGAACAACTAACCCATGGATAGAAACTCAAGAACACAACATATAGCATTTATACCCATGGAGGTCGTGACCAAAACAACAAGAACAACCAATTTGCACCGATTAAAATTGAATATAAGTGCAACAAATGAAAGAGGACATCATAAGGAAGAGATTGCACCGATTGAAAGTGAAAACAAACAAGTAGAACAAAAATGGGTAATTTGGAAAGTGAAGGGGAAAATGGACTTATGTGGATGAAGCTCTTGGAATGTGCACGCCACTTGAAGGATGGTTGACTTCAAGATGAGTGTTGTTGCCGCCACTTGAGAGCCCAATAATTCACTCAAGATAAGACTAGAAGAGAAGAAGACACAAGTCTCTCTCAATCACTCACCAATTTGGTAGAGGTTCTTTACTCTCAAAAATCAATCTTAATATTTCAAAGCCCTAAGCACCCCTTTTATAATAGAGAGGGCTGGTCACAAATGTACAAGAGAAGCTTACAAGAGAAGCTTGAAAGGTTACCTTCTAACTCTTTCTATTCTAGCGCCTAAAGGAATGTGAAGAGACACCTTTCTAGATCTTTCCTAAAACTAGTGCCTAAAGTGCTATACAATGGAGGTATCTTTAAGGTTTCCCTCTTTAGCACATCCTAAAGTTATTCTATATTATTTACAAATTTATACAAAAGAAACTACGAAGAGAGATATTAATTGGAGCCCATTCTTGAATGCTTGTAGTCTTTTTGTTGGCTTTAGGCTTGGTCTTCTCTTTATTTAATTCTTCTTTAATATTTGAGAAGACTAGAAGGAAGAACTTTAAATGCTTGGGTGGATGGCCTCTTCCTCCATTAGTGAAATCCTCTCTTTCTTGATCTCCATCACATCGTGACATATGAGATGCACGACTTAGGTTGTATTGAACTTACCCTGATCCTTTCTATTGGATTCGCTGGTAATCTTTGGATCAGGTGTTAATCTTTGGTAGGACCTACTTAATACGGGTCTTCCGGAAGACGTTGTCTTTTTAGTATTCTAGATGTGTAGATCCATGTGAGATCTATGTGATTGTTTTATGTTGGAATTTGAAGAAGATTGAATAATTGAGAAATTGGTCATGTAATTTGGTTTTCTCTTTTAATTTAATTGCGTATATTATAAAAATTTATTTTCACTAGCTTACCCTTGATTTTCTTATTGTGTTGTGAACTGTGATGATTGTACTATGTACACGAGCAGATGATCATACAGGTGTTGGAGGTTCTGAAGGGCATTAGGATGTTCTTTTGAATCGTATATTGTAAATATTTGAATTTCTATAAGTCCTAATCATGTATTATGAATGTTTTGAAAAACTCCAAATTTGTATAAAAACTGGTAGAACTTTTAATGCAATAGTTATATATAAATTATAGGGTGTTACCAATAATGACTCTTCTCAATATTTTCTTTTTAAGAAAATGGGTAAATTGGTGGGTAAACGCGTAGATAGGATAGGTAGGTTATTTAGATAAAACTTTATTTGTGAATATTTTGAGAAATTTAATATATATCACTAAAAAAATTATTAAATAAAAATTAATTTTAGAAAAAAAAAAGAGTTAGTTACTGTATTGACTAAATCAAATATTATTTTATAAACTAAAAAAATTATTTATATATAAAGTAGTTTCTATTATTAATAAAGATTTATAAATTAGTTTCTAAACTGATATCTAATTAGTTATCAAAATTTTGACTATCACTAATTAGATATTAATTTAGAAACTAATTTATAATTTTTTATTAATAATAGAAATTAGTTTAATAGTATATTAGTTTGTAAAATAATATTAAATAGTAACTACAATTTTTGATAACTAATTAGTTATAATCTAAAAAATTTATAAATTTTTATTAATAATATAAATTACTTTAAATATCAATAATCTTTTAGAATAAAAAATTTGTAATATAAAATGATTAATTTTTTTTTCTAAAATTAATTTTTATTTAATAATTTTTGTTAATATATAAAAAGAGAGATAGAGTTAAAGTAGGCGTTACACTATATTTCAGATTCATTATAATTTTTAAACATACAAATACCTACATTTTTATAATATGGAATTAGTGTATGTCCAACATATTTTTACCATCTACGTTCACTCTAAAATTCACTTTAAATATATATATATATATATATATATATAAAAAAAAAAAAAAAAAAAAAACTCCTTCTGTAGTGTGCACTCGTAGGCTTTCTAGCTTCGTACTCCAAACCCGTGGCCTCAGAACTTTTAGTAGGCCTGCCAAAATAGTGTGAATTATTCAATACTTGTGCGTGGAACATCCTGGGAGTGCCTCAATTATTTAAAAATAAAACATTTTTATATCTTTTTTATTTCTTAAGTATGGTCTTTCCAAAATAAACTTTTCTTTTCTTTACATCTTACCCATGTTGAAATTAAATTCGTAAATAAAAAATATATATTTTCAAATTTTACTTGCAACCTCCCACAAACATAAAACCTAAACATTTTATGAATATACATAATTAGCTCTCTTTTAACTATTTATATATCTCCAAAAATAATACATTCAAATTCTAACTTTTTCTTTTTACATAACTAAATAATTAAGACAATTGGTTTACATGATCCTTGATGTCTCTCCATCATTTCTCTTGAGGCATAAGGGACTAATCAAAACTTATATTACATTAACAAGAAAAACTTTATCATCCTAGTAATACTCATTTCACATTAATCACCATGTGATTTTTTACTTTCATCATCCATCATATGCCATTACATTACTACGGATTTAAATAATCATAAACTATTTTTTCAGCTTAGAACTCACATGAAATCATCCGGACCATACACATGAATAAAGAAGAAAAGAAAGAAATATGATATATAAGAAAATGAAAAAGAAATACTTACTAAAAACTAAAATTTGATCTATTTAAAATTATCATATAAACTTCATTATCTTCTAAATAAAGAATAATTTTTTATGTTATATGCAACCCTTATAATTTTTAAATAACAAATATTAATTCTTAATTTAAATTAAATTTTCTAACCTAAAATTATGAAAGAGATGCTTACATTACTTCAATAAATAAGCAAATTCTACTATGCAGCATTTTTTCATGTGGTATATTGTAATTATAGTCTTTTAGATTAATCTAAAGGTATCAAACCTTATATTGGTTGTCAAAGGTTCATAGTTTATGAAGAAAATTCTGGACTAGAAAATGTTGGAGATTGTTGGTCTACACAGAAAATTTTGAAAACCCATTTTTTATATAATAATTCTAAAAATAAATTTTATTAAATGTTTATTTCATAATTTAATTTATATTTTAATTTAATATTTCAATTTAATATTCAATGTTAAAAAATAGCTTTCATAGTTGTTTTAGAAAGAAAAAAAGTTGATTATCAATATATTTTTTATAAGATTAAATTATGGTTAAATATATTTTTGTCTCAAAATTATTATAAAATATTGTATTTCTTTTTTTACTAAAAGTATAAATTTATTGTTTTCTCACACTTTATGAAGTCATGTAACACATTCTTGTCTACAAATAGTGTTAATGAGTTCGTCATGTGGCAAACAAAATTCTTTCTTAGACTATCATTTAATTTAATATAGTGTCATGTCAACAATTAGGGGTGGAAGTGATTAGGAGAGAACAATGTTGCTTTCATGATTGACCTTCTTATGATTCCCTAAATTTAAAGACATCAGAAATCATCTACGAGTCTAACTACACATTGAAATGTTTAAGTCTTGAAGTGTAGGTTCTTAAAATTATAATTTACAACCTATCATTTTAAAACAACTCCATTGCATGAAAACATATCATCCAACTCTCTTAGTGATTGATTATTCCTACGAGGATGATGCTTGGTTCTCCAAAATCATAAAGAATCAATAAACCAACTAAATTTGCATAATTAATTGACCTCACATCAATTATGCTCACTTTATAGAATCAGAAATTCTCCAAATTTTGATTGAAACCATTCAACCTCAAAATCATTGGCTAAGAGAATAGAAGAAGATGCAGTCTTATTGAAGGGGAACACCCATATTTGAAGAGGTTTTTTTCTTCTTCTTAGTTTTGTAAGAATTGTATAGAGTAGTTTATGAATTATTTTAGGCCATGTATTTTGGATCAATTAGCATAGAATTTCATTTTCGACATTGTATTTGGACAAACTTGGATTAGGTCAAATAACCTAATCCTATGTTGAAAATTCTTGCTAGAAAAAATTTTAAACTCCTCCTAGTAGTGTTGGTCCAACCTCACTCTAAAAACTAATGTATTAACCTAACTTCACCTAGAATCAATCTCATAATTTTCATCTCCAAATTGTGACATTGTTGCACTTCTTACATACTTTTGCTATTCATCATCTTCCATAGACAAAATTTCAAACCAAAATATTGAAAAAGAAGAACTTGTTATGTGTTTGAAACTTTTTTTCCATCAAATTTCACTAAAAAAAATCAGTATTATCTACGAATTTTTGCTCATCGATTTGAATCCGTAAGTAAATTCAGCATTACCTACGAACAACATTACCTACGGACATTACCCACAGATTATGAATCCGTAGGTAAATTCAGTATTACCTACCAACTATTATCCACGGATCTTATTACCTACCATCTTTTACCTACAAATATTTATTACCTATGAACTATCACCCACGGATCTCTATTATCTACCAACTATTATCATAATAATTATATACATAATATTAAAAATGTTATTATAATATGAATAATAATAATGATATTAAATATATGAATAATATTATTAATTTTTATTTTATTAATTATATTAATATTGATAATCATACTCATAAGTATAATAATAATCATAACATGACAACAAAACTTGACTGGTGTAAAGGTTAAAACTTTTATAAACATTCTTTAAGGGACTTGGCTTCGAGACATATCTACTGCAGATTCAAATAATAATTAAAATTTTAAAAATAAATTATATTAACATTAACTCACATAAATTTTAAAAATAACATACAATTTTTGCATCCTCAACCTATTAACCTCAATAAAATTTTGCACAAAACTTGTATTTGAAATCATGGAGATAAGAAAGCTTTGAGTTAGGACAGAAACAATGGAGAATAGAATTGCTTCCATGGTTAACCTTCTTATGATTCTCATCGAGGGTATGGAGGGGATCCAACAAGAGAAGTTGTTTCGGTGTTTGCGATGGAGTTTTGGGAGGTTGAGACTGGGCACTATGCTCAAAGAAAGGAGGGGTATAGGTTTGAGGGTGAGTTTACGGGAATGTTCGAATAGTCGAAGTGAGACCTCACTAACGTAACACTACATTAAATTTGAATGATAGTCTACATTGGAACTCTATTTGCAACATGACAAACTCATTAACAATATTTATTGGCAAGGATGTGTTACATGACTTCATAGAGTGGAGGGATGCAATAGGCCTATACTTTTAATCAGGGATAAACACAATTCTTTATAATAGTCCATGGACGAAATATATATTTAACACTGAAAGTACCAAACCATTGTTGTGAAAATAGTCGACGAAAGTGGTGGTTAACATCGAGGTTGAAACCAGGAGAAGTAAAAGAGAAGCAATTTGGTGTGGATAATGCATGGTACAATCAAATAGAGTGAGATTGATCCAAGAGATAAAAATATAATTCACCATAAATCATATAGATACATCACCCGTGTTACCCTATCTTAAATAATATTTCACTTTAATCATTAGATAAACTTAATTAAGAGTTAAGTTTCTCACAAATTTTAGGTATTTTTACTTGATTTTTTATTAGTTTTTATTAATATTCAAAACTTTATAATTTTTAATTTAGTTTCTACCGTTTAACTATTTTGTTAATTGGGTAACATATGGTTGTTATCTTATTCTATCATCTCTTCTTACTTGTCTTCACATGATAAAAATTAAGAATTTGTGTGGTTAATATAACAAAATATTGTAACTAATATAAAATGACAAGTGACTTTTATTACTTTCATTAAAAACATATTAGAACCTCGCCTTCATATACATTGATGGTGGTGATTGTGACAATCTCTCTTGATCATTTTAGGTAATAGCGTGAAAACTATTAAAAGTATGGTCTCATTATGTTAACAACACTATTTTATAATAATAACGAGATCTCACATTTCTTAACACATAAAAACAAATAAGCAAGATGATGGAACAAAACAACAACAATCACGTCACCTAATTAAAAATATTAAATAATAAAAACTTAATTAAAAATATAAAATATTTAAATAATCAATAAAATAAAAAATAAAAATAAAAATTTAATTAAAAATATTTTAATTTACAATTAATTTTGAAATTTTATTAAGTCTATTAGTTATACTGTTTAAAACTATTCAAAATTTAATATAGAATTTTATTCGATTGTGTATATCAAATTTTAAACAATTTCAACAAATAGTATGTAAAAAAAAATTTAATATACATTTTTAAAACCTTTCAATGAAATAAAGAAAATCAAGAACAAATTTGAATCAATGTGTATATATATATATATATGCAACACAAATTCAGTTTTTGGAAATGTACAGTAGAAACATGAAGGGTGGATAAGGACAATGAATTGAAAGTGATATAAAAATCAATTGATACATTCAAATCATATCATATAATATAATTCAAATTATGTGGAGTGTGGGGCTAAATGTTCCCACAAATGCAGTTTAGTGGACAGTCACACTCTGTAAAGCTAGCTTTATAGCACGGTCACACTATTTCTTATTACTTATTATTCTACAAGTGAGGGAGATTTTATCTTCTCTCAAAATACATATAATTAAAATCAATTATATAATTGGAATTAAACAATACTATATTTATTTATTATATTATATTTAATAAAATTTTCTATAAATATTTTTAGAAAAAGAAAATAAAATGAGTTTATTAATAGAAGTTAAGAGAAAGAATAATTTATATACCCTTTCTTCTTAATCTATCAAACGTCTTTTAAAAAATATACTATATTTCAAATATATTGATTGATCCTACCATCTTTTTTATTATATATGTAGAAAAAATATTTAAACTAGTTTTAACTTATAAATATTTGTTTATATTTTTGTTTTTCTCTCCTATAAATACTAAAAGGAAGTTTGTGTCAACGTACCATAATTAAAACTATGTTTTTATGCAACACAAAGTAAATCGAAAGTGGAAACTAGAAGTTCCGATTTCAAATTCTAAACATTTATTTATTTTGATAGTAAAATTGTTATTGTTGAAATATACCTGTAAGGTATATTCAAAAAGTAATTATTTTTTTTAACAGCATCAGAAAGTAAAAAGTTAATAAACACAAAACCTGAGTGTGTGAACATTTTTAAAACTATGGATATATTTAAATGAATTTCTTTATTAGCATTATTATAATAAGCAAATAAGAAGATAAATAAAATAAAATGTTTTATGTATGTACCAATTTATAAATATATGAACAATAAAATAAAATAAAACTAACATGATTTTTTTTAATAATTTATTAAAAAAAATCCATGTTAGTTTTTTCAAATTCAAAAATCTAACTTGAGGATAAACTAATTTTAATTTATAAAAACTATTATATCTTTTTCTTGCTTATAAAAAAATCTACCTAGACATGATGACCAAAATACTTCAAAATTCAAATTTTCCTTTTATCTTGATTAAGCATTTATTCCTAGCTCATAAAAAAACATGACTTTGACTAGGTCATCCTTGAATTTATAACCACATTGCATGCTTGAGATTACTGATTACATATAGTCAAACTGTAATCAGAGCAAGACCCTCCAATGACATTAATACATAGTCTTTTGGTTCACTATGTTTCTCAGGACCATTAAGCATATGATTATACACTGTGTACTATGATGCATTTGACCACACACTATGGGATATATACATAATGTTCTTTCATATGGTTTAAATTTTAAGGTTTCTTACAAACAAAGTTTATAGCTTTTTGTTCATTTACAGCTTATGAATATTAGTTATCTTTTATATGTATTGTGATTCTAATTTTCTGTACACTATTATTCTATAAAAAAAATATATTGTTAGTTATGATTTAAAAAATATTATTATGAAAAATAAATTAAATATTATATATAAAATATTTTATAAATAAATAGTAAAGTAAAATAATTACAAGATATATTATTTACTCATCTTTAATATGATTCATTCTTATGTCTGCATTTTATCATTGTTTAGCTTTTTCCTTTCATGACATTATCAAAATGAAAATATCAACCATGAAAAAAAAGAGTATGTTTAGTTTAAAAAATATTTCTAATTTTATGATTCATTACAAAATATTACATTATTTTCCATTCATATAAAACATCTCTTCGTATAAATATTTTCCAATCATGTAATAAAAATAAATTAGTCGATTCTTGTAAAATATTTCTCAATCATATAAATATATCTTTCATTATTTGTTCATATATTTATCTCATGAAGTGGAGGAAGACGATTTGTCTTACAAGTCGAACTATGATTTTGATGAGTGATTGTTGAGATTGTCGAATATGATGAGTGGAGATCCATCTATAGAAGATTTTAAAACACTGAAGTTAGTAAAAACAAAAGAAATTATAAATATATAAGTGAATATGAGAACTGAATGAGTACTCTTTGTGGTATTAATGTACATTTATAGGTCTTTTTATGCTTGAGCTGAAGAATTGAGAAGAATTGAAAAGATATTTTCAAATAAATAAATTGACCCTAGTGCAAAAAACACTTTCTAAAACGACATATTAGGCCGGTTAAACGAGAACCAATGTAAACAAAAATGTGGTGGCACTTTTGTAAATATTTTGTACATATTACACCGGTTGAATGCAACCAGTGAGTGTAATATACTGGTGTAATACTTGAATTTTTTTAAAACTTTTGTTTTTGTTTTTAGCATGGTACATTACACCGATTGGACTATCCAACCGGTGTAATATATTCTAACAACACTTCAAAATTTAAAATACAAGCTCTTTCACCTGAACCTCGCCATCGCTCCATCTGCACCAACTACGGCCATCCTACGCGCGTCTATCTGTTCCATGTGCTTCCCCTTCCTCCTATCCAAACCGCCACTTGCATTCACATCGTTCAACACCCTCACGAGGCACGCCACAAGCTCTCCACCACTCCAATCCTCAAAAAGTCCCTCCTTTGCGCCTCGTCCATCACTTCCCACCACCTCCGTCGTGGCCTATCACCAATCCTCGATCGCTTTCCCCCCTCACTCTATCTTTTCCCTTCCTCTACCTCCTCCATAACCCCCACCCTCCACATCTCCGTCGTGCGCCCCTCCGCTGACCTTGTCCTCACCGACTTCGATGCCACGTGGCAGCACGCACGCGAGACAGTGCGGGCCAGCGAGGTTCCTCTCCCAGTTCACCATTAGGGTTTGTCTAGGCGTGGATGAAAGTGTTGGCGGCGAAAGAATTTACGACTCCGAATTGATTTTGCGGAAGGAGCTTTTTGTCGGGTGCATTAGCACCATGGAGGTTGTGTCTTGAGCCTTGCGCGTGCTCGAGCCCAATCGGCTGAGATTGAAGAGAAGCTGGTTAGGGTTTTGAGGGAGATGGTGAGATTGCAGGTTAGGTTTGTGAAGCCCCCACATATAAAAAAATTGGGTGAGATAATGACCCTTCCTCAAGGCAAAGTAAATTGAACCTGCTAGTTGGGGGAATGGCCACTGACGGACTAACCAACTTGGATGGAGGAAAGCGACATACTATAACAAAGACGAAATTTCTCGACCAGTTCAGGTTCAAGGGAAGGGTGATCGAGGGGACCCATACTTTTGATCTCTTTCTTATCTATTTTATGGCGGTTTCTTTCATATCAAAAGTGTGGTGGGGAGGCCAGGGAAAGACGGATTGGATCGAGAGGCGATGCCTACTCTACTCGTTACCACTAAACGGCGAAACCAAGAGCGGAAGGAGGGACTTGAACCCTCAACCTCAGCCTTGGCAATGTTATGCTCTACCATTAAGCTATTTCCGCCAGCAACGGTAGTGGCTTGTAATATGGGGCTACATATAACACCGGTTGCTTAACCGGTGTAATATCTAATTTACATTTTACAACGCCCACATCAACACCGGTTGTAGGACCGGTGTAAAATGCCTCCTAGAACCGGTGTAAAATCCCTTTTCTGAACTAGTGTGATTATTGAATATTTGTTATTTAATAAATAATATACAAATTTGAGTTATACAGTTGTGTATGATTTGATTTGATTGCATCCGATTTGATTGAACTACGCCTAATTTGGTTGGATTTTATATTATTATGTGTATCTTTGTATATCTTGGATATGGGAAGGACGTATTTCCTCCAAGCTCAGAATTCGTAAAAAGGTATAGGTGAAACGATTTAAGGGATGAACGAGTAGTAGTTAACCTATTTTAGTATATTTTCATAGCTAACTATTGAGGTCGATGTCTGCACAACTCTTATAAAGTCGAGTTTGTTTTAAGTTTCCTAGTTGGTATGACGTCTCTTACAATATTGCACTTTTTAATATGCCTTAATGAGGGGATTTTATTAGTAATGACAATTTTTTTCTTTTTTCGGGGCATTTCATCATTTTGATTGATGTCATTCTGTCTTCACATGCCATGTTTCCTTAAGTCATAATGTTTTAAGTGTCACCATTTTATGCGAAGCACTTGAAGTTTTCATTTTGTTTTTATATTTGACCATCATTTTGTCACATTATTTCCTTCTTCATTGCTTCCCTTCCAACCTCTTTATGTTCTTTAAGCTTTCACGAGTGCTTCACCGTATTTTGTCGTTGCTACCTTTTATTCCTGTCTAGGTACGTTTCTAATGGCCTCATTGATTCCTGTGATGCAAATAGTAATTTAGTGAGTAGGGAAGTTGTTGCCATTGGGGAGGAATCATCCACAAGTTGAGTCCTCCATTTCGTGTCGTTCCTCCGATTAGGATAGCAGTGGTTTCCCCTTCAAAGACTATTTTGGAACTGGAAGTTGTTGGACCTTCCCATGTCAAAAGGAAAAAAAAAGATAAATTTCAATCAATCCTATACCTCCATAGAGTTTACATGAAATTGTGTACTAACAAAGAGGATTTCACCTTTGTGTACGAATTCTTCTTCAATGATGATGGAGTCGTGCCTCCATTCTGTTTTGATTATTGAATTTTTTAGAGGATTGGCAGAAGCTTCAATGGAGGAGATGAACAAGGAGAACTCCTATAGAGCTTGTGGATTCCTTGAAGGTGCATGATAGGTATGGAGAGTGATTGGTTGGGCCATATCACTTGAGCTAGGTGAAGAAGAAGACTAAAGTGTCTATCCTAAAGAGGTAAGAAAAGAGAGAGATTGGCTATCAACTTTGGCAGCAATTCACTTATTCATTAATCTTCAGAAAATGAGAGTCAAGCACCTCAATTTATAGGAGAGAGGGCTGAACATTTTGGAGCCAAAATTTGAAAAATTCAAAATAAAACTCTAATGAGAAGGTGTCATGTGGAGTCATGCTTTCCATGTTTAACTCACACCTTCCATGTTAAATCCTCTCCACTCCTATGTTGCCATGTGGACGTCCATTTACTCCATGCCAATGTCATTTTCGTTCTCCAATATACCTTAGATGTTTAAGGGTTATATTTGTTGAACCAAGTGTGTTCAAGCTTTGAAGAATCCAAACCCTTTGAAGGATGATGAAAGGCTGGTTGTGCTTGTTGTTGCTGAGTTGTCTTTTAGATAAGATCTGGGGTAGATTTCATGTATAATCCACTCTTGATTGAATCCAAAGCATAAACACTCTCAATCCTTTTAAAAGAAAAGTGTTTTCCAAACTAAGTGAAAAACAACCTGTTGTTTTATCGAAACAACCAATTGTTTTATACTTAGGTGTTTTTAGAAAAGATTGAAAACTGTTTTCAAATGGTTGAGCTGTCAAAACCAAAACAACCGATTGATTCGTGGAAACAATCGATTGTTTGTTTTGGTACCATAACAAAAAACTATTTTGTGCTTTGACTGAGCATTAAATGTTTTTCTAACTGATTACGCTCCAGTTTTTAATGTTTTGACCAATCTTTAAATGCAATGAATAGTTTGTTAAGATTTGATAACAAACAACAACTTTGATTATATACAGAAAAACATATTTGAGTTTTTCACTGATTTTTGCTTAAGAGAAAAAGTTGAGAATTGCTTAGAGATTGAGATTGATCAAAGAGTGTGAGATAGGATTTTCTGCTTGTATTGATTTCAGATTTGTTCTGTAACAAGTGTAATCCTTTGTACTTTGAAAGAAACTTTCTGTGTGTTGCTGAGAAGTGTTGTGTGTTCTTGAGGGGATCAAGATTAGCATTCTTAGTGTTGTTATGTTGACCAAGGGAAGTGTGTGTCTTGAGGGGATCAAGGTCACTTCTTTGGTTGTTGTTGTAAGTGATCTAGGGTTGATTGCTTAGTGGATTTCCTCAGTGGTTTTTTAGAAGACTGGATGTAGCTCTGGGTTTAGAGTGAACCAGTATAAATCTCTGTGTGCATTTTCTCTATCCCTTAACTCTTTAAATTCAGATTTTATATTTGTGAACTGGTATAAACAACCGATTGTTTCTGCGAAACAACCGATTGTTTTTCTGCGAAACAGCCGATTGTTTTTCTGGTGCTGTACTTTTTGCTTTGTGTTTTGACAAACTGATTTCTTAATCAAGATATTCTCGAAGCAATTTCATTCTAGACTTAAAAGTTTTCGAAAATCCTCTTTAAACCATTCACCCCCCCCCCTCTAGTTTAAAGTCATACATTCTAACAATTGGCATCAAGAGCTTGGTTCTTGAAAGTTATTCAAGTTTGATCCGAAAATCTTTTTCTATGGCTGGAAAACAATCTTTTGAGGAAGGTGCTTCAATCTACAAACCACCTTTATTTTGTGGATTGAATTACAAGTATTGGGAGGCCAGAATGAAAATCTTTGTTGAATCTATTGATCAAGGAATTTGGGATTCAATTGAGAATGGTCCTTTCATTACAAAGTTTAAAAAGAATGGTTCTTTAATTGCAAAACCTTGGTCCCAATGGACCAATGAAGAATGTAAAATGGCCAAACTTGATTGTACTGCTCAAAACATAATAGCTTATGCACTAGATACTAATGAGTTTTTCAGGGTATCAAAATGCAAAACTGCTAAAGAGATGTGGGACACACTCAAAGTTGCTCATGGAAACATCAATGAACCAAAGGAGGCAAGGTCAAGAAGTCAAGAAAGAAGGAAAAGAAGACAAAACAAGAAAAGCCTCAACCTCTGCTTCATGGCCAGAAAGGAAGATGACTCAAGTAGTGTTAGTTCATCTAACTCCTCAAACTCTGAAAATTATAGTCAATTGCTTCAAGCCTTTCAAGAAACGCATGAAAAAGCCAACCGATTGGCCCTCTTGAACAATCGGTTAAAGGGAATGAATAGCTGGCTTGAAAACATAGTCAAAACACTGGAAGAGGAATTAGAAAATTCAAAAACAGATTTTGAAAACCTTGAAATAGTTTACAAAAACTCCTCTTGCAAGTGTGATACTCTTGTTTGTGAAAATTGCGAAAATCTTGAAAAGAAGGTCCACTATCTTGTTAAAACTGTGGATAAGCTTTCTAAAGGTCAATCCAACTTTGAAAGTGTCTTGGCATCTCAAAACTGTGTCTTTGGAAAAGCTGGATTGGGTTTTAACCCACAAAACAAACAAGATAGATTTTCAAAGTCATTTTCGAAAATGCCAGAAAAACAACCGATTGGACCATCATAACAACCGGTTGTTACATGGTTCTACTGCATGAAAAGAGGCCATTCTGTGAGGTTCTGTAAAATCAGAAAATATGTTGTTCCTAGGGGCTTTATGAAGTGGATTCCTAAGTGTAGTAAAGGTTCAATTGATGAATGTAAACCAAATGGACCCACATTCATAAGGTGACCAAATCTTTGTACTTGAAAATCTTCTTTGTAGGAAAACTTGGAGGAGAGCATGCAACAATGGTACTTGGACAGTGGATGCTCCAAGCACATGACAGGGGACAAATCAAAGTTCCTAAGCATCTCCTTTAAGCAAGAAGGGCATGTTACCTATGGTGACAACAACAAAGGAAGGATTCTTGGGAGAGGATCCATAGGAGACAAAGACATCTTGGTTATCCATGATGTACTCTATGTAGAAGGATTAAAGCACAATCTGTTAAGCATTAGTCAACTGTGTGACAAGGGATATCAAGTGATGTTCAAGACAAACTCATGTGAAATCTGTCTACCCAACACTAAAGAGGTAATGTTGGTAGGTAAGAGAATCAATAATGTGTATCTTCTAGATATCTCTTCACCATGTTCAATTGGTTGTCTTTTATCCAAGCAAGATGAATCTTGGCTTTGGCATAAAAGAATTGCTCATATTCACATGAATCACTTGAACAAGTTAATTTCAAGGGATCTTGTGATTGGGCTACCAAAGCTCAAGTTTGAGAGGGACCATATATGTGAAGCTTGCCAAAAAGATAAACAAGTGAAAAGCTCTTTTAAAATAAAAAATGTTGTTTCTTCTTTAAAACCTCTTGAGCTACTTCACATGGATCTTTTTGGACCTTCAAGAACTATGAGCCTTGGTGGAAATTACTATGCTTTTGTTATTGTTGATGACTTTTCTAGGTTCACTTGGACTC
Source organism: Phaseolus vulgaris (assembly GCF_051622355.1). Lineage (NCBI taxonomy): Eukaryota > Viridiplantae > Streptophyta > Magnoliopsida > Fabales > Fabaceae > Phaseolus > Phaseolus vulgaris. Next base: position 13,401,073 of record NC_143507.1, on the reverse strand, counting down.
TCTTCTTGGAATCAAAGAGTGATATACATCAGAATTAAACAGCAAAAGCAGCAAAAATGAAAAACTAATATAGCCAACAAAAACAATCGGTTGTTTTGATACATCAACCGGTTGTTTTTCTTCATTCATCATCATCAACAAACTGAAGGTCAAAGATTTGGTTCTGGACAGCCTCAATCTGTTCATCTAGAGTCATGAAGCGTGCATCCATGTTGTCAAACCTGTTGTCAATCCTCTGGAAATTGCTGACACAGAGATCATGGAGATTTCTTTGATTCTCCCCAAAGTTATCAAGCCTATTGATCATGAGTCTCTCAAAAGGAGACATGGTTTGCATCCTTTCTTCAGCACCAGCACTAGGTCCAGCATCTTGATGTGCTTCAGGTAGATCTTCATGTTGAAAATCCATATCAGTTGGTTCATCTTGTTCATGATCAGCAGCAGCACTAGATGAGACACCAATGTCACCATCTTTGCTAATCCACTTGCCACCTACTTTGCTAAAACCCATTTTGCTGAGTAATCCATTGTTCAACTCTTGAGTTGACTTGACCAACTCAGATGTTTCATCTGCTAGGTTCACTTCAAAATAGAGTAGAAATTTAGATACCAAAACAACATATAGATAACGATAGTCACTTAACCTCATGGCTTTTTGCATGTGCTCTTTGATGATGTCAATCCAATTGACTTTGATCTTCTTCATGATGCAGAAGATGTATACCAGATCTTCCTCAGTAAGAACAAAATGATTGCTCCCCCTTGGTGTTAGAATCCAAGTCACAATGAGGGCTAGCAACCTTTTATCAAGCTTTAGGCCTCCAACCGAGGATGTCCTAACTTGAGCATGTTGGTTCTTCAAGCAACTTTTGTAGTATTGGATTTTGTTGAAATCCTCCACTACTCCAAGGTTTCCCTTGTTAATCCTGAGACCAGAGAACTTAAGACCAACAACAGCAGCCCATACCTCATGGGTTATCTCCATTTCTACACCTTTTACATGAGAAACTAGGTTGTTTCCCTCAAACTTAAGATTTGTGTAGAACACCCTTATCAAATCTGGGTAGATGTTTCCCTTCAACTCCAGGAACTTTCTGAGAGATTGATCTTTGAGCAGCCTCCTTACATTATCAAGCTTTTGGCTTTTCAGCCAATCAAAGCACACAACCTTGGGGTTGTTTATCATTTTGGTGCTTGTTTCAAACCTATACCTCTCAATTAGATCATTGTCTCCAGAAAACCATCCTCTAGTCTTCCTCCAGACCTTACAGCTCTGGTTTTGACTCTCTTTGAGGTGGGAGGAGTTGAGTCCATGATGGCAGAGAAGAAAACAGAGAAAAGCTCACTCACAGATTTTGCAAGAGATGTTGCAATTGGTTGTTCGTGTGGAAGAGATCAGCAGCAACAGAATTTATAGCAGTAATTGAATCAAAAAGCATTCAATGTTATGAGTGGGTACCAGATTTTCAGAGAGAGAAGACTTGACCCTGCCCTGCACAGAAAACGTCAGAAAAAGCTGAAAATCACATGGTGTTCACATGTGATCTTTGACTAGTCATTAAGGCTTTTGAATTTCCAAGATTTTGGAATATATTCCTTTATGACTGTTGTAACTTCTTTCTGAACGTGATCAGCTTTCAACATAGGGTCATTGACCAAGGATTCTCTCTTTAAATTGATCTGCAACGGATAGAAATTCAAAATAGAAATTAATTTGATTTCTTCACAGTGCTGTCAGACTCAAAACAATCGGTTGTTTTTCTGCAACAGATAAACTGATTTTGAATTTTAACCATGAGCAGAAAGAGTTCAAAGCATATGAAGTTAAGCATTTTAAAGAAGATATTTAAGCATGATAAAGAACTTAAAAACATAAATTAAGAAGAGAGAAAGGAAGGTCTTATCCTTTATGTTGTTCTTTCAATGACCCATGTGCTTTATGATCAAGAAGCTTTAATTTGACTGTTGAGGGCTTGTGGACAGATAAATCATTGATTCAGCTTCAATGTTGGTCTGTTCCTTCCAAGAACTTGATCAAATGACTCAGTCCTTCACACTTCTTTCAGAATTCCTTCACAAGCATGAGTTCAAGCAACAAGATTTGGCCCCTTTACAAATGTGGGTCCAATTGATTTCTTTTTCTCATTTGGAACCTCACATCCTTTAGGAATCCATTTCGTGAAGCCCTTGGGAACAGAAAACTTTCTTATTTTGCAGAATCTAACCGAATGGCCCTTCTTCATGCAATAAAAGCATGTAACAACCGGTTGTTTCGATTTAACAATCGGTTGTTTTACTGGCTTCCTTAAAATTTTTTTTGAAAACTTATCTTGTTGGTTCTGTGGATTGAAACCTAAACCAGCCTTACCAAAAACACAGCTTTGAGATGCCAAGACATTCTCAAAGTTAGATTTCCCTTTTGAAAGCTTGTCCACAGTGTCAACAAGATAATGAACCTTTTTCTCAAGATTTTCACAATTTTCGCAAATGAGAGTGTCACACTTGCAAGAAGAATTTTTGAAATGATTTTCCAGATTTTTGAAATCATTTTTAGATTTTTCAATCTCATCTTCAAGTGATTTCACTCTCTTTTCCAACCAGTTGTTAAGTTCTTTCAATCGGTTGTTTGAAAGAACCAATCGATTAGCTTCATCATGAGTTTCTTGAAAAGCTTCAAGCAATTCACTATAATTTTGTTCATTTAAAGAAGCACATGAACTTACCTCACTTGAGCTACAAGATTCATCATCTTCTTCAGCTATCAAGCAGATGTTTGCTTTCTCATCTTCACTTGATGAAGAACTTGATGATGATACCTCATTTTCATCCCAAGCTATGTAGGCTCTCTTTGTCTTGCCTTTCTTTTCCTTGTTGCTAGGCTTTTTCTCCTTGCTTTTGTTTGGACAATCTGCCATTATATGACCTTGCTCACCACAGCCAAAACAAGTATAGTTATTGGAGTTAAAATCATTTGATTTCTTGTTTCCATACCTATCTTTGTTGTTGTCCTTGTTGCGGTTCCTCTTCAAGAATTTGCTGAAATTTCTTGACAGCAAGCTAAGATATTCCTCATCACTATCATCACTGGATTCTTGCTTTTCTTTGTGCTTGGAAGCTTTTAAGGTTATGCTCCTTATGTGCTTGTCTTTGCTTTCTTGAACATTGAGTCGATTCATCTCTAACTCATGTTCCCTAAGCTTACCAAACAAAGAAGCCATACTCAAGGATGTTAGATCTTTAGATTCAGAAATTGCAGTTACCTTGGGTTGCCATGCTCTATCAAGACACTTCAAGATCTTGATATTTAGCTCTTCCTTTTCAAAGGTCTTGTCAAGGCTCATGAGATGATTGATGATGTGCGTGAATCTTTTCTGCACTTCAGCAATTGTTTCACCTTTGAGCATTCTGAACATCTCATACTCTTGGATTAGAGTATGCTTCCTAGCTCTCTTTACCTCATTTGTACCTTCACGAGTTACTTCCAAGGTGTCCCACATTTCTTTTGATGATTTGTATTGAGAGACCCTGAAAAACTCATCAGAATTTAAAGCAGAGGTTATTATATTTTTGGCAATGCAATCGAATTTGGCCTTCTTGCTTTCTGAATCAGACCATTGAGACCAAGGCTTTTCAATGAAAGATCCATCTTTTTCAAACTTTGGCACAAAAGGACCATTTTCAATTGCATCCCAAATTCCTTTGTCAAGTGATTCCATAAAGATTTTCATTCTCACTTTCCAAAATTGGTAGTTCAAACCACAAAACAGAGGTGATCTGTTGATTGAAGCACCTTCCCCAAAAGGTAGTCTATCATCCATTTAAAAACAGTTTTAGGATCAACTTGAATAAATTTCAAGAACCAAGCTTGTGATGCCAATTGTTAGAATAGATGGCTTTAAACTAGAGGGGGGGGGGGGGGGGGGAATTGTTTAAAGAGGGTTTTCGCAAACTTTTAAGTCAAGAATGAAATTACTTCAAGAAACAATTGATAAGGAATCCTGTTTGCCAAATCAATAAGAAAAAACAACAGCACCAGAAAAACAATCGGTTGTTTCGCAGAAACAATCAGTTGTTTACACCAGTTTGCAAATATCAAAACTGAATTTAAAGAGTTTAAGGATAGAGAGAATGCACACAAATGTTTATACTGGTTCACTCCAAACCTAGAGCTACATCCAGTCTTCTCAGAAACCACTGAGGAATTCCACTAAGCAATCAAACCTAGATCACTTACAACACAACCAAGAAAGTGACCTTGATCCCTTCAAGACACACACTTCTCTTGGCCAACACACCAACACTAAGAATGCTGATCTTGATCCCCTCAAGAACACACAACACTTCTCAGCAAACACACAAACAAACTTGTTCTACAGAATACAAGGATTACACTTGTTACAGAAGCAAATCTGAATTCAATACAAGAAGAAATCTTATCTCACACTCTTTGATCAATCACAAACTCTAAGCAATCTCAACTCTTTGAAAAACTCAAAATCTTGTATTAAAAAGATTGTTACTCAAATCTGTTTTTCTGAATTTATTCAAAGATATTGTTTGTTATCAAATCTTAACAAACTTATTCATTGCATTTAATGATTGGTCAAAGCATTTAAAGACAAGAGCGTAAACAGTTAAAGCATTTAAAGCTCAGTCAAAGCTAAAACAGTTTTTCTGTTATGGTACCAAAACAAACAATCGATTGTTTCATCGAATCAATCGGTTGTTTAGGTTTTAACAGCTCAATCATTTGAAAAACAGTTTTCAATCTTTTCTCAAAACATCTAAGTATAAAACAATCGGTTGTTTCGACAAAACAATCAGTTGTTTTTCACTTAGTTTGAAAAATACTTTTTCTTTTAAAAGATTGAGAATGCCTATGCTTTGGATTCAATCTAGAGTGGATTACAAAACTCAAAATACCCCAGATCCTAACTAAGACAGCTCAGCAACAGCAAGCACAGCCAAGCCTTCAACATCCTGCAAAGGGTTTGGATTCTTCAAAGCTTGAACACCACTTGGTTCAACATCATCAACATCCCAACCATGTCTTCAAATTGAAGAAAGCTTTGTATGGACTAAAGTAAGCTCCAAGGCAGTGGTATGAAAGGCTTAGCAACTTTCTGCTATCTCATGGTTATGAAAGGGGAATAGTAGACAAGACTCTCTTCATCAAAAAGTCAAATTCAGAAATAATTCTTGTGCAAATCTATGTTGATGACATCATCTTTGGTGCTACACAAGATAGTTTGTCTGAAAAATTTGTGGCTGCAATGAAAGATGAGTTTGAAATGTCTATGATGGGAGAATTGTCTTTCTTTCTTGGATTGCAGGTTAAGCAAACAAGGGATGAGATCTTTCTATGTCAATCAAAGTATTGCAAGGAGATTCTCAAGAAATTTGAAATGGAGAATTGCAAAGATGCAAGCACTCCAATGCCATCAAGCTGCTACATGGATGCTGATGCTACTGGAAAGGGAGTAGATCAAACCAAATACAAAGGATATGATTGGCTCTTTGTTATATCTAACAACAAGTAGGCCAAACATCATGTTTGTGGTGTGTCTTTGTGCAAGATATCAAGCAAATCCTAAAGAGTCACACTTCAAAGCTACAAAAAAAAATCTGAAATATCTCAAAGGAACATCAATTGTTGGGTTATGGTATCCTTCTCACTCTCCCATTCATTTAATTGGTTATTCAGATTCTAACTTTGCAGGTTGCAAGCTAGATAGGAATAGCACAAGTGGCACTTGTCACCTTCTTGGCTCAAGCCTAATCTCAATCATAGCAAGAAGTAAGCATGTGTTGCTCTCTCTACTGCTGAAGCTGAGTATATAGCTGCTGGAAGTTGTTGTGCACAGATTCTATGGCTCAAACAATAACTTGCAGACTTTAGATTAAATATCAGCAAAGTCTCTTTGATGTGTGATAACACAAGTGCCATCAATCTTATCAAAAATCAGATTCAACACTCAAGGACCAAACATATTGAAATACAACATCATTTCATCAGGGATCATGTAAGCAATGGGGACTGTGAAGTGAAATTTGTGGAGACCAAACTGCAGTTAACTGATATCTTCACTAAACCACTACCAAAAGAGAGGTTCTTCTTTCTAAGAAATGAGTTAGGTATCCTCGATCTTAATAATCTCTCCTAAATCTGTTTTAATACATGTTAGAGTCTATTTGTGAAGACAAATAGGGGGAGAATTAATTGGTTCTTGTGTATCTTTCTCTGAAACTGTTTAAATCTCTTATATAAAACTGTTTCTGCTGCTGCTGATAGAAACAACCGACTGTTTCGTGTAAACAACCGATTGTTTATAAGGAAATATGCTTTTAATGTGTGCAAATCTAACCTGCTGCTGTAAGAAGCATTGGACTGTATATATGCTATTTTTGCAGGTACTGCTTTAGATTCAATCAGATCAAACACAAGCACCAGGGATTTGTCTTCATCATATAGGGGGAGATTGTTGAACCAAGTGTGTTCAAGCTTTGAAGAATCCAAACCCTTTGAAGGATGATGAAAGGTTGGTTGTGCTTGTTGTTGCTGAGTTGTCTTTTAGATAGGATATGGGGTAGATTTCATGTATAATCCACTCTTGATTGAATCCAAAGCATAAACACTCTCAATCCTTTTAAAAGAGAAGTGTTTTTCAAACTAAGTGAAAAACAACCAGTTGTTTTGTCGAAACAGCCGATTGTTTTATACTTAGGTGTTTTTAGAAAAAGTTGAAAACTGTTTTCAAATGGTTGAGCTGTCAAAACCAAAACAACCGATTGATTCGTGGAAACAACCGATTGTTTGTTTTGGTACCATAACAGAAAACTGTTTTGTGCTTTGACTGAGCATTAAATGTTTTTCTAACTGATTACGCACCAGTTTTTAATGCTTTGACCAATCTTTAAATGCAATGAATAGTTTCTTAAGATTTGATAACAAACAACAACTTTGATTATATACAGAAAAACATATTTGAGTTTTTCACTGATTTTTGCTTAAGAGAAAAAGTTGAGAATTGCTTAGAGATTGAGATTGATCAAAGAGTGTGAGATAGGATTTTCTGCTTGTATTCATTTTAGATTTGTTCTGTAACAAGTGTAATCCTTTGTACTTTGAAAGAAACTTTCTGTGTGTTGCTGAGAAGTGTTGTGTGTTCTTGAGGGGATCAAGATTAGCATTCTTAGTGTTGTTGTGTTGACCAAGGGAAGTGTGTGTCTTGACGGGATCAAGGTCACTTCTTTGGTTGTTGTTGTAAGTGATCTAGGGTTGATTGCTTAGTGGATTTCCTCAGTGGTTTTTGAAAAGACTGGATGTAGCTCTGGGTTTAGAGTGAACCAGTATAAATCTCTATGTGCATTTTCTTTATCCCTTAACTCTTTAAATTCAGTTTTTATATTTGTGAACTGGTATAAACAACCGATTATTTTTCTGGTGCTGTGCTTTTTGCTTTGTGTTTTGACAAACTGATTTCTTAATCAATATATTCTCGAAGCAATTTCATTCTAGGCTTAAAAGTGTTCGAAAATCCTCTTTAAACCATTCACCTCCCCCCTCTAGTTTAAAGCCATACATTCTAACAATATTGGGCTCAAAGAAGCTCAATTGTTACCCTAACTAGTAACTTTTAACCCTAACTAGTCATAGTCTACTATTGGCCCAATTACAAGCCTAGAAACCTATGCTACTTGCCCAAATATTTGGTCCAATTATTTTATGCTACTAGGCCCAATACATGGCCCATGAAATCCTACACAACTTTCTACAATATATTTAAGTTAAAGCTTGGCCTACAAATAATGTTGACTAGTCAGCAGAAACTTAATCTTCTTGTGTTCTTTTGACCAAAGCTCCAGTTTATGTTTTGATGAGTTGGAGGTCTTCTTGGATGTGTTTGTACATTCCTTCACCCTAGAGTTGTCATCTTGTTTTGGCCTACAAAAATAAACAAAAATCCAATTAGACCCATATTTGCAATTAAATCATTAAATAACCTCTAGGTATTCATCCTCCTTATTATGTGGTTGTGTGTGGTTGGAGGCTCTGCCATCAAATGAGCTCAACATACTCTTTCCTCTCTCTCCCTTTAAGTGTCGGATATTGACAACGATGAATATTGTTCTTACTCAACTCCATCCTAACGACTGAGCCCTTGCTCTAATTCTTGGTTTTTCTTTACTTAAAAACTTTTGCAGTTGGCTTACATTTGTTGTTTTTGTTAGAATTGATGGCTTCAAACTAGAGGGGGGTGAATTGTTTAAAGAGGGTTTTCGCAAACTTTTAAGTCAAGAATGAAATTCTCTCAAGAAAACAATTGATAAAGAATTCAGTTTGCCAAAAAAGCAAGCAAAAGCTGCAGTACCAGAAAAACAATCGGTTGCTTCACATAAAGAATCGGTTCTTTATACCAGCAAACAACAAACAAAACTGAATTTAAAGAGATTAAGGATAGAGAGATTGCACACAGAAGTTTATACTAGTTCACTCAAAACCCATAGCTACATCCTGTCTTCTCAGAAACCCTGAGGGAATCCACTAAGCAACCACACCTTGATCACTTACACCACAACCAAGAAAGTGACCTTGATCCCATCAAGACACACTCTTCTGGGCCAACACACCAACACTAAGATTGCTGATCTTGATCCCCTCAAGAACACACAGTCAATCTCAGCAAACACATAAACGAAACTTATTTCACAGAGTACAAGGATTACACTTGTTACAGAAGATAATCTGAAATCAATACAAGCAGAATCCTATTCCACACACTTTGATCAATCACTAACTCTAAGCAATCACAACTCTTTTAAAAAACTCAAAAAACTCTAATCAAAATCTTGTAAAAGATTGATTGTTACTCAAATCTATTTTTCTGAATTTATTCAAAGATGTTGTTTGTTATCAAATCTTAACAAACACTTAAATTGCATTAAAAGATTGGTCAAAGCATTTAATGACTAAAGCATAAGCAGTAAAATCATTTAAAGCTCAGTCAAAGATAAAACAGTTTTTCTGTTATGGTCCCAAAAACAAACAATCGGTTGTTTCCTCAAATCAATTGGTTGTTTTGGTTTTAACAGCTCAACCATTTGAAAAACAGTTTTCAATATTTTCTAAAATCATCTAAGTACAAACAATCGGTTGTTTCGAAAAAACAATCGGTTGTTTTTAACTTAGTTTGAAAAACATTTTTCTTTCAAAAAGATTGAGAATGCCTATGCTTTGGATTCAATCAAAGAGGTGGATTACATACACAGTCTACCCCATATCCTAACTAAAACAGCACAACAACAGCAAGCACAGCAAAGGCTTCAACATCCTTCAAAGGGTTTGGATTCTTCAAATCTTGAACACCACTTAGTTCAACAATCTCCCCCTATTTGATGAAGACAAATCCCTGATGCGTGTGTTGTACCTGATTGAATCTGAAGCAGTTCCTGCAAGATACAGTTTTAAGCAAAGCATAGAACTTCTGATATTTGGTTAGCACAGAAACAAATACAGAAATCCAGAGCATAAAATCAGAATAAACAACATTCAAAATAGCAAATTGTTTTTGCAGAAAACATAAAACTGAAATCAAACACAAACAGCATAAATCTCCCCCTATTTGTCTTCACAAATAGACAAAAGAAGAGATAATTGTTTTGATTACATCAGAATTAAAGCAGTAACAGCAGAAGGAAAGAAAAATTGAAAAACAGATATAACCACCAAAAACAATCGGTTGTTTCAATACATCAACCGGTTGTTTTTCCTCATTCATCATCATCAGCAAATTGAAGATCAAAGATATGGTTCTGGACAGCTTCGATCTGTTCATCTAGAGTCATGAAGCGTGCATCCATGTTGTCAAACCTGTTGTCAATCCTCTGGAAATAACTGACACCGAGATCATGGAGATTTCTTTAATTCTCCCCAAAGCTATCAAGCCTATTCATCATGAGTCTCTCAAAAGGAGACATGGTTTGCATCCTTTCTTCTTGATTTCCAGCACCAGCACTTGGTCCAACATCTTGATAATCTTCAGGTGGATCTTCATGTTGAACATCCATATCACCAGGTTCATCTTGTTCAAGATCAGCAGAAGCACTAGTTGAGGCATCATGGTCACCATCTTTGCTAATCCATTTTCCACCTACTTTGGTAAAACCCATTTTGCTGAGTGATCCATTGTTCAACTCTTGAGTTGACTTGACCAACTCAGATGTTTCATCTTCAAGGTTCACTTCAAAATAGAGTAAAAATTTAGATACCAAAACAGCATATGGATAGTGATAGTCACTTAACCTCATAGCCTTTTGCATGTGCTCTTTGATGATGTGGATCCAATTGATTTTGATCTTCTTCATGATGCAGAAGATATACACCAGATCTTGCTCAGTAAGCATTGAATGATTGCTCCCCTTTGGAGTTAGAATCCAAGTCACAATGAGGGCAAGCAAACTTTCATCAAGCTTTAGACCTCCAACCGAGCATGTTCTAACTTAAGTATGTTGATTCTTCAAGTAACTCTTGTAGTACTGGATTTTGTTGAAATCCTCCACTACTCCAAGGTTTCCCTTGTTGATTCTCAGGCTAGAGAACTTGAGATCAGCAACAACAGCCCATACCTCATGAGTTATCTCCATTTCTACACCTTTCACATGAGAAACTAGATTGTTTCCCTCAAACTTCAAATTTGTGTAGAACACCCTTACCAAATCTGGGTAAATGTTTCCTTTCATCTCCAGGAACTTTCTGAGAGATTGATCTTTGAGCAGCCTCCTTACATTATCAAGCTTTTGACTTTTCAGCCAATCAAAGCACACAACCTTGGGGTTGTTTATCTTTTTTATACTTGTTTCATACCTATACTTCTCAATAAGATCATTGTCTCCAGAAAACCAGCCTTCTAGCCTTCCTCCAGACCTTACAGCTCTGGTTTTGAGTCTCTTTGTGGTGGGAGGAGTTGATTCCATAATGGCAGAGAAGAAAACAGAGAAAAACTCACTTCACAGATTTTGCAAGAGATGTTGCAATTGGTTGTTCTTGAGGAAGAGATCAGCTGCAACAGATTTTATAGCAGTAAAAGAATCAAATAGCATTTAATGATATGAGTGGGTACCAGATTTTCAGAGAGAGAAGACTTGACCCTGCCCTGCACAGAAAACGTCAGAAAAAGCTGAAAATCACATGGTCTTCACATGTGATCTTTGACTAGTCATTAAGGCTTTTGAATTTCCAAGATTTTGGAATATATTCCTTTATGACTGTTGTAACTTCTCTCTGAACGTGATCAGCTTTCAATCACAGTTTCTTTGACCAAGATTCTCTCTTTGAATTGATCTGCAACGGATAGAAATTCAAAATAGCAATTAAATTGATTTCTTCACAGTGATGTCAAACTCAAAACAATCTGTTGTTTCGAAGAAACAATCGGTTGTTTTTCTGCAGCTGTTAAAACTGATTTTGAATTTTAACCATGAGCAGAAAACGTTCAAAGAAAATGATATTAAGCATTTTAAAGAAGATTTTTAACCATGAGAAAGAACTTTAAAACAGAAAAAGGAAAGTCTTATCCTTATGTTATTTCTTCAATGAGCCATGTGCTTTATGATCAAGAAGCCGCTTTTCACTGATGAGGACCTTTGGACAGATGCAGAGCATTGATTCAGCTTCAATGATGGTCTTTTACTTCCAAGAACTTGATCACATGACTTGGTCCTTCACACTTCTTTAGAATTCCTGCACAAACATGAGTTCAAGCAATAAGATTTCGTCCCTTCACAAATGTGGGTCCAATAGATTTCTTTTTCTCATTTGGAACCTCACGCCCTTTAGGAATCCATTTCATGTAGCCTATAGGAACAGAGAATTTTCTTATTTTTCAGAATCTAACCGAATGACCCTTTTTCATGCAATAAAAGCATGTAACAACCGGTTGTTTCGATTTAACAATCGGTTGTTTTACTGGCTTCCTTAAAATTTTTTTTGAAAACTTATCTTGTTGATTCTGTGGATTGAAACCTAAACCAGCCTTTCCAAAAACACAGCTTTGAGATGCCAAGACATTCTCAAAGTTAGATTTCCCTTTTGAAAGCTTGTCCACAGTGTCAACAAGATAATGAACCTTTTTCTCAAGCTTTTCACAATTTTCGCTAATGAGAGTGTCACACTTGCAAGAAGAATTTTTTAAATGATTTTCCAGATTTTTGAAATCATTTTTAGATTTTTCAATCTCATCTTCAAGTGATTTTACTCTCTTTTCCAGCTAGCTGTTAAGTTCTTTCAATCAGTTGTTTGAAAGAACCAATCGATTAGCTTCATCATGAGTTTCTTGAAAAGCTTCAAGCAATTCACTATAATTTTGTTCATTTAAGGAAGCACATGAACTAACCTCACTTGAGCTGCAAGATTCATCATCATCTTCAGCAATCAAGCAGATGTTTGCTTTCTCATCTTCACTTGATGAAGAGCTTGATGATGATACGTCATTTTCATCCCAAGTTATGTAGGCTCTCTTTGTATTGCCTTTCTTTTCCTTGTAACTAGGCTTTTTCTCCTTGCTTTTGTTTGGACAATCTGCCTTTATATGACCTTGCTCACCACAACCAAAACAAGTATAGTTATTGGAATTAAAATCATTGGATTTCTTGTTTCTATACCTATCTTTTTTGTTGTCCTTGTTGCGGTTTCTCTTCAAGAATTTGCTGAACTTTCTTGACAGCAAGCTAAGGTTTTCCTAATCACTATCATCACTGGATTCTTGTTTTCCTTTGTGCTTGGAAGCTTTTAAGGCAATGCTCCTTATGTGCTTGTCTTCACTTTCTTGAACATTGAGTCTATTCATCTCTAGCTCATGTTCCCTAAGCTTACCAAACAAAGAAGCCATACTTAATGATGTTAGATCTTTAGATTCGGAAATAGCTATTACCTTTGGTTGCCATGCTCTATCAAGACATTTCAAGATCTTGATGTTGAGCTCTTCCTTTTCAAAGGTCTTATCAAGGCTCATGAGATGATTGATGATGTGAGGGAATCTTTTCTGCACCTCAACAATTGTTTCACCTTTAAGCATTCTGAACATCTCATACTCTTGAATTAGAGTATGCTTCCTAGCTCTCTTCACCTCATTTGTCCCTTCATGAGTGACTTCCAAGGTATCCCACATTTCTTTTGATGATTTGCATTGAGAGACCCTGAAAAACTCATCAGAATTTAAAGCAGAGGTTATTATATTTTTGGCAATGCAATCGAATTTGGCCTTTTTGCTTTCTGAATCAGTCCATTGAGCCGATGGCTTTTCAATGACAGGTCCATCTTTTTCAAACTTTGGGACAAACGGACCATTATCAAATTGCATCCCAAATTCCTTTGTCAAGTGATTCCATAAAGATTTTCATTCTTACTTTCCAAAATTGGTAGTTCAAACCACAAAACAGAGGTGGTCTGTTAATTGAAGCACCTTCCCCAAAAGGTAGTCTATCAGCCATTTTAAAAACAGTTTTAGTATCAACTTGAATAACTTTCAAGAACCAAGCTTTGATACCAATTGTTAGAATGGATGGCTTTAAACTAGAGGGGGGGTGAATTTTTTGAAGAGGGTTTTCGCAAACTTTTAAGTCAAGAATGAAATTCTCTCAAGAAAACAATTGATGAAGAATTCAGTTTGCCAAACACAGCAAACAAAAGCTGCAGTACCAGAAAAACAATCGGTTGTTTCACAGAAACAATCGGTTGTTTATACCAGCAAATAACAAACAAAACTGAATTTAAAGAGATTAAGGATAGAGAGATTGCACACAAAAGTTTATACTGGTTCACTCTAAACCCATAGCTACATCCAGTATTCTCAGAAACCCTGAGGAAATCCACTAAGGAACCACACCTTGATCACTTACACCACAACCAAGAAAGTAAGCTTGATCCCCTCAAGACACACACTCTTCTTGGCCAACACACCAACACTAAGATTGTTGATCTTGATCCCCTCAAGAACACACAACCAATCTCAGCAAACATAGAAACGAAACTTGTTTCACAGAGTACAAGGATTACACTTGATATAGAAGATAATCTGAAATCAATACAAGCAGAATCCTATTCCACACACTTTATTTTTTATTTTGAGCCCGGGTTTTTGCCATCAATCACTAACTCTAAGCAATCTGAGCTCTTTTAAAAAACTCAAAAAACTTTATTCAAAATCTTGTAAAAGATTGATTGTTACTCAAATCTATTTTTCTGAATTTATTCAAAGATGTTTTTTGTTATCAAATCTTAACAAACTCTTAAATTGCATTAAAAGATTGGTCAAAGCATTTAATGACTGGAGCGTAAGCAGTTAAATCATTTAAAGCTCAGTCAAAGATAAAACAGTTTTTCTGCTATGGTCCCAAAACAAACAATCGGTTGTTTCCTCGAATCAATCGATTGTTTTGGTTTTAACCACTCAACCATTTGAAAAACAGTTTCAATCTTTTCTAAAAACATCTAAGTATAAACAATCGGTTGTTTCGACAAAACAATCGGTTGTTTTTAACTTAGTTTGAAAAACATATTTCTTTCAAAAAGATTGAGAATGCCTATGCTTTGGATTCAATCAAAGAGGTGGATTACATACACAGTCTACCGCATATCCTAACTAAAACAGCACAACAACAGCAAGCACAGCAAAGGCTTCAACATCCTTCAAAGGGTTTGGATTCTTCAAAGTTTGAACACCACTTAGTTCAACAGTTTTCATGTAGATGTCACAAGAACATATTTTGATTACAAAAAATTCAAGCTAAAGTAGGTTCCCCTACTCTCAAAAAGGATTTCCTAATTGACTTCCAGAAGCATTCCAAATGGAACAAGGGTGAGTCAACAACCACTGCAACCAACTCAACAACGACCACTTCTTTTAACACTTAGGCTCCAACTATTAACTCTCAAGGTAAAATTCCTTTTCAAGGTTCTCCGTGACACATTCCTCAACCACCATTGTTTCCCAAGATGAATACGTAGTCCTACCTAGCTTGCTTATTACTAATAAAGAGGTATTGCACAAACTTGGTAGCACGTGGTATTGCAATGGTAGAAAAGTTTCTTGGTCCCTGCTACTTAACATAATAATCACCAAGTGTTCTTCTAAGTGGTGGTTGTCCTTCCTCTACCATGTTACTTTCTTCTTGAATCCTTTCAATGTGAGTGCAGATGTGGTTGAATATTGTTCTCTAACTACTCATTGTTTTTCCTTTTTTTTCTTACTTCTATTCTTCCGACCTATTTTTTCCATTTCTAAAATTAACTGCAATTGATCTCTAGAAATATGTCCTCTTAATAACATATGTCACAAGACAACTCAAGCAAGGATTAAAACACACACAAAATTAAAATAATAAAAAGTAATTCATTTTTTTAAAAATGAAAGAAAAACAAAAAAAATTAAAATAAAGAAAAAATGACTAATTTTTTAAAACTAAATGAAAAACAAAAATTTTAAATAAAGACAAAATAACTAATTTTAAAAATAAAAGAAAAATCTAAATTTCAAATAAATAAAATAAGAACTAATTTTTAAAAATAAAAGAAAAATAAAAATCCCAAATACTTGATAAGTTAAACTTTAAAATCTTAAATAAAAATTGTTCTCCACCAACTATGCCACAAACTTGTTGACCTAATTCGACAAGTGTACCAAATTAGAAGTAAAAATTTGCCTTAAAACACGAATATTGATCCCACAAAAAACAATTCTTTTAAAATTTTAATGAATAACATTTACTAACTATTGAATGATGTGCACAAGTTTATCTAACAAGATATTGACTTTGTAAAAAATTTGCATGAAAATTAAAGAAAAACAAAGTAAATGATTAAAATAATTAATTTATAAAATTGGGATTGAAGTTAATCTTTCTCACTCTTCTGAATCATGGATGAACATAAACATATTGTAAGGATTTAGAAAATAACTTTAGAGTAGAAGTGGTATATTTTAAACGACATAAGAATATTTTATTATTAAAATGAAAAGAGTATATAAATAGAAAATTCAATTATCCAAGTTTCATTTTAAAAGAACTATCATCTCTGTAGAAGTTTCCTTTTTCCTTTCTATGTCTTCTCTCTAAAATTCTAACCTCATTGCTCATCAGTTTGACAATCAGAGTCCGTCATTGGACTTTTGGCAGTGATTTCTGCAAATTTTCCCGATCAGAATCTTAGACAGAGTAAGTTCATTTTTGCCCTTTTTCTTTGAGTTAGTTTAGAAACTCTTAATCCTACCTTCATTATAGACATTGCATGTGAGGTTTCTAACTTCAGGATTAGTCACTATTAGCTCAAAGTTCTAGTTATGTAATTAGATTTTTTATCAGGACTTTGTGGTGCAGGTTAGGTCATCGTTAAGCTTTTGTAAGACTTGAAGCTTTATATGAGAACCTGCTCAAAAGCTCAGGTAAGGGATGCTGGTTTTATTCTTTTTAGTAGAACCCTAGGTTAGAAGATTTGAATGTGGGTGTCACATGGTCACCAATTCCAAATTTTGTTTACAAAATTTATTATTTCTCAATAATGGTATGTATTGTTTGAAATCAAATGTGAATATGTTGATTTTGATATGGATGATTTATTGAAGATATTTTTGTTTGAATATGAAAAATTGGTTCATTTGTGTAATTGATATAGTGTAAGTTAATCTTCAAGTGAATAATTTAAATTGGGTTAGATATAATGATGATATATAGAATGATAGAGTAAATTGATGAGAGTACTCCTACCATGTTAAACAAGATATTCGTGGTTTAAATTGTTGATAAGTTCAAGTTTGATATGAAAATTTTGCTAAAAAAAAATAAAAATATAGCAGGTTTATTGATGACTTTTCTACGGCAAGTGCACCATGTTATCAGAAGTAATAATTTGTCCCCAAGGACAGATATCGAACCCAAAAGAAACAGTTGAATGATCAAGTAAAAGATTCACTAAATAAGAATAATAAAGTTTGTTGGAGTTTGTTATGATTGCAATGATTAGTAAGAAAACAAGTCAAAGAGTTTTTTGCTTCCATTAGGAAAATAGGGATTAGGGTTCATCCTTCTCACTCTTTTGTATTTTGATTAGTATGACAATATTGTTTCCTTTTATTGATATTGATGCCCGTATAAAAATCATATATATTAATTCCTCCCATATAAAATTATTAAGATGTTTCCTAAATATTGATTCCTCGCATATTTATAAAAACTTCTTATCATTAAGATCATACGTTGATAACAATTAACATTTCAAATTTATTCCTAGCATTCAAATATGTTAAGCATTATCATTTGGGTTAGAAGTACTTTCCGGTCAAATATAAGCTTTGAGATCATGGTAAACCAAACATTACAAACAAAATGACAATACCAATCATCAATCAAGAATAGAATATTATGTTTAAATATCACCTCAATAAATAAGAGTTTCAACAGATTACTCTCAATCCCAAAGGGTAGAATTAGCCACACATGTTGGTTGTTACAAACAAGGAGAGCAAGAAAAGAAGATTATGGATGTTTCTCCTTCATGGTTGCCTCCTTTAGGGCTTCTAACACCTCTTATCCTCCCAATTGAATTATAATTCACTCAATGGTGTTTTCCTCTCAATCTTGCGTGTCTAGGATTGTGCCTCAAGCCTCCTATTTAACATAGTTTTGCTTGGGCTAAGTGACTTCTCGCTTGGGCGTTATTGGGCTCATCTGGGCGAGTTGCACGAAAAAGGCCCAATGTCACTGGAGTAATCTCGCATGGGAGAGATTGAGTTCGCTTCAACGAAATCCTCTGGGAAGTCTGGCTTTGGGAAGTTTGTGCAAGCTTTGGTGAGTACTGGTGCGTTCTAGTTTTCCTTTTTTAACATTGTATATTCTCCTTTAGACCAATCAACTTCATTCTTTCCTTGGATCCTGCAATTAACACAAATTTGAGAATAAATTGTTCTTACTCAAATTAAAATCACAAGTTATGTAAAAAAGGTATAAATTCATAAATTAGGGCTTAATTTATGTTTATTTTATCAATTAATATCCATCAATGCATGTATTTTAATATGAAATATTATTGAAATCTGGCTCGTATCATTTATGCAGATTTTTCTACATATCTCGCTTAGGCGAGATAATTCTCGCTCAAGCGATAGTAAAGTGAAAAATGGGCTGCTCCCGTGTTAGTTTTCGCTCAAGCAAGAATGAATTTCACTCAAGTGAGAGTCATTTTTGCTAAAGCGAGAGAATCTCGCTCAAGTGAAAATGGGGTGAATTTTGGGATGCTCTCGGGTTCAATCTCACTCATGCAAAATTGTTTGCTTGGGTGAGACCCATCAGTGCATGTATTTTAATATGAAATATTATTGAAATCTGGATCTTATCATTTATGCAGATTTTTCTACATCTCTCGCTTAGGCGAGATAATTCTCGCTCAAGCGATAGTAAAGTGAAAAATAGGCTGCTCCCGTGTTAGTTTTCGCTCAAGCAAGAATGAATTTCACTCAAGTGAGAGTCATTTTTGCTAAAGCGAGAGAATCTCGCTCAAGTGAAAATGGGGTGAATTTTGGGATGCTCTCGGGTTCAATCTCACTCATGCAAAATTGTTTGCTTGGGTGAGACCCATCAGTGCATGTATTTTAATATGAAATATTATTGAAATCTGGATCTTATCATTTATGCAGATTTTTCTACATCTCTCGCTTAGGCGAGATAATTCTCGCTCAAGCGATAGTAAAGTGAAAAATAGGCTGCTCCCGTGTTAGTTTTCGCTCAAGCAAGAATGAATTTCACTCAAGTGAGAGTCATTTTTGCTAAAGCGAGAGAATCTCGCTCAAGTTAAAATGGGGTGAATTTTGGGATGCTCTCGGGTTCAATCTCACTCAAGCGAAATTGTTTGCTTGGGTGAGACCCATCAGTGCATGTATTTTAATATGAAATATTATTGAAATCTGGCTCGTATCATTTATGCAGATTTTTCTACATATCTCGCTTAGGCGAGATAATTCTCGCTCAAGCGATAGTAAAGTGAAAAATGGGCTGCTCCCGTGTTAGTTTTCGCTCAAGCGAGAATGAATTTCACTTAAGTGAGAGTCATTTTTGCTAAAGCAAGAGAATCTCGCTCAAGTGAAAATGGGGTGAATTTTGGGATGCTCTCGGGTTCAATCTCACTCAAGCGAAATTGTTTGCTTGGGTGAGACTTCTTTTGCTCAACTTAGAGTAAAAACAAAAATCTTAACTCAAAATTTTTATTTTGCTTTTAAAAGGTTGGTTTATTTCTATTTTAAAGTTTTTAATTATAACATATATAAAATTTTATTTTACGTATACTTAATTGAAAATTCCTTTAATTAGATATTTACGTGATTCTTGGAATAATTTTTGTGTGTTTTGAAATTCTAAGCTTTAGTATGATTTAATTGTATACTTTTGGATATTGTGAAATATGGATTATGAATCTTAAACAAAACAGTATTTTCACGAAAGAAAATACCGTGTTGAGATTGTTTAGGATGTGTATTGACTAGGGATTTTTCTAGAAGGAGGTATCCTGACTCTCCTGATATATTGAAATCATATAGATGAAGATTATCAAGTGTTGAGAGTCGAAGGAGGTTCATATGATTTTCTCTACAATTTGAAATATAATTTGGTCTTTCTAGTCATATAAATTAACATTGTCATACTAGGTGATATGATATTGAGATTATTTATTCGCATAGTTGTGTGGATTCACAGTGACGTAGTATGACAGATGTAGATCTCCAAGTCTAAGTCAATGCACGAGTCTTCCAGAAATAGAGTCAAGTGTCGGAGTATGTCGGTCAGTAGAAGTCTGACATTAGTAATGTCAATGATGAATGTTGATAGACAGTTGATGATTTTGTGAACTTTTATGAAAATTTGATGAATTATATTTGTTATTAAAAGTTAAATTTATATTAGAAATATTAAAAATAGCTAGCTTACAATGTGCTTTGTATTGTGTTTCTTTTTCTTTAATCTGTGATGATCGTGTTAATTTACACGGAAGCAGATGATGTTGTAGGTGAGAGAGCTACACCGTAAGAAGATGAAGATGATTATTTTCCTTTGTGTTTTGTTTGATATGTGTATATAAATATTAAAATCCCTATGAAGAGGGATATATTTTGAGATATTGTATGAGATAGTTGCATATATGTATATATTTTTGTTTATGTTTATATATTTATTTTGATATTATATGCATATTATGGTTATTAGATGTGATAAAAACATAGCTATTGATATATTATAATCTATGTATAGTATTAAAACATATAAAGTATTCTCATTTAGAAGTACATTTCAGTTAAATCCAAAAATCAAGTTCATGAAAAAATTCAAGCTTTAACCATAAGATCTCATAATCAAGTTCATGAATAAAAATTCAAGCTTTAAGCATAAAATGACAATACCAATATCAAATAAGAAGAAACTATCATATATCAATATTACCAGGATTCATCGGAGTTTGAAAAGATTACATTCATCCCAAAAGAAAGGAATTTGCCACTCATGATGTCCATTACATGCACCAAAGCAAAAGAAAGAGATCCAAAGCATTTCTCCTTGACGGATCTTTCCTAAGGTTTCCTCCCTCCGCTCTTTCTCTCTACCTTACGCCCTTATTTAACCATATTGGACTTGAACTAAGTGACATCTCTATTCATAATATATCAATTTGCTTCATTTCTCCTTAAATTTCTAAAAATAACAAAAAAAGTTAGTAATAAATAGTTTTATTAATCTCATAACTCCAAAATATATTATTAAATTCTAATTTTTCAAATTAGGTTTGAGCCATAGCTTAATCAACAATTAAATAATGTCTAACTTTTTGCATGAAATTTCACTAAATAATGACACTTATCAATACTATACTACTCGATTATGTAACTTGTCAATGTTTGTAGGGGGTCTACATAAAGGGTATCGAGAAAATTTCCTAGGTGAAGCCCCCACTAAGAGTGTGTGCAAGGTCGAGTATATGAAAAAATGCTTTAGCAAATCGAGCCATGTATTGTCATAGTTCTTGGTATCTCATTGTACAACATTGTGCAGATATGTTGACGTTATGACCATAGGTTTCCAGTCGACAAAGAGGGATGAAAACCTCACACAAAATGTGTCAAATGAATTTGTAGGGTTTCTCTGTAGAGAATAGTGCCATTCTAAGGTCAGCCACACCAAGGTAGTCGGAAAGTGCCTACAATGCACTCTTATGTCCTTTGAGAAGATATTTTCTTGAAGAAGGTATGTTTTGACATGGTAATAGTTGTTGTTTAGTACTCAAATTAAAATTATTCCAACATAGATCGTCTAACTAGTGTTAAATCATTTAACATCAGAGAGATGATAATATAATTGTGGTTAGATGACCCTAAGTTGTCTCCTAACGAATCCAATAGTGAAAGCAACAAATCAGCGTTCACAATCTATCTCCAAGCAAGAAAATTTAGAGATAACAATAAAGATAAAAAAATGGGGTTGAGATAGTTGTGCAAAAAAATAAAGTAGAGATTATAAAACAGTAAAAAGAAGTAGTTGACTCTCAAGTTCCTCCACCAATGAATTCTTCACAAATTATTTAAAGATAATCGCCCTTCAATTCTCACATAGGGTTAAACTAAATCAAACATGCTTTAATTCAATTCAATTGAATCTTATCAGCAAAACATGTGTCTATTGATGTATTCAATATCCCACTTGTATCCATGCGTGTACTAATGAAATGTTTATCTCCTGTCTCTTGAATCATGCACCCAAGAAACTAATCAGAATAATGTGAACTAATTAAGAAACCAAAATTTAAGACAAGGAAGACCCTCAATCAAGCGTTAAAGTACAACCTTTCACAAAAACTAATTTTCTAGCAGATTAGAAGATTAAAACAATTGCTACAAAGAATTGAAAAAAAATTATTGCTCAGAACTCGATAGGGAAATACAAGAGAATCAACCCAAAAAAAAATTTAGTCTTCTATGCGGAGACAAAAACAAGAAAATACAAAAAGGAAATAAAACAAGGTCTAGAATGTGTTTGCTACTATGAAACGCGATCCAAAAGCTCCCTTTTTTTTCTTCCTTTGAAGTCTCTTCTATAATCTTCTTTTCCTTGCACAAAATCATATTCAAAATCTGCTTCATGATATTGTTTTACAATAATCAAATGTTTCCTTTTTTGTTTCAAATGATTAAACAGATGTCTTCATTCCCAAATTAGTCTCTAGTTTTATTCTTGCTTCTCTTCAAGATACATTGTTTCCAATTTTTTATTTAGATTTGTGCATTGATTGTAATTCATTCCAACACTACTGTAAGAGATATTGTAGAAGATTTTCTTGAATAATATCTTCAAAGTATATTTGCTTTATTTTTGAAAAGTTTTACAAAGGAGTTTAATTGCAGGATTTTGAGATAATATCCCTACAAAAGATTCTCTAATTCTTTATCTCAAATTTTCTTGCATGTTTTGATTCAAAAGAAACAACTTGAGTTAAAAACACAAAATTAACAGAAATAAGAATTAAGGCCTAAATAAACTCACTTAGAAGAATATTAATTAAAATAGTGGATTTATCCGTGATTACATTCCGAGAATCTATGATTAAAGTTATTAAGTGTGAATAGAACTATGCTCATCAATGGACTTCTGGATCCGCCGTCCCACTATATTTTTGTACACTCGGCCTCTTTTGCTTTTAGGGGCGTCAAGTCTTCATAACATTTAGTGTAAAAAGATGGAGACCTACAAGATTTTCCTTTATCACCTCATTTAACAGTGGAGTTTTTACTGCCTTAAAAGGTTCCTTTATCCCCTTTAGAGAGAGCTTCTAAACCTAAATTTGGGGGCACGTAGAATATTAGCTTGAGATTGTCCGTGGGTCTAAAGTTTTTGTGTTCGTTCCTCCGTTGGTGTTTGGAGGGAGGCTGAGAATCTTGGGGTGGTTATCCCCCCCCCCCCCTCATAGCAGGCTCAGAGGTAGGGGTTAGCTTAGATTCCACAACCTGTTCAACTCGATCTTGTATGTTTTTCTCGGACAATGAGTGGTTTGATCATGTTCGCATATGGCGAGTTGCTCATGTATAATTTGTAGCTCATTCTTATTTTGACTTAGTTTGGCATGTTGTTGCTCCTTCAAAATCTCTAATTCCTTATGAAACTTGTTTTGCATTTCACTTATTGCATTATGGAATTTTCTTCATTTTTTCGAAGAAGAACCTCGATCTTATTGTCAAGGCTCCATACATCGGTGGATTCATCTCGGGGATTGTTGATGATGAGACAACAATCTCGCTTCTAGTTAATACCATAAAACTTGTAATTCAGGAATGGTCACTAGTGCGAAAAGAAGAAAAGGATACGCTTTATTTAGTGCGGCTTTTGCGCTACCCGCTTTCGTAAAAAATGCGGTGGCATTTTTGAAATTATTTTGATTTACGAATGCGGTTATTTGAATAGCCGCATTCGTAAATCAAAGGACTTGATTTACGAATGCGGTTATTTGTATAACCGCACTTGTAAATCAAAGCGCTTGATTTACGAATGCGGTTATTTGAATAACCGCATTCGTAAATCAAATTTTATTTACGAATGCGGTTTTACCTTTAACCGCATTCGTAAATCCTTTTTTACCCTAAATTTTGAAGCGCGTCACACACAATTTCAAACTTTATTTCTCGTCTTTGCCTTCGTTTCGCGTTTGCACTCTGAGTTCGTCTCCTTCTGCTGCATCTGCATTCCATTTGTGCAATGTAAGTTTCTTGAACTCTCTTTCTTCCTCTTCATCTTCACAAATATATGCATAAATGTTTTTCGTTTTTCTTATACATGTTTTTTTCCTTGCATTGGTGGTCTCGAAGCACTGTTTCGTTGGCTGACATTCGTTTTTCTTACATTGTTTGGTTTCTCGCATTGCTCAGTACTCTTTCATTGTCTTCGTGGTTTCTTGTGGATTTTTTGGTTTGCTCCGTTGCTGCTTCCCTGTCCACCGTCGCTTCTGCTGCCGCCACCGTTGTTGGCGCTCCCGTGACTCTTCATCAACGTTGGCTTCACACAAGATTGACGATGTTTTAAAATTTTTAATTTTTTTTAATGATTTGGCATATACAAGTGCGGTTAAAGGAAATAACCGCACTTGTAAATGGTATTTATAAATGTGGCTATATAGCCGCATTTATATTTCTTGATTTACAAGTGCGTGTTGATCAAATGCGGCTATAAAACCGCATTTATAAATTCGAAATAGCCGCATTTGTTTTATGTTTCTGCACTAGTGGGTTTTACCCGAACACTATGGTAGGTGCCAAATATTTTTACATGAAAACAAAATTGATCTCTTGAGGTGGAAGAAGGCAATTTGTCTAGTGAGCTAAGTTATGACTTCGAGGTATGATCATTGAGGTTGCCATAGATGATGAGGTTGCCATATAATATTATTCTTATTTGTATTTTTCTTGCCACGAGGAAAAAATTGTAAAGAAAATGTGAAATTTTTTGTACTAAAATATAATCTCTTTTTAGAAATAATCTCTCTCTCTCTCTCTCTGAACTATGTTTTTTCGTAATTTGCACAATATTTGCTTCCAATTTTGTTTTTGAGATATTGTAGATTTTATTATTTAGTTCTTCTCCTCATATTTCATTTTCTTTTTTTGATTCAAAAAAGCAACTTGGGTTTTCGCATATTCGACCTACTTGCAGAGGTAAAAACTTCATTCAGATTATTTAGTAGATCATCTACTCTAAAATCATAAAATTAACATAAATAATAGTTAAGGCCCAAACAAACCCAATTAGATGAATCTCAATTAACATAATGAATTTATTCATGATTACACTCCAATGATCTATGATTAAAGCTCTAAAGTGTGAATAAAATTATGTTTATCTGACATCTTAATGACAATGCTTTAATTGAGTCTATTCATTGGGGAAGTTTTGAAGAATGCCTTTATCTAGTTTGAAAATGAAAAACTGCTACATGATTTTCTATGTGCGTTGATGGGTATGTTGACATGTGTGTGCATGTTGTTTAATTTATGAAGGTAACAACATCCCAAGGAATAATATTAACTTAAACATCGTCAACATGATGTCAAAAATCCTTATTCATGTCCCTAATGTATAGTAATTGTCACATGAAACCTTCCAAAAGACACATCCGTATTAAGCATGCCCCACTAGAGAGTAACACTTGCTCTAGGGTGGGGTAGTTCATGAACCTACTTGTTACGTCTGAAGCATAAACCTCCTTTAACTTCTTTCTACATGATGCCTTAAGCTATATGAACAGGTCATAAGTGAAACAAAGATATATTTTGTAGTTAATGAGCTAACATGCTTAATACCTTACCACAAAGACCAATACTTTTGGTAAATAGGTGAATACCATCACATGTACTCACACACACTCATAAGGGAGACTATATATATATATAAACCTCATAATGGTCTCACCTTATCATTATCATCATATAGATATCAATATGCATATCATATGTTAATCATATATTTCAACACATATATAATTAAATAAATTTGTTATCACCATCATCATTAATAATATCCATTTCAACACATGTAATGAACCATATTTTCATCATTATAGTAACATGTCACTTGACTAATCTTGTTTCCCATAACTGGGAAATACCATTTTTGCTTAAGCGATGCTACGTCACTTGAGAGAGATAACTCAAGAGATCAAAACTAGGTTTTGTACCTTCCTCCTTTAAGTGCCAATCTCCACACTTGAGCATCCTAACCCTGCTTGAGTGATCCATACATGTTGGACTTCTTTTAACAAGTTTGAGAGCCTTAAGCATCACTCCATTAGCGCTTGAGCAACAAACCCTCACTTGAGTGCCTTAACTGTTGGACTTGAAGAGTAAAGCAAAGTCTCATAAAACTTTTTTTTATGATAATGTATTGAGTAAAATGATTTTAAAGATGTATTGTGTGTTATAACTTTCATAATCACAAGAAGTTTCAGTTTAGCACAAAACCTAATTTTAGTAAATATTGTTTTTGAAAGGTTAAAATATGTTAAAAAATATTTTAAGTTTTCTTTAATACATTAAGGTTTTATGTAATCGATTAAATAGTTCTTAATATGTTTCAGAACAAGATAATCGAATATCCACTTTGTTAACCAATTGAAAAATGTGTTTTTAACAAGTGTCACAAAATAACTGATTCCTATCGTTTTACGAAATAAATGAATAATAGAAATAACCAATAACTTATTAATTAATTAATTAAACCAGATAAAAGTTTTAAATAATTTTAATATTTTAGTAAGAATAGCTAATTATCAACTTATGAAAATTGATTAAATGTGTTAAAATCAGTTTTTAATCATCGTTTCAGAAACTATATAAATAAAATATTTCATGCACTCTTCAACACATTTGATAATTCTTTGAAAAATGAAATTACAAATGTTTATAAAGATCATTTTGAGTTGTTTTCGTTTGTTTTAAGAGTGTTTTCAAGATTGTTCAAGAAAAATTGAACCATTTCTTGTTTTTCTCAAAGAAATAGAAAGTATATATTCAAGAATTGTTATTTTTGTGCATCTTATCTTGTATATGTTTTGCATGTGTTGAGTGCTTGTATTAAATATATAAATAGTGAATTTTGATTGTTCTAAAGTTAAATAACTAAGACTAGATGTAGGATCTGTTGTAATTTGAACCACTATAAATCTTGTGCAATCTTTATCTCCTTTTCTATCTATTTCATATTATTACTGGTGTATAAGTTTTCTATGTGAAATATTTATCAATCTTAATTTTCCAATCAAATGCATTTAATTTTTTTAATAAGATTACTTTTTTAAAACAATTTAAGAAAGGTTTAATCTTTCTAAAAAAATCTTTCAAAAACCAATTCAACCTTCTTGACTTAACATAGCCTCACATTCTTTTCCAACATTAACGTATTTGTATAGATCTCCTAGATTCCATAACCCATGCACACAACCACCAAATTCACTTAAGAAATTCTTTTAGTGAGGAGAATTATCTCAACCTTTCTTTCTCTCTTACTTACTCAAGCTACAAGCTCTTGCTTGAATTATCCTTCGATCACTTCATCTACATTGTCACTTGAGTGATGGTGAGCGGTGAATGTAATCATTGCACATCATTTAAGAATTGCTTGAGTGATGAGTTCCACATAGTGATATTCAGTCCAAGAGTACCCATTTTAAGTTTTCAAGAAAAACATTAACAAAAGCCCACACCTCATAACATTTTTACATCATTTCAATCAGCATTTGTATTGAAAATAAACTCTAAATAACTTTACTAATATCATATATGATTCAATTTATTCTAAAATCATTCATATATTTATTTCAATATAACTATCCAAACACCACAAACTTCACCCATATAAAGAATCAACACAATGAATTAATATAATTATTAACTTTTTTTGTCTAAATGTAGTGTGACCGTAAATTTATGTTTCCCTTTGACACTTCGAGAAATCCAATAAAAATTATCAATTATCAATCCCTACACTAAAAACATCTTCCATTTACTAAATACAAAAAAAAAGGAAAGAAAGACATAATCTTTAGTATAGATGGAACTACTTGTCAAAACTTGAGTTTGATTTGTCTATATTACTGCTTTTCTCTCAAACTTTAAAACACAATAGAAGTTATAATATTCTCTAAACTGAAAATTTAAAGAATACAAGTTTTGGTAAGATGAAAATTTGAATGTAATAAAATATAAAATTCAAATCAATTTTTTATTTATTTAAATTTTTTCTTGAGATAAAACTTAGTTACGTGAACAGTACTATAGAGTCTAAAACTGTAGTATTTTATTTTGTGATCCTGCCTGTTGACCGGAACGCTGGAAACTGCCTCGTCAAAGGATCGACGTGTGCACCGCTTGGAACCTCCGTTCCTCTTCGAGATCCACCTCAAGAACCTGCAAAGAAACAGAGCGGCGCCGCTGCGGCCGATCGCACTCCAACGCCCAAGTCAGTGACGGTATCACCAAATACTAAGAGAACAAGAACCGTGCAAATCCTCTCTCACAGTAAGCTCTATAACTCGCAAGCGTAAAGAGTATAATCTGAACGTGCGTACCTCAGAAAGTTTGTTGAGAACTCTTATATACCTGGTTGTTTTCTCTCTCCTGGCAGTTACAGACCTGGACACGTGGCTCGCATCCAGTCGTACACGTGCCATCATCTGGAGCCTCCTTGACTTGGCTCTGCTTCTACTCTCATTTTGGCTAAGTTACTTATGCATGGTACTGCCCAGTGCATAGCTAACTTAGGAGTGCGATCTCTACTGGAACTGGCGAGTTAGGGGCCTTCATACACCTTCCCTGTGGTCTCGCCGGCCGCCTTCATAATCTGCTTCTCCTTCATCTTTGGCGATGTGCTTGCTCTGGCGATCTCCAATGACTAGGTTGCCTGAATCTACATCTGGCGACTTCATCTTTAACCTGGTGATCGCTGATTCTGGTAAGCTGGAGATCGGAACACGCCTATTTAACAACTGGCGACTACACAAGCCCCCCGACTTCCTTCCCTTCTGCCAACCTGGCGCCTTGTCAACACGCCTATACTGTAGCAAGATGCCACGTCATCACTCCCGACTACCAGGGCGGTACACAAGCCCCCCAGTCTTAAGCGAAGACTTGTCTAGCGAAAAGACTGAAAGAGCCACGTCGACACCGATCTACGTGGCACTGACGCAGAATTCCAAGCGGTTGTACCTTCTGCTGCTCTGACGCTCCACCAAACCCCTCACTCATCGCTCGACACGTGGCTTCATCAACGGCTCTCTTCAGTTGCCGTTTGCGCTTCCTAAACCCATTTCGAAAAAACCCTTAAACCCATTTTCACTCAACACTGTTCCATCACTTTCCCTCGCATTCACGAACGCTCTAACTTTCTTCTGCGAAAAACTCTCAGCGCTCTCCAGCATTCTGAATCACCATCAACCTTCATCATTTTCCTGATCATCAAAAGGTACCTACTTTCCTTCTTCTGCTGGTTTTCCTTGCATTTTAACCGATTCGCATCATCCTGTAACTGCCTGGTGCATACGCTGTGGGTTGTTTTTCCATTTCTCCTTATGCGTAACTTAGGGCTTCGTCAATCGTCGCAACGAACCTACATTCGTTCGTTTTTCACCTTCCTTCTATGATCGAGTCAGCCTCTGTAACCCCTGATCATTTTTCCTTTTCTTCTTCCCTTGCAGCTGCAACCATGACTCAAACAAAGATCACCCCGAATCCTCCTCCTTCATCAAGAAACCCCCCTTCACAAGCACACGATCCACCACGAGTTCGTGGCGCTTCATCTTCCCAGGCTGAGAGGCCTGCGTCTTCCCGTCCTGTCCTAGCCCAGGCGACTCCACCTATCGCCGGAGGAGCCCCCGTTCCACTGCCAGACTTCAAAACCTTGTATCCCTGGGCCAACTCGACCCTTCTGAGGGAGACATCCTCTGTGAACACTGCGGGAGCAGTTTTGCGGCTAACTAAGGGGGATGAGCTTCATCAATCTTTTCACAAGGAGCACGACGAGAAGATGATGGTGCTGCCTTGCCCCCCCGATCTGCTTGTTTGTGCCGATGACAAAGTGAGCGCCGACGGGCCCTTCTGCTTTGTCTACACGACCTTATTCAAGAAGGTGAAGCTCAAGTTCCCTTTCACCCGATTCGAGAGGGAACTCCTTACCGAGCTCAACATTGCCGCCGCCCAGCTTCACCCCAACAGCTGGGCGTTTGTTCGAGCTTTTCAAGTGATGTGCGACCACCTGGGGTTGCCCGCATCCGTGGATGTATTCCTGTTCCTTTTCGAAGCCAAGCACCCAGGAGACCGCCTGTGGGTTAGCTTGAACGCGATTGCTGGGAGGTCCATCTTTGCTATCTTCCAGCAATCCTACAAGGACTGGAAGGGGAAGTTCGTCCAAGTGCGCGCTAATGACAAGGACGCCTCCCTTCTCGACGGCTTCCCCTTGTACTGGGTGGACAAGGGGAAGAAAGAGTCCAAGAGCTGTTTCAGGAGACCCAGAAGTCCTGACAGCATGGGAGCATTGGACAGAGATCTCTGTCTCTTCTGGAAAAGGGTGGCGGACGCCAACATTACTTTCCTTACCACCACCTTAATCTGCTTTGAATTCTACGAAGACCAGCAAGAAATTCGAATAGGTTAGAACATTAAAAACTGTTGTTTTAATACTGCTTCTGTTTAGCTGTTTCTGGGCGTCTTGCGCGTTATGCGCAAGACTTTGGTTTTATCTTTCCTGCACATATCATCTGCTTTGTTGTGTACTACCTTATGCATTCTTTTTTTCCCTGAGTTAACCCATGCATTTTCGTTCCATGCAGACAACATGTTGGGCAAAGGCATGCTCGCTGAACTGAAGGCGCTCGCCCGAAACCACGGGTTGGCAACGGGTTCTCAAACGGTGCCCAACTCGGTGGTGGAGACAGCCATCGTCCAAGGGCGATCACCACCCAAGGAACCCGCCCAACGCAAGAAATTGGTCCTCAAGAGACCTAAAAGGAAAGCCCCTCAGGTGATCCACGAGGCAGAGGAAGAAGATGACGAGGCCACCGAAGACGGTTTGGTCTCAAAGAGGAAGAGGGTGGCACCTTCTTCACCGCCTGCTCCACCCCCTCTTCCAACCTCAACACCTCCATCGACGCCTGCTCCTCCTCCAGCATCACCACTCCCACAGGCTCCTGCCTCACCAGTCCAAGCGGTCCCACTGGCCACTGCGCCACCTGCAGATGAGGCCCAAGAGCCAAACTTCATGGAGGACCCCCCAAGCGCCTCTACACCATATGTGTCAGCTGGAGGGGGTCTCCCTTCAAACACCTCAGCTGCAGAAGTTGCTCCAATCGGGGATGAGGTTGCTCATACCTCTCCGATTCTGATCACCGAATCCCCGATTCCGTCGCCACGCCAGGAAGCGCCTACTGAAGAACCCGCTAAGGAAGGTGGCGACGAGAACCAACAACAGGCTCACCCGGTGCCTCTCCAAGCAGCAAACCTCCCTTTGGAGGTCACAAGGATGTGGGAGCCTCTAACTGCCAAGCTGAAGACCATAGCAGAAGATATCCCGGCGATCATAACCAGAGCTGTGGAGAGCTCAACCAGGAGGCTCAAAGACGACCTCTTCAACCTCAAAACCGAAAACAGCACCATGAGGGTCGAGGTGGAGAAGTTGTCTTTCAGCCTGACGCTCGCAGAAATCGAACACTCCCGAGTGGAGGATGCAATGAACACCGAGCTCAGGCTGGCGCGCAAGGAGGCCACTGACCTTCGCCACAAGGTGCATCAACTTGCTCAAGAGAAGGTCGAACTGGAGAGCAAGATTGTGCCTCTTCGCGTCAGGGTGGTTGACCTGGAGGCTCTCATGAAAGCTGACGCCGCTAAGGTGCAAAAATTGGAGCAGAGGTCAGTCGATCGCGAGAAATTTCTTGGGCAAGTGGAAAAGGCGAGGGACGACGCCATAGCTGATCTTGCCGAGGCCAACAAAGAGAAGGGAAAGGTGGCTGCTGAATTGGCCCAAGCACAAGCGGAATCCAAGAAGGTTACTGAAGACCTTCTCCAGGCTCAAGAGACCAACGAACAACTCAAAAAACAGGTTGAAGAGCTGGAGCAACAGAATAAAGAGCTGAAAGAGCAAACTGAAGACCTCAAGAAGCGGATTGAGGAACTTCAGAAGCAAATTGAAGAACTCAAGCTAAACTCTGCTCAAATTCTGGCTGCTGGATTCGAAGCTGCGCGGGAACAATTTGCTTGCCTATTCCCCGACCTGGATCTCAGCATGGTTTCGCTGAACAATGAAGTGGTGGATGGAAAAGTCGTTCCTGCTGAAGACTAATCAACTCTTTTTCATCTGCTACCTTTGTGCTTTCCCTTGTATTATAACTTGTAATAAACTTTATGTCCCCTCGTATATATGTTCCAAACTGTTATTCACTGCTATCTGTTAATGACAAAGGTTTACGTTTTTCCTTTTATAACTTCTTCACTCGCTTCAACTTTCCTTGCTTGTTTAATTTCGAAGAAATGACTTAGGAAAACTGTAGGTACAACCTTTGACTTAACTGCTTCGGATCACTTCAGCCCTAAGTAACAAACACTTAACAATTCGTAATCTTAAGGCAATTAACCTTATCGTAAAAATATCCCTCAAGCGATGAACAGTAACTCAGTTGCTGGCTTAAACACCGCTCCACTCGACCTGCTTCATCAAACAGGTCTTTTAACCTTCCCGCCGTTGTTCGAACTCTTCCTGATCGCCAAAGACTCTTGGTGATATCAGCTTCTTTCTAGCCTCATGCTTTGGCCATTGTTTCTTTATCTGGGGGTAGAAACGCCTTTTGGGATCCTTCTTTACCTCCCTGAACTTCAGAACAAAAGACCGGTTGACTAGGCGTTCTCTTCGAACCTACCTTAGCCACCTTCCAAACTTCTTCCACCCTCTGCACCATACCTGAACTCGTTCGAGACGAGAAGGATTTTAACTTGCCTGAACTCGCTCATCGGCGAGAAGGTCTTTAACTCGCCTGAACTCGCTCATCGGCGAGAAGGTCTTTAACTCGCCTCTACATTGCCCCAGGGGTTACATCTTCTCGCCCCCAGAAACACGGAGGACTTTTTACTGGCGCCTCTACATTGCCCCAGGGGTTACATCTTCTCGCCCCTAGAAGCACGGAGGACTTTTTACTGGTGCCTCTACATTGCCCCAGGGGTTACATCTTCTCGCCCCCCAGAAACACTGAGGACTTTTTCTCTTCCTCGCCTGCACTCGCTCGACGGCGAGGAGGTCTTTAACTCGCCTGAACTCGCTCATCGGCAAGAAGGTCTTTAACTCGCCTCTACATTGCCCCAGGGGTTACACCTTCTCGCCCCCAGAAACACGGAGGACTTTTTACTGGTGCCTCTACATTGCCCCAGGGGTTACATCTTCTCGCCCCCAGAAGCACGGAGGACTTTTTACTGGTGCCTCTACATTGCCCCAGGGGTTACATCTTCTCGCCCCCCAGAAACACTGAGAACTTTTTCTCTTCCTCGCCTGCACTCGCTCGACGGCGAGGAGGTCTTTATCTTGTCTCAGAACGCGCGAGGGCGTTGAGGTCTTTCATCTGGTGCCTCCGATCGCCGAAAGACGATGAGGACTTTAAAACTTTAACTGGTGCCTCCAATCGCCGAAAAACGATGAGGACTTAAAAACTTTAACTGGTGCCTCCAATCGCCGAAAAACGAGGAGGACTTAAAAACTTTAACTGGTGCCTCCAATCGCCGAAAAACGATGAGGACTTAAAAACTTTTACTGGTGCCTCCAATCGCCGAAAAACGATGAGGACTTAAAAACTTTAAGAAAACATGCGATATATCTTTACTTGCCTTAAATCACGTACAAGCGACAAGGTCTTTCTTCAAAACTTTTGGGAAAAAGCAAACATGCAATCTGAAAACGCCTTATACTTCGAAAACTCTTCTTTTATTGGGTGGCCTCATTAAAAACCCTCCTTAGGGAAAAAAGAGTGCCCCCTTCAAACTGTTTCATCAAAGACATTGTAATATGACCTTTGTGTTTTGTCTTTACTTACAAAGCTCTTAACTATAGTACAACTTCAGGTGCGTGGCGTTCCAGGTGCGAGGAATCGCCCCTCCTTCCAGCGTCTCTAAGCGATAGGCGCCGTTCCCGAACGCCTCGGTTATTCTGAACGGTCTAGTCCACTTGGGCGACAGTTTATTCTCCATCTCGTACTGGTGGGCCTTCCTCATCACCAGATCGCCCTCTCTAAACTGCCTTGGCATCACCTTCGAGTTGTATCTTCGTTCGATCCTCCTCTTCACCGCCTCAGCTTTCAGTCTCGCCTCTTCCCTGACCTCATCCAGTAGATCCAGGTTCAGCCTTCTCTCTTCATTCGAGTCTTCCTCTACGAAGTTCTGGAATCTCGGCGAGCTCTCCTAGATCTCCACTGGAATCATGGCGTCACACCCATAGACCAAGCTGAACGGGGTCTCATGGGTTCCTGACTGCTCGGTGGTGTGGTACGCCCAGACTATACGGGGCACCTCCTCAGCCCAACTTCCCTTGGCTTTCTCAAGCCTTCTCTTCAAACCTCTCAACAACACCCGATTAGCTGACTCCACCTGGCCATTTGTCTGAGGGTGCTCGACGGATGCAAACACTTGTTGAATTCCCACTCCTTCGCAAAGCTTCTTCAATAGGTGGCTTGCAAACTGCGTCCCATTATCCGACACCAGGCGTTTAGGCACTCCAAACCGGCACACGATGTTCTTCCACACGAAACCTTCGATCTTGTGTGCGGTGATCTGGGCCACTGGTTCTGCTTCAATCCACTTGGTGAAATACTCAATCGCCACCACCAAGTACTTCATCTGCCTGATCGCCAGCGGGAAAGGTCCCAGGATGTCGATTCCCCAAGTATGAAACGGCCAAGAGCTATAGATCGACTTCAACTCCTCGGGAGGTGCCTTGTGCCAATCGGCGTGCTGTTGGCATTGTTTGCAACACTGGGCATACTTCTTGCAATCTTCTCTCATTGATGGCCAGTAGTAGCCTGCACGGAGAGTCCTCGCGGCCAGAGCTCGACCCCCAACGTGGCTTCCGCATATACCCTCGTGGAGCTCTGCCATGATCCTCGTGCACTTCTCGCCGTGTACGCATTCCAGGAGTGGGTGAGTGAACCCAAACCTGTACAGATCGCCATCAATCAATGTGTACTTGCTGGAATTTCTCTTTACCTTCCTAGCTTCTGTCGGATCCAGTGGGAGGAGGCCATCTGCCAGGCACCGCTTGTACTGGGTTATCCAGGTGTCTGGCTCATGGATGGCACATACATGCGCCATATTCACCTTCTCTCCTCGACATGCTCTAATTCTCGGCGATCTCAGAGTTTCTTGCGTCAAGGACTTATGGCTTCTCGCTGCTTTCTTCGTCGAATTGCTTATCTGAAGGACCAGGTGATCTGCCACAAATGCCCTTGGCGTCTTCAGAGTTTCTTGAATCACCGTCCTCTGCCTACCCCCCTTGCCTGAGCTGGCGAGCTTAGCAAGCAAGTCAGCTCGGGTATTCTGCTCTCTGGGCACATGTACTACTTCAAAGGAGGCAAAGGAACTCTTCAATTCCTGCACATACGCCAAGTAAGCCGCCATTTGTGGATCTTTAGCCTGGAACTCGCCTGTTACTTGCCCCGTGACTAGCAGCGAGTCACTCTTAGCCATCAGCACCCTAGCTCCCATCTCCTTGGCCAGCAGAATCCCAGCGATCAGCGCCTCATACTCTGCTTGATTGTTGCTGGCTTTGAAGGCGAACCTCAGAGATTGTTCGATCAGCACGCCGTTGGGTCCTTCCAATATGACTCCAGCACCGCTGCCCTGCTGGTTCGACGATCCATCCACTGAAAGTACCCAACGGAAATCGTCTCCTTCAACCCGCGTCGCCTCTGATGAGAGCTCAACCACGAAATCTGCAAAGATTTGCCCCTTGATCGGGCCTCGGGGCTCATATTTAATATCAAACTCAGACAACTCTATGGCCCACTTCACCATCCTTCCCGCAACGTCAGGTTTCTTCAAGACCTTCTGGATGGGCAGGTCGGTCATCACCAGTATTGTGAAACTATGGAAGTAGTGGCGCAACCTCCTCGCCGAAAATACCACGGCTAGTGCAGCCTTCTCCAGGGCCTGATATCTCATTTCTGGGCCCTGCAACACCTTGCTCACAAAATAAATAGGCTTCTGAGCCTGATCTTGATCCTGGGCGAGCACCGCACTCACCGCCCTCTCAGTTACAGCAAAATACAACCTGAGAGGGATTCCCACCAGCGGTTTGCACAGAACTGGCGGGCTCGCCAGATACTCCTTCAGTTTGACGAAAGCTTCCTCGCACTCTTTCGTCCAAACAAACTTATTATTGCGCCGCAGACACTGAAAATAGGGATGCCCCTTTTCTCCGCTAGCTGACACGAAGCGAGATAGGGCTGCCATCCGACCTGTTAGCTGCTGGACTTCTTTCTCCGTAGCTGGGCTCCTCATCGCCAAGATGGCGGCACACTTGTCTGGGTTGGCTTCTATTCCTCTTTCAGTCAAGAGGAAACCCAAAAACTTACCTGCCTCCACGCCGAAAATACATTTCTCCGGATTCAGCTTCAATCTGAACTTGGCGATCGTCGTGAACAACTCTTCCAAGTCTGCAACGTGCTTGCTTTTTTCCGGCGAGGTCACGACCATGTCATCGACGTAAGCTTGCACGTTCCTTCCCAGCATTGGTGCAAGTACTCGATCCATCAGCCTCTGGTACGTGGCCCCCGCGTTCTTCAGCCCAAACGGCATCACCTTATAGCAATAGCACGATCTCTCCGTCATGAAGGCTGTCTTTTCTTCATCCATGGGATGCATCTTGATCTGATTATATCCTGAGAAGGCATCCAGGAAACTCAGCAACTTACACCCTGCAGCACTATCGACCAGGGCATCTATGCTTGGTAAAGGATACGAATCCTTTGGGCAAGCTTTGTTCAGGTCGGTGAAGTCGACGCACATGCGCCATTTCCCGTTACTCTTCTTCACCAGCACGACGTTTGCCAACCATTCAGGGTACTGGACTTCCCTGATGTGGCCTGCAGCGAGGAGTTTCTGTGTTTCGTCCCTGATCGCCTGCCTCCTCTCCTCGTTGAACTTTCTTCTCCTTTGTCGCACCGGTCTCACCAAATTGTCCATCGCCAGATGATGGCACAAGAAGTCGGGATCAATCCTGGGCATGTTCGAAGCGGACCATGCAAACGTGTCCAGATGCCGCTCAATCACCTCGGCGATCTGGTCCTGGAGCTCGACCTCCAGAGATCTTCCCAGCTTGAAGATCTTTCCTCCGATCTCCTTTTCGAGCCACTGCTCGACAGGTTTTGGCCTGGATTCTCTGGCGATCACCGCCCTGGCGATTCCCTGCTCCCTCGCTTCCTAAGGGCGATTCCGCTCCTCTTCCTCCTCCAGACCAGCATTCTTCTCCCCCAGCTCAGCGTCCACCATCTCCACATCTCTTCCGGCGGCCTCCTCTGTTACCGTCGATCTGGGCTTCACACCGGGAGGCGGGGTGGTTGTTACATAACTCACCGATCTCTTGTTTTTCAGGCTATTCTCATAGCACTTTTTCGCTTCTTTCTGATCAGACTTGATCGTGATCACCACCCCTTCCATGGACGGCAACTTTACCTTCATGTGCCGGGTCGACGGGATGGCGCCTATCCTGTTAAGCGTGGGCCTTCCCAACAGGATGTTGTATGCTGAAGGAGCGTTTACGATGAGGTACTTGATTTTCTCCGTCCTCGACCCAGCCTCATCTATAAACGTGGTTCTCAGCTCTATGTACCCCCTGACCTCCACCTGGTCACCGGCGAACCCATATAGGCACCCTCCATAGGGCCTTAGCTGGTCAAGGGGCAACTCTAGCTGCGTGAAAGTCGGCCAGAACATCACGTCTGCCGAGCTTCCTTGGTCCACCAGAACTCTGTGGACCTTCCTTCCCGCTGTAACCAACGAAATGACTATGGGATCGTTGTCATGGGGCACAACGTCCCGAAGATCCTGTTTGGTGAACGTAATGTCCACTTCCGGCGAGTGATCTTCAAACATATCCACTGTCATCACCGATCGCGCGTACTTCTTCCTCTGCGATGCGGTGCATCCACCACCTGAGAAGCCCCCTGCAATGGTGTGGATCTCCCCGTGGATAGGCATCTCGTGTTGCTGGGCTTCTCCACCTGCTGGCTGGGAACTCGACGCTCCCCCCGTCCTCCTGTCCAGCAGATAGTCATTTAGGAACCCGCTCTTAACCAGATCGTCGAGCTGATATCCCAAGGACAAACACGAGTCCAAAGTGTGGCCAAAACCTTGGTGAAACTCACACCAGGCATCCGGCTTTGACCCCAGCACCTTGTCGCCCACCTTCTCATGCGCTTTCAACCTAGCAGATATATTAGGAATGGCGATTAGATCCGCTAGTCCCATGACAAACTTGTGCTTAGGCGGGCGATTGTATTCCCGGCGTGCTGGTTGCTGGCGCCCCTGGCTCCTTCCCTTGTTCCTCCTGTCGTAAGGATGGCGAGTCCTCTGGTCCTTCCTGGCCGCCGCCGCTGTTTCCAGCACCCTTTGCGGCTGGATTCTGGTCTGGGCGCGTGGCCTAGCGGGAGCCATGCTCCCTCTCTTCTCAGCGACCTCACTTTCATTAGCGATGTGAGCCACCGCAAGTCGCCTGACTTCAGCAAACGTCGCGGGGTGAGCCCTGATCAAGGCCTCGCAGAATGGTCCTGGCAGCACGCCCTTCTTGAAGGCATAGACCAGCATTTCTTCATCCTTGGCCGGCGATCTGACCATCTGCGCCCCAAAGCGATTCAGGTAGTCTCTAAGGGACTCTCCCTGGTACTGCCTTATATCGAACAGATCATAAGACACCCTAGGCGGTGCCTTATTCACGATGTACTGCTCGACAAAAATCTTCGAGAACTGTTGAAAATTGGTTATGTGGCCGTTAGGCAGGCTCACAAACCACTCCATCGCCGTTCCCTGGAGCGTGCTCACGAACATCTTGCAGTAGACGGCATCTGACCCTCCCGACAGCATCATCTGCGTATGGAACGTGGTTAGATGAGCCTCTGGATCCTCCACGCCGGTAAAGACAGCCTTAACCGGAACCACGCTCGTGGGAATAGGCGTGTCAGTAATCGCCTGAACAAAAGGCATAGGGAAAACACGAGGTGGCGTCGACGGCGCCACCTCTTCAGCAGAAGAACACCCTTGCTGCTCCTGAAGAGCTTGACGCAGCTCCTCAGTCACCTTGCTAAGCTCCTCGTTCCTGGCGCGAGAGGCGACCAGGTCCTCATGCATTCTCGCCTGCTCTACGCGTGAGGCTTCCACAGTTGCCTGCAACGAACGCATCATCTCTGCCATCTGCGCCATGGTCATGGCAGCGGCGCCTTCGGCAACAACGGGCGCAACTGGACTTGAACGATTGCTTCTCATTTTTCTCATGAAACTCAGCGAATCACGGAATGCAGCGAACGACACTTCAACCACGATCGATTCAGCGACCAATCGGAGAAAACTGTGCGAAACTGCGCGAGAAAACTCAAGAACACCGTAAACCTTCAAAGAAAACCACAACTTCACCAGAAACCACCGCTTCCCCACGGACAACCAACGAGCGAAAGAACTCGAACTCCACCGAACAAATTACGTGTGAACAGCAGGAAACCTTACTCCACCAATCGAAAACCCAAACGAACGGTACAAAACGCGAATTCACCGAACGAAACTCAAGCAAACAACGAACGATGGTTGCACCGGCACACAACCACGCGGAAAACTTCGAAAACCTCCAAGAACTCACGCTGTGGATGGGAGCAAGTTTTACACGGCCCCACGGTGGGCGCCTGATGATCCTGCCTGTTGACCGGAACGCTGGAAACTGCCTCGTCAAAGGATCGACGTGTGCACCGCTTGGAACCTCCGTTCCTCTTCGAGATCCACCTCAAGAACCTGCAAAGAAACAGAGCGGCGCCGCTGCGGCCGATCGCACTCCAACGCCCAAGTCAGTGACGGTATCACCAAATACTAAGAGAACAAGAACCGTGCAAATCCTCTCTCACAGTAAGCTCTATAACTCGCAAGCGTAAAGAGTATAATCTGAACGTGCGTACCTCAGAAAGTTTGTTGAGAACTCTTATATACCTGGTTGTTTTCTCTCTCCTGGCAGTTACAGACCTGGACACGTGGCTCGCATCCAGTCGTACACGTGCCATCATCTGGAGCCTCCTTGACTTGGCGCTGCTTCTACTCTCATTTTGGCTAAGTTACTTATGCATGGTACTGCCCAGTGCATAGCTAACTTAGGAGTGCGATCTCTACTGGAACTGGCGAGTTAGGGGCCTTCATACACCTTCCCTGTGGTCTCGCCGGCCGCCTTCATAATCTGTTTCTCCTTCATCTTTGGCGATGTGCTTGCTTTGGCGATCTCCAATGACTAGGTTGCCTGAATCTACATCTGGCGACTTCATCTTTAACCTGGTGATCGCTGATTCTGGTAAGCTGGAGATCGGAACACGCCTATTTAACAACTGGCGACTACACGAGCCCCCCGACTTCCTTCCCTTCTGCCAACCTGGCGCCTTGTCAACACGCCTATATTGTAGCAAGATGCCACGTCATCACTCCCGACTACCAGGGCGGTACATTTTGTTATGACGAAGATTTGTTCAATATTACCATTTGTATGTAATCTAATCAAGTTTACATATTTTTTTCATTTGTGATGAAAATTATTTGTTTATCAAAAAATTATATATTCAAGAAGTATATAGGTTATTTTGTGTAATTTTTTATAACTTAACTTATATATTATTGAAAAAATATTTACTTATTTTAAAAATATATAAATTTAGGTGCATAAAAGTTTAAATTTAAACGTGGATGGTGAATGATCGTTGCCCTGCTCACATGTAGATAAAATTGAGGAAAGTCGCGTATGCACATGCAAAATACCATATTAACCTTACTTTTGTTTTTTTTACTGGTGCACTCTTCTTTGTTGTTTGAGGTCTTCGTCTTTGACTTGTTCGTGTGAGGTGTTTGTTGAAGAAAGGTGGTGGTGTGAAAAATTTGTTGGAATTGCTTTCGTTATGCTTAAATTTGAGGATGTGGTTGTCTTTGTGGTGTGCTCGTCAGTAGAGTAGGAACACGCAAAGGTAATCATAACCAATTAAGGAGGTGGAGTAATCAATTATACATAATTTATGTGTGTGATAATTGATTATGTATGCGACCATAATCCATTATGGTGCATGAATAACTGATTATGGGTTTCGTTTGTGAGTGTTAATCGATTAAGGTCCATGAATAATCGATTATTCATCTTCGATTGCATGATTTTTTTTGTGAACGTGTTGAAGGTGGTTATTATTAGTTAGACATTGCTTCTAGACGCTCTAAATACAGTAGACGCTCCTTATACAGTAAATGCCCTCTTAAGACGCTCACTTGTACATGCTTGAGTTACACTTCTTATAACGTAATTTTTGTATTGTACACCCTGAGATTTGTGTTGTAGACACTTCCTGTAGAGGCTCCCTATACTTCACAGTTGCCTCAACATCTTTTCTCCTAAGTGCAGTTGCTGACTTGCAATTGTTGAACAAGGTGCTTTGATGTTTCCAAATCCAAGAGGAATGCTTGAAAACCTTATTATTGGTTGTGTGTGTGTCTAGTAGTCTTTAAATTTTTAATCCACTCCTTAAGATGGGCCAAGGTTAATTGAATCTTAATATTTTTTAAAAGAATGAGTTTTCTAAAGAGTGTGAAATTTCAACTTGTTGAAATGTCGATTCAACCGGTTGTTTGACACTAAGTGACTTTTAAAATGAGTTTGAAAAGCTTAGCTTTGTTTTGACTTTGCTGTCAAACTGATTCAACCAGTTGTTTCGAGAATTCAACTGGTTGTTTTTCTGAAAACCTTAGCATGATCTTGTTAAGTTGGTTAAACTGATTTTTAATGACCCTAACTGCTTTTGGTTCTTAAATTAACTGCTTTGACCATTTGATTGGAGTATAAAAAGTTGTTTTACGCTCATATGCATTAACTAAGTAAGAGAGATCAATCAAAAATAGTTTTCAAGATTTCAAAGAGCTTTTGGATCATCTCAAGTGTGAAATAGGATTGGGTTTTGTAATTCTGAACCTTAAGCTTCTATTTACCCAGGTGTGTTTTATTCCCTTCTTTCTTGAACATTGTATTTCTGTGTGTTCTTGTGTGGTACAGTTTTAGAAGGTGGTTCTGGATACTATGGTGTTTGCTAAAAGTGGTGTATGTTCTTGAGGGGTTCAAGATCATCACTTTTAGTGTGTGGTTTGTAATCTAGGTTTAATTACATAGTGAATTCTCAGTGGTTAGCTGAGGAATGGATGTAACTCTTGGTTAAGAGTGAACCAGTATAAACATCTTGTGTGAATCTCTCTATCCTTATACTCTTTAAACCACTTTAGCTTTGATTTTCTAAACTGCTGGTATAAACAACCGATTGTTTCTTAAAAACAACTGGTTGATTTTCTGGAATCAAACTAAAAACGGTTTTCTTTTTAGCTAAACAGATTTTTAATTGATTAATTCTTCATGTCTACCTTCAATCTTTGCAAAAATATTTCAAAAACAATTTACCCGCCCTCTTGTTTAAGGCCTCTAATTCTAACAATTAGTATCAGAGTTGAGTTCTTGAAAGTTACTCAAGTTTCGATCCTAAAACCTTTTTAAAATGACTAAAAAACTACCCTTTGGGAAGAGTGCTTCTATAAATAGGCCACCTTTGTTTTTTGGACTGTATTATCAATTTTGGAAGGTTAGAATGAAAATCTTTATTGAATCAATTGATAAAGGAATCTGGGATGCTATTGTAAATGGCCCTTTTATACCTAAGCATGAAAAAGATGATGTTTTCATTGAAAAAACCTTGGTCCTAATGGACTGAGAGTGAAAGTAAAAGAGTTCAATATGATTGCATTGCTAAGAACATCATCAACTCTTCTTTGAATTCTGATGAGTTTTTCAGGGTCTCATAATCTGCTTCTGCAAAGGAAATGTGGGATATCCTTGAGGTTACCCATGAAGGTACCACTGATGTGAAGAGAACAAGGAAGCATGCTTTAATTCAAGAATATGAAATGTTCAGGATGCTAAAGGGGGAAACGATCTCAGATGTGCAAAAAGGATTCACCCACATAGTGAATCATCTCATCAGCCTTGGCAAGATCTTTGAAAGGTAGAAGTTGAACATCAAGATCCTCAAATGTTTGGATAGATCTTGGCAACCAAAGATCACTGTAATTTATGAATCCAAGGATTTGACAACATTGACCACAACCTATTTGTTTGGTAAGCTAAGAGAGCATGAACTTGAGATGAACCAGCTAAGTGACCAAGAACATGAAGAAAAGCATATGAGGGGCATAACTTTAAGAGTTGTTGGTCATAAAAATGGTCAAGACTCAAGTGAGGGCAGTGATGGTGAGACTCTCAACTTGCTCACAAGAAAGTTTAGCAAATTCTTGAAGAAGAACAATCCGGACAAGAACCAATCTTCAAACAAGTATAATAGTAAGAAGGTGATTGAGTTCAATTCTACAAACTATATTTGTTTTGGATGTGGTAAACAGGGTCATATCAAGGCCGATTGTCCAAATAATAAGAGCAAGGAGAGAGGGGAAAGCAAGAAGTTTGAAAAGAAGGGTAAAGCAAGAAAAGCCTACATTACTTGACAAGATAATGATGATTCATCCTCTAGCTCATCATCAAAGGAAAATGAAGAAGCCAATTTATGTTTAATGGCAAAGGAAGAATCAGAGTCAAGTAGTGTAAGTTCCAACATTTCCATTAACTTTGAAAATTATAGTCAACTTTTTGATGCTTTCAAAAAGACCCATGAAAAAGCTAATAAATTGACCCTTTT
The DNA here is from genome assembly GCF_051622355.1 of Phaseolus vulgaris. Taxonomy (NCBI): domain Eukaryota; kingdom Viridiplantae; phylum Streptophyta; class Magnoliopsida; order Fabales; family Fabaceae; genus Phaseolus; species Phaseolus vulgaris. The sequence goes on along the minus strand of NC_143507.1, from coordinate 13,357,530 downwards.
GAACAACCGCTTGAAAGGTTTGAATAATTGGTTGGAAAATAGAGTCAAGACCTTGGAAGAAGAGTTGAACAATTCAAAAACTGATTTTGAAAATTTGGAAATGATTTACAAGAACTCTTCTTGCAAGTGTGACTCTAGCTTTTGTGAAAATTATGAATCACTTCAAAAGAAAGTCCATTATCTTTTAAAAATTGTGGACAAGTTTTCCAAAGGCCAATCCAACTTTGAAATTGTTCTTGCATCCCAAAAATGTGTTTTTGGCAAAGTTGGACTGGGTTTTAATTCAAACAGCAAAAAAAGATCAGTTCAAAACCTTTTTCCAGTTTCTTTGAAAAACAACTGATTGTTTTGTCGAAACAATCGGTTTGTTTCGTGCTTTTACTACATGAAAAGGGGCCACTTTGTTAGATTATGCAGAGTAAGAAAATATTTTGTTCCCAGAGGTATTTTAAAGTGGGTTCCTAAGAATTCCAAGGTTCTTACTGTCCCAGTTAATACCCATGGACCCAAATTTATAAGGGGACCAAACCTTGCCTCTTGATCTTATTTCTTGCAGGATTCTTTGATGGCAAATCAGCACATGTGGTACCTGGACAATGACTGGTCTAATCACTTGACAAGGGATAAAGACAAGTTTGTCATCTACTCATTAAACAAGAAGATCATCTGAAATATGGGGACAACAATGAAGGCATTCTTTGGCAAAGTTGGACTGGGTTTTAATTCAAACAGCAAAAAAAGATCAGTTCAAAACCTTTTTCCAGTTTCTTTGAAAAACAACTGATTGTTTTGTCGAAACAATCGGTTTGTTTCGTGCTTTTACTACATGAAAAGGGGCCACTTTGTTAGATTATGCAGAGTAAGAAAATATTTTGTTCCCAGAGGTATTTTAAAGTGGGTTCCTAAGAATTCCAAGGTTCTTACTGTCCCAGTTAATACCCATGGACCCAAATTTATAAGGGGACCAAACCTTGCCTCTTGATCTTATTTCTTGCAGGATTCTTTGATGGCAAATCAGCACATGTGGTACCTGGACAATGACTGGTCTAATCACTTGACAAGGGATAAAGACAAGTTTGTCATCTACTCATTAAACAAGAAGATCATCTGAAATATGGGGACAACAATGAAGGCATTCTTTGGCAAAGTTGGACTGGGTTTTAATTCAAACAGCAAAAAAAGATCAGTTCAAAACCTTTTTCCAGTTTCTTTGAAAAACAACTGATTGTTTTGTCGAAACAATCGGTTTGTTTCGTGCTTTTACTACATGAAAATGGGGCCACTTTGTTAGATTATGCAGAGTAAGAAAATATTTTGTTCCCAGAGGTATTTTAAAGTGGGTTCCTAAGAATTCCAAGGTTCTTACTGTCCCAGTTAATACCCATGGACCCAAATTTATAAGGGGACCAAACCTTGCCTCTTGATCTTATTTCTTGCAGGATTCTTTGATGGCAAATCAGCACATGTGGTACCTGGACAATGACTGGTCTAATCACTTGACAAGGGATAAAGACAAGTTTGTCATCTACTCATTAAACAAGAAGATCATATGAAATATGGGGACAACAATGAAGGCATTCTTGGGAATCAAGAAAATCTTAGAGTAAAGAAAAAGTGTTATGGTGAAAACCTATCAAAGTGATTGATATTCTTATGGTTCAGAAGTATACAGCTTACTCAGATTCTTGACAAGTAAAAAATTCATGATCTATGTAAAGTAAGTTGTATATGTTCATCCTATGCTTGTCTCATATGACCAAATGAACTTCTAAAATGTTTTTCTCTTGGTTAACCTTGTTGAGATTGTCTTTTTGCAAAGGTATGAATGAATTACATTATACATTTCCCATCACTTAGAAAGATTATTTGCTTTGAAAAAAACTTACTTGTTGTCACAGTAAAACAACCGATTGTTTTACCTCTGACACCTAAGAAATTAAGCTGGTTTGAATACTTACTCATGGTTCCAACTATTTCTTTTATTTCAAAACCTATTATGGGTCAAATATGCATTAAATGTGCCTTTGAATCAGATCATAATGGAATATATTTTGGTCATAAAGGAATGTATTCTATGGTTTCCTTGGAAATTTAAGTGCTTTTTATGGATGGTCAAATCTAAATAAAGGGGCCTTAAATACTATATATGTTTGAGTCTGACACATTGTAGATTCCCACTGTAACAAATATTTTTTTTTCTTCAGAAAAACAACCCACTAAATGCCAAAGCATCTTGATTGCTTTTTCTGCTTATATATATGTGTTATTTCAACTAAATATTTCACTTAAACAACCCATTGTTTCTCTGCTACCTTACTTGAAACTTGTTGTGTTCCTCAAAAGTCATCTCTGCATCACGACCTTAACACCTCCCTCATAAAAAAGGATGAAAACACGTGTTGTAAAAAGAGGAGGACACCTAGAGAACTAGTTTTCAGGTGATGATGAGAAGAGTGATAAGTTCTTGCATGAATCAAGTAGGAAAACCATCAATAATCCTAAGTTGATATCCAGTTAAAGGAACAACAGCTGAAAAGGTTTTTGGAAATGTCAAGAAACACATATCCTGATCTTGTGAAGGTGATGTCAGGAAACACATATCCTGATTTGTGTGGATTGCTATCACAAGGTTGAAGTATGTTGGGCTGAGATCAACAAAGGAAACATTGGTGTAGTGGAGGAATTCAACAAGATGTAGTATTATAGGAGTTGCCTCAGGAATCCTCATTCTAAAGTGAAGGGTTTTTATATGGGAGGTTTGAAGTTGAATGAAAGACTCATTGCTTTCATAGTATTTTGGAAGTTGACTCCAAGGGGGAGCAATCATTCGGTCCTTACTGAAGAGGATCTTGTTCTCATATACTGCATTATGAAGAAGATCAAGGTTAATTGGATTCATATCTTCAAAGAACACATGCAAAAGTCAATGAGGTTAAGTGACTACCACTTTCCCTATGTTGTTCTTATTTCAAATTTTCTACAATACTTTGAAATTGACCTTGAAGAAGAATTATCTTAGGTGGTGAAGCCATCTCATGAAGTTAATAATGGATCTCTTAGTAAGATGGGATTCATTAAGGTTGGTGGCAAATGGGTAAGTAAAGATGGTGAACAAGGGGGTTCTTCTAGTGGAAACCAAGCTGAAGCCGACGAGGATAGTCAAGTTACTCCTAATACTGGGAATGACGGAGTAGATGAACATCAAAATGGACAGGGAGATCAAGGCAATGATGTTACTGGTAAAGCCTATGGTGTTGGTCCAAGCATTGGAAATATGGATGATCATATTGCTTCCATGTCACCTTTTGAGAGATTGATGATTAATCGCATAGATAGCATGGCCTATAATCAAAGGAATAATTATGAGTTTTATGCTGCAAGGTTCCAAATCTGGATAAACAGATTGAAGTTGTACAAAACCAGCTATTCGAGCTCCAATACGGCGAAGATTGAAAAATTTCATGCATCAGTTTATACTTCTGCTTATGCTTGTTGAACTATCTTTCTTAAAATTTTGCTTTTATCCTTTCTCTTATTCTATTTATGAAGACAAATAGGGGGAGAATTGGAGGTTTACATGTTGTAATTTTGATACTCTATCGTGTGTTTTTAATATGCTTTGAATTGTTGGTGCCATAAGCTCTAATTCACCATGATTCTATTGCCACACACTGGTTTTGGCACTGCTTCTATGGTTCTCTGCATACACATGTGTAGATCTGTGTGTGCCTTCTCAAATTTGGTTTATCCTGCTGCTATGTATGCTTTGTATATGCATGAATTCTGTTTTGTAGGACCTATCAAATTCAAACACTACAACAAGTAAATTTGGGATTTGTCTTCATCAAATAGGGGAAGATTGTTGAACAAGGTGCTTTGATGTCTCCAAATCAAAGAGGAATACTTGAAGACCTTGTTGCTGGTTGTGTGTGTGTCTAGTAGTCTTTGAATTGTTAATTCACCCCTTAAGATGATCCAAGGTTAATTGAATCTTAATATTTTTTAAGAGAACGAGTTTTCTAAAGAGTGTGAAATTTCAACCTGTTGAAATGTCGATTCAATTAGTGGCTTTTAAAATGAGTTTGAAAAGCTTGGCTTTGTTTTGACTTTGCTGTCAAACTGATTCAACTAGTTGTTTCGATAATTCAACTGGTTGTTTTTCTGAAAACCTTAACAGAATTTTGTTAAGTTGGTTAAATAGATTTTTTAATGATCCTAACTGCTTTTGGTTCTTGAATTAACTGCTTTGACCATTTGATTGAAGTGTAAAAAAGTTGTTTTACGCTCTTATGCATTAACTAAGTAAGAGAGATCAATCGAATACAATTTTCAAGATTTTAAAGAGCTTTTGGATCATCTCAAGTGTGGAATATGATTGGGTTTTGTAATTCTGAACTTTAATATTTGATTTACACAGGTGTATTATATTCCCTTCTTCCTTGAACATTGTATCTCTGTGTGTTGTTGTGTGGTGCAATTTCAGAAGGTGGTTCAGGAAATTGTGGTGTTTGCTAAAAGTGGTGTGTTTTCTTAAGGGGTTCAAGATCATCACTTTTAGTGTGTGGTTTGTAATATAGGTTTGATTACATAATGAACTCTTAATGGTTAGCTGAGGACTGGATGTAGCTTTTGGTTAATAATGAACCAGTATAAACATCTTGTGTGAATATCTGTATCCTTACACTCTTTAAACTGCTTTAGCTTTGATTTTCTATACTGCTAGTATAAACAACCGTTTTTTTCGTAAAGACAACTGGTTGATTTTCTGGAATCAAACTAAAAACAAATTTCTTTTTGGCTAAACAGATTTCAGTTGATTAATTTGTCATTGCTTTTCACTTTACCTTCAATCTTTGAAACAATTCACCCCTTCTCGTTTAAGGTCTCTAATTCTAACAATAATGTGGTGCAGGTTGGTAGCTGTAGGAGAAGGAGAAAGATAATGAGAACATAATAATGTTATTAATAAAAATAAACATTAAAAGTTAAAATAATAATTTAGGAAATTAAGTTATAAAATAATAAAAATAAATATAACTGTTTATAATAATAATAAAAAATATATGAATAATAATAATAATTAATTGAAGAATTTATTTATTTCTAATTTTATTTAAATATTACATTAAATAATTTAAAATTTTTATTTCTTTAGAATTTTTAATAATTTAGGAATTTAATTTATTTTAAATTTTTATTCAAATAAGACATTAAATAATTTTAAAATTTGTATTTATTTAAGATTTTGAATAACTTAAATATTTTATTTATTTTATATTTTTATTTAAGTGAGACATTAAATAATTTATGATTTGTATTTATTTAAGATTTTGAATAACTTAAAAATTTTATATATTTAAGATTTTTAATAATTTAGAATTATTTTTTATTTCAGATTTTTATTTAAAGAAAATATTAAACAATTTATGATTTATATTTATTTAAGATTTTGAATAATTTAAAATTTTTATTGACTTTATATATTTATTTAAGTAAAACATTAAATAATTTAAATTTATTGTTTATTTAGAATTTTAATAATTTAGTAAATTTATTTATGTAAAAGATGTGTGAAAATTTGTAAAATATTTGTACATAAATTTTAATTTGTCTATAAATAAAATAAAATAATTATATTTTATTTTAATTTAATTTTAACAAGATAAATTTTTAATCTTACAATTTTATCTATCTAAAAAAATTATTTATCAGTCACACCTATCACTTCATTTACACATTTTCATATATTTTTTCTTTTATTTTTATATATAAAACAATTTTACTTTTACCTAATTCACCTAATTTCATCTCAAATTTAACGTAAAGCTTAATCATAAAAAAAAGGCTAGAAATAAATAAGTGACCCTTTGTGTATTTTTTTAAAGGGAAATGGAGGGAAATGTGGTCCCTTCCCACTTCAGTTCTTCCACATTTCCGTACAAACTTCCTTAGACTGTTCACACCACTCCCAACGCAAATTTGCTTCAAACAATAATGAAAAATATTTAGGTTAGATTACTTGTTTTAATTTTTTAAAACTAATTTTATGATATATGTGGAAAGTATAAGGGATTAAAATAATACATTTTTCTATAAAAATATATGTTTAAAAATATTTTTATATATTACACTTAAAAGTAATATATATATATATATATATATATATATATATCAAAATGCGAGTAGAAAATTATCTATAAAATTTACGAGAAATGTATATTCCAGGAAAACTTAATAAAAGGTGATATATAATTTTTACTACAAATTTAGATTGATGCTTGATTTAAGTTATTTTTAAAAGACTTAATTTTATTACTAATTACTGGTTTTAGTGTTTTTATGGACATAATTATCTCATTTTTATGGTATATTTATTATATATTAAAAACAAATTGATTCCTTCCTCAATATTCTTTTGATTGCTAGGCATATAATAATTCTTTAATTTAGATTGCGTGTATTTTTTTTCTTAATATTTTAATCTAACCGAGTCTCATTTTCAAATTGAGCAAATTTTAATTTGATTATTAATAGCTTTTTATTTAAAACCCTTAAATTTTGGTTTTCTATTAACATAAATGGAATCGATTAAATTACCTTGTCCTCAAAACTTATCACTCAAAATATCAATCTTCGCTCTAAATAAAAATTAAATCTCAAAATTTCAATTGTTTAAATCCAATCATCATCAACCCGACAAAAAAAAGAGTCCGATATATCATCTAATAAAATCTTTCAAACTTTAACAAGTTTTACTCAATTTCTTATTTCTAAATCTTTTAAATTGAAAAAAAAAATACTAAACTCGATACATATAATCTTTATTTATGTTATTATATTGAAATTGATTTTTTAAAATTCATATAATTAGAAATAATTTATACTACCTTACTAAATTAAACATGCAAACAATTAAAGCAAGATAATCCAAGAGTATAAACTCCGAGATTTCTCCTTTGAACTCTGAACTGTCAACCAACACAACTCAAGCATCCCCCACTCGCCAAAGAACAGCGCGTGCCCTCACTCTCCGCCACGATCCCTGTCTCCATCCACTCCCTTATCAGCACATTCAAATTCGTTTGTTCATCAAACCACTCTTATCTCCCTCGGTCATTCAAACACAACACAACACAACACATAGTCACAAACACACTCAACACTCCACACTCCACACTCAAATCTTGCCTCAAAACTCTCTTGTTCTCTTCCCCCACTCGCTCATTTCCTTGTCATTTTCCCCCCTCTTCCCCCTTTTTTCTCCTACCATCCTCTAAACAGTTCACTTACGCACGCAGAGAGAGAAAGTTCAGAGCTTTTGCATAGAATCACCACCCCATTATCCTGCATTTCCCATTTTATGCGTTGATTCCATCTGGGTCTCTCTCAAACCGCTCTTTGATGATGGACACCGCTTCATCCCCTTTGTCTCTCCAAAGCCAAAAGACAAGCTTCCAGGACTTGCCAGAAGCTTCCCCCAAGCCTTACAAGAAGGGCTTTGTGGCCACCCTAATGGGAGGAGTCTCTACTACTCCTTCCTTCAAAGAAGATAACTACTTTGTCTCCCTCCTCAGGTCCTCAGAGAAGAAAGCGCTTCAGGAGCTGAAGGACAAGCTCAAAGCGTCCTTTGATGACTCTCCCTCTGATGCCTCCATGTGGGGCATTCCCCTCCTTGGAGGTGATGACAAAGCTGATGTTATTCTCCTGAAGTTTCTTAGAGCAAGGGACTTCAGGGTTGGTGATGCCCTACACATGCTTCTAAGGTGTCTTGCTTGGAGGAAGGAGTTTGGTGCCGACACCATTTTGGAAGAGGATTTGGGGTTCAAGGAGCTTGAAGGAGTGATAGCATATATGCAAGGGTATGACAAAGAGGGGCACCCTGTGTGCTACAATGCGTATGGGGTGTTTAAGGACAAGGAAATGTATGAGAGGGTCTTTGGTGACGACGAGAAGCTGAAAAAATTCCTCAGGTGGAGGGTTCAAGTCCTTGAGAGAGGCATCAAGGTTCTTCATTTCAAGCCTGGTGGGGTCAATTCTCTCATTCAGGTCACAGACCTCAAGGACATGCCCAAGAGAGAGCTTAGGGTGGCTTCCAACCACATTCTCTCCTTGTTCCAAGACAACTACCCGGAAATGGTGGCTCGCAAGGTTTATGTGGTTTTGTTGTTTTCTTCAAATTAGGAACAAGTTGAAGTTTGTTGTTTTGGTTGCTCTCAATTAATGCCATGGCATTTATGTGACCGCGACACAATTTTTCACCTTTTTTTTGATAAATATATTTCTTTTCTCATTTCCTTGGTTTGGCTTTTGGGGATTCAGGTTTTCATCAACGTGCCGTGGTACTTCAGCATGCTGTATTCAATGTTCAGTCCGTTTCTGACTCAGAGAACTAAGAGCAAGTTTGTGATCTCCAAGGAAGGAAATGCTGCAGAGACACTCTACAAGTGAGTTTATTGGTTCCATTTGGATGAATTGCTTTTCTGTCTTTTTTCCCCTGGTTAAATGTTCTGCAATTCAAAAGCCTACTAGTTTAAAGCATTTTGGCTCCGCTCATATGTTTTTAATCTATATTAAGATTTAAAAATGCTTCTGAGATATTGTCTGCTTTCTAGTTTCTATTATTCTTAGGTTTTGTTCATTAACATTATTATTACTCAAGTTGTCTTTCTTCGGCTTTCATTTTGTGGTAACGAATATAATTCCAACTTTCCTTTTATTTCCATTTTGGGTTTGCTTTCTGAAGGGATTTGTTTTCTTGTGTTCAGATTTATTAGGCCTGAGGATATTCCTGTTCAGTATGGAGGACTGAATCGGCCCAGTGATTTGCCGAATGGTCCCCCAAAACCTGCATCTGAGTTCACAATCAAAGGAGGGGAGAAAGTGAACATACAAATTGAAGGAATTGAGGTGATGATTCACCCACTGCTTTTGGTGCATGTTTCCATCAGCTTTTTAAAGAAACAATAACTTGTCTTTGCTTGTTTGAACATTTTTTTTAAAAAAATAAGGTTTCATTTCACACGCATTCAAAATCACTATTTAAATATGAAAATTTATTGACTTGTATGATAACTATCTTTCATTCTACTCTCATTTCTGATTGCTTGAAAAGGCCATACAAATTAAACTCAATAATGTGTCTAACTAACACACTATTCTCTTAAGATTATGATTAGTCTTCTTGTCATGCAAATAAATGGGTTCCTTTTTAGATATAATAATCTATCTTTTTGGATTTTCTGTATTTTAAATTTTGCTTAATGGTTTTGGTGCCATTGGAAGACTAGTTGGTAATTTAGTTCTTGTTGGGTGAATTAGGCTGGTGCAACAATCACATGGGACATTGTAGTGGGAGGATGGGACTTGGAATACAGTGCTGAATTTGTGCCAAATGCTGAAGGAAGCTACACCATAGCAGTTGAAAAGGCAAGGAAGATGGGAGCCTCAGAAGAAGCAATCCACAACTCATTCACATCAAAAGAATCTGGAAAGATGGTACTCTCAGTTGATAACACTGCCTCAAGGAGGAAAAAGGTTGCTGCTTATCGCTATGTTGTCCGCAAAAGCAGCACCATTTAAGAAGGCCATTAAATAGTTTTTAGGAGCTTTTATTAATATTTTGCATGTGATGTTACTTTTTCTACCTTTTTTTGATTAATTTTTAGAGGGTCTCATTTATGCTTCTGAACTCTTTAAAGCCTGTTCCACAGGTATTAACTAGTAGTGGTACTAATGTGATGTAAAAAGGAGAAAAAACAATGGTGGTGGTAGTATATGGCTTGGTATAGGAGGAAAAGCAAGTTAAGTTTGCTTATATAGCATACCAAATTACTGTTTGTTGCCCTTTAGATGGTGGTGACTCTTGCAAGTGTGAGTGTGTGACCATTGATTGTATTGTCCTTTGAGACACGTGGCTATTGTGTATGTTGCAGTCTAGAGGCATCATCATTTTGTGCAGGAGCAATCTATGGTTTATGAATTGAGGTTTCTGTTTTTGTTAAGGGTTTGATAGGTTGAACGAAAGTGCTTGAGACGTGTCCACGTAAATGAATGGGAAAATTCTGTGGGTGGATATTGACAGGACCATGTATTGTAAGAGGGTGTTTGGTTTGGTTACTTTGTATAGGTTGTATTATAATCAACGTATGGACCAAGAGGGTAACCAGAGTTCCAAAGCAAGAAGTTGGAAGATGTCACAGGCAGTGTCTGATAACGTGTTCAGAGGGTTAAAATTAGGTAGTGAAGCCTCTTTCATTGATTTATAATGTTCCAAGAGTGATGTCAATTCTGGTTTGGTGAACCATCTCACCTTTGGTTTTTAAATTGCTTCTCTTTCTACCCTCCTTTACCTTTTATGTATGAATATCGATTTTCTATCCCCAGTCTAAGGTTTTTACTACTTACTAGCAAAGTTTATATTAGTATTTGGTAATTTGTCTTTTATAGTGCTGCCTTTGGTTGGGTGGGAGATAAAGCAATGTACTTATTATGGGTTACTTTAACTTTAAGGTTTTTAACAAATGAGTTAAGATGTGTTAAATAAAGGTTTAAAGTGGCCTCATAAATTTTGGACATGGGCTTAGAATTAAAAAGACTACTAACTCATTTGTCTATTATCTTCCAAGTTTTATCAAAAAATATAAAAGTCTTACCTAAATTAGGTTGACTCAAAATTAATCAAATTGTCCAATTTTACTTTTAGTTTTGGTTTGTATCAAATTCTTTCAATGGATAGTAATTTGATTTTTTTTTTCTTTTGAACAATGTATTTAATTTCAAAACTGAATAGAGGGCACAAGAGAGTAAATACCAATATATATATATTGGAGTGAAGCATTTGTTATTTTGCTATTGGACTATTACAGAATGTCCTCTCATGATAGGCTGCATTGAATGCATTTTACTGTGACAATTGGACACCACCCTTAGTTCAAACCAGCATTGGAAGCATTAACAAATGGGAAAAGGAACCTGTCATATGAAAAATTGTCATTCAATGCATCTGCTAACAAGTGCTGCAGAATTCTTCAGTAGCAATGAAAGGTATCACATATTTTCTCCAGAATAGAAGACTAATAATACATTGTTCTGAACGATTTCCCTTGTGCAGATGCAGAATGCACAATTCTCAGTCTTTCAAGGGTCATTACTTATATTTTATTTTGGTTGAATTTTGTTGCCAACCACTGAGAAAATTTTACTTGCTGCTGGCCCTTTACAATGGACCACGGTTCTGAACTATGACAGGAATCATCAGTGTTTGTGATACTACCTTATTCTCATATTTTGATTTTCATAATATAATTTTTCTTTTCTTAATTATACCTACATTTATTACCTATTATAGTTCAATTTTAGTCATTCTAATTTTATTTGTCTCTTTAATTTCAAAATGCACCAGTTAATGTTTTCCATTTTTTTGTCTGTATAAAGTATTGTATAAATCACTTACACAAACAAAATTAATGTTTTTAAAAACTAAAAAGACTAGAAACGAGCTAAATTTTTTTCCTAGAGAAAATGAACTAAATTTTGAAATACAAACAGATTTTTTCTAGAGAATACAAACAGATTTTACATATTAGTCCATTTTTTGCATCCATTTATTTATTTTTTAATCAAAGAGAATTAATATTAAATATGTAGATAGTATTTAACTATTTGTGTTCCTTTTTTTCTCGTAACGTGAGAAAAGGGCTGCATTCAAATCCACCGTACAATTTTGTGTTTTTTTTTTCTCTCTCATAAAATGAAAAAGAGCTGCATTCAAATCCATTGCAGTATTTGGAGAAACTTCTCAATAAAGATTTTTAGAAAAAAAATAAGAAGTAAAATTAAATTTATTTTTTATTATAGAATTAACTTATGCGCTAATTAATTTATAGAAACTTTCTTATATAACTTTTCCAAATTTTCTATTCGTTAATTTTAATGTTCAGATAAATTTATTTAATTTATTTTCGTAATTTTCTGTTTTAAAAGTTGTGAATTACTTTTGTACTGATTGGTTGTGGACGTGTTCAGGGACTCACCCGAGCACTTAAGCGTGGTAACCTGACTGGTGAGGTCTATAAGGGCAAAATACTTAGCTCGGTCCAAGATAATGGTAAGCCCGATAATATGTCAAGAAGTCAGCCCAAACAACGGGTAGTCAATATTAAAAAGATAATTAAAGTAAAAATAACAAAAGGAATAATTGAATTAGCTAGGCACAAATATTTTTATGTTTATTAACTCCTAAAGGGAGATCTGCGAATGCTATAAAATGGCCTCAAGACCTTGAACCAAGGTAAGTTTCAATCTGGCGATACTACTACACCCATACAAATACTCTATATTGAGATACTCATACTTATATGCTCTTATTGACTTGATCGTCAGAATCTTGTTAACAGATGGAACTGATCTCGCTAACTATCATTTAAATCTGTTGATAAAAAATATAATTGTTATTATTTATATTTGTTATCATATTATTTTGAAGATAACATAACTTATTATTATCATTTAAGTATGTAGTGATATCATAGTGAAGATAACATAAATGATTAATTATCATTTAAATATGTTGTGATATTATTCTGAAGATGACAAATATAATTGTTAGTATTTAAATCTGTTATCACATTATTCTGAAGATAACATTATTTAAGTTTGTTGTGATATCATTGTGAAGATAACAAATATAATTGTATTTGAATATGTTATCATGTTATTTTGAAGATAATATAAATGATTAATTATCATTTAAATTTGTTGTCATATTATTCAGAAGATAACAAATATAATTGTTATTATTTAAATTTGTTATCATATTATGATGAAGATAACATAAATGATTGTTACCATTTAAGTATGTTGTAATATTATTCTGAAGATAGGAAATGTAATTGTTATTATTTAAATATGTCATCATATTATTATGAAAATCACATGTATATTTAAATTTGTTATCATCTTATTCTTAAGATAACATAAATGATTATTATATTTTGAGTCTGTTATGATATTATTTTGAAGATAACAAATATAATTGTTATTATTTAAATTTGTTATCATATTATTATGAAAACCACGTATATATTTAAATTCGTTATCATGTTATCTTGCAGATAACATAAATGATTGTTATCTTTTAAGTTTGTTGTGATATTATTATTAAGATAAAACATATAATTATTATTATTTAAATATGTTAAAATATTATTATGAAAATCTCAGATATATGTAAATTTGTTATCGTGTTATTTTGAAGATAACATAAATGATTAATTATCATTTAAGTCTATTATGATATTATTATGAAGATAACAAATATAATTGTTATCATGATCTCTCACATGAGAGAAATTATTCTTGTACTAGATATAGAGTGTAGTAGTGTAAAAGTACATGTCTAGGAAAGTTCTAGTAAGGAAAGACTTGGTATTTAAGTGCGTCCATTGATGACCCACCTCTCTTCAGTTAAGAAATTTATTTATAGTGTGTTTTTAGACATTTTAACGTTTCCTTGTTTCCTTTGGCAACACTATTTTACCCCTAAAGGGGGTCTTTTGATGAGGTCACCCTAAAATATTTTTTTTGGAAATCTACACATGGTTACATTTACCCCGATTAGCCACACCCTAAGATGACCTAACTCCAAACAGTTACAGTTACTCCGATTAGTCGCACTCGTAAGATGACCTAACTCGGAACAGTTACTGTTACTCCGATTAGCCGCACTTGTAAGACGACCTAACTCGAAACAGATACAGTTACTCTGATTAGCCGCACCTGTAAGACGACCTAACTCGGAACAATTACAGTTACTCCGATTAGCCGCACCCGTAAGACGACCTAAATTGGAACAATTACAGTTACTCCGATTAGCCGGCCTAACTCGGAACAACTACAGTTACTCTGATTAGCCGCACCCATAAGACGGCCTAACTCAGAACAATTACAGTTACCTCGATTAGCTGAAACCATAAGACGGCCTAACTCGGAACAATTATAGTTACCCCGATTAGTCGCACCCATAAGACGGCCTAACTCAGAACAATTACAGTTATCCAGATTAGCCACACCCATAAGACGACCTAACTCAGAACAATTACAGTTACAACGATTAGCCGCACCCAAAAGACGACCTAACTTGGAGCAGTTACAATTACTCCGTTTAGCCGCACCCACAACATGGGCTAACTCGGAGTAGATACAGTTACTCTGATTAGCCACACTCTGAGGTCGGCCTAACTCGGAACAAATACAGTTACTTCGATTAGGCGCACCCTAAGGTCGGCCTAACTCAGAACAGATACAGTTACTCTGATTAGTCCCATCCTAAGGTCGTCCTAACTCAAAACAAATGCAATTACCCCGATTAGCCAAATCCTAAGGTCGGCGTAACTCGTAGCAAATACAGTTACTCCGATTAGCCGCACCCTAAGGTCGCCTAACTTAGAATAATTACAATTACTTTGATTAGCCGCACCCATAAGACGACCTAACTCGGAGTAGATACAGTTACTCTGATTAGCCACACCCTAAGGTCAGCTTAACTCAGAACAAATACAGTTACTCCGGTTAGCCACACCCTAAAGTAGGCCTAACTCAGAACATATGCAATTACTCCGATTAGTTGCACCGTAAGGTCGACCTAACTCATAATAGATTCAGTTACTCTGATTAGCCGAATCCTAAGGTCGGTGTAACTCGGAGCAAATACAGTTACTCCGATTAGACGCACCCTGAGGTCGACCTAACTCAGAAAAAATATAGTTACCCCGATTAGTCGCATCCTAAGGTCGACTTAACTCGGAACAATTACAGTTACTCTGATTAGCCGCACCCTAAGTCGGCCTAACTCGAAACAATTGCAGTTACCCCGATTAGCCGCACCATAAGCTTGGCTTAACTCGAAATAATTATAGTTACCCACTGATTAGCCAGACTGTAGGGTCAAACTAACTTGGGGATGAGCACCTTCTATGTATCGTTATAATCATCGCTCAGCCAAACCTGAGTTCGAACTACCCTAGTGATATCGATGCCAATATATCGCCTCAACAAAATCAAACACATATCAAGCTAACCAATGGTACAGGTTAAGTAATGCTAAAGCAACGAGCGATTCGGCTGACCCGGAAGGGGGCAACCCGATAACGACTCGACTTGCGACTAGGCATTGTTCTTTAAGCAGTTCTTTTTTGGCCCAGGGGTAAGCAGAGCTGTAGTCCATCTTTGGAGGCAAGTAAGGCATGAACAGAAATAAAATGTGAAGCACAGTTCAGAAAATGCATATATGATATAAGCTAATTGAAGAATGGTAACGTGCATTGTCCAATCAAAATCAATAGCAAACGATAACTACCACCACTCAAAAAGGTTTTGTTGGTGAAAGCATACCTTTTTTCGGTGATTCATAACGGGGCAAGGTGGCACAGTGGAAGGGAGAAAGAGTTTGTTTTTGCTTTGATAAATCTTGCGTAAATGGTGAAAGTACGGTTTCAAAGAGGGAAAGTTTTTTATTTTTCGAAAAGGGGAAGTTAAAACGACATGTTCTCCCTACTCTTGATGGCATGACATGTGTACACACCATAATCAGTATGGTGAAGACGTCCCTTCAAGAGGCGCTTCAAAAGTTGTGTACCAGCTACCCTTTAAGAAAAATATCTTGTCAAAGCAGGTGCAGGTAAGCCTCTTCACTTCGCCATGCTCGGCTTGAGGCTGGGGAGCTGTGTACTGGTCGAACGTGCTCGGGGTCCGACCCGAGCACTTAAGCATGATATCCTGGCTGGTTAGGTCTATAAGGGAAAAATAGTTAGCTCTACCTAAGATAATGGTAAGCTCAATGGTATATCAAGAAGTCGACCCAAACAACTGGCAGCCCATATTAAAAAAGATAATTAAAGTAAAAACAACAGAAGGAATAACCGAATTAGCTAGACACAGATATTACTCTGAGATTCAATGAAAATAAACAGTTAGAGATAATGTTCTACCTGCACCCCTAAAATAAAGGGGATATATTAACATAATATTTTTATGTTTATTAACTCCTGAAATAAGATATATGAATCTATAAAAGGGCCTCAAGACCCTAAATAAAGGTAAGTTTAAATTTGGTGATACTACACCCATAATTATACTCTATATTGAGATACTCATACTTATATGCTCTCGCTGACTTGATTGTCGGAGTCTTGTCAACAGATAGAGCTCCACTCACTATGAATTATTAACATCCCAAATTAGCAACAACAAAAAAGAAAATTCAGCCTGGAGTCCACCACCAAGGTCCGATCCAGGTCAGCCGATGAGAATAATTTTTTCTCTTAAAATAATGTTAAAGTAGTTCAAGCTACTTTTTTTTAGGAGGAATGGCTTTTTTAACTAACATTGAAAAGGAGGTTTTGAGGGATGACTGCGTCTTCCTGCACCTCCATATGTTACTGGACACCCCATTACTTTTATAACTCAAGAAATACCTTTACATAAAGAAGTTAAATGTTTAAAGTTATGATTGCGGAGGTTGTAGGCTATGTGTATTGTGTAATTTAGAGAATTTGGATTACACAATCTGAAATTAATTAAAAGGGTGGGATAACTTTTGGATTGGACAATCCCGAATTCATAACCAAAATCGAAAGGAGGACATTCTGGATTAGGTAATTCGTAAGACAAAGATATATTCTGGATTACATGATATATTTTGTATCGGTCGGTACCAGACGACACTGAATGGGACATAGTCACCAGCCGACCGAGTGAATGAGCACCTAAAGTCTCGCATTAAGTGAGTGTAATTGTCGTTACAATAGCATTTAATGAGCCATAATTATATCTGAAACATGTGGGAAACATCTCCGCAAAATCAGTTAAATACTAATTAACTGAAAGACGTTGCAAGTATTCCTAAATACCAATATACCTCCCCATTAATTAGGGACCACGATGCATATCAGTTAACTGATATCCAACTCATCACAGTGAAAGACCATAACTAACACTATAAATAGAACCTCCGCAAAGGTGTAAGATACGTTTTTCATTATGCAAGAATACATCCAAAATACCAGTACTGACTTGAGCGTTGGAGTACAATCGCATGTACCCCCACCCGCCTGAGTCCAAAAAGGAAAGAAGGAAGCTTGAAGATAGTCAACATACAACCAATTGATACCGATACGTCACCAAATTGTGTTACCTGGGTGCCCCCTCTCCTTCTACACAAGTAGGTATTTAGAAGTAATTTTTTTTATACAAAATACATTCCAAATTACACAAATCAGAACCTAATACCAGATTTGGAAGTAATTTTTCAACAAAATATATTCTAGATTACATAAATTACAAGTTAATACTGGACCCTGAAGTACCTTTCAGTTTATATAATCCTAAATATATATTTTTGAAGAATTACTTTTGGTTTGTGCAAACCAGACAAACAATTTTGGATTACAAAATGGTTTCCCACATATAATCTAGAAGGTTTACAAAATACGAAAAATAAAACGACAAAAGACACAATGACAAACCAGTAAACAAGAACAGTAATATATAACTCAAAAATTAATATTTTTCACACATAGAACCACCAAAAAAATCTTCAATAAGCTCAAATGGATGTGGGTTGCTTGGGGCTGCGCCGCTCAGAAAACTAGAAAGAATGAAGAAGGTGAAAATTTGTCTAGGATTCCAGGGTTTTATTTTTCATTGAAGGAAAAAATTGTATTTTCAAATTTATCATGGGGTGCACAAGAACATGTGGAGGTGCAGGAAGAAACAGGGATACGCTAAAGTCCAATAAGACGCGCAGAAGAAAATTTAGAGAACTGCTATTTGTCACAAAAATTGATTTGTTCAAACTATACAAATTGATGTGTCAATGATTGTTAGAAATTGAAGGTCAAGAAATACACTCTCCTATCTTAGACGTAAGAAAAACCTTTTTACGCTAATTAATAAACTTAATTAACACTTAATTTTATAATTCTATTTGAAAATATCTTTCCTTAAATTATCATATGTTGAAACTCGTTATGAAATTAAAAATATTAAAAATTCAATCTTAAACTAAATACAAATTATTTTAACAATACTATCATTAAATAAAGTAAAATTGGTTAAAATTTGTTGATATTTTAGAGCAGCATACATGATTTTTTTGGTTTATGTTGAGAAAGTATAAAGATTGGCAAATCACAAACATTTGTCTTAATATTATTAATACATACATGTATATAGCACATATATTGTTCCTAGAATTATTCCCATTCATTATTAATTAATGTTTTTTACTTAACTCATTTTTATTCAAAATTTTGCATGCTTTACTGATAAAATCAATTACTGTATTGTTTGTTTGTGGTTTATGTGAAGGAGACTGAAAAGAAAAATAAAGCGCCCATAAAGTTCATAATTCTTAGTTTTTTCCTTGTTAGATAAACTCTTTCATTAATAATAACGAAAATACACAATTATGTCCTCGGAAAATAATAACGAAAATAACGAAAATACACAATTAGGTAAGTATATATATATATATATATATATATATATATATATATATATAAAAGTCAAAGTGAATCACATCAGGGCTTCCAAGTATACCTCCGAAACTCTTTTGGGTGGATTTAGTATTTTCCAATGACTTTCTGACACCAGCATGTGCATATAGTTTATGAAGATATAACATTTAGAAGCATTGTTCAAAAATAACTTTTGTCTTTAACCTTGTACTTGTGTTTAACCTTAATCTTTGATTATGCTCAATAACTATATAACCCCTCTGAATGATCAGAAAACTATTATAACTATAATTTAGTTGGTACGTGTAGAATCATAAAATCCTTTAATTCTATTGTCAGTTGGGGAAGAGTTAAACATCACACTGGGAAAGAATTGAACATAAATAGAACAGTAGGTCTGCATAGTTCTTCAATGAACATTTTATAGTACTCAAAGCCAGAAAAAAAAGTGTTACAATAAGTTCATCTTATTAGGCTGATAAAAGAAAAGTCTTGCATTACATGAAATCACACCAGAATTAGAAGGCTGAAATAATTGCTTTCTTCTGGGTTTATGTGCAAACAAAACCTTCTGGCTATGCTATTGTTACCTTGTTAGTTGCACTAGTCCCCCCCTATAACATTATACATTTTGATTTGTACAGTTGTTGCTGAGTTAGTTATCAGCTTCAAATTGCTATCTATGATTCAAAATTGAATATAGATAACCCCTACAAGAGCTTCACATTCTTCCTTTTGATTCTAAAACTTCTCTTGCCATTTACACTTAGTCACATTCCGTATTTATATGTCTAGATTATGACCAATGCAGTTGTGATGACCTCTATTTGTGATGCTTCAGTGTGGTTCCTAAAACATGTTCAAGGGTCTTATATGGCCTACCAAACAAGCTCCAAGGGGGTTTTCTTTTATGGTATAATGCTGCTGTCTGGAGAGGTGTTCTCTGGTTTTTGTCATGAAGAGGTAGGGTGCTTTCAAACCAGATTGTCTCTGGATTACTTGAATGATATCTGGAGCGGCTGTCTATAGTGTTAAATTATATCAGATGATTTTCATATCCGAAGGGGCTGAACTACCTTTGTTTGGAGCCTTGTTCACATCTGATGCGCAGCCAATGCTGGGTGCTGGTTTTTGTATGGTGGAGCTGCTGCTTGGCTGCAGGTGAAGATCGTTGGGTTACAGCAAGGGGCCATCAAAAGTAGATGCAGGGTAGATTCTCATCATATGCTATTAATTCTTTGTTGATAGAAAATGACCAATACAGTTGCTTCAGAGGGATGTTATTGTTCCCACTCACATTGGATCAGGATTGGGTCCAAACAGTCTGATCCTTCAAGAACAAGCATATAGCTGTACAATCATCAACCTTGGAACCATATTTACGTCTCCAAGCTTTAATTGCATGGTTCACTAACAAATTAGCTGCCATGGACCTTTTTGGTGCTGAAGCAACTATGTTTATCACTTCACTGTTTGTTAGCACATCCCATACCTGTAAGAAAGAAAATTTAGACCTTTTTGATTGAGATAAATTTGGGGAAATAATTGGTTGTGGAACTAAACATGCATGTGTGGAAACTGAGTAGTTTAATTCATTTTCCCTTGATTATTTATTTTCTTGCACTATTTGATCAAATGATTGAGATATTGATATGAAAATGCGTACCCCATCAGAAGCCAAAACCACAAACTCATCCTGCTCGGTGAGTTTTCTGTATGATACATCGGGAACTGCGATGAGACCGTAATCTTTTAGGCAAAAGTTTCCGAAGGCTCTTGCCATAGCGAGTCCAGGGCGAGCCCCTTGTGGCCTCCATATTCTCTTTACACTTGGTTGTTCTTTTAAAGAAAAAATACTACCTCCGCAATTGATGATTCTTAAAGCTTCACCTGATAGTGACATTGAAGAAGAAAAGCAAGTTAGACATAGGAACATTTGGAAGAGTGCCTTATGAAAATAACTTGTTTTAGCTTATTTCACTAAGTTATACAATCAAGTTATAAATAAGCTCTCATTTGATTTGACAAGTTCTCAATGAAATAAGCTTTTAACTAAACCAATTAACCAATCCAAGAGGTTTTAAGATTAGAAACTAAGATTAACAGTTAATACCAAGACTTACTTGGAATATTTGGGGTCAAGTCAACAGTAAGTTGAACAGGAACAAGATGGTTGTCATGTGCTCTTCTGCAAAGAACTGCACGAGAATCCCCCAAATTGCCAATTATTAATTGGTCACCCTGAAATTTAAAGGGTGGAAAGAATGTGGTTAATTATAACATCCTTGCAAAGGCAACATTTGACAAGGAGATAATGGTCTAATTGTACCTGTTTGATAACAGTTACAGCAGTGCTACCGCCACCAAATCCTTTAGAGTCTATGTTCTTAATAAGCTCTTCATCCATTTCATTGAAGCACCTCGTAAAGCTTCCCTCCCATGAAGAAAAGGACATGTTTTGGTCATCCTCAACATAGACATTACTATGACTACTTCCATCTGTATCATTAGTATGTTTGACAACCTTTTGTTGTGACTGTTTAATTGATGCTGAGAGTTTTGAGGGTAGTTTTTCACGTAAAGACCGTGCAAACTTGTGTCCTAGAGGACCATGACCGTCAAACACGCCACAAAAGATCGTGTCCTTTTTTCCAGTGAAGTCCTGATAACGTATCACATTAAACATTAATCCAAGCCATGAATTCATTCACTAAGAACCATTATGTTTCAATTAATCAAAATCATAAGATAAATTCACTGTTCAATCATATAGTAAAAGATGCCAATGAATGCTACAAACCAAACATAGAGCTTTGCGTTTTAATAATTAATTACTTACAAATATTATAGTTCCTATATTAACCATTTTTCTAATTTTTACTTTTTAATCTTTATATATTATTTTGATCGTTTGTCTTTTGTTTTACGGATTAAAAGAAATTAAACTGTATATTTGTAAGAACTAAAATCAGCATTTTTTAATATAAAGTTTTGAAATAAAACTGTTTATAAATAGACTTAAAATTTTTCTATACTTTGACAAATAGCAAACACGGTAATAAAATGAAACAAAAGCCAAGCTAAAAAAAGAAAACTATGATTGAGGGGAGAGAAACCATATATGTGAAGAACTCAATGATTTGAAAACCATCATAAGTTAATTTTATATCTACAATTTCACCTTGTAAAATGTAATTACCAACCTTAAGGACTCTAAAGAAAACAATTCCAGCAAGATTGATTGAAAAGAAAATATAAAATGAAGCCAAATTGCAGACATAAACATGAATAATCTTACCTTCCAAACAGTCAATGCATCTTGATTAACTTCTTTTGAACCCTTTTGGCTGAACATGGATACAAACTCAGAGGACCCTCTTAACATGACCCCTGCCCCACCATGTTTACATGCACCATAATCAATGTAATGCTTACATGAACATTCCAAATCATATACCTTGTCTACAAATGAACCAGAGCAACTGCAACACCCTCCCATAATAATATATCTCAGATGCACAACAACAATTTCCAAAATATAAAGAGTGCCACAGATTTGCAGAGAAAACAAGTGAAGGAAAGTTGCATGCAAGGAAGGTTGTTTTCGTTTTCTTTAGAACAAAGGATGAAAAAAAAACTTGTTGGTGTTTTGCCTTTTATCCTTAGTAGTTTATCTGTAAATTTTGTATTAAGTTGTCACAACGAACTTAATTTGGATTATGAGTTGATTACTTGAACTGTCTCAATTCTAATTTAGAACGACATCATCTTAATCTATCCATTCTATTGTCTTTATTTGTGGATAATATGGATTTGAAAGATAATTTGACAACTATATTTAGTTGTTTAGTTGTTTTTGTGAGTAAGGTTACATATCCGAACTGACTAGTAACGAAAGAAAACATTTTCTTTCATTTACGAGTTACAACTACTAAGTAAACTCCTGTGATGCATAATTTGTTTTATAAAGGAGAAAATAGTATTTTTTTATGATTTTTTGTGTTATATGAAAAAAGTTTTCTACCCAGTTTAATAATATTTACTATATTAATCAATCATGCTTATTTTTTTTATAAAATAAATATTTTTAGTAATTAATTCAACTCGAACTATTATCAAGTTTCAAAAATTATGATATTTTAAAAAATTCATTATTTAAAGAAGTTAGTTATAATAACTTTTAAATAATTAAAACCAGTATAACTGAATTTAATTATTTATTTCTGACTACTTTAACCCAAAATCCTTGTAATTTTTTCTTTTCTGATAATATTTTAATAAATAAGCTAATATAATTTTGATAAACATCTTTAACAAAATATTAATAACATAATAAATGTAAAATAATAACTGTACATTTTTTATTGAGAATTTTAATTACAAATATTCCAATCTAAAATGCATGTATTATTAACAATAAATATAAATGTAATTTAAAATTTTAAAATTTGAAGTACATTATTTATCAAAATTATATTTTCTAATCTCACAGGGCGTCTATGCTCGGGTAGACATACTTACGTCGAGTTAGATCATATCACGTACATCAACACTAATCAATCAAAACTAATGCTCCATCTTTTGAGAACAAATTTATCATTAGATGACCTCGTTGAAAAACTCATTTAAGGGAAAAAGAGCATCACCTTAAACAACATATTGTTCAAAAGAAAAGCATAAAAAACTAAATATTTTAACTAAAGTAAAACTTGAGATTCGCCACGTTCCACCTTCGTGGGATGACTCCTCCTTTCAAAGTCTCCAGCTTATACACCCCATTTCCGAGTACCTCAACTACATGGAACGCGTATCATTAGAATTTATAAATAAATTTCCAAAAGATAAAAGAAAAACAACAGCTGCAATTTTTAGGATGTTTAAATTATATAGTAGATTTTATTCCTAATATTATAATAATTTGTGTCCCTTTATATGCAAGATTAAGAAAAAACCTTCCATCCTATAATGATGATATGACCAAAGACAAAAAGCAAATAAAAGAAATAATTAAAAACTACCTTGTTTAGGAATATCTGATCCCGAAGCCTTTCTTATTGTAGAAACAGATGCCTCTAATTTAGGACCTGGGAAACAAAAGCTTTCAGAAAAATCAAAAGAGCAAGTAGTTAATAGTTTCAATAGTTGTGTTTACAAAAATTTCAAGATGATTTATTTAATAAAAAAATTAATTTATACTGATTATAAAGCATCTCAAAGTGTTTTAAAATAAAGATGTTCAAAATTTGGTTTCTAAACATATTTTCGCAAGATGGCAAACTTTATTATCCTTTTTTGATTTTGAAATAGAACATATTAAAGGGAAATATAATTCTTTGCCAAATTTTTTAACCAGAGAAGTTTTACAGGCTTCAATATGAGTGTCAAGCCAACTGGGAAATATGATTATAGTCCCCCACTAGGATCAAATAAAGCATCTAATTCAATGAATAAAGCTCCCACTGGGATCAAATAAAGCATCTAATAAATAAAGCTCAATATATGGTTCCCCTCGTAGATTAAATAAAAGTTTCTTCATCAATATCATTAAGATCATCCTGTTCATTATCTTTAAGGCCATCAGCACCATCAAACTAACCTCTACTTTGGCATACATCATAAAAACTCCTCAATCATCAAAACTCTTAATACGTTCAAATAGATTCACCCCACTATACTATCAAAATGTATTAATAAGCCCAAAAGATTTTACTAGGAAAACTCCTGTTCCAGCAGGTTTCCCAAGATTAATACCCTCAGATGAATATTTAGAGAAATCCAAAAGTATGCCAATACTAATATTAGAAAAAACATGGATAACTCCAGACCCAAGACAAATAGCTGAAACCTACTTTCCCAAGACTTCCATTATTTGCCAATAGATATATGCAAAACCAAAACCTTCTGAGTTCATATTGGTGGGTACATAATTCATAGAAGTATCTCATAATAGGAATGGTGAAGGAAATATCCAGTTTTCCAAAATAAAAATTCTTCAAGTTCTGACCCCCCAAGAGTGGAACCAACCTCTCCACAATTAATAAAAAAAATCGTTTTCACGGGTGTTTGATCTACAACAATATAGTTATTATGATTAAATGGATGCATGGACCAATATATTATATATTTTTTAAGTCGGAAAAGCATTTGTGGTTTATTTGATTCAAAATGGAATATCTTTGAAGATTCCAAGATGGTTTATAAAAAGGTTTGTTAATTTTTGAATATTAGCTTCAATATTTTCCATAGAAATAAATGAAGTGCATTCGTATTTTAGACAAAATTCTACATTTGTACCTGGATATAGACTTATATCTTTTATAGCCTCTCAAGCTATTACTTGGATATTAGCCTGGGATAATATTTTAGAACAACTATATGAAGGAGTATAAATAAAAAATGTTGTCAAGAAAGATAAAGATCAAATGGTGGAGAAAATTCAACAATAAATTAGTGTGCAAGAACAAGATCCAAGAATAGTTAAAGAATAATTCAGGGAGAAAAGATAGACCTACACT